>NC_141990.1:37970912-38658973 GCF_049901715.1 Pseudonaja textilis | reverse complement strand
GCCCCTCATCTTCCTGGCATCAGCTAAACCCAACACCGGGATTTTTGTTTCTTCCACACCAATACCATAACCTTCATTGCAGAATATATTGGGAAAAAAAAATCCAGCCTAGATCTGATGCTTTTAAGGCATTACATATTAGCATCAGTATTTTGCAGTAAGTTCCAAAATAGACATCAGAGGCAGATCACTGAGAATGTGATTTTGACTATGGAGTACCAAACCATAACCAGGCGTTCTGTACTAGCTGAAGCCTCCAAACCATTCCAGAATGCATAATAATATAATAAATACATTATTCGCAGCTAAATCCCCAAGAGTGCTCCATAACCAAACAGGACTGAGTATATATGTATTTATCAAATTTCTATGCTGCCCGACTCCCAATGACTCTGGGAAGCTTACAACAACCAAGACAAGGAAATTACAATTAAAAAGAAGAGGAGGGAAAGATAAAGGAAAGCAAGAAGAACAGACTGAACAGGAACAAAGCAAAATCTCACTCTCCCTTGCCAAAGGCCTGGGTTAAAAAAAAAAAAGATCTTCACAATCCTTCTAAACACCAGAAGAGCAGGGGCTATCTGGACATCAGGGTAGCCTTGCTTCACAGGGTAAGCATTGCTACAAAGAAGAAATCCTTATAGATGACACTGCTAATCAAAGGTACTTGAAGCATGCCAATCCTACTCAACTGAACTGGCCAGCAGTATGATGGGAGACAGTGGTCCCGCAAATAACCAGGCCCTGTGCCATGCAGGACTTTAAAAAGTATGACCAGTACCTTTAATCATACTCAGAAACCAACTGGCAACCAATATGGGTCACAAAACAGGGGTGTTATAGGCATATCAATGTTCTACTGTGATCTGGACCAGTTGAAGCCTCTGAGTGTTTTTCAAGAACAGCCCTATGCAGAATGCATTGTAGTAATCAAGCCATGAGGTGACTAGAGCGAGAGTAACTGTCTGAAAAGTCTCCAATCTAAGAAATGGTACAAGCGATACATCAGATTAAGTTGTATAAAGGCCTTCCTAGCCACCTGCTCATTGTGTAAAATATCAGTCCAGGCCAGCCCCCAGATTTTGCACTGTTCTTAAATGGGAAAGTACAACCTATTGTGCAAATGGAATAACCCCAGATCTAGGTGGTCCAACACCTACAAACACCTGGTCTTGCTAGGATTCAGTTGGAGACAGTACCTCCTCATCCAAAACTCACAGCCTTCAGGCACTGGAACAGAACTATGACAGCCTCATTTGGCCAGCCCATGGTTGAAATACTGTATATAGTGAGGTATTATCAGTGTACTGATGATTCCAAACCAACAGCTGACCTCACCCAAAGGTTTCATACAAAAGGAGGAGAGGGCAGAGAATAAAACCCTGAGGCAGTCTACCCATAAGGAGCTTAGGAAGTGATCTCATCCCTCAAACCAAGACCAACTGGAACTGGCTCCAGAGATAGGAAGAGAACCAACACAGAACTGGTACAAAAAGAAACTGTGATCAATAGTATTGAAAGTCACTTACAAGTCCAAGAGCACAAGGATGGATATACCACCTCCATCCTAACTTTGTTACAGGATATCAACAAGTGAAACCAAGTTTGTCTCTGTAATAATTCCTGATCTGAAACCCAATTGAAATAGGTTTGGATTATCTATTTCCTCCAAGGTTCTCTTCAGCTGAAGACAGACCATCTTCTCAATAAGTGCCCTCTCCAGGGGGAAAGTTGTAAACTGGTCAAACGTTTGAAATTTGTTGAAAATTTGTTGGATAACCTCTTAAGGAGGGGGCATATCACTTCTGCTTTCAAGCCATGAGGTACACTCCCTTCAACAAAGAGGGCAATACCATAGAATAGATCCAATGGCAGGTCATCTCCATGGCCATCTTTATGACCCAGAGAGGTCTGGATTCAGTAAACAGGTGGCCAAGCTGATAGCACAGAGAACCCTATAGAACCTCAATAGTCAGCAGTTCAAACTCATCCAAGATCATACTTCCAGATTGTGCTGCATGCACCTCAGTCTGCCCAGCTGCTCAGCTTCCCTCAGCTGGCCCAGTCAGTATCCAGTTGAAGTGAATTTCATTTCATTTACTAGAAAGCCTGAACAATCCTCACAGCAGCCCACAGATATTCTAGGAGTCCCTCCCTACTGAACAGGGTCCAGGTCACCTTAAACCAGGCTGCTGGATGGCAATAAATTCTTTATTTTTTTCTGGGACACTGCAAATCATCCAGAGCAGACATATTCTCACCCATGAGCCTGGAAATGTCTCATCATTAGTACTGCAACATGCTTTCTGGATCCCTGCTCTGCCTTAGCCAATTCAGAGGGAATATAAAGATGGTCATCAGAATATTGATGGTATTGTCAGTCAATCTTTGACTGACTTTCCCAACAGACAGATCCCTGAAGTATTCTTAAATGCCACAAGCTGGGGAACAGTATTCTACTGCTATTTTGGAAGCTGCCTGACAGAAAAGACTAAATCTCTGTAATCTCTTTATTACAGTGCTACAGATTCTCACTTAGAGTCACTCCTGGAAGATACTACAGTTAATATTTTCAAAAATAACTCAGAACTAATCATTAAAAGGCCACACTCCTCCTTCCTCTTCCCAGCAGAAATCATCCAGCAAATTAGCTGAGATAGTTTTAAGTTAGATTGAAAGGATCTAGATCAATCCAATTCTTTCCCTTCCCAATACGGTACATCTGTCATTACTGTTCTCTGTCTTAACATATACTGTGAACCTCTCCAGCTCAATTCATCTTAATATTCTTACCAAAATGATATCACTCCATCTATCAGCAAACATACTTCATAAAAAAGGGGGGGAGAGGAGAAATCCAGTTTTCCTCATAGCAAATCCTTGTCCTATATTACTTGTCTTAAGGTTCTCTATATGTGGAAATTTATAGATTTTAAATAAAATTGATAGACATTCTAAAATGTTTATTTTTAATTATTTCCTACTTTAATATCATATAAATCATCAATTATATCAATTGTAAAAGTAAAATAACTGTTTGGAATTGGTGGCATTCATTATCCACCAGCAACAGCCATCTCATATCTCCAAACAGGATCTCAGCAATTAGCATATTAATTACACTACATGGTAGCTGGATTCACATAACAACATAGTCAACAGTGGTTTACTGATCTATATAATCAATTCATTCATTCCTCCACAGCTAACATTGTCTTGTCCAGATTCAGCCATACAGTACTTCAGAATATGTCCTTTTTTCCCATCCTGTCCAATTTAAGCTCTCCAAAGACTTGTGACATGCCATGCTGTGACATCTTTCCTTTTTCCAATTCCACATCAGAAACAGGGATGCAGAAGCAGGTTCTGACCGGTTCTGGAGAACCAGTATTTGAAATTTTGAGTAGTTCAGAGAAGTGGCAAATATCACCTCTGACTGGAGATTTTACAGTATTCTTCCCCTGCCACGCCCACAGAACGGGTAGTAAAAAAATAAATAAATCCCACCACTGATCAGAAAGCCTCTTCCTCAGTCTTGCATTTCATTCTCATCACAGCTAAGAGTACAAACTTCATTTCACAACAGTATTCCACAAATTCCTCTAATATGAACCCCTCACTTTATGTTGTTTACACACAAAATCAAGCTATGCTGATCTTACCAAAACATGTCTTGCTTCAACATACTTAAAATGGATTGTCTTGACTTGATTACACCAAGTAATATTTCTCAATATAAGAAACTCAGGTTAACCCCCTCATTCAACTACGAACTTGAGGGTTGGCTTCAAATATTTCTCGGCCTAACCTTCCAGTTGGAAATATACTGTTACAAGGTCTTTGGAAGATGTGCAAGATAAAAAGTCTACTCCAGCATTCTACCTCACACAGGGTCAATCCAATATATCTGGTTCACAAATAGTCCTTCTCAACTACTGCTTTCCAGCAATTGGAATATACAGGTAGAATCCTTCTTCTTCATGAATTTGTTTAATCCTTTCTTGAAATAATTTAAATTAGTGCCCATTATTACATCTTGTGTCACAGCAGATGGCAGCACCTAGACGAACTTGCTTGGTTCATGTCAAAAAAGCCAAGCAAGGTCAAACTTCATTAATATTTGGATGGGAGACTATCAAGAAAATACAAGGGTGTAGTTTAAGAATTTTAAAAATCCTACAAGGAAATGGCAAATTATTTCTGCATTGTTGCCAATAAAACTACACGTTCATGGAACTGAAACAGAAAGGCTTTCCACCCCAACATTTCCACAGTGCTACATAAAGCAGCACAGAGAAGATAAGGTAAACAACCCTCCCTCTCCCTCTGTGTCTCACACGCAATCCTTTGAAGAAAGGTCTTGGGTCTCCACCCAACTTTATTTTTCCCCCTGCTTTGAAGATCGTAGGGAAGTACCGTACAGGGACAGCACACGTGCCGTTAAAAGTTTAAACGAACTTAAATTTCTCCACTCCGCCCCCACCTTTACCAACAGAATCAGTCCACCTACCAAATCGTTTTAGCTTCCTCCCTTAGAGAGCTGGGCAATCTGGGATTCACCACATTCTGACCAAGGAGAAATGCCAGCGCCTCTCACTCAGCATCGGTCCCGCGGCCGGCACGGCAAATGCTGAACGTTAGCAACATCTGGAGAGCTACAGTTCATCCGCACACTCCTGAAAGTCTCCCCCATCCGTTGCAATGTCAGGCTTTTGAAAGGCCCCTGACCCTTCTCCGCTTCGGGCCAACTGAGCCTAGCAGGGAAGTCGCCACCGCGAGCCTCAGGAGCCGGCGAGAGGGAGGGAGGGAGGAAGAAAGAGACAGACCAGCTCTCCTCCCTGCTCGCCTCCAATCCCAATGTGGCCAATCCTTGCTTGGGATTTGGGACTGGGAGGGCGAGGAGCGGTGGGGTGAGGGGGGAGAGATCCTGGCTTCCGAGCCGCCGGGACTCCCAACTGCAGAGCTTGCTTGGCTCCGTTCCCAGCCCTCGCCGCGCGCGCAAAACAACAACAGCAACAAAAAGCTGCGGTCGAGACTTGCCCGCCTGCCTGGCTCCCGGCCTCGGTAGCCAATCATTTGAAGCGAACAGCCTCGTCCGGCGAGAGAGAGAGGGGGGAGGGGGGGAGAGCGAGGGCGGATGAGCCGAGTCTGTGGCGGGGAATAACAAGGGTTCGGGAGACATTCGCGCCAAAGTGTCCGCCGAGGCGCTCCGGCTTTTGCCTTACCTCGTCCCCCGCTGGTTCTTCGCGAGAAGTAGTAGTCCTTTTCGGGAGGTTGCAGTGTTTCTCCCTGGCGTGGTCGGGCTTTCGGTTTGGAAAGTCGAAACGTCTGACCCGGGACTTGCTGGCTAATAAGCGGCAGTGACCCCTCCCACCCCCACCCCGGTCAAGGTGCTCCTCTCACCTGAGGTGCTCCTCTCCCCTGAGGCAGGAATCTCACGAGCGCCTCCACTTCCCTCGTAGGACAATGCAAGTGTAACGAGCTAAGTAATTAGTAAATTGTTGCCTCGTCGAGACAAGAAAAGTTCTTGCCCGAGGTGGTGCTTTCTGTATGCCCTAACGGAAGGACTGGCGTGTAAAAACGCACGTGCGGATACACACAAATAGGCACGCACGAGGTACGAATAGAATTCTTTTTTGCCATTGTCTAAGGAGGTGACTTGAGGATAACAGAATAACACAGTTGGAAGGGATCTTGGAGGTCTTCTAGAATCTAGCTTAACCCCCTGCTGAAGCAGGAGTCCCTACATCATTTCAAGACAATCTTTTCTTGATGAAGGACCTTCTTAAGTAAGGGTGACAACTGTGAGCTAATAAATGCAAATACTGTCTGCCTTTGTGGGTCCTTCTTATTTCTAAGTTATGAATTTAAATTCGTGCAGGATGTTTGAGTAAACTGAAGAGCATAAACCAAAAATGCTAAAAATAAATGTGTTTATAGATATGTACATTTTAAAGAAAGTTAAAAACTGGTCTTGTAATATTGTAACGTTATAAAAAATATTCTCATAGTAACTTGGTGTGCTGTGCACACATATTTTTGTTTTGCTGTTATCAAGTAGTTACAGGTAGTCCTCAACTTATCACCATAATTGAGTCCAAAATGTCTGTTTCTAAGCAAGGCAGTTAAATGAGTTGCGCCTCATTTTATGATAAGTTTTGCCACAGTTGTTAAGCCAATCATGCAGTTGTTAAGTGAATCTGGCTTCCCCCTTTGATTTTGCTTATTGGGAAGGTCACAAATGGTAATCACATGACCCCAGGACAGTGCAACTGTCATAAATAGACGCCAATTGTCAAGTACCCAAATTTTGATCATGTGACCAAGGCGATGTTGCAATAGTCATAGATGTGAAAACCATCAAGTTATTTTTTTAAGTACCATTGTAACTTCAAATGATTACTAAACAAATGGTTGTAAGTCAAGGACTACCTGTATGTGTGCTTGTCATGTGAATCAGAAACTTTTCAAACTAGTTTCTCAGAGAAAGATGTAAGATGAAAAAACAAGGATATTTCAGGCAACATTAATAGAAATCTATAATGATTCCATATAGATAAATCATAATGCTACTAAAACAAAAGGGTCTGTTAGATCTGATTCATCACTTTCCCTTATTGTCCCTCTCCATCCAATTGCGAAGGATGCCTATATTGAAAAACCGAGAATGAATATGATAGGTTGTTTAGTGTTAGCCTTGAATATTGGTGGAAATAGAACCGTTTTGGCAAACCTATGGCAGTGGCATGCAGAGCCATCTCTCCGGGCATGCCAGCCATCACCCGTTGCTCTTTTGGGTTCTGGCGTGTACATGCGCACCAGCTAGCTGGCCTTCACGCGTGCATGTGCGTTAGAAACTGAAAGACCAGGTGGCCGATGCACATTTGCATGCCGGGGAGCTTCTCTTCCAGTTTCCGGTGCACACACACACGTTTTGGCACTCTGTGCCTTTTCGACATATGCACACTCCTGTTTCGGCACTCGGTGCTGAAAAAGTTAACCACCACTGAAATCAAGAATCTACCAGGAAGAATAACTGGGGTTCTATAGGTTTAAAAGTAGTAAAGTGTCAGCTGAACTTCATTTCCAGCTTGAAGGTAATATAATTCAGGTTGTTAAACATCTTTTTTTCTGCAATGGTAAAGTTCAGTATATCTTGTGAGTAATCCATTTTTTCCACTTTTGTTCCCAATTGCTCTGGGAAGATTTTTTAAGGTGATATAACAGGTAAAATCAGTCCACTTCTCTCTTTAATTCCACAGTAGCTTGGAGTGAGTAGTCCAGTTTGAAAAGCCCCTAGTTTGGTATTGTAAAGCATCTGATAAATTGACCCTATGCTAAAAGAAGGGAATTCCATTTTTGTCTCCAGAATAGGGATAGAATCTTAATTACTGAATTAATCTCTTGGGAGAGCAATTACCTTATCCTTAAATCCCTACGTGGCTTAGACCTGGGATACCTGAGGGACTGCCTTTTCCCAAAAGTCTCATTCCAACCCAATCTAGCAGAGTGGGCATGCTGCAGATCCCACCAGTGAAAGAGTGTCAGCAGGCAGGGACTACAAGATGGCCTTTTTCCATATTGGCCCCATGTTATTTGGAACATCCTTCTTTTGAGATTATAATGGCCCTAATCCTGTTAGCCTTTCTTAAAGACCTATAAGTTTGGCTATGTTCCCAAGCCTGAGATGCTAAATGTGTTAAGGGCCCCATTTCCTGGCTGCATTGCTAACTGGCCAAGTTTTTCAGCTGTTATGTATATTTATTTTGGACATTTCAATTGTGTTTTTAAATGTTTTTAGTATTTTAATTGTAATATATTTTTGACTTGCAAGCCACCCATAGTCACTGACTGAGATGTGTGGCCACAGAAATGAAATCAATAAATAAATTAGCCTTTCTGGGAGGTTTCTTACAAAGGTATTCAAAGTCATGGAAGTTTTACTTTTCACAGATGTAATGATTTCTTCATTGTTTTAGTAGTTAACTAAAACAATGGTCTGTTATATAATCCAATTTTTAGTTTCTGAGTATCCTTCTAATCCAACTGTTTTTCATCTTGAACAATATTTACTAAAGAATAGGTCTTATTCATTTTATGTCATTAAGCTGAGGCTAAGTGGAAATAAATCATGCATATCTGGAATGAGGAATGAGTATAAAGGAGAACAAAAAAAAAGTCTGTTACGGCCAAATAATTCAATCCTACAGAGAAATGAACACAATGAATAAGATGTAATCCCCTTCAAGCCGCCTTTTTCTGGAATCTCCAAACACTCAACAACTCGGAGTTTATGTTCGATATCTATCTATCTATCTATCTATCTATCTATCTATCTATCTATCTATCTATCTATCTATCTATCTCGCTATGTCAAATTTACCTACCCATCTCACAAAAAGCAATTCTGGGCAGCATACAACAATTGAATGCAACAACAAATGTAAAAAATATAAATCCACATTAAAAATAAATATTATAAAAACATACAAGCATAGGCAAAGAGTGGATAAAAATGAGTACTTAACAATGGGCTTCTCTAAGTATGTTTTTGTTTTTTTGGATCCCTATGCCTGATAACAATCAGAATGTAAAAAGCGACGGAAGTAATTCAGTTACTTGGAATAAGTTACAACTTATTAGTCGACATTTGTTTCTTGCAGAATAGCACTAACAATGAAATACATGAAGGATTGTTTGGTTTTGAGGTTCCTGTTGTCTAACATTGCCACTCTTATTTCTCTCTTCTAGACAACTTTCTATTCTAGATGAACATTTAATACTTTAGCTTGAAACAAAATAAGTATCTCACCATACTATTTTCTCCAAAGTATCTTGCAATAATATGCACATTTCTTCAAAAGTAAATTCAACTGTTTTTAATTAGGCTTATTCTGAAGTAATTGTCAACAAGATTGTAATTCTTATATAGAGGTGGAAACTGGTGCCAGCACAAAGAAGTTATTTTGATAAATGTTTTGTCTGCATCTTTCTTCTACAATTTGTAAATTCCATCACACACAATGAGCAACTAATATCCATGGCACGATACAAGGGGAGCGTGAATGGAGAACAATTTAATCTTATAAGTGCCTAAACAAAAATAATCAGGAGGGAACCCTTTTTTTAGTCTTGATCATTATCAACTGGTTGCTGAGCGTCTGCAATTGGTCTGATGGAAGGTAAGAATATGGTAACCATACTCTTAGAAAAGCACTGTTCTTTATAAACAAACCAGAGACTACAAAAATGAAGTTTAAAACTCCAGGGCTATCTCTTATCCAATGGAAGTGAAATTAAAATAGGGGTAATCTAATAATGTTATTGACAAAATATTAATTAGGGCCGGGTGTGGCTTCTTCAGAGGCTAATTTCAGCTTCTGTGCATACCAAAAAGAGGTCCCGAAGCAGCTGTTTGAGCTTTTCAAAAATCATGGGTGTTTTAAGGACTAAAACACTCATGCTTTGTCTATGCCCTCATATGTTGCCATTCAAAACACCTACTTTGAATTTTGTACTAATATATTGTCCTAATGCTATAATACTTGAATAAGTTGTATCTTACTATGTTGAATTAATTTAATTACTTCATTTTATTTTTGATGATTTAGAAAATATATATTGAATATTTTTCTCAGAGCTTGAATTATATGTGCTGGGTGATATCTGTGATAATAAGCATGGTCAGCTTCCTCTGTTAAGATGTTCAGTATCTAGCTGGGATGAGAACCTACATATCCATTCTTGTGTCTGTGTTTTCTTTTCAAGTCCTGCCATGAGAGAGAGGGCTTACATGGCTCAAAAGAGCAATGACTCACAAGTTCTCCTTCTGGTTCCCATGAAGTCAAAAGTCACTTCTGGTGTTAATATTGACAACTGAAAAGAGAAAAGAGCCCATGAACAAAGCTCACATGACTGCTATGGGCTCTAGGTACTGAGAAAGTTCACACAGAGATAGCTAGCTATACTGCATGCTTCTTTGTTTTTTCTGCTCCCAAGAGAGTTGAGCATTTACTACCCAAAAGAGTTGGGCCCCAAATATCAAGACACAAACTGCTCCGTTTGCAGCTTTACTCTGGGGCCTTTGGGATAACATCAGTGTTCTAAACCTTTTATTTTTCCTAGAGATTGATCCTACAGATAGCAATTACCATTGTCATTGGCAATGCAACAATAAGAGTGAAGCTGATTAAAAAGGATTAAAGAAAGGGACTGGACTGATTTATTTGAAAAAATAAGCTGCACTGACTTCTGTCTTATTTACAGAAAAGTATTTTACGAGTGCAGGGTGCAAAAAGTATAGAGAGTAGGCATTTGCAGCCCTTAACCTTTCTTGTGGTAGCCTCGGAAAACCCTCTAGAGTGCATTTTTGGTGATTTGAGGAGATTAATGGATAAAAGAGATGTCTAAAGCTTTTAACATGTCACATAATACCTACTATAGTTCTTGTGAAGACAAAAGTTGTGCACCCCTGATTTAAGAGTTGCTTCTTCTTACCAGTGAGTCCAAATGAACAGATAAATTAGAATAGTCAGCTGAAGTAAAAAAAAAGACTATGCCATAAAACACAGCATTAAATAACAACTGTTGGCTGAAAAGAATAGTATTGTACTTCCAGGATTACCACAAAGAGAGATTAAAGATGCAAATATAAAAGATGGTAAATGGAATGCAGCAAGGCTCTAGGCTCCACAAAGAAGGGGACACATCCAAGCATGATTTAGTATCTGGAATTATCAGCTTGCTGGAAACATTTCCTGTAAAGCAGCATTAATTAAAAATACTAACAATGATATCAGCCTTGCTTCTCTTCTCCCTAATTTTTATTGATTTCAAGAGAGAAAAACTATCGGGGAAAAAAGTTACATCACTAAAAGATGCTGTGCAAAGTGTTGTGTCTGCTCCCTGTTATCCAGGTCTTTGCATCTTAGATCTGGAAACATTGAAGTGGCTCAAATGAGAGTGTGACCTAGCTAATCTCTCAGAATCTTAAAAAGTCATAAATGGTGATGGTATACAACACATGATTTGTGACGTGTAAGGAACAATTCCAAGATACCTGATTACTATCAGTTTCTTTGCTATATCAGAACATAGACAATATTATTTTGAGCCAAATTCAAACTAATAATTGGATTCATGACTTTAGTTAGTGATATAAATCTTGTTTCACCAAGTACTATAGAATCTTTGACTAGTCAAGCTATTTTTCTTGCTATACAGTAAATTGTATTTTATCCTGTTTGCGGAAATACAAATAAATGATTATGGGATAAAACTAACTATAAAAAAGATGACCACTAATTGTAGAATTCTTATCACTGGCTAGTAACTTGCTTTTCAGCACTATGTTTGCAGGATTACTCTATTGTGTAAATGTGGACTGGTACTTGAAATATGATGAAAATTCTGACTTATTGTCCCTTTATTGTCTCCACCACTGATTCTAATATAGGCAAACATTCCAATAAAAATGCAGATGTTGAACATTTTTGTTATTGCTTTATTTCTAAAAAGTGGTCTGGTAATGTTTGCACAATTAAAAACCACTTCAGATCTACATCAATGGGAAGAATATTAACAGTATAACCTGAGGTAGTGCCTTAAAATACCTGACCACCTAGTTTGGCTTTTGAAATGATGTTTTACTACCTGTTAATTCCAAGTCGTTGAATTTGTTATTCAAAAAAATTAATGGAGTTATATATCATACACTCTCCTCCAATGATTTATGTATTTGGTTAATATTCACAGTGAGCGTAAGCTCTGAAACCAGTAGATTCTTCACAGTGCATAAACTTAAGTTTGCATAAATGAAAAAGAGAATAAAGAAACAGTGCTGATTCAGACACAATTAGATATTGTAAATAGAAAAGTTGAAGCAAAATTGTATACTCTTGGAAATGAAGCACAGCTGTTCTGTGGTTGTTCCTTATAAAATAGATAACAAAAGTTATGAAAACAATTGGATGAATGCTGGCAAGCCTCTGTCTGTCCGTCTGTCTGTCTACCTATCTATGTGCCACCCATCTCATTCGGAGGCCAAATAGATCTAGAGAAAAGTAACTGACTACCAGTTATCTGCTGATGACACAGATATCACTTCAAAAGTGTTCAAAGGTTATGAAACTCTGTGATTAAGGGAGCATAGATCCCACTGATACCAATGAAAATTTGTAATTTTGAGAACAAGTTGTGATGTATGTAATGTATCAAAACAGACAATATGGCACTTGTTTGAAAGTACACATGGGTGCGGCTCACATCACAGAACTCTGCCATCTTGCCATATTATTTCCCTATAGATCCCCCCCACAATTAATCTATATCTTGACCAATATTAGGTCAAAGGTTATTTTCTTTAAAACTGAGAAAGTTAGGTTAATATTTCTTTTTCAAGGAAAACTGAAATCCAAAATTAGAACTATGCATCAAGTGAACTGTGGCATAATCCAGTGTGTGAAACATGCTTTATGACTTAGTGTGATATGTAAAGGTCTTGTGCAACCAGAACAATCTTGAACTAAATACACCCAAAACCATAGAAATGGTGGTAGATTTCAGGAGAAACCCTCCTGTACAACTACTTCTTACAATACTAGACAACACAGTATCAAGAGTAGAGACCTTCAAGTTTCTAGGTTCTATCATATCTCAAGACATAAAATGGATATCTAATATCAAAAACATCATTAAAAAAGCACAACAAAGAATGTTCTTTCTGCACCAACTCAGAAAGCTCAAACTGCCCAAAGAGCTGATGATTCAGTTCTGCAGAGGAATTATTGAGACTCATCTGCACCTCTATAACGGTCTGGTTTGGCTTTGCAACCAAACATGACAGACAGACTTCAACAGATAATTAGATCTGCAGAAGAAACAATTGCTACCAACTTGCCTTCCATTGAGGACCTGTGATACTGCACAAGTCAAAAAGAAGGCTATGAAAATATCTGCAGACCCCTCACATCCTGGACATAAATTGTTTCAACTTCTACCCTCAAAACGATACTATAGGGTACTGCACACCAGAACAACTAGACACAAGGACAGTTTTTCCCCGAATGTCATCAATCTGCTAAACCAGTGGCCCCCAACCTTTTTTGTACCACGGCCCGGTACCGACATCACAAAATGATCCACGGACCGGCACTGGCATCAGCACGCACAACCAAGGCAAGGCGAGCTGAGCAACCGGCCAGCCAGCCGTCCCCCGCTTCTCCCCGCCACCTTCAACTCCTCCTTTGTACCTTTGTCGATGGGCTTTTCAGGCTCTTAATCTCCTCCTGAGTAACACGAGACTCCACCGCCATCGGGACAGCTCTTCGTTCGAAGCCGCCCCCCCTTCGATTCTTGATGAATGTATTTGTTCCCTTTATGTACATGAGAGCATATGTGCACCAAAGACAAATTCCTTGTGTGTCCAACCACACTTGGCCAATAAAGAATTATGTTCTGTTCTGTTCTGTTCTGTTCTATTCTTGTTCTCCACAACAATTCTAATATGCAGAATTTGTCTTGTGGAATACATATGACAATCTAGAAAAGAAACAGTTTATCCTCTTAGCACAATCATTTGTTTTAATTCAAAAAAGGCAGTTTAGAGGGCTTTGTTAACTAATGAAATATACCTGTTCATTGTAATAATTTTAATTCAAAACTAAAAATTCAAGGGTGCTATTTCTTTTCTTTACAAACTGGCCTTGCTTATAAATGCAACATTTTTTTGCATTGCAGCAACTTTAAAATCCAGTTAAATCTGTGCTGAAAGAAGAATTATCACTTCAATTACTTGGTAAATCTGATTAATGCCAAGTAAGATTTTTTCTGGAGGGAGGCAGTCAAACTTGATGTCAGGCATTGCAAACATTTGGCAAGAAACCTGCTTCATTTTTAACATAGTGTTTAGTCTGAGGGTCTTATATTGAAACAGTTGTTTAGGTCTATTCAACCATTAAAACAGAAAAACACACGACTAGAAAATTCAGTTGTGACATAAGTAATAGTGATGTGAAATTGTTGCTGTTTGATTGTGGATGTAACTGTGCTCATTTGCAACAGAAGTAAAAAAAACCTGATAAGGGATACTTGCTAGCTTAAGGTTTTTTTGCACTTGTCTGGGAGACCATCCGGATCATATTAGCTACATTAATCCAAGCTTTTGTTTTCTCTTTGGACCACCTGAGATGATATATTCAGATATAGTTGGCTTTCAAAACAAATGCAACTATGATTCACCTATCCAACTAGCTTTGTTCTCAATTTGATCATCTTGGGAAGAAAGCACCAAAGCCTTCCCATTTCTCTAGCACAGAGAAGATTCCTTTCCTGGACATACCTTATGCAATCTTTTTGTGCCATGGGAATTTCCTACTATTCCTTTCAGGAGCACAGCAGGGGGGAAAATTCAGTTCTCTTTCTAGACCTATTCTATCAGTGTGCTGCTGATAACTATTGGCATTTAAAAACATCTGTTGTTAATACTTAAACATGTTAAGTGTCATGTTTAGTATGCCCTTGAGATTCAGTGTAAAGTTTGGCTCCCAGTGACTACAGGAGCACAAACATGTAGTTTCTTTGTCATCTGTTTATAAAGTGTTTCTCATTGTTACCTTTTTATGATTTCTTTTCAATTTCTGGGTTTCCTGAGGCCTGTTCTGTCCAAATGCTAGTCAGGTCTGGCCTTGCAAGTATTTTGAGAAGTTGCTAAGATGATGCTAAATGTCATTCAGGTTAATTACCAAGAGAATCATAATTCAAATAAAGGTATAAGAATAAACCAAGGGTTTGTTTTAGTAATCATATCATGACCTTGCCTTGCAGAAGAATCTTCTTTTTCCAACTTATTTGTCTGTTAGTATTGGATATATGTTGATCATATCCAAGGAAGTTGACTTCCTCCCCCCCTCCCCTTCCCTCCTCTTCCTCTATAATTATGATTGGTAGCAGTCAGCCAGGAGTTTATCCACCTATCAAATCTTTCCTGAGATAGGCAGATATTGTTTGATAGTATTAAATATACTATTTCTGTATTAACATACTCCAAAGACTGAATTCCTATTGGTCCGCATCTCCTTTGTACCCGATCTAACACTATTGCACAATGTAAGCTGTTCCAACTAAAGCTGCCTTCTGAAATTGACTGATGATGATTTTGTCAATGCTCCTGGTGATCAAATGGTGCTCTACTTTTTGGGGATTGCAGCCGAAGTGCCTATTACTCTATTACTCTCTTTGCTTTCTTTTGTAACAGCTGTTCTACTTCTATCTGTTTATCTTTTAAGGTCTCATGCTAAACCTAATGTATTTTACTGTGATCCAAAAACAATTCCAGACAAAAAGCTGTCACCTCAGTTTTCCTTAGAGAACTTATTAGAATATACCCCTGACATCAGTTTATCGCTATAATTCTAAGGAGACCTACCCCTAACTCTACCCCTAGTTTAATTTTCATTGGCATTTGGGATTTTCCAATGCATTTTGCTGTGGTTCACAAATAAGTCTGAAGTAGTGGCTTTCACAGTCGCTTTCTTTGACAACCTCTAAGAATGTATCCCTGACATCATTTCTGAGCCCTGACACTAAGGTAACCTAACCCTAGACCTTACATTAATTCAGACTATAGCTTAATTTTCATTGTCAATGTGATTTTCTTATGTATTTGTGGTCCAAAAACAAGTAAGAAAGAAAAGTTATCACCTACACTTTTAAAGAATCTCTAAGAATTTGTCCCCATCATCAGTTTTTGGCCCTGACTCCATAGATACCTAACCTAATTAAGCTAGTTTAATTTTAAATTGCAATGGGATTTTCCCATGTATTTTACTGTGGTTCATGAACAAGTTTGAAGAAATAGATTTCACCATCGCTTTACTTAGTGAACCTCTAAATATATATTGCAGGTGTCAGTTTTTAGCCCTGATTCTAGAGATCTAACCCAAACCCTAAACCTACTTTAATTTTCATTGGCAATGGGATTTTTCCATTTATTTTACTGTGGTCCAAAAATATGTCTGAAAGAAAAGTTGTCACCTACGGTTTCCTTAGAAAACCTCTAAGAATCTATTACTGAAATCAGGATTAGGTCTACTTGCTAAGGATAGATTCTTAGCAGTTTTCTAAGAAAAGAGATGGTGACAGCTTTTCATTCAGAATAGTTTGTTGAGCACAGTAAAATACCTGTACATGGGAAAATCCAATTGCCAATGAACATGAGTCATGGCCAAAAACTAATGCTAGGGATAGATTCTTAGAAGTTTTCTTAGGAATGCTACATTGACAGCTTTTCATTAGGAGTTGTTTGTGGAGCACAGCAAAATACATGGGAAAATCCCATTGCCAATGAAAATGAATGTAGGATAAGGGTTAAGATTAGGGTTAGAGGTAAGATTAGGATTAACTACTTGGAGACATCACCGAAAACTAATGCTAGGGACAGATATTTAGCAGTTTTCTAGGCAGAGACCTTAGCAGCTTTTAGTTCAGAATTGTTTGTGGACCACCATAAAAGGCATGTGAAAATTCCATTGCCAATGAAAATGAATGTTGGGTTAGGGTCAGGATTGATGTTAAAGTTAATTTCAATTGGCAATGGGATTTTCCCATGTATTTTACTATGATCCACAAATAAGTCCAAATAAAAAGCTATCACCTGTATTTTCCTTAGAGAACCTCTAAGAATCTACCCTGATACCAGTTTTCAGCCCAGACTCCAAGGAGACCTAACCTTAACCCTAACACTAACCCTAGTTTAATTTTTATTGGCAGTGGGATTTTCCCACATATTTTACTATGGTGCACTAAAAAGCCCAAAGAACTGTCACCTTTACTTTCATTAGCGAACCTCTAAGAACCTTTCCCTGACATCAGTTTTCAGCCCAGATTACAAGGAGACACAATCCTAACCCTATTTTTATCATTATCCAATTTTCATTGATATAGAATTTTCCCAGGTATTTTGAAAGATGACAAGGACAAGTATTTTTATATGTGGAAAGAGGGGCACATAACTAAGGCAGAATATCAGCAAATAACCTGATCCTGCAAAGATGAAGGGAGGAAATCTAAGGCTCAAAATTAAGTAAGACTTGAGACAAAAGTCAAAAATAACCAAAAAAAAGCTTCTTTGAACATGTAGAAAACAAGAAAAAAATCAAGGAAACCATTGGTCCACTGGTGGGGGAAAATGGCAAGAAGGTGAGAGAGAAACAGAGAAAGCAGAACTATTTAACTCATTTTTTGCATCAGTTTTTACACAAAGAGAAAAAACAGTCCAACCTATCAAAAACTGTACTGTAAAAAAAAACAGATTAGAAACAAGTTAAAATAGACAAGAAAATGGTGAGTATCTGTCCACCCTAGATGAGTTTTAATCACCAGGACTAGATGGATTACACCCCAAGGTTCTGAAGGAGCTGGCAAATGTGATCTCAGAACCACTGAACTATATCTTGCAAAGATCCTGGAGAATCGGGGAACTACCAGAGGATTGAAAAAGAGCTGATATAGTTCCCATCTTCAAAAAAGGGAAAAAAAATAGATCCAGAAAACTGCAGACCTATCAGCCTGACCTCAATACCTGGGAAGATTTTGGAAAAGATTATCAAGCAACAAATCAGTGAGCACCTAGAGGCAAACAAAGTCATAACCAAAAGCCAACATGGGTTTGTCAAAAACAGATTATGCCAGACAAATCTTATTGTGCTCTTTGACAAGGTGACAAAATTAGTGGGCCACAGGAATGCTATGGATATAATTTACTTGGATTTTAGCAAGGCATTTGATAAAGTAGACCACAATCTACTAATTGATAAGATAGAAAAATGTGGGTTAGATCTTATCACCACCAGATGGATTTATAACTGGCTGACCAACTGCACTCAACAAGTAGTCCTCAATGAAACTGCATCTACTTGAGGGAAGTAAGTATTAGATGCCCCAAGTTTCTGTTTTAGGTCCAGTACTTTTCAACATCATCAATGAGTTGGATGAGGGGATAGATGGGGAACTCATTAAATTTGCAGATGACACAAAGCTGTCAGGAATAGCCAATACTCCAGAAGATAGGTTTAAGATTCAGAAGGATCTTGACAGATCTGAACACTGGCCATTATCTAGCAAAATGAAATTCAATGGTGAAAAAAGTAAGGTTCTACATTTAGGCAAGAAAAAACAAATGCATAGGTACAGTATAATTGGTACCCGAATAATAGTAATTGTGAGAAAGATCTTGGAGTCCTAGTGGACAATCGTTTAAATATAAGCTAACAGTATGCTACAGCTGCCAAAAAAGCCAACACAGCTCAATAAATAAATAAATGTATTAGTCTAGCAAAACTCTTTGTTGTTTTGACTATAAAACTGCTTATGGAAGAATGGGATGAAATAGCTGTCAACTCTAAAATCATCAAGATTACTTAAGTTCCATTTTTCTAGCCACAAGGAACAACAGTGAATTTTTACCTTACTATTGATTTAAAAGTTATTAGATGAATTTAGAGAAACCTTTTTGTGATCCTTTTTTGATACAAGGATAATATTGCTAACTTTACAAGATTCTTGAACAGATTATAATACAGTAATGTAAAACCCTCCAAATGTTTATTGTGTAGAAGTAATTTTTAGGGTTAGATATCTGATTATGCTTTTCTAAATTGAAGCATGTGTCACTAGTTTTTGCATGAGTCTTCTGCTCCTCTGTAATGACTTATTTCACATTTCTGCAAAATTATCAGATGTAAGTGCCACATTAAACAGAAAAAAAACCCCTCAGAAAATATACAGATTTTTTCCTGAACAAACAACTGTAACTATATATAGTACTGCTGGTATCTAAAATTAAATTTTAGTGTCAGCATTTTGTTTACTACTGTTAACTTGCATTTTCAGTGTGTTACATATTTTTGTGGGTTGAAGAAGAATTGAATTCCAATACTAGATAGGAAATGTATAGGGCTCTGTAATAGATGATTTATTTGCTAACATTTTATCTTTTCTCTGGGAACAAAGTACAACCTGACATAGTGGTCCAGGGGCCTAGGCCTCAGCACTAGCACCACCGCTGTCACTCAAAAAGCCTGCCTTGCACTGTTCCCCAAGACATAATTGACCCTGTGACCCAATGCACCCCATGACCTGTTTATCTCCAGGCAGTTTTGTCTTTTTGTTGGCAGGCCCATATGGCCTACCCAAGATTGTCCAGGTCACATGAGGCCTTTGTTCTAGAAGCAGCTTTAGAGAATGCTATGGCCTCTGCAGACTCTGAATACTGCATGAAAGCATGCCCTACTCTTGTGCAATGCCCTCTTATGTAACTTCTGGTGAATCTGGAGACCACACAAGAACATACCCCATTCTCTCTTTGCCACTGCAGCCTCTAAAAATGTGTGAGAATAGGATATGCTTTCGAGAATAGCTGTAGGGTATTAGTGAATGCTGGCATGTATTGTAAAACATCATTGCATGTCACATTTGACACATGTGGCATAGGTTATGGAAGAAGGTTTATCATTCTTGCTGTAGAATCACAACTGAAACTCCCTTTATTTTTTAGCCTTGTTGTGTCAGTCTTATTTCATATAAAAAAAATTGATAGGTACATTCATTAATATATTACTGCATTAACTGTATTTATAATACGATTAAGCATCATATACCAGTATGTAGTGCTGTATTGGCAGCAGAAACAATTTGAAAGGTTGCATATGCTTTATCATTTGTGCTTATAGCAAGAGCACATGCTGCAAGCCACAAGACTTGAAATTGTGGGAGAAGTGGAAGTCATGTGGGTTGTTTCAGGTATCTTTTTTAAGTCAATAAGTGCATCTGATCTGCACAGCTATACATAATAGCATATTTTAAAGTAAAAAAAGCTTGTGTGATTATATACACTTGTGCAGATGTTCTGGCCTTCACTAAAAATGCCTTAAAAATATGACTGATAATCTGCTAGCATGGTCAATGGAAAGGCAAATGAGGACAAACATTAATTTCCTGGTTAAAGATCTATGTCCACACACACCCCCACCCCCCACTAAAGGTGAAGATGAGGAAAATGTTGTAGAACAGGTTCTATAGCTTTGAAAATGCTTCCAGAAGTGAGAGTCTTAATATAGATAAACTGATATACACAAGTGTCAAGTCACCTATAAAACTACCATCAAAAAAGTCATAAGAGGGCAATTAGTATATATTGAGGGAGCAATAACATTAGGATAACAAATTGGGGAAGCATCTCTTTTCCATGTGTATAAGCAAGAAAATATTGCCAGCCTGTTTTTTTTTTTCTGCAACAAAACAACTTTCTCCAAACTGACATCTGCCTCAAATCAGCAAAGCAACAGGACCTTCTTCAGTCAAGTTGGAACTGGAGTTGTGACATATTTGGAAGAATGGAGTTGGTGAAGAAAATCCAATTTTCTTTCTCACCCTTGAAAAAACATAACGGAATGTTTTAAAAAAAACTTCTCCTATTCTACAAGTGGGAAATTATCCTATCTGTTTTATATTTCCTTCCTGCTAAATCTGACCATGCACTTTCAAAAGTAAAAAAAAGTCACCTTCAGCTGGCGAAAATATTGCTAAATTAAAATCTTTTTTGGTTATTATCAAATACATTCAATATTAAATAATTTTTACACCGCAGCAACATTATTATTGCAATTTATTTTATTTTATTTTATACTCCTCTTCAAGGAGCCTCAAACTGAGGAAACGATGAGTGATTAAAAACAATATTCAATCAGAACAATTAATCAGTAATGACACATGCTTCAGAAAAAAAGCCATAATAAGGAGAAAAAAGATTGCAGTGCAGAAATGATGAGAGAAGACTATATACTTCACCCTCTTAGTTTCACTTTTCCCTTAACTCTCCTTCAATCTTATCGCTACATAGCCATTGATTTCAAACTATACGCAATGCTAGCCCGTGGCTACTGCTGTAGGCAAAATACTCTGGATTGAGAGTATTTCAGAGTATTGAGAATACTCTGGCTTGCAGTAGAGTGTCTTACTTTATTCTTTCAGTTGGTTGATTTGAAAAGTCCTCCCAACCGTTCCCTTAGCAGGTTTTGTGTTGCATATGACGTCTGTCTAACAGGACACAGGTAGCCCCCGAGTTACGATCACAATTGAGCCCAAAATTTCTGTTGCTAAGTGAGACATTTGCTAAGTGAATTTCCCCCCATTTTACAACCTTACTTGCCACAGTTGTTAAGTGAATCATTGCAGTTTTAACTTAGTAATTTGGTTGTTAAATAAATCTGGCTTCCCTATTACTTTGCTTATCAGAAGGCCGCAAAAGTGATCAGATACTCCTAGGACACTTCAACCATCAGAAAGATGAGTCAGCTGCCAAGCATGAGAATTTTGATCATGTGACCATGAGGATGTTCAACAGTCGTAAGTGTGAAAAACAGTCATAAGTCGCTTTTTTCAGTGCCATTTTAATTTCGAACAGTCACTAAACAAACTGCTTATAATTTGAGGACTGCCTGTACTATGAAGTGAAGCAGCAGGTATTGGATAACATTACATATGGTTGGGCGTAAGGTATAGTTTCTCCTTCAATATTTTTGCACTGGAAGTAGGTAGGCTAATAATTTAAATTTTCATGAAAGGACTGCATAGTGTTAGTTGTTTAATTTATATTGTTGCATTTTTACTACTGGAATAACAAGGTGTCTATGGTAGTTTCTGCTTTAGATGCCAGAGGCCTTATGTACTGTAAATTTTAATTTTGGGGGTAGGTGAGTTGAGCTGGCTGTGCTTTAAGCAACAACAACATATCTTGGACCAGCCCAGAGTGGGAGACAGGAAACCTGGTTGGGTATTAATACTGTCCAGTAATCAAGCTAATGTCAGATAAATTTAAATAAAGAACCCACTGAGATCTCTTGAGAATTATCTTCATTCCCTGTTCATACTGTTTACACCCACTTTCCTGTCATACCCAAAACTGAGAGACAGTAGTTGTGCTAATTAACCAGCAGCCCTCCTACTCATCAGTGACAAATTTATCCTTGTAGAAGGGAAGAATTCAGCAGTGATAAATGTGCTTTTATTTTGCAAGTCTGGTTTTCCCCAAAAGCAATTTAAAATGTTACAGGCCCAAAAGAATAATTTTATTTAAGTAGTATTCCTTCATTAATAAGGTGTGCGCTCGTTTAGAAATGATCTTTTTTATTTTGGTAAAAGAGAAAGAGAAGTATCTGGAAAGAGTAAAACAAGTCCAATATATGTGTAGTCATATAAATAGAAAGTATTTGTCTATGCAGCTAGGCCAATGAAAGATCTACAGCTGCTCATCCGATTGGCAAATGTTTTGTTTGAAAACACATGACAACTATTCCTGTAGTATTTAATTTAAGAACTGTTGCTATGGGGCTTGGCCTTCAAATCCTTTTAACTCTTGACTGTGTGCTTTTATGACATCAGAGAGGCCAGGCCAATGGTAGAAGAAAAAGGCAGGGTCATCCGTGGCTTCTTAGAACTTTTATAGATAGTCTGTGAAAGAGAGGGAGGGAGGGAGGGAGAGAGAGAGAGAGAGAGAGAGAGAGAGAGAATCAGGGCAAGGAAAAGACTCAAGGCTGAGATTTTTTTCTTTTTAACAGCACAACAAAAGCTGCTATGATATGAACTTACATTAAGATGCAGCACTTATCCAGCATTGATTTCCCACCGTATGCTGATTGGCATTTCATATTTATTTACAGATATTCAAGCTAAAAGTAAAGGCATAGCGTTAGAACCTCACCGAACATCCAAAATTGACTATTACCTCACTATATTTCAAAGGACATCCAATACCATAAAATATTTCCCAAACTCAACCCCCTTATTTGCAGCCTGCCTTCTTCCAAACTCTAGATTATCTTCCCTCCCTCTCCATACATACACCCATCCATCCTTCAGGACATTTTAACAAGCCAAAAGAAAAGGTTAGGAGGTGGCAAGAAAGGCAGACCCCTTTCTTCCAAATGTCTGTGCTCCTTCCAGAAAAGTGTCTGGCCATTTCAGAAACATTGTGGGCTATTCATGTAAAATTTCCATAACAAGGAGATACTTGCCAGAGTCATTAAATCCTCTCCAGCATTAATTCTCCCTGAGCCAAACCCAGTCTTAAATCAATAGAATCATAAAGATGGAAAGAGCTCCAGGAAATCATCCAGCCCAAGTTCCATAACAATATTGCTCATTGTATTTAACTTCTGACAAGTTGACAGTCTACATCTAGCCACAAGACCAGAAACAAGAGGTATCTCAGGGAATGAGGTGGAGCTCTGCTCTATCAGCAAAATAAGAACTCAGGTAGAGTTGTGGGTTGGCTGGAGTACCCAGAGTAGTTTTCCTGATTATAAGACGAATTTCACATTGGCCAATTAAACTGATGACTTTTAGATTCAAAATAGATGGGCGGGGGGGAACCATTCTTCAAACAATGTACCATTTGCCGCTACAATTTGTAGGGAAGCTTTCTCATTTAGATGGCTCTGAAAAGAAATGAAAAATATATGGGAAAGGCAGAATTGCTTCCAGATAGATGGCTTTAAGGCATTTTATAGCTACTTCCTTTTCTGGATTGGATCTGGATTTGTATGGAAGCAAAATATTGGATAGATTAGAAGCAAGGTTACAAATGGAAGTCTTAAGAGATGCAGTCATTTGGAGCGTGGTGAAATGTTTTGAATCAGTACAGGAATTGCTCCCCCAAATATCGGTGATGAATACTACACATGCCTAAAATGATGGGAAATAATTGGAGTGTTAGAGGTGAGAAAGATGCAAGCAACAGAGAAGGACTGTTGAATTCAGGTGACTTCTCTGGATATCAGGCTAAACTGCTTGGCAAACAGAAGGACCATTCAGCAGGATTCTTCTTATGGTAGCCTTCCCCAAATTGGAGATTTCCAGGTAGCTTGATCCCTTCCTTCTGCAGTCAAGAGAAAAATTGGGGGAGGGACTGTTGTGTATGTCCCTTTTTGTCCTTGGAAGAAAGGCAGGATATAAATCCAACAAATAAAGGAACAAAATCCCTACTTGTGCAGGAGGCTAGAAAATAGTCTTATAACATTAAGTTAATTTATTCTGTCTTTAACTTCAGCTTGTCATACATTTTTCTTTTCTTGTTTTGAATCCTTTTGCAGCTACATCTTGTACTCTGCCCAAATTCGCAAGAGGACCTAGCGACAATATCATGTAATAATTTTAATTTTGTTTTCAGCTTCACAGTTTTTGCCATTTGAAAGTTTGATGAAACAACTGTCTCATTTTTCTACTTAGGATGATCAGACTTTTTTAAACAAATCTCATAATCAGACTTTAGAATATTACTTTGAAGTTACTGTAGTAAGAATTTGCATCTGAGTCCTTAAAAATGTATATCTCACATGATAAAACAAAACATAACCTCAGCTATGGATATTTGTCATTTGGTTATCTCCGCTGTCTAACTTTGTGGTCTGACATTAAGACAGCTTCCTATTGCTCTGGGATGTTGTTCAGAAAAATAGGGGCTTGCAAAATAAGCTTATTTGCAAAATATAATTCCAATTTCTCATCAGGATCCAAAAGCTGCAAAATATTAGAAAAAGTGTTAAGATACTAAAGTTTTTAAAACTTATTTATAGGGGAGAATAGATATCCTTTTTATATATTTTCATTTTTTTTTTTCTATCTATTTGCACTTCTTTTTCTATATTTTTCTTAGCTTATATTAGTCTTTCATCTTTGTAAATTCTAATAAAATTATTACAAAAAGACCAAAAGTTGCATGAAGTCCTTCCCCAAAATCAAGGCCCAACCACATTTTGGTTTTGTGCATATTTCTCATGATTAATACTAACAAAGGTGCACTATGTAGTATGTTTCTACTATCTGGGGAAACTTCACTGTAGAAAATCAGGCAACAAAGTTTTAATTGCCATGACTCCAAAGTATTGTAGCTCTCATTTGACCATAGGCTTTCTTTCTGCCTATCAAAACTTAGATTAAAAGCTTAAGGAGGAAGTTTTGTCTCCAACTTTTAGGAATGTAATAGCCTGGTTCCAGCAACGTTTTACAAAAAAATTTCTTGAGGAGGAACTAGAATTAATTCATAATAGCTATCTTTAATATTTTGTTTTAGAAGTGAATATAGCAACTAACCACCAAATGTGCTGAGACTTTTTCAAGCTTGTTGAGTAGAAGAGTTGAAGAAGAAACTCCACGTTGTAAGTGGTTTTGCAGACTAAAGAGGATCTTTAGATACAATATATGTTTGAGCCACCAAGGCCACAAGTGAACTACAAGTATCCATTAACTCTGAAAGGTGAGAAGAGAAGCCTGAAGTTTAAATTCTGGAGGAGCACAGACATATATACCTTTCCCAACATTAAAACATTTTCCAGAGACCTGGGTCTTTGCACAATTTGTATAATACATTAGATTATGGCCAGTTTGTGGCTCAGTATATCTTGCAAGTCACAAAATGACAAATAGGAATAAGTTATTGTACATTGGCAATGTCAGCTCTGTACTCTCTACAATGGACATATCACAGAGGTATTCTCCTTCAATAATGGAAAAGAACATTGCAAATCCAAGAACTCAGATTCAATCCATATCATCTCCAAGTAACGCATGGGGAAAAATTATCTGTCTGAAATCCAGGAAAATTGCTGTCATTCAGTGCAAATGAGAACTTACCTGGTCAATGTTCAGCCTAAGGCAACTTTATATGTGTAGTTACTCTTGTCAAGTAAATCAGAGTATTTTGCATTACTTACTGAATATTGCCATTAAAACATGTTTATATCCTGTTGTGGTTGTTTTCCTGGCACTCCCGGCAACCTTAAAGTCTTACTTTCCCCCACTTAGTTTCAGAAGCCTCCCACACTATTCACAATTCCACTTCTTTTCTTGTAGTGTGAGAAAACATGAACACATTTCCACATTTCTTAAACTTGTAGACCACTCTCAGACCTTGCCATATCTTCCTCATATAGGGCCAAATCTAGATTGCAAAGAAACATATTCTTTTTTTTTTTTTTGGGGGGGAATGTAAATAAGAAAACAGTTGAAAGCTTTATTTTTTTTTCCCTTCCAGCTTGTTCTGGTTTTTGTGTGGGTGGCTCATGTGAGCCAAAATGTTATGGGGTAAATGTTTTGTGAGCACAGAACAGAGTGTCCTTTATAAATTAAAATTTAAATATTTGCATTTTAACTGTATTGTCAAGGGTAAAGGAGAAAAACTACATAACCTCCTTACAGAAAGCCATGTTATCAGTGAGGAAATGGGAATACAGTAATCGTTTATAGAAATATAAATTTTATTTACAATAAAGTGGAAATACAATTGGTATTTGAAAATAGTTTTTCAGATGTAGGAGGATGAAGTCAACCATTTGCAGTGTGAATGTTTATACAGTCCCTATGTTTTATCTTCTGTTGCTTAGAAACATATTTCACTGACTGTATGACAAAAAGGTGAAACAAAGGTGGATTTTACTCCAACAGAACAAGCATAGCGTCATGTTAGCATACTGGAATATTTAGTTATTTGCAGTGTTTTTAGATCTCCCTTCGTTCAAGGCTCCAAAGTACTGTAAAAACAGCATATAATAAAACCTACAGAGAACAAAAATTCCAAAAAAGCCAAGCACATAATATTGCAAATTAAGAAATGACAGATGATTATAAAAAGCTACAAGACAATGGAAGCAGTACACTGGGGTTGTTGTTTTTAACATTTGCCCCACACAATTGGAAATTCTGCTTGCTTTGCCCTGTGCTTGCCTAGTTCTTACAGTGAGGCTTATCAATGCACCATGTGACAAGGGCTTTTGTTTTTCTTCTGGCTTGTCGCATACGCTGATGCTAATTAGAGCTGAGAAGTCTGACAACCCAAGGTCACCCAACTGGCTTCTGTGCCTAAGGAAGACTAGAACCTGGAACTCCTCAATCCCTATCTAGCATCCTAACCATTACGTACATGACACTGACTTTCTTGATTGAAGCAACATTAACCTTCAGAATAACCGAGTCGAAAACTGCATCACAATTGGGTGCCAAAAGAATTATATTTTTTGCATAAGTCATATATCTGGAGGATATTCCTGCAAGGGTACGCGATAGAAGAAAAGACCTTGACTGTAAAAAGTTGAGCTGAGTTTCATTTCTTGTGACATATTTTCCTGACAAAAAGTCTCTATCTAAGCTGCTTTTATAACTTTGTGGCTTAGTTGGAGTCCTGGGATTTCATGATGCTCTCTCATTCAAGTACATGTAGTCCTCGACTTACAACCCTTCATTTAGCAACCATTCAAAATTACAATAGCACTTAAAAAGTGACTTACAACTCGTCTTCACATTTAACAGCTGTTTCAGCATCACCACAGTCACATGATCAAAATTTGGGCCCTTGGCAACCGGTATGTATTTATGATCTAATGATCATTAGAACCATCTGTACTTCCTTGAACTCTTTGCAGGAAGTACAAGGGATAAAGGCTAGGGATTCTGGGATTAGACCAGTGTTTCTCAACCTCAGCAACTTTCAGAAACTTGTCTGGACTTTAACTCCCAGATTCCCCAGCCAGTCTGCTCCATTCTTCTGCAATAAAATAATATACATTCAAAAATAAAAATTCCTATGGGCTGAGAGATTGTAATTGATCCAAAGTTTTGAACTTAGGAAATAGTGAACAATGTTGGTGGGTGGGTGAAACATGGAATGAAACGTGGCCATTTATATCCCTTCCCCTACATGTTTTTCTAAAGCTATAGCAAAGAGTGAAAATTGCTTTGTGCTGAACTTGAATTTGCTGATCTCTTTGTGGTTTCATCTTCATTGTGATTGCTTTGGTTTTCTGAAGATTTCAACGTTTTAGATATTATAAAGATAGAAATGGCTAAAAATTTGTAGGTAATTAGATGTCATCCAGTGCATCTTTTAGCATCTTCTGTGCACAAATGGTTATCTAAATGCATACGGCAAAAACTAACATGTCCAGCTGAATGCTAGATTTGACTACCTCTCCTTGATATCTAGGTCTGTCAAGATGTTCTGCCTGATGAAGTAATCAATCATATTTTTTCATAAAACAATCTAAAATATTCATCTAGTCACATTTCTGACCTCAGTGAGAACCAGGCCTTTTACTTGTTGCTGTGAGGTGGTTATGGTGACTGTTGCTTTTGTCTTCTGTAATTTGAGGCTCAAAAACAGTAAGAAGTAGTCATTATTTTCTCACATCTGCAGTACATTTTCAGTAGGTCAGATTACTATTTTCTGATCATGTTCTCTGATACAGTAATTCATGTTACTATTCACGTGGAACAAATCCATTTCAAAGTTTATCTGCTGGAAACTAATTCAGATATGAAGTCAGGTGTTTATTTTGAAATGGAATCTCAAGAGTCACATGACTAAAACAAAACTTTAAGCAATATGAGGACAAAAAAACAGCAACAATTGCTTTTGTTTAATAACAAGGTGGACCTTGGAACAATGTTCTTGGATGATTTCTGGCTGAATGATTAAGTCAGCTTTAGGAGATGTGTTAGATATCTCTTGCCTACACATGACGGGTGCACTTTGTTGACCTCCAGGTTTTCAATTCCTCCAATATACTGTGAACTGGAAACCATACTTTCTTGAGACTCAAGTTGGAAGAACTATGAATATACTTATTAAGAGTTTGTGAAGAGTATTAGATAAGCTATAAATCAGGAAGTACTGGTTATCACTTGTCTCTTTGCCATATGCCCTCTCTCTGCTTCACTCCTTTGATTGTAGTCATTTTCACCTCAGCACAAATTTGCACATCAGCCAAATAAATGCGTACTTTTAATGCTTAAATGTCTATCTCTTTAAGCAGAAATACAGTCCATCTCACCATAGAAGAAAAGATTCAGAAGACTGTATGGAAACAATAGTAGAGCACTTGTGTCTATTCAGTCTGTAAGGTAGGTGGAATTATGATTGGATAATTTTCAAGGATTGCCCTTTCTTCATCTTTAAACCAGATGTGGACTGACAGCTTTTCAAACAGAATGTTGTCTTTGGTCAAGTTGGACATAGTGTCTTCCTAGTTCCCCTGCAACAGTGGCATTAACTTTAACGAATCAACTCCTTAAAGCAGCCACAACTTTTGTACAGTCTGTACAAGGTGGCGTGGAAAAAGGCAGTCTTTTAATAAATAGTGGAGAGTTAATGTGACTGTTCAAGATCTGAAACACTTACAATTATTTTTTGAAACATGCATAGCCTTAATAAAATATTAAGCTCTAATATTAAATTTCAGCTGCAGAGTACAGTATCAGTTGGGAATGTTATTGACTTACAATTCCTAGGGTGATTGTCGGCTGAACTGATAAGGATTATATCGTAGTTCAGCAACAGTGGGAATTCTCCATTCCCATGCAAACACTTCAGGTGGTCAGAAAAGCTGACTACCTTGATGTTTATTGTATTATAGGCAGTAATTGAAATTGAGTAAGGACTTGTAAGGAGGGGTCCACCAATGTTACTTTCTTCATTACAAATCACTGAGCAAGATTTTAGTATCCTGGAACTCTCATTTAAATAGAGTATTGAATAAACCATGAAATAAAATGTGATGCAATGAAAACAATGTTCTTGGACACTGTGGCAAATCTCCAGTCTACAGTTGTTAAAGTAGTGGAGGACTGTTGAACATATCAAAGCTTCCTTCCCCACTTGGATGCTCTATATTTGTATTTGGACTGGAATTCATGCATGATCATAATTTTTGCTGATAATTTCCTTTTTCCAAAAATTGAGGTCAGTATTTGAGGGCATGTTATTTTCAATTTGGTCCCTACTAATGCGAGGGATGGGAAAGGAGAGAGAACTTTGAAGTTATTAAGGTGGTGGATATTTTGGATTGTAAGTATTCATACATTTTAAAAGACTGTTGATTTTAATGAAAAGCTTGGTTAAAAAATTAGTGAGATCCACATTATGGATTTTAGAAATGCTGATTTTAATAAAATAAGAGAAATAACAAGATAGACACCATAGGAAGAACATCTTAGTGGCAAAGAAGTTGTAGTAATCTAGGAGTTCTTGAAAAGGAAATTAAAGCTAATGTAGTTTCAACAGGAAAGGAATGCGGTGAAGAATTCTGGGGACACTGACAATTATCTTTCAGGAGTCCTGGAGAATTAGAGAAGTGCCAGACGAATGAAGAAGAATAAATGCATTCCTCACCTCTTTAAAGAAAAAAAAAGGAGAATTCCAGAAGTGATTGACCAATGGATTTCAATACGTGGAAAGATGTTAGAGCAGATAATAAATCAGAACATGTGTAAGCTTCTTGAATACTGCGAGTGCTAAATGTCAGCATAGCTTTTTCAAAGAGGTTATGTAAAACAAATTTTGTCTCCTGATTTGACAAGATCATTATTTTAGTGTTGCTGATATAATGTATTTCAACTTCAGCAAAGATTTTGACATTTCTCATGGACAAGCTGTTACTATGTAGTTGGATGACATTATAGTATGCTGGGTGTGCAACCAATTGGTTAACCAGACTCAGAGGCTCAACATTACATCTGTGTCAAATTGGAAAGCAGTAATCAATAGAGTGTATTCAAATCTGTCTTGGGGCCAGTATTATGTATGAAACAGTTTTACTAATAAGCTGAATAACAGGATTGATGGGCTGCTTATCAAATTTGTAGGTGACATTAGATTAGGAGGTATGACCAACATCTGACATGCAGTTGTTGTACTTCTCTGTCCATTAGTGTATAGTGTAATTTTGTATAGTGTAATTTTTAAAATATTTGTAATAATAATTGTCTATCATTTTTATGACTGCTTTTATTTTACAGTTTTATGTGATTGTTATAACACTGCCCAGAGTCACTTCTGGTGGGATGGGTGGTTATATCATTTGACAGACCAAACAAACAAAATGTCCTTCAAAAGAAAGAAATGTAAAGTATAACATTTAGGGAGGAAAAATATAGGTCTGAAACAAAAGATGAAGTATTCTTTCCTTGGAAGCATGCCATGATGGAAATAAGCTAGAAGTATGAAAGAGCTGCTGCTGCTAGAAAGGCTAATGCACTTTCTAGAGATGCAAAAAAAAGATGATATAGAGATGTGACCTATGAGCACAGGCTGATGGAACTTGGGAAAACAAAATGAGGGAAGTCATGATATCAGTGTTCAAGTACGTAACAAGTGTTTATAAAAAAGATGGAACTTTTTTCCATTGACATAGAAATTAGGACCAAAAATAAGGGGTATAGCTCAGTGGTGGGATTCAATTATTTTTACTACCAGTTCTGTGGGCATGGCTTGGTGAGCGTGGCTTGTTGGGCATGGTATGGTGGGAGTGGCAGGGGAAGGATACTGTAAAATCTCCATTCCCACTCCACTTCAGAGGAAGGTTACTGCAAAATCCTATTCCCTCCCCACCCCACTAACCTGCTTTTCAGCTCCAATCTCCTGTGCAGGGCAACAAAAGAAGACCCAGCCGATCATCTGGCACTTGGGAGGCAGATAATAGATGGGGACAGGTCCAGTCAGAGGTGGTATTTCCCGGTTCTCCGAACTACTCAAAATTTCCGCTACCGATTCTCCAGAACTGGTCAGAACTTGCTGAATACTACCTCTGGTATAGCTTATAGTTCCCTAGATTTCATTTATATATAATGAAAATGTTTTTTACAATAATGCAACAATATTTGCAAAGTTGACACAACAATGGGTTCTCCATTTCTGGAGAAGAGGAAGCTGGATAAATGACTTCTGAGGATAAGTTCTGAGGTTTTTCTACATGTTGCAGAGGATTGACTAGATAATTCTTGTGGTCTTTTCCAATTCTGTCACTGTATGGTTTCCAATCAGAATGCCATCATGCCTGGGGTTTGGGGTAACAGTTATAGTCAAAAATGTCTAGTAAATACATATGAGTAATACAAAAATATTTGCATCAAAGGCTTCTTGGGAAAATCAATTACTTTGTCTCCCACTGAAAATATACATATTTGTTTTTTCAAAACAACATACCTCCATGAATTCTTATCTGTCTGGAGTTAAAAATCATTTATTCTTTTATAGTCAAACGTTTAATGTTTATTGATTATTATTTCAATTGCTGCAGAATATCCTGTAGGAGATGGCAAATTTCTAAAGAAATATGGTTTTTAATGGAAATATACAGTATTATTCTGCACCTGTAAACATGCATTGCCAAAATGCAAATGACTAGAAATATGTATTTCTTTATAAAGATTACCACAGTGCAATTTTTAAACTGACTACTTTATGCAATTTTTTTTGGAAAATTTTTTATTTATTTTTTAAACAAACATAAACAAATACAACATAAAAACATAAAACCATCTTCCTAATATGTACATACAGTGTGTCGGTTGGTTTACAAATTGTTTTGTGCCTCCACTTCATAGTCATCACTTACAATTACTTGTATATGTCCTCACATTATCTATCAAATATTCCTAAATACATTGATATCATTATTAATCAATCATTTGACTATAGTATTATTCATTCATGTTTTGCAAGATAATCCATATTTTAATTGATTTATTTTATGATAATTCATATCATCCCAAATCTATCCTATAATTATATTATGATTATGCTAAAAATAATACATCTTTATATATTCTTTATATTCTAAAAATCTACATATTTCATTACCATGTTTTATTGTCTAACCATTGATAAAATAAATCCCAAATCTTACAAAATTGTTTATCTTCTTGTTCTCTAATTTCAAATGTCAATCTACTCATTTCAGCACATTCCATTATTTTCTTAATAACTTCCTGCGTACTTTTTGCAGATTTTTTGTTGCTTGATTATGTGCCATCATAATGACTCTCAGCAACACTTAAATAGATTTTCTCCAGAATAATCTGTCCCTAATCTAGGCTTTCATATCTTTTTAACTGCAGTCAGCACCATTGTAACCAAGCCTATTCACTTTGCTGCTGTTGTCCTCTTCTCTTTCCTTCCAATTTCTCCAGCATTAGAACCTTCTCCAGAGTATTAGGTCTTCTCATAATGAGCCCAAAGCAGTGATGGGATTCAAATTTTTTTACTACCGGTTCTGTGGGTGTGGCTTGGTGGGCGTGGCAGGGGAAGGATACTGTAAAATCTCCAGTCAGAGGTGGGATTTGCTGGTTCTCCAAACTACTCAAAATTTCCGCTACCGGTTCTCCAGAACTGGTTAGAACCTGCTGAATACCACCTCTGGTCCAAAGTAAGATAAATTGAGCCCGATCCTTTGTGCCTTGGAGGAGAACTCTGGGTTGATTTGTTCAATGAATCATTCTTTTTTTCTTGGCTCTTCTTGGTGTTCTTAAGAGTCTTTTCCGATACCAAAGTTCAAAAACATGAATATGCTTTTTATCCTGTTTCTTCAGCTTTTGCTTCCAAAAAGTGTCGCAAACAATACCAACCGTTTACACAATTCTGATCTTTGTAGGTATAGACACACATCACAACATTTGAATATTTTCCCCCCGAGACCTGCATGGCTGCTCTATTAACTTCTTGTCTATGAAGTATTTCTTGACTGCTTGTTCCTTTATCGCTGATAGTTGATTCTAAAAGACAGAAGCTATCCATAGCTTCTACAGCCTTATTGTCACTTTTAAGTCTTTTTGTCCTTAGTTTGGTCTTTTTTAAATTTAATTTTAGCCCCATTTTTTTCACGGTAATCTTTGAATTTTATTACTAGGGTTTGCAGGTCCTTTGCATTTTTGCCTATCAGGGTAGTGTCATGTGCACAGTGCAGGAAATGGATAGTTTTGGTGCCAATTTTAAAACCTCTTCTTTCAATCCAGCTTCCCTTAATATATTTTCAGCATATACTGTAGGTTGAATAAATAAGGGGAGATGTTGGTCTTCAAGGTACTCCAGACTGGGAAACCAAAGTTATGAATGCTAATATTACTTTAATTATAAAGTTACGTTAACAGAAACTTGCAATTCTGAATGTGCCTTTCCCTTCCCTGTCTTTATGTTCAAGAGAACTAGGGAAAGTCAAGTCTGATATGCTTTCTTAGAACCCAAAGTTTTTTTGCTTTGGATTCAGATTTCTTTTGGTATTCTTTGGCTTTCTCAGGTTTTTTTAATTTATTTTGTGTCCAGATCAAACCTTAAACTGCCAAAAGGAGGCCACCTTTTTGGTTGTATCGTTGGTCAGAAACAAATCACTTTCAATGTATTTTACTGGAAATAATTGACAGGCCAACAATGGGTTGGACTCTGTATCTCTCCACAGTTTGTCAGCATGTTGTTTTCTGCCAGTAACCCCCACATGAGCATATAGATCTTACATTTAGAAACTTCCATCCTCAGCCTATTCAATGTCTCTCCGAGTAACATTGGGTAAATTAGATCCCTCAGCTCATGTTCTCTTCTTGGGATTATGCCTTGTTCTCTAAATTCTTTTCTCCATCTTCTAATTTGATTTTGCTCCTGCATGCCTTCAAGATTATTTGTTTTTACTATAAGACTCTAAATCTAAGTCGACGAGTTTGGGGAACATATCCATTCAGAGGATGCTGAAGCTCATTCTCTTGTTTGGGCACTAGATCAAACCAAGGAGGCTTTCTCAGTTATAGAGCATGCATCAGGAATAAAATCTCATGTTCCTCAGTCTTTTCTAAAACAGCTGGCATCTCTTGAACATCTGCTACCTCTTTTTCCATCTGATCTATGTTGGATGACCCAAGTATTATTTTGCTAGCCTGTGAAATTAATAGTTTGTACACTTATTAACTCTCCTTTTTTTGGTATTGGAATGTAGACTGACCTCTACATTGGTTGAGCACTGAGTCATTTTTAGAGATTGCTGGCATTAGTTTTGCTAGATTCTTTACTTATTGTCATTTTACTGTGAGTATACCATCAGTTCCTATAATCTCCTGACTTGGAAATGAGTACTTATCTAACTTCATCTTCTACTATTAGAAGTTTTTGTAAATAAGGAATATCTTCTAAGGCAAGGGTCACCAACCTTGGCAATGTTATGACTTGTGGGCTTCAACTCCCAGAATTCTTCAGTTGCCAAGGTAGGAGACCCCTGTTTTAAGGTACCTTGGTTGCTATCAGAATTTCAGCAATATTCCATCTTTATTTGATTTCCTTTGAATTGGTTACTATTGTTCATTGGTGTCTAATAAATCAGTGAAATATATGATAGATTATGATATGTAGTATCTCAAAGCTATATTCCGCTTAAAAATGATAGAAGACTAGTACTAACAGCCCAAAAAGATATTTTGTCTGCTACTACAGTACTACTGCAACCAAAATAGCTAGATAGTCCTGTGTTTTGAGTCACTAGTAACTTCTGGTATTCGAGAGCAGTGCTTCCCTACTGATGGTGGTGGTGCTACTATACAGAGAAGAATCCTAGGTTAGATATGGCATACTTTCCCCAATCTCTATATGGGAAAGAGAGATAGATAACAGCACAGAAGAGCAACTAGTCTTCAGCTCAGTGCACAAAGGCAGTTTGACTTCTTTATGGCCCTGGTGAATGGCCTAAGTCTATCAGAAAAGAAAAAGGGGGGGGGAGAAAGGGGGGGGCGTGCTTTGCTACTATAGTTTCTGAAAAAGATGATTCAACCATGCTACCTCCTTTTGGTGCATATTAAACAAAGGAAACACAAGAGGGAGGGAAACACTTGGGAGTGGTAAGCAAGTAGCTACATAGAAGTGCTGGTTGCCATTGGGTGCAATGTGTGCTTGAGTGGTTATTTAGTGAGAGATGTATAGATTGTTTTTTTCCTGTTGGCTGAGGCAAGCACACTTTTCATTGCATTACATTGTTCTATGTAGAAAGAGATTTGATACTCTTGTACATGAGGTTTCTACTATTGACATATATTTTGCGGTGATGAAATTAATTCTTATCTTTGAACTTTACAGTTATAGCAATAAAATGATTGGCAGAAGTACTGTATTCCTGTAAGCTTTATGTACTTAAAACGTACCATAAATATAGAAATGGGGCACATATAAATGTGTAAATACCCTTTGTGGAAAAGCAGACCTTTTCTTTCTATCTAGATGGGAGTCAGTATCTTTGATATATTGATGGCAGGACTTAAAAAAAAGTTTGAGAGCACTATTATAGTAAATTGATGTAAAATTGTAGATCAAGTACCATTTATAGATCCTTGGAGCAAAATAGATTTTTAAATGTCAAAAATCTCATAGTGAGATCATTATATTCTCATGAAATTTAATGATTTGATAAGCTTATGGGCATTGAAAAATTTATTCTAATTAAGAAGTACTGTCAACCAATTAGTGTGAGATCACACAATGATACCTATACTTATATCCCCTCCCCTACTTTAGATCACTGCTAAGAATTAGTAGTAATTTTAAACATAAATTTATTAGGGTTGCAACATTCTACACAAGTAAACTTTTTCATTGGTTGAAGGGCTTCCTATTAAAATCCTTCTAGATAACAATCCAGTCATCACCTGTGATGGTAGATGTAACATCCATTGCCATATGGCCCTCCAATGGCACCTTATCAGTCCTTTTCTCCCTACTTGTCACATTAGCATGACTCTTCAAGATATTTTGAAGAAGGGGAAAATAAAATGTCACAGGCAAGTTGGTTATAGGCTTCACTATGTCAATTACAGAGAAGAAAGTGGATGAATTGAACACTCTGGGAATTGAACTAAAACACAGCTGTTTCTTCAGGGTTCTTGTAGACTCAGTGTCAAAGAACTCTGTTGTATTTTTCTAAATCCCCTCTGATGAAACTGACACAAGGCTGGTCACTAAATCTGGTTTGGAGCAATAAATGGATATGCCTTGACATATATGAACAGATTTCAAAGCAGAGCCCAAGACTAATGGCCAATTAGAAGCGTTCCCTTTGGACGTAGGTTTGCCCACGTGATCATATCAAATGAAACTTTTAAGAGTTATAGATTCCTCCAAGAGACTCTCTGTCTTCTAACAAGTGAAGGGTTGACAGTCTAAGACATATTATGATTCTGTTCATAAAAGAGGATGTCACAGGCACAGCAATTGATCTGAATAAGATAACACTTTTCAAACTCAGAGTAAGTTTGGAAATTATTTTGATGTATAATAATGTATGTTTGTATGATTATATTCCTATGCCATTGTTCAGGAAGCAGGTAAAGTATTGCTACCATCTTTCAATTGTAAAGGCCAAAGTCACAAATGACTTTGTTAATAGTACTAATAATTAACAATATTCCTCCAAACCTGCTTCTTTAGATACACTCTTTAACTGCCATTACAAACCTTCTTTCTAAAGACTCTGGGCTATTGAATATGATAATAAGTCTTATTTCTGAGTAACCATGCATAGGATATATCTTAATACACTTGGAGAAGTGACGTACAATAAAGTGACTGTTGATTGGGTTAAGGAATAATAGAGGAGAAGTTGGCAGAAACTTAACACAAGCTTTTCAGTGTGTTAAACAGGGAAAACATTAGATCCCATTATAGAACACAACTATTTTAGATAGCCAGTCAGTATTCACAATACTGCAGTTTCCTTTCCTATCTAAATACAGTATCAGAAAATGTCTGAATTTGAATACATATATTTTTACATTTTCTAAAAAGGATTTAGCATTTATGCTCAGGAGATTTCTTCAACGCTTTCCTTCCTCAATAGAGAAAAAAAGTTGTTATTTTAAAAGACAACGGTAGAACTCTAGGGACACAGAGATGGAAGTTTTGGGGCCTGAACTAGGAAAACGAGTAGCAAAGACCATTTCATCAGAGCTCTGGTGAATAGTTGGAACTACCTCACAAATCTGGGGAAGATCCAGGCATTCAGAATCAGAGGTCTTTGCTTCAGGATGAAAGTATGGAATAAATAACTGTTCTAGTCAGATATTGCAATGAGTTTGAGTTTCTTTTGTCAATCTGTGTTAGAATTCTTAACCTTATTTCTCTGCTGAAGAATAGTATTCTGTGTAATTTCAGAATGAGTCCAAGACTTATTTTTCTTTTTATTAATTTATTGAGAACTGATATGTAACTTGGAAACCATCTTCTCATATTACTAATTATAGCAGGAAAACACCATCTTGTGAAATGCTGAGAGCACTGTATGCATTTTTGAAAACAAAACTTCACATCTTTTAAGCTACTTTAAAAAAAAATTGATTTTGTTTATCTTTTGTGAGATTTATTATTTTCAAACTGGAGAAATGTCTGAAAAACAATTTGTTACATGTTTTTCACAAGAGATTAAATTAGAGAAGTTTTTTTTCTTCATTTTTTATATTTTACTAACTAACCTGCCATCTCAACGGTCATTGTTTCAGATATATTTCCTTACCTAAACAGAGAAACAGAGTTACAATGAGTAGGCAAAAGAGCAGTATGAACAGGAGCAGCTTCCAACTTTCCACTGGTTCCCCATCAAATTTCCTTTGGGAAACTGCGAGGGAGAATTGGAAACCAAACTTCCTTCCTTCCTTCCTTCCTTCCTTCCTTCCTTCCTTCCTTCCTCCCTCCCTCCCTCCCTCCCTCGCCTTCCTGCTGGATGGGTGAGGGAGTGACAAGGTACATGGGTGTGGCATGGGGTGGGAAGAGTGCTTGAGGGTGAGCAAGAGGTGCCCTGTGAGTTGGAGAGAGTGTGCATGGTTAAAGTGCAAGTGAAGAAGGCCGTGCAGATCTGTGGTGCTAGTCAAGAAGGGTGTGTGGTGGGGTGTGTGAGACGTGCTGTATAGGTTGGGGAGAGCATGAAGAATGCATGAGTGGCTGGTATGGAGCAAACTCAGAGGGGTTGGAATATTTCATTGCCTTGTGGAAAGCTATCAAGAAGCATTGGAAATGACGATCATGGGTCCATGGCTGAGTAGTGGCGTTGAAGTAACAGCAATGTGAAGGGGCTGAAGCAGCCACAACTTTTTCAAATTTCATTCCCATGAAAGTACTAAGTCCTGGCATTCTGTAAGCTCATTTAAGGTATCTTAATTCAATAATTGTTGCCCTATAATACACCACCTTGCCCCGCTGAAAATTATAAACAGAATGCATGTTGGAAAGCAGTACAAGTAGGAGAAAACTCTCACAAACACAGTTTAAAGGAAGATAGCAAAGTGAAACACATCTTAAAAGTAGGTGGTAGCAACAGTAACTACTAAGGAACTATACCAGAATAGGTGGTGAGCCTAGGATATTAGAGCCAGTGGCCATCTGGGTGAGGACTTTTGAATCCTGCAGGCTGTTACCCTATGAGCCCGTAAGGTTCCTCTGAGGTTTAAAGGAAATAATTTGATTAAGCCAATGGATAATTTACAAAATAATAACAAACTATGTAGTTTTCAAAATCTTTTAATCCGGCAAGGGCAAATAAACCAGAGAAGAAGTGGTATGTAGCAGAGTTATTGATATGCTTTGAACTCTAGCTTCATTTGTCCTCTATTGCATTTTTTTACTGCTTGAACTTGCTTAATTAAGAGTCTGTGGAAAAAGCTTGATATTCATTAAAGTCATGATATAGCGAAAAAGTTACTTTTATAGATATGGCAATTGAAGATAGACCAGAGAAAGTGAAGACGTAACCTGGGATGCATAAATCTAGATAGCCATTAGGTGGCAGCCTTTATTTGGTTGTCTGGAGGTTTGCAAACTGAATATGGAACTCCTATTGTCTTCCACTTCATTTCTTCAAAAGTAGGAATGAGAAGGAAAGCAAAAAGACAAAGAAAGGGATAACTGAGAGATCCATTTCCAGCACATACAATTACTGTTGAAGCAGTGGCTAATTCGAGAGCCACAGCAGAAGAGGAGATGATAGGGGTGGTAGTGGCTTTGTCCTCCCTTTCACATGTGACAACTTCTGTGCTTAGCTTGCAAAATCCAGACAACTTTCAGAGGTGGCAGCGAGGAGATAAAAAAAACCTCTAACTCTTGCTGCTCTCTTGGTGCTCATTTAGGATTTTTTCCCCCAGCCCAGATACAGCAGCTTATCCTATATTTTCATTTTATTTAGCCCACTCATTTTATACATAATATATTCTGTATGGTTAACTGTACCTAAACTAAAACAGTTTTAGTCTTGAAATAAAAACAGAGAACAAGGTAAAATATTAGTAGAAAATAATGTTTCCCTTAAAGGATATACCTCATTTCCCTCCTGAGTCATGCAGAAATTCTGTGTCACAAGTTGAGTCACTTAAGTTAAAGTTTGAAAAGAACTTTCAAAAGGGGAAAATACTTCCTACTATTTTGCAAAGTACAAAAAAACATGACTGAACGAATGATACACTGAACATACTTCAATTAAAATAATTTTGCTTTGGAAAGCTACAGGACAGAGCTTTTAAGAAAAGCTAAACCGCAAAATCTAAAAAGATGGTGCTGATCTAGATTACTGCTTAAAAAAATTGGATCTCAATGATCTGTCATTCTCTAATGGCTGAACAGGGCCATCTACAGAAGTAGGGCAAAAAAGTCAAGAGGTGGTTGTGACTATGCAAATGAAGCTGTGTCCCCTTTTATATGTGCTGCAGGGCCTCAGTTGTGTAGTCACAGCAGCTTCTTGAGACTTTTTGACACTTCCCTGTAGAAAACTTGATTCCATCAGATGTTTCTTGGGGACTCCTAGATCATATGGACATCTTATGGCAAGATATCATTGGAAAGCATTTGGCATCGAAAGATGGAAAGTGGAGGGGTGAGGCTTATTTAATGAACAGTTCCCATAGGACTCCAATTTCTGTGGTTTGGAAAAAGTTGGAATGAAGCTTTTCTGATGGCCACATTCTTTTGGAGGTCGGTCAGTCTGTCTGTCTGTCTGTCTGTCTGTCTATCTATCTATCCATCCATCCACCCAGCTTCTGACAAGGAAAGTTAACAGGGAAGCCAGATTCGCAAATGTGATCACATGACTATGGGACAGAGCAATGTGTGGGATTTATTTAACGACTACAACTGGAATTGCCAGAACTGCCATTGTAGCTCAGTGCAGTCACGTAACGTTATAGTTTACAATGGCCTTGCTTAGCAATAAGTTCCCAGTCTCAATTACTGTCATTAACCAAGCACTATCTGTAAATTGGTCAAACAATTCCTTTTAAACCAGCATAATCCAATCCAATCTTTATCAGCTTGCCAACAGGAACAGATAGTTTTGCTGTTATCAATATATAGTATGTACAGAATTTCTATGAGATGCCAGGGTACTACTCTTATGCTGGCAGTTGGGGCCAGAATTTTAATCGCCAAACATAGTGTGATGCCACATAAGTACATTGCTTAGTGATGACAACCCCAGCACCCGCTCTTGCCATGGTTAACTGAATCCCACCAGTCATTAGCCAAAGACCTACCCTGATCCCAAGTGATTTCCCAAGTGATTTCCGGCTTGCTTCCTCCTAGTCCTAAGCTTTGGTTCTTCCAAGGTAAGAGAATGCTTCCCCTTCAGTTGTCCCCTGCAGCACATTCCTCTCCATCTCTGCCATTTTGGCCACCATGCATCTTGCCTTGCAAGACAGTAAGCAGTCCGGAGAATTACATGGGGTATCTGGAGCTATTTGTTGTACTATATCTCAAAGACTTTGTATGAGCTACAGGTCTGGAGCTGCAGGAAACGCCTCACCTGCAGTCCTATGCAAAGCTTCAGCTGTCCAGCCCAGTCCCAGACCTGTAGTGCGCCAAAACTGCAGCCACCGCAGGAAGCCTCAGATACCCCAACGCAACCCACCAACATGGAGTGAAGCCACAGTTGCCCCAGGAAACCCCAGCTGCCCTAGCCCAGTATCAAAGAAATCACCTCACACAACCTTGGGAAGGAGGCTTTGCATGGCTCCCTTTTGCAGTTGCTGCACAAAGGGCCAGGCTGCCCTTGTTTGGTCAATGGTGGGAGCAAGAAGATTGTGCATGGAGGGGGGACGACTTCCGGTTTGAGCCTCTTCGTGGACAGACCGAAACCACGATCATGCGCAGTTTCGATCCGTGCTCGCCGCTGGAGCACCCCAAGCCAGCTGGTTTCAGGGCTAAGCCACCCCATAGAGGTGGTGAAGAGTGGGGAGACTGCCTGCAGGGTTGAGGAGAGCCGCATCTCTCCTCCTCAGCTGGTCATTACTCCCTTTCCTGAAGACGGTTGCAGCGGTAGTCAGAAATGGCCACCTCAAAGAAGAACTCGACTGGAAAAGAATGTGCAGGAGGAAGATAAGAAGAGAAAGTTTTGGTTGACCGGGTTAAACTGCAAAAGCAATAACTAAGGTACCCTGGAATTCAAACTATAAAAAAAGTAACATTTGTTCCCAAAGAAGTCTTTGAAGCAGTGAAGGAGAGAGAAAAGGGAAAGGATTCAGTTTTTATTCTTCTCTCCCTTTCCCTATACTGACAGCAAAGAGATTTAAGCAAGAAATTGAAAAAAAAATCCACATTGACATCAATAGGCATTTAAGCTGAAAATAAAATGTCAAAGGGATAATAAAGATTTTTGGATATTTAAAAGCTCTTAAAGGCAGGAAAAGAGATGAAAAGAACAAAAAGACAGGATCTGGAAAAAAAGGGAGGAGACTGCCTGGAATTAAAAGGAAATTACAGTAAAACCTCAACAAAACTTCTAAAAGATACATTTTAACTGAAACTTGGCAACAAAATAGTAGAACCCCAGGAAGAGAAAGTGGAAAAAAGAAGCAAGAAGAAACAGCTTGGGAGTATTTGGATTACTTGGTGATCTCTGGATTTTTGGTTATTGTATTTGAATGACTAAAATCAATCGGGTGATTGTTTAAAAGTCTTTAAAATGGCACCACTTTTAGAAGAACTGAAAATGGAACTTAAAAAGTACAAAGAAGAAGCACAAGAAGGGAGAGTTTCTTTTGGCTTCGTATTTCAATTCTTAGAAATGGAGATCTGAACTATGAGAAACAACAAGAAACGCCTGCAGAGCAAGAAGATTGGGACAAAGAAGAAGCCATCTTTAATGAACAAGTAATTTTATGTGGGGGAAAAAAGGAAAGGGGGGAAAGAGAATGAAAAGATTAAGATTTGAAAAAACAACCAAAAAGAAGAATAGTTTGAAAAATAAGTATAATATTAGAAAGCAACAGAAGAGGGGAATACAGAAGAGAGAATTAGAAGTAGAGAGACGAGGGGGTAAAAAAGGGAGGGAGAAGAAGACAGGGAACAAGGAAAGGAAAAGAAGTTATAAAGGACAGAAACAAGATGTAAACAGGGCCTATTTAGAGATAACGGGTGAAAAATTAATTGAAAAGGGGATTCTGCAAAGGTACATAAGATAGTTTTGTTATATTAGAAATAGAAATAATTTGTAGAAATTATGAAACTATGTATGATTAAAATGATGGATAAAATAGTTATTGTAATCTGGTGAAATGTTTGTTAATAAATAAATGAAATAAAACAAATGAGAGAATTGAATTAGGAAAGGATGGAAACATTTTAATTATTTAAAAATATAAGTGAAGAGAAATAGGGGGAAAAATTAATTATGGAAAACTTATAAGTGTTCCCAAGGAAGTATGAAATTTAATTGAAAAAGAAATGTTAAAGATGTTTAGATTTTAATGAATATTAATGATAGAACTGAATTGAATTGAGTGTCTTAATTACATATATTTATAATCTCTTTTTAAGAATATAGTGTGTATTTTAAGAATGTACCAAGCAGAATTTGATTGGAAGTTATGTATTATATTGAATGTTATAACCTTAAGGTATACATTGAAGCTTAAATAAAAATAAATAAGGGTAAATAAATAAATAAGAGTTGAATGGATAAAATTAAAAGATATAAAGGTGTCATACTCCAATTAGTAATTACAGGAGAAAATTTGTTTAATGAGAAAAGATAATATGAAATTGAAACAGGACAGACAAAAGTATAAATATAATGATTTGAATTGAGATGAGATAATCAAAATAAAATTGAGAAAATTAAAAGAGAAAAACTATGTAGAAAATGTAAAACAGTAACAAGATACGGAACAGAACATAAAAGTGAGCATGAAATTGAGTTTGTGTCTGTATGAAGAAGTGTAACCCGGGACCAAGCTATTTTTTTAAAAAAAGATGTTTTATTTGTATTATGTTGTGTTTTTTTGTGAAAACCCAAATAAAATTTTCAAAAAAAAAAAAAGATTGTGCATGGGGCAGAAGAGGCACCAGAGTGCAGGAAGCCTAAAGGGCAGAGTTGGGGAGGGAAATAGATAGATGAGGGCAGGTGAGGGTTAGGGTTAGGGTTAGGGTTAGTATTGTAATTGGTATTCAGCAGGTTCTGACCAGTTCTGGAGAACCGGTAGTGGAAATTTTGAATAGTTTGGAGAACCGGCAAATACCACCTTTGACTGGCCCCCACCCCTATCTATTCTCTGCCTCCCTTGTCCCAGCTGATTGGCTGGGTCTTTTGTTGCCCTGCACAGGAGAATGGAGCTGGAAAGCAGGTTAGTGGGGTGGGGAGGGAATGGGATTTTGCAGTATCCTTCCCCTGCCACATCCATCAAGCCACACTCACCAAGCCATGCCCACAGAACCGGTAGTAACAAATTTTGAATCCCACCACTGGGTAAGTTTCCTGTAGTTATAAGTGTGGGTGGATTGCCAAATGCCTGTATTTTGATCATGTGACTGTATGGTTTGCGGCAACAACTGCAACTTCAGGGACTAGGTGGAAGCAGCAGTTGTTCCATGCTACATAACTTCAAACAGTCACTGAATGAAGGGTTGTAATTTAAGGACTACCAGTAACTTCATTTTGAAAAGAAATAGGTTTAGTTTAGCAACATTTTTTTTCTTAAGCAACTCATTCCTAGGTTACAAATGAACACTTCAGTTATCTATTCTGTAACTTTTCCAAGTATCATTATCAAGCAAGCTTCCCAGACAGAAGCTGCACTGATCCTCTCATTTTTTTTCCCCTTTTGGAATATAGGGAACATTTGACTGCTTCTCACTAAGAAAAAGAAAACAGACTGAACAGCCAGACAGCTAGTTTGAAGACATCACTTTGGAGACATATGTTGAAGTCTGGATAATTACTAAACAGCTTTACAGGTCCTGAATTCAGCAGGGGGTTGGACTCGGTGACCTCCCAGCTGTTTTCGAGTTGATGAGTCTGTGAACTAACAGCATTGGCTTGCTTCTTGCTAGTGGAAGAAGGACTTCCTTCTTATGAGAAAAGACAGGAAAAAAATGTCTCTTCTATTCTTTCCTGAATTGGTCATTGGTTCTGAATTACAAACTATCCCCCAAACTCCAAAGAGGTGATATGATCAGGAGGTTTCATTTTTCAGTTCTATTTTATCCTAGCATGACGACCCTTGTGCAGTTAATATCTCATTTACAATCTCTTCTTCATAATTTACCAACATATATAGCCTTATAATTCATAAACAGACCTTTGTGAAACATTCACAATAGGGCTAACTCAGAAATTCTCAATATGCCATACAATCCGTCATGACTGATTGCCACGCTAGGTATATCCAACCTTCAAGTACAAATAGGCCACAATGTGAACTGCTCAACAGCAACAATGGCAAGAGCTTTCAGGCAGGGCTTATTGTGAGAAACAGGATGCTGGAGGGAAAAGACTATTCTTTCGCCACAGAAAGCGGGCATGAAATACTAACAGCAGCAATCATTCAGAGATTGACACTGTTGCACATTTTCAGATAGATTCCTCTTTCTTCAGCAAACTGGTGAAACTCTGCGCATGCACAAAGTGAATGTAAAAGCAGGCTTTATATATCCCTTATGGTCAGCTTATAAAGTGTAAAAAAAAAAAAATCTACCGGTTGATATTTCTACTTGGTCATGAAAATATTTGACTTTGAAACCTTGTTTCAAACATTTTCCCAACATTTGTTTGTATTTTATTTTTTTTATTGTTATCAAAAGCAATAATTCTCAAAGAATGTCACCAGCCTTAGAGATTAAGTTGATCACGTGATTTCTACTTTCTCCTTTCAGCTGCCACATAACGTTATAAAAGCCTTAGACTTAATGCTTTCCTTAAGTATTGCTTTCCATATTTCTCCATAGTTGCTATGGGATGTCATGTGATCACGACTAAAAGGGAAAGTGATCTAAGAGGAAACTGTGTCCCTATCTAGCTGTTATTCATGCTAATTAAATAGCAGAATACTACTTTCATGGCAACTGGCATAGAAACAGCTTTTGAATTTTTTTTTCCTCTTTGACTGCTGTTTGTTTCTATTACTGATATCCACGCTTCAATCCTTCACAAAGTACATTCACTTTATGCTGCTTCTATTATTCCTTGATTCTTAGGTTACATGATCCCAGGAACAGGGAGGCTCTTCCAGATGTTGATTTATTTTATTGATTTGATTTGTCAATCGCTTACAAAATAATAGGTATAAGTATAAATATGAATAAGAATACAGAAAAGAGGTACGATTAAATGGGGACAATAGGACAGGGATGGGAGGCAGGATAGTGCACTTATGCACGCCCCCTTTTAAAAGATTCTTGAGTAAGCATTTGTAATGATTGATAACCTGCCACAATTGTAAGAAATATCCAGCTACCTGGAAGGGGAAACTGTGAATGTAAACATCTCCGCCTAATTCATCCGTTGATTGTACATCTACCATAGATTAGACAGTGTTCACTACTGTATCCATTAACAGCATAGGAATGATTGTGCAAAGTCCTGCCTTACTCTTCCATTTCTCTCAGAGTGATGAAAACAGTTAATTGTTACTTTGCTAATTGTTATTCACTGGACTGCACTAATGGCTATGTGTAAACCATTTTCCTTTCATTAACAATCTCTGACCAGAGGAAAGGTACAGTTGCAGCATAGGAGGTCAAGTACAAGCCTAATCCCCCACCACTTATTTTTTATTTGTCAGCAAGAAGCTCTTACATACTTGCCTCTTTCTCAATTGTCCTGCCACTTACTCCCTCCAAATCTCTCCAACATTTTCAACCATTCTACCTTCCATTCTGGCTAATTATCACTTCATGGGAGCTGCTCATCTGAAAAATCCAGACAGCCAGAACTTTTTCAGTCCTCTTGGCATACAGGTAGTTCTCAATTTACGACTAAATTGACCCCAACATTAAAGGAAACGGTTGTAATGTGAGTTTTGCTCCATTTTAACCACCTTTCTTGCCACTGTTGTTAAGAGAATCACTGCAGTCATTAAGTAAGTAAGTGAATCTGGTTTCCCCATTGACGTTGCTTGTCAGAAGTTTGCAGAAGCTGATGCCATGACCCCAGGACATGGCAACTGTCCTAAATATGAACCAGTTGCCAAGCATCTGAATTTTGATCACATGGCCACAAGGATGCTGCAATGGTCGTAAGTGTGAAAAATGGTCATAAGTCATTTTTTTCAGAGCTGTTGTAACTTTGAATGGTCACTAAATGAACTTTTGGAAGCCGAGGTCTACCTGCATTCATATTTCCCTTTATGTGCAGGTAGTTCTTGACTTACGGCCACAATTGAGCCCAAAATTTGTTGCTAAGTGAGACATTTTGTTAAGTGAATTTTGCCCCATTTTACAACCTTTCTTGCTGTAGTTGTTAAGTGAATCACACAGTTAAGTGAATCTGGCTTCCCCATTGACTTTGCTTGTCAGAAGGTCGCAAAAGCTCAGTATCCAGGTGGTATTTTTCAGAAACCACATATCTGAAACAGAACTTTTCCTGAATAGTTATTGAACATCTTCCGTACGTGTTCATCTTGGAGTTCCAAAAGTCACACTAGGGTTTCATCCATCACCATCACCCCTGTACCTTATTTTAAATTGCAAGTGTCTGCGGATAGAATGTTTTATTTTATTTTATTTATTTGTCAAGCAAGTATTAGATAACAGGTATAAGTATAGGCATGGTTATGAATACATGAAATGGATACGAATAAAAAAAAAGAAACAATAGGACAGGGACAGTAGGCACCTTGGTGCACTTATGCACGCCCCCTACAGACCTCTTAGGGAAAGGGGTGAGGTCAATAGTAGACAGTCTAAGGTTAAAGTTTTTGGGGTTTGGGGAAGAAACCAAATGTAAGCAGATTCTAACAGTAAAATTAAGTTGATTTGAAAAAGTAATCATTAACTGTATTTAATTTCATTTTCTCCCACTTTTTAAACATTTTTCTGTATCCCGCTTTCTTTTGGAAGGAGGGAGGGAGGAGAGAGAGAGAAGGGGGGGGCAAAATCTATGAGGACCCCAGATTAACTTAATAACCATGTCACCAATGTGACAACTGCAGTGATACATTTAACAAATGTGGTGAGAAAAGTCGTAAAATGAAGCCCAAGTCACTTAACAAATGTGTCACTGAGCAACATACATTCTGGGCTCAATTGTAGTCATAAGTTGAGGACTGCCTGTATGAAATTGCATTCCCAAAAGAACAGGCGAGGAAGAGTTTTTCCAGCTCCTTTACTGATTACATAAAGTAAGGAGGATCTGAATGCTTAAGTAGTGGATAGCAGCAGGTATAACAACTGCTAACGTATCTCTACATCTTTTGAAACCACAGAATCTGTTGGACTTTTCCCCTTGATTGAACTTTTCTGCCCTGAGTTTCAGCTCGGTGTGGGAGATGCTATCTTTCACAGGACTGCAGTTTTCCCAGTCTGAATGCAACCCCAGGTTTCTAAACGGTAGGGATAAGTTAGTTTTTCAACTGCCATCCCTGGACACCAATGCTTCAGCCTATCGACTACTCAAGTGAGAAATCAGCCTTGGGACTTTTCTACAGAGATTTCATTGTGAGCCATAGCAACAGGCTGAAAAGAACGTGGCTTCTCCTTCTGGTGCTATCACTCAAAGTTCTCTCAAGCTTGTCTTTGCAGATAGGAATCAGTTTTAAGCCACATGTGCCAAAGGCAAGCCTCGGCTGATCCTGTTTGTGCCGTTTGACCTTTAAAATATTGCAGCAGCTCTAGACAAAGCACTATATGAGAAATGCCATCTTTTTTCAACAGCAAACGTTTTAAAAACACAGAAACACCTGCATCGCTTAAAAAAAACAACAAGCAAGTAAAGCTTGATGTGGTGTTAGTCACTTGGTTTGCCCTATATGACTTGTGGTATTGAGGTTTTAAATTGGATTTTTTGACTCAGAGTAGGATTATAGATTTAATCCATCACCTCTGCTATGTCCCTGATCAGCACTGTCCCCATCCCCCCGCACTTAGAAATGACAATAGGAGGAAATAACTCCTTTGACAGCAAAATTAGACTTCCTCATTCTTATTTATTTGCTTATTTATTAGACTTGCATCTCATTTTTCCTAGGAACTCCATGCTTCTACAGACAATCATCTCATCTAATATTTTCTTGCAACAGCATCCTTGTGAGGTATTTTGGCAGAGATGCTACCCAATTTGAAAGTGCCATCCTATTTTCCTAGGATCTTCACGCTTCTGTCACTGACCATTCTGCCACATTCCTCTTCAGCACTTGGCCATAGGCTGATCAGCATCTTGTCACCAGCCTACAATTGTAAAGTTTACCACAATTGTAAAAACAGTTTGATTTGATCAAGTTAGTGCAGGATGAAACCACATTCCCCTTAGGGATGAATCCTTAAAAAAACCCACTATAATAGTTTTTATTTGGATCTCAGTTATAATGTATTTTTCTAAAAAAAACATTTCCCTAGAAAAATGAACAGTTTATTGTGTATAATATCACTGATGGAAGTGTTGCTATAGTTGGTGTAATAATACAGTATAAAATGCAATACTTATCTAGCCATATGCGATGAATGTTTGCAGAGGTTCCAAAGTTAATGGCATCCTGTCAATTATTTTAGGGTTGGCTGGCATCAAAATCTGTTTTGAGCTTTACTATAAAGACATGCTTTACTGTTTGTGTTGTGTACTGTGAATATTGTTTTTGTTTTTATATTTTTTCTCCAGTAATTTTATTGCTTTATATTTCTATATTGTACCATGGGCATTTTAGTTTGCCATTTTTAATAACTCCCCATGAACCTAAATGGATGTCAATATCAGCCACATCTGAAATTGCTTGTATTTAATATAATTTACTTCAAATTCTATTTCAACAAATATAAAAATACTAGAAGATATGAGAAACAACAGAGTGATGAGAAACAAAAGGGGACATTGCTTGATTCCTTGATTTTCCTTGGTTCATTAATGATTTACTAATGAATTACTGTCTTACTCTGAAGGAACTTTATGGAAAAAATATATCTATTTGGTCACTAAGAATCAACAACTGGATTACACCTATTCAATCAAAGTCAGACTGAAGGAACTAAGTAGAAGGTAAACCAAGGATCTCTTTGGATTGGGATTTGATATGTAAGATTGTAATCCTCTAGAACAGGGGTGTCAAACTCAAGGCCCATGGGCTGAATTCAGCCTGTGGAATACTTAGATCTGGCCTGGTGGGCCACCCTGGAAACAGTGAAGGGCTGCCCCATGGTGCCTCTGCCAGTGAAAACTGAGCCTGAGAGGGCTGAGCGCTCAGGCCACCACAGGCGCCCCCAACAGGAGTAATGTTGAGCCTGCCATGCCCACTCTGCCCACATCTATCCGGCCCCCCTGAGGTCAAACACAACCCTGATGCGGCCCTCAATGAAATCGAGTTTGACACCCCTGTTCTAGAAGTCCTTTCTACGAACTTTGGGAGTAACTTCCTCTTCATTACACTAGCCACAATAAAGTATTAGCTGCTTTATCTGTAAAGTTGAGTAGACAGAAGATGGTGATTATCTTAGAAATAGCCTTAATCTATATGAAAGAAGAAAAAAGGACAAAGAAAGCATTTCATAGAGGTGATTTTACAGCAGTCTTGCTTTATTTAGCATCCTGCAGAGAGGCACGGACTACAGCTCCCAGAATTTGCAAGCCAGAGTGGCTTCTTAGAGCCTGAAGCAAGACGAAAAAATAGTGCCTATTCTTCAACATTGAAATGCTGTTTAAACCAACTTGGAAAAGGAATATTTTAAAAGCAGGAATAATGGGCAAACCATCTTCTTCCCTGGCACTGGCCTATGGGGAATTTGCAATTCTCCAGATGCTGTTTTTTATTATTTTAATTTTATTTATGATCAAAGACCAATTGTATCAGGCACAGTTCATTCAAGCTAAAAAGTAAAAGTAATATTAAAATGGATTACTCTAACAATGGTAGGCTATGAATAACAACAACAACAACAACAAAAATAAATATTTCTTGTTAACAAATTGGAACTAAACTGCTACCACCTTGCAGTAATAGCAGCTGAGCAAAATGTGGTAACCCTTTGGGCGATTTCTGTTGACAGGTCCATGAATAGAAAGGATAAATTCTCACCTGGTCCACCCAGACTAGCAGAGGATTTATGTATTATGAAACAGTGACTCACTCTCTTCTGGATAAGGTCAAGGATGTTCTTGAAATGGGTGTTATTAGATCTCTTCCAGGAGTGGGATTCTACCTGGTCGGACCAGTTCTATAGAACCGGTTGTTACGATTCTGCTCAATTAGGAGAACTGGCAAATTGTGCTACTGGCTGGCCCCTCCCTTCCCCTCCCCACCCACTCACTCTTTACTTGGCCTACTTTTGGTAAGTTGCTATTTTTCCTTCCCCCTGACCATCAGCTGTTCTGCTGTGCCAGGGAGATTTAGATTAGCTAGAAAGAATGGAATGGAATGGAATGGAATGGAATGGAATGGAATAGAATAGAATAGAATAGAATAGAATAGAATAGAATAGAATAGAATACTTTATTGGCCAAGTGTGATTGGACACACAAGGAATTTGTCTTGGTGTAAATATTCTCAGTATACATAAAGAAAAGGTACATTCGTTAAGAATCAAGAATCATAACGTACAACACTTAATGATAGTCATCAGGTACAATCAACAATCAAATCATACTTGGAAACAGTCAAGTGGGAGGGGATGGGTGATAAGGAGTGGTGAGAAGATTAACCGTAATAGCCGTGTACACTTTGTAAATAGTTGAACAGTGTTGAGGGAATTATTTGTTTAGCAGAGAGATGGCTTTCGGGAAAAAACTGTTCTTGTGTCTAGTTGTGTCTAGCGTCGTTTTGAGGGAAGGAATTGAAACAGTTTATGTCCGTGATGTGAGGGGTCTATAAATATTTTCACAGCCCTCTTTTTTACTTGTGCAGTATACAAGTCCTCAATTGAAGGCAGGTGGGTAGTAATTGTTTTTTCTGCAGTCCTAATTATCCCCTGAAGTCTGTGTGTGTCCTGTTGGGTTGCAGAACCAAACCAGACAGTTATAGAGGTGCAGATGATAGACTCAATAATTCCTCTGTAGAACTGTATCAGCAGCTCCTTGGGCAGTTTGAGCTTTCTGAGTTGGCGCAGAAAGAACATTCTTTGTTGTGCTTTTTTGATGATGTTTTTGATGTTAGGTGTCCATTTTAGGTCATGTGATATAGTAGAACCTAGAAATTTGAAGGTCTCTACTGTTGATACTGTGTTGTCTAGTATTGTAAGAGGTGGTAGTATGGGAGGGTTTCTTCTAAAGTCTACCACAATTTCAACGGTTTTGAGTGTGTTCAGTTTCAGATTGTTCCAGTTACACACGAGGCAAGTTGTATAACCTCCTGTCTGTATGCAGATTCATCGTTGTCTTGAATGAGACCAATCACTGTTGTGTCATCAGCAAACTTCAGTATTTTAACAGATGGATCATTTGAGATGCAGTCATTAGTACATAGGGAGAAGAGAAGTGCAGATAGCACACAGCCTTGGGGCCTCCCTGTGCTGATTGTACAGGTATCGGATGTGATTCCGCCTAGCTTCACCTGCTGCTTCCTGTCTGTTAGGAAGCTTATGATCCACTTACAAGTGTGCTCAGGTACCGCTAGTTGGTTTAATTTACTTAGAAGAGTGTCTGGAATGATGATATTGAATGCTGAACTGAAGTCTACAAAGAAGACCTTTGCATAGGTATTTGGAGATTCAAAGTGTTGTAGGATGTAATGCAGAGCCATGTTAACAGCATCATCTGTCGATCTATTTGCTCGGTATGCAAACTGCATGGGATCTAACAGTGGATCGTGATGGTTTCAGGTGGGACACCACAAGCCTTTCAAAGATTTTCATAACTACAGATGTTAGAGCAACTGGTCTGTAGTCATTCAATTCCTTGATGGAGGGCTTCTTCGGCATTGGGATGATGATAGAACGTTTGAAGCAGGAAGAAACATAGCACATCTCTAGTGATCTATTGAAGATTCAGTTGAAGATGGGGGCCAATTGGTCAGCACAGACTTTTAAGCAAGAAGGAGTTCTCTTGTCTGGCCCTGGTGTTTTTCCTGGCGTCTGTCTGTGTAATAGATCTTGCACTTCTTTTTCTGTGATCACCAGAGGTTGTGAGCCCAATGGATTGGGGCCAGTAGTAGGAGGCTTGGCTGTTGTTGGTGTGTTTGAGATGTGGGTTGTGGAGATAGGTGGCTGTAGTTTTTTTTCAAACCTGCAGTAAAACACATTCAGGTCATCTGCTAGTTGTTGATTTCTTTCTGCCTGGGAAGGAGGTTTGCTGAAGCCAGTGATGTTTTTAAGAGTTTTCCATATGTTTGCTGGTTCATTTGTTGAGAATTGATTCTTTAACTTTTCAGAGTAGCTTCTTTTTGCTGCTCTTATCTCTTGTTAATACGTTTCTGGCCTGGTTGTATAGCATTCTGTCACCTTTTCTGTAGGCTTCCTCTTTGGAATGACGTAGCTGCTTAAATTTAGCTGTGAACCAAGGTTTATTGTTACTATATATTTGCAGGTTCCTTGTTTGCAGAAGCTAACATATGATGTTACAGTATCTGTGAGCTCATCTAGGTCTGCAGAGGCATCTTCAAAAACATTCCAATCAGTGCAATCAAGGCAGGCCTGGAGTTTCAGCTTTGCTTCACCCGACCAAGTCTGATTTAATTGTTGGTTTAATGGTTTTAAGTCTTTGTTTGTAGGCAGGTACAAGGTGAATCATGCAGTGGTCAGTGTCCCACAGCTGCTCGTGGTAAAGACCTATAAGCATCTTTTACTGTTGTGTAGCAGTGGTCTAAAGTATTTCTGCCTCTGGTGGGACAATTTACATGCTGGAAATATTGTGGGAGCTCTTTCCTTAAATTTTCTTGATTGAAATCTCCTAAAATGATGGGAAGGGAACCTGGGTGCTTGACTTCAGCCTCCATAATTTGATCAGCAAGAGTTTGTAATGCCTTGTTTATACAGGCTTGTGGAGGAACACACACAACTATTAGGAGAAATGATGAGAATTCACGTGGAGAGTAAAATGGTTGATGTGTAAAGACTCTAAGTTTTCATCACAAAACTTATAATTATAGTTATTTCCTGAGACCAACTGTTATTGATATATAAACATAATCCTCCAATCTTTGTTTTACCTGATGTCTCTTCAATTCTGTCTGATCTAAATGTCTGAAATCCTGGGGTGTATATGGTGTTGTCCCCATGAATTTGTGAATTAAGCCTGGTTTCAGTAAAACAAAGAACAGCTGAATTATGAAAATCAGAATTCTATCTATTTAAGAGATAAATTTCATCCATCTTGTTAGCCAGTGAGCATAAATTAGTCAGAAAGATTGAAGGGAAAGGAGTTTTTCCCCCCATAGCATCGGGGAAATGGTTAGAATCTCCTCTGCGTTTACAAAGACAGGTGGGGGTAGGGAATCAGAAAGCTGCTCCTTAAGGAAACATTGCCTAATTCTTAGCAGATGGTCTCGTGAATATGAAATCCATAGTGAATTGCAGATAATAATAAGGAATAAAGAAACCATTAGACAGCATTTCACTGAGGCAGCCGTCGTCAGTAATTGTTGGATTTCTTGTTTTCTAGCTAATCTAAAAGCAGAGCTGAACCTTCCTTGGGGCTGAAGGTTCTACTTTTCAGTGCAGACTTAGCTAGCAGATTGCAGAATGGTAGTTCTCTAAGTGAATCTGTGATTCTGTGAGCAACTCAATCTGCCTGCCTGCTTTGCTTGATTTGGGGTAAAAATTACTCTTTTTAAAAAATAAAAAGTTCAATATTTACATAAATATTTATAATATTTACATACAAGCCTTGCCCAGCCAGTCACATGACCACCAAGCCACATCCACAAATTAGGCCACACCCACAGAACCAGTTGTTAAGAAATTTGAATCCCATCCCTGATCTCTTCTCTAAAATCATGAAAAGCAGAATATTGTCTGGCTAAGGCTGTTGAACTACAGTTCTCTGCTCCAAACAGCATGGACAATGATGGATTAGCAATATTCAGGAGGGTAGACTTCTCAATAAATCACACTGGTTTTATTTCTGTGTAGGATTGGATTTACCATGGCTTTTCTACAATACAACTTGATGCTAGGAGATTGCAAAAGTTATTCCACCTGGAACTGTGTAGGAAACACAAAAAAAGTCTATAGACTTTAAAGATAGATTGCTCCCTTACTACTTGCAGTTCCTTGAAAATGCACTATCTGGACTTGCTGCAAAGATAGGATTGCTTTGACGCTTGCAGTTAGCCCATCCATCATAATAAAGACAACCACTGTTTCCCAGTGAGGGGACCTTTTGGCACTGCAAATAAGTGTTTTGAGGAAGAACGGCTGGTGTGCGTGGAGTGGGTGGATGGGTTTTCCCTGTTGCTTTGATTCTTTAGCTGGCTGAGTTCATTTGCATGATCGTTTCATGCTACTGTTGATGAGGGTTTATGTCTGCAATAATTTAATGCTACTGCTGGTTGCATTGACAATGTGTTATCAGTATAGAAAAATGATTTCATATAGACTACTGCTGTGTTATTGTAAGGCAGATTGGCATGCTGCCTGCAGTTTTCATCCCTGGAAAGTCTGATAGTTTAATAATTAAAAGAAAGAAAGATCAAATTCCATTACAGTTAGGAAGAAAAAAATATGAACTAAAAGGGGCTCAGATTTGTTTTTATCCCTCTAACATTTCATATTTAAATCCATGGGCTTTTGGAAATTTGTTTTCTTGCACATTTTCATGCTCACTTACTGATCTTCCATGATTTCAGAGTCCAATGGGAACTTCACAGATGGATCAAACAAGGATTACAGTGACCCATAACTTGAGCCTCAGTTCTAAGAGATTTCACCACATGAACTGCTGAGATCATCATCACCCTTGGACTGCAGAAGTGAAGTGAGGCACATTCTGGCTGTTGCAACCAACCTGAATGAAGGGCCTCTGAAGAACTGCCTTTTTTTGCCAGGAAGAACACAACGAGAAGAGGAAGATCAACTGGACAAAGAAGAGGCATTTGCATGACACTTGCTTTGCTTCTTTGCTATCTCTGGGGCTAGAGAACTGAAGAAATTTAGGCAAGAAAAACCAAATGCACAGGTATAGAATAGGTGGTACCTGGGTTAATAGTTGTAACTGTAATAAGGATCTTGGAGTTATAGTAGACAATCACTTAAGTATGAGCCAGCAATGTGCTGCACCTGCCAAAAAAAAGCTAATGCAATCCTAGGCTGCATTAACAGAGGGATAGAACAAGATCACACAAAGTGTTGGTACTACTTTATAATGCCTTGGGTAAGGCCACACTTGGAATATTGCATTCAGTTTGGTTGCCATGATATAAAGAAGAAGTTGAGACTCTAGAAAGAGTAGGGAGAAGAGCAGCAAAGATGATTAAGGGACTGTAGGCTAAAACACATAAAGAACAGTTGCTGGAATTGGATATATCTACGTAGTTTAATGAAAAGAAGGACTAGAGGTGACATGACAGCAGTTATTCCAATATACCTAAGGGGCTGCCAGAAAGAAGAAGGCATCAATTTATTCTCCAAAGCACCTGAAGGCAGAACAAGAAGCAATGGATGAAAACTAATCAAGGAAAGAACCAACCTAGAACTCAGGAGAAATTTCTGACAGAACATTTCATCAATGGACTGGCTTGCCTTCAGAAGTTGTAGGTGCTTCATCACTGGAGGTTTTTAAGAAGAGATTGGACAACCACTTGTTTGAAATGGTATAGGGTCTCCTGCCTGAGTAGAGGGTTGGATTGGAAGATCTCCAAGGTCCCTGCCAACTCTTTTTATTCTATTATTCTGAAAGCACATTTTGGATCTTTTGGCAGCCAGAAGTTTAAAGACTGGTGGCTTCTCTGTATGTGGATGTGGATATGTGTACTGTATCTCTGACCAGTTTGTTTGTTTTCTTTCAGTCTGCAAGCTTTTAAGTTATTTTGAGTTACTTCAATCATTTGATTCAAAAGTGGGCTACATCTTCATACTACAAAGTAAGTTTGATTGGTGATCCTGCTAAGGCTGCCATCAGAGATTTTTTGGCTGCTGCCCAGAGAAAAGGCCTTATTGATTGCATTGCTCTCTTTGCTCTTCCAAGGAAGCTCACCTGCTGCTGAATTCCATGACCTTTTTTTTTCTTTACTCAGGCTTTTTAATTTTGATGTTACTGTTTGTATTATTTTTTTTATCATTTAAAATTTCAGAGACACTTCATAGAATCAAGAACTGGAAGGGGGGTCTTATAGACCATTGAGTTCAACCCCTGCTTCAGGATAGGAAATCAAATTAAGACATCCCAGAGAGATGTCTGTTTGGATTCACTTGAACACAGCATTATCGCTTCTTTTGGTCACTGACACTTAATAGGAAGGATTTTCTCCCTGATGTTAAATTGGAACATGTTTTCTTGTAACTGAAGTCTCTTTATCCATGGTTTGCACTCTGAAACAATAAAAACAGGTCTTGGCTTTCTTCTGTGGTCCAGGTGTTGAAATGCCTCCTTCATTCTCATTTTTCATAGTTGAACATGTCCAGTTCCTTCAGTCTTCCTTCATAGAACTAGGGTTCCGGTCTCCTGATCATCCTGAGTATGAAAAGTTCCATTGTTCTGAACCTTTCTTAGAGACACAATATTTGTGGTAGGATCTAATGACTGCCCCTATACAGTGAAATGGTTCTTTTCTGTGATTGGAAATGATACCCATTTTTTATTTAAAAACAAAACAAAACAAATGCTGCATTTTACCAAACTCTGGAAGTTTATTGAACTTGGAATATACACTACTAAATTATAAATTATTCTTAAAGCAGCACTTAAAATGTTTTTAACATTTTTAAACAGCATTTTTGGATTCCTGTGCAGCTGTCAATTATAGTGCACACAAGGGAAGTGAACATTGAAGACAACCATTAGGAATTAGGAATCCTGGGTGTATGGCCATGCTTCAGTGATACTGAAAGAAGGAATATGTAGGAGAGACTGGCACTTTGAAAGGGACTGAATGGTGTAATCTTTGGGACCCCTGTGTGTATAACGGATACATGTCTACTACTACTAGTGAGCTATGTAAACCTTGCTTCATAATATGAAACAAAACTTTTAAAGCTCACCAAGAGGAATATATTAATAAAATTCCTTTTTGAGATTAATTATAGGAAAGATGGATGGTCAGCAATTGTTTTAGATGGCAAATAAAACTGCATTCTCTCAAGTAATCATTGATTTGACTATGTGCTATCAAGTTGTTTTTAACATTTAGTGACCACAATGACATATTTTGTTCCAAATGATCTGTCCTTGATCTGTTCCTTCAAGTCTCCCAATAGTGCACTCATTGTCACTATAACTAAGCCCATCCACTCTGTTGCTGATCATTCTCTTCTTCTGTTTGCCTCAGCATTAAAGTGTTTTCCAGACACCGAAGTCTTTGCATATGTCCACAGTAAGATAATTTGAGCCTGGTCATTTGTGCCTTTAATGACAATGTGGGGCTGATTTGTTTGATGATGCATCAATTTGTTTTCTTCACTGTTCACAATATTCTCAGAAGTCTTTTCCAACACCAAAATGCAAAAGTGTCAATATTCTTCCTATCCTGTTTCCTAACGTCCAACTTTTGCTTCCATGTATTTTCTATGGGTTAGACTCTTAATTTCTTGTATTTTCCTATTATGCATTAACCCTCCAATGATACACACTTGCTCCCAGGTTTGGCTTATGGTCACTCGTGGTCCTGGGACATGTATATTTACCTTCATTTACTCACTCACATATTCACAGCCCTGGAAAATTGCCATGCTCAAATCACTTTCAACTGAACATTGAGGCACAATTGGTTGTTTAGAATAGACAGAACAATACTTATTTGAGTTGTTCTGTGCTCTGACGGGGGCAGCTTTGAGGGTGAAAAATATGTACGACACACCCAAAAGTGTTCAGGAAGCAAAATATTTGTTGTCCAGTGAATCATCTATATATATAAAAGCGAAAAAGCACTCACACATCTTCACAAAATCTTCAGAACCGTAAAGCCTACAAACTTGAAATTTGGCATGTATCTTGGCTTCTAGGTGCTCACTAAGAATGAAGTTTTCAAAATGACCATCAGACATTGGTATTTCATATATTATTATTAACATGCTCTGATGCTAAGGAGTTCTACTCCCCCTCCACACCTGAAAAGAAATCTCTTCCAAATACAAAACACAAGCAGAGGAGAGGAGTTTCAGTTGCAGTTTCAGAGCACCAAGCAACTTTAGTACAGAACAGTTGAGCTAAGCCATGCCCAGGCTCCTTGCTACCTCCTTGCTCACACAGCAAATACCGTTTCAGTTTCCAAACAGCCCTGAACTCTCTCACACACTGACAGGACGCTAGCCAGATGAATATCGAGGGATGCTAGTAGGCAGAGGCACAATTTTTTCCCCTTATTTCCCTCCCCCAAAACTTGCCTGATCAAATAGTTTTGGAGCGAAGCATGGGTACCCTGCTAGTATCTCGTATGATTCTGTATTCTGTACCTGTCAACAGTGTCAACAGTGGTGTCCCCCAAGGCAGTGTTCTAGGACCAACTATTTTCATGCTCTACATAAATGATCTCTGTAATCATATCAAGAGCAGCTTTGTTCTCTTTGCTGATGATGTAAAGCTATTCAACACCACAGACAATACTGCTACCCTTCAAAAAGACCTTGACTATGTATCAGAATGGTCAAACAAATGGCAACTTCAAATCTCAACAAATAAATGCTCTGTCTTACATATTGGCAAAAAAAAATCAGAAAATAAAATACAAGCTGAATAGTCAAGACCTTGTTGATGATCCAAACTCTGTCAAGAATCTTGGAATACTCATCTCTAATAATCTAAGTGCTAGAGCCCACTGTAACTACATACCAAAAAGGAGTTAAGAGTTGTTAACCTAATCTTATGTAGCTTTTTCTCTGGTAATATTACACTACTAACTAGAGCATACAAAACATTTGCTAGACCAATACTCGAATATAGCTCATCAGTCCGGAACCCACATTACATATCTGATATTAACACAGTTGAGAAAGTCCAGAAATATTTCACATGAAGAGTTCTCCACTCCTCTACTCGTTGCAGAATACCTTATGCCAACAGACTTGAAATTCTAGACCTAGAAAACCTAGAACTACACCGCCTTTGGTCCGATCTAAGTATAGTATATAAAATCATACATTGAAATGACTTATCTGTCAATGAATAATTCAGCTTCAACCATTATAACACAAGAGCACACAATAGATGCAAACTCAAGGTTAACCGCACCAAACTTGATTGCAGGAAATACGACTTCAGCAACAGAGTGGTCAGTGTCTGGAATACCCTACCTGACTCTGTGATTTCTTCCCCAAACCCCAAAAACTTTAACCTTAGACTGTCTACTATTGACCTCACCCTTTTCCTAAGAGGTCTGTAGGGGGCGTGCATAAGCGCACCAACGTGCCTACCGTCCTTGTCCTATTGTTTCTTTTATTTTTTTATTTTTCTTATATGTATCCATGTATTCATAATTATGTTTTTACTTATACCTATTATCTTGTAAACAATTAACAAAAATAAATAAATAAATAAATAATAAATGATCAGGAAATCAAGTAGCATATACCAGCCCTTTCACCCTATCAGGAGATGATGACACTTACAGTCTAATGTACTTAGAGAGCACTTAATTGATTTAACCAAAGACAGAAGGCAAGACCTGTTTTGAAATTTAATGTTGAAATATAACTTAATTAGGATACATCAGTGTTTCTCAACCTTAACTTTAAGGTATGTGGACTTCACTTCCTAGGATTCCTCATCCAACATACTGGTTGTCTAATTATGGAACTTGAGGCCCACACTTAATAAAGTTGCTGAAGTTGAGAAACACATGACAAATACCTGATACAAGAGCAGTGATGTATATTTATGAGAAAAAGGCAGAGAGATGGGGAAGAGAGAGAGGGAAGAGAGAGAGAGAGAGAGGGAGGGAGGAAGGGAGATGATTTGGAAACTTGAAAGAAAGACACCATCTACACTTTAAGAAATCTTTGCTGTGTAGGTGGAAGTTCTGAAATGAGTCTTCTTTAAAGGGTGGTTCCGGGATACCTTTTATCATGAAGATAACAACAAAAGAAGGGAATAGAATTTCAACAGAGACAATTGCTAAGGTTACTTCAAGTCTTCAGAGTCCCTTGTTTTAAAGAAAAAGGAAAGGATTGCCTGCTCTTCCAAGCTCTCAAAGTGGGTCAACCAAAGTAGACCAAATGATCAATTCACGTTTCCAGTGCAAGCCAAAGACCAAATGGAACTTTTGTTCTAGTCAGTGATAGTTTATCATTCACCAACTGTTCTTGTTGTATTTTTTTTAAAAAGTGTGTTTGAAATACTTGAACACTTTGTCATATGTTTGGTCTTGTCTACAACTTGATCAGGCCAGGCTAGTTCAAAGCCCTGTGGGACGTAACAAAGGCATATTTTAGGGTCTCTTTCCAGCTAGCAGCTTTTTCAATCTGTTTGATGTGTGTACCTGCAGTGAAAAGTACACTTGGGCCACCCCTCGCACATCACATGTCTTTTCCTGTACAATGATGAATGTCCACACAGGAAAATGTAAATCATAAAGCAAGCTCCGGAAGACATCCATCCTTTATTTAAGAGCTTTTCTGCATGATCACTTCCAGACAAAGAGCTACATCACCAGGAATTTATTTATTAAACTCAGACACCTCAATTCTTATTAGCTGCCATAAGGCTCCCAGGCAGGCCTCTGCATCAGCTTAGACTTGCTTACTTTTAAGATGAAAAGTACACATGTAGAACCTGCTGGCCATGCCTTTTCCCAAAGTACTCAATTCCATTCCCCCTTGAAATAGGCCACATCCAGCTTTTTTCAGGGAAGCCTCCCAAGAACATCTCGTGTTTGTAAACACTGGAAAGCCTTCACATTTGCTGACAATTACCCTTATAACCTGTAGTGCTACTTCGGTTATATAAAAATTAGTTAATAATGAAGAGATTGTTGATAATCATTTTGGCTCACTCTGTTTTAGCCCAGATTTCCCTCCCAAAGCTCAGTTTAATAAACATGATGCATCCTCAGCCAGATAACCTATGAAATAGAATATGACCAAAGAGAATGCTCATACATTGGGCTGACCATTGGTTTTCCCAACCACAGTTTATTGAACACATTTCACATATACATTAAGATATAAATCATGTTTTAGTAATCACAATGTCTCAGCTTATGAAATCTTGGAATTGTGGAGCTGGGAGGAAGCAAAAGAGTTGGGTAGCTCAATTCTCCACAATGCTCAAGAAAATCAATTAAACTCTCCTTGAGTGGTAGCTGTCTAGCCTCTTCTTAAAAATCAGAGGTAAAGTATTCCACTGTTCTACAGACTTTTCCATCAGGAAGTTTTCTCTTATATTCAAGTTCCTTATATAGTAATAGCACTTAAGACTTATGTACTGCTTCATAGCCCTCTCTAAGCAGTTTACAGAGTCAGCATATTGCCCCCAACAATTTTGGATCCTCATTTTACCCACCTCAGAAGGATAGAAGGCTGAGTCAACCTTGAACCTGGTGGGATTTGAACTGCCAAATTGCAGGCAGCTGACAGTCAGCAGAAGTAGCCTGCAGTACTGTACCACCGAGGCTCATAGCTGCAACATATACTTATTATTCATATACTTCCCTAGGCCAAGGTCCAAAGCCAAACAAAATCTTAAGATCCAACACATAACTTTATGATATGGGAATTGACACATGCTTGCAAGAGACTTTGGTCAGACAAAGATGAGAACAACATGTACAAAAAATAATATATTTTTGCCAGCTACCAAGAAGACATCTTGTAGCCAATCAGATTTACAGTCAATCTTGGCATGGCTCACTTGGCACCCAGATGTTTCTTATTAAATCTGAAAAAAACATTTATACAAAACAAAAGTCTAGGCTACAAACATATATACCTGACTGCATTAAAGACTAACTGAGATTAATTGGTCTGATAATGTGTGGAAATGTGTGCACCGAAGGCACTTAACAACTTCTATAAATCACACAGCTTTATTTAAAAAATGCTACTTCAATATAAAAAGGTTAAACATTGTAATATTTATTGAAATCTGTCAACATGTGGCCTTCTAAATGCTTTATAATTTTTTGAGCTATAGAGAAATATGCTCTAGGTCAGCGGCCCTGAACCTTTTGGGCACCAGGGACCAGTTCCATGAAGAGGTGTTTCTGGAGACCAGAGGGGGTGTGGTTTCGCCTCCTGCCTGCATCTAGCGGATGTTTGCATGTTCCAGTTTTTGGTACTGGTCCACAGACTGGAGGTTGGGGACCTCTGCTCTAGAACATCATAAAGGAAAAAAAGCAAGAATTTAAACTATACCAAAGACACAGAACAGGCAAAGAGAGAATGACCAAAACAAAGCAGGCAATCAGTACCTGAGGTTCTCCCCGTCTTTTATTAGACATCTATCTTTTCTTTATTTTACCTTTTCTCCTCACTGATTCTGATGAGAAGGAAATTAAAACTATGCCTGATTCAGAACTAGCCCCATTTCTTCCCTGTTCCTGTAATGGCTCTGGACATAGCAAATCTGTAGATCCATAGCCTCTCCTCCATGGAATGCTCCCAGATTGCTTTTCTGATCTCTTTTATACACTGAATCCTGGTATTAGAGAATCTTGTGTCTCTGCAGCTTTAGGACAGTGGGTTTTTTTTTTTAGCAGAGGGTCGAGGGTCCTTTCCCTTAAGGAGGTCTAAAAATACCTGTGGCCCTTGTGATTCCGCCCCCACCCCCAAGGAATTACAGTACTGCATCCTTAATTTAAAAAAACAACACTATTGCTATTATAATAATCAGTTGGTATATCAGTTAAAGTACAGGTTAGAAATCAGGAGACCCTGAGTTCTGTCAAAGCATAGACACGAAGCCAGTTCGGTAGTCTTTGGCCAAACACTCTTTCTTAGCCCTAGGAAGTCAACAATGGCAAATTATACTGAAATCTTGCCAAGGAAACTGGACTTGTCCAGGCAGTCACTAGCAGTCAGTTTTGTGAGGCACCTCTCACAAAAAATTGCTATTATAGGCAGTCCTTGCTTTGTGACTTTCTCATTTAGGAACCATTCATAGTTACAGTGCTGATGAAAATATAACTTTGTGACCAGTCTTCATATTTCTGACCTTTCTAGATTTGTAGAAGAAAGAATAACTGAAGTAATATCATAAGCATAGTCACAGTTTTGTTAACCCACAACTTCACTTAACCACTCAGTTGCTGTGGTCCCAACTGTGGTCACTAAACAAGGACTGTCTGTATAATTGACTAAAAATGTGAAGCTATGTTTTAAAGTCCTTTCTTGACAGTAAATTCACCAAACAGTTTCTTTGAATAAACAGGTAAAGCATTGGAATACAAGCTGCATACTGTATTTTTGGATGGGGGTCATTCTGCAGTAATAAACATGTTGATTTGAAACCCTATAACAAGGCTCTTCAAACTTAGCAAATTTAAGACATGTGGACTTCAACTCCCAGAATTCCTGAGCTAACATGATTGGAGGAGGAATTCCTGGAGTTGAAGTCCACAAAGTCTTAAAGCTGTCAAGTTTGAAAACCCCCAAGTTTGAAGGCATTGATGCTATGGACTGGCCTGCCCGTTCCCCAGACCTGAATCCAATTGAGCACATCTAGGACATCATGTCTCGCTCCATCCACCAATGTCACGTTGCACCAGACTGTCCAGGAGTTGGGGGATGCTTTAGTCCAGGTGTGGGAGGAGATCCCTCAGGAGACCATCCTCCACCTCATCAGGAGCATGCCCAGGCATTGTAGGGAGGTCATACAGGCACGTGGAGGCCACACACACTACTGAGCCTCATTTTGACTTGTTTTAAGGACATTACATCAAAGTTGGATCAGCCTGTAGTGTTTTTTTTCACTTTAATTTTGAGTGTAATTCCAAATCCAGAGCTCCATGGGTTGCTAAATTTGATTTCCGTTGATAATTTTTGTGTGATTTTGTTGTCAGCACATTCAACTATGTAATGAACAAAGTATTTAATAATAATATTTCATTCATTCAGATCTGGGATGTCTTATTTTTGTGTTCCCTTTATTTTTTTGAGTAGTGTATATACATCAACACAAATAAAAAAAGAAACATTTACCTGGGAATAATTTCCTCTGAAATAATTGGGCTTAATATGAAACTGTGTAGAATCACAATGAATGTCAGTTTGGTGTAGTAATTAAGGTATCAAAATAACAACTGGGAGTCTGCTTTAAGTAAAAGGTCAGCTGGGTGACCTCTAAAACTAGTCAGTTTCTCTTAGACCTAGGAAGGAGGTAAGGGCAAATCACTTATGAAAAACCTTGCCAATGTTGGAAGAAATATCCTTCTGGGTTCAGTTTCAAGTGGGGAAAAAGACACTGGAAACATGGAGGCTGTTTGGAAGGTTTAATGGACAGGACCACATGGCCTGGAGCTCTAGAGTGAAAAGGAAGGATGATCACATGCTTCAAGGTGAAGGAGGAGATCAAGAAAAGGACTGAGGTGCTGAGAGTGCCTGGGTTTTACACCCTCCGTTGGGATTTGAATTTGAGCTTGTATTCTGATTGGTTGTCAGACTCCCAGTTGTAACTGTAGGCTGTCCTGAGTTCCAGGCTTGGTTGAGTCTTGCTGAATGATTAATGCCCTTAAAAGGGCTTTTGGCAATTGCTATAGCTTTACCTGTAGATCTTTGTTATGTAAAGTATTCTGGCCCAGGCCTTAATGGCCCACCCATTAATAAAGGTAGGAGTGAGTTTCTGCTTCTGAGGTGAGTTTCTGCTTCTGAGTTTCTACTCTTTTTAGAGGAACTATTCTGCCTTTTTAATATTTCCTAGGCTATTTCAATTTTCTAGGAGAGGGGTAGGTGCTAACTTCCTACACCAAGAAAGCTGCAGGGACTTGGCCAGGCCCTCTTCAAGAATTGGACATGAATGGAAGAAGAAGAAAGTGCATTGTAAAATGTCAGCAAGCATTTTATATTTACTGCAAAGGATTGATTTTCTGTTGCTAATGGAAGAACTATTTCTAATTTTAAACAGGCTAATTCATCCAGAGGGTCAAACTTTTTAAATTTGTTAAGAAACAGGCATGGCATTTTGTCTATCTGTGTCTTTTGTAGAAAAAAAAACCACTTCTGGAATGGTTTAATAAAGTCAAATTTCAGAAAACAATAACAATGAAACCATAGTAAAAAAAATACCAGGGAACCTTAGCAACAAAGATATATACCCCTTGGCATAGATTAAAAGCTAGAATTCATTTAGTGCAAATCTATAAGTAATGGCAAGGACGATGACTTTCTATTGAGAGATCAGAGAAGGGAAGGGTTACATAATACAACCACATATACATACAGACATTCACACAGGAACCAGGGAAAGAATCGGAAAAGGTGCAAGACTTAACAAAGCCGTCATACGTCTACACAAACGTGCGTACGGATGCAATGTAAACATTTGCAAGGATCAGGTATCGATTGCAGAGTGATGTAGTTCCTTTTTTTTAACGATCTACTTTATATTTCATGAAGCATTCAATTAAAACAGTCGTTATATTTCCGACTCTCAGTTGAGCAGACGAGTCAAAGCCTGAATACAGTTCTACGGGACTGGGCTTTAGAAAGACGGATTCCCTTTAGCTTTTCTGCCACGTACATGGCGGTGTTCAAATTAGATCTGGGAGTGAAAATCAGACAAACAGACAGACAGACAGACACCCGTCCCAACTCTCCATGAAGATACTTGGAGCTTTTAATAAACCGCTGTCCTCAAGCTGTCCTCCTGATTGGTTGCTCTTCCTGGGACATCGGCCAATCATCATAAGGCCAGAGCGCCTTTGCGTCTGCGCGGGACGATTTGAATTTTTCTGTATGCTTCCTGCCAGTTACGATGGATGCCGTCTGTTCGGAGTCCACCATGGACCCCTCAGTTCGCGTACGGTGAGTAACTGGAAGGGCGAAGCGATCTCGCCTCCCGCGGATTTTTGGTCGAATGAATCTCTTCCCTACTCGCCTTCATACTCCTGCGACAGTCAGCCAGGCGAGCAACATTTTACCTCCCTAGTATGGTTATAATTGTGATGGTGGCGAGGGAGTTTATCTTTTGCCTGGCAGGTTCATACGTGCAAGTCGTTACATATATATATGTGTGTGTGTGTGTGTGTGTAACGACTTGCACCTGCCATGCATATGTGCATCTATATAAATACTATACAAACCTTCAAAATATCCCTGTTCTTTTCTTTCTGTAAAATGACAAGTGCTGGGAGATCAACCCTTGAATACTTTTTTTAGCTGTAGTACCAAGTTTGTGGTCATCCCTGAGGATAGTAGTGCTTTGCCCTTGCTCTTTACAGACAACAAACGATCAGAGTTGGAAGGGAGTTTGTAGGTCATCTAGTCCCACCCCCACCCAAATGGGAGACCCTACCTCATTTCTGATAAATGGCAGTCCAATCTCTTCTTGAAAGTCTCAAGTGATGGTGCTTCCACAACTTCTGAGGGCAAGCTGTTCCATTGGTTGATTGTTCTCACTGTCAGAAAGTTTCTCCTTATTTCCAGGTTAAATCTCTCCTTGTTCAGTTTCCATCCATTATTCCTTGTCTGGCCTACAGGCACTTTAGAAAATAGCTTGACCCCTTCCTCTCTGTGGCAGTCCCTCAAATATTGGAAGACCGCTATCATGTCTCCCCTGGTCCTTCTCTTTACTAGACTAGCCAAGCGCAGTTCCTGCAACCTCCAGTCCCCTAATCATCCTGGTTGCTCTTCTCTGTACTTTAGAAAAGAGTCTCAACATCTTTTTTATAATGTGACCAAAACTAAATGCAGTACTCTAGGTGTGGTCTTACTAAGGCTTTATAGAGTGGTATTAGTACCTCCCTTGATCTTGATTGCATCCCTCTGTTAATGCAATTTAGGATTGCATTAGATTTTATGGCGGCGGCTGCACACTGCTGGCTTATATTTAGCTGGTTGTCCACTAAGACTCTTAAGATCCCTCTCATAGGTACTGCTATTGAGCCTGGTTTCACCCAGTCTATATGTGTACTTTTGGTGTTTCTTGCCTAAGTGTAGGACTTTACTTTTCTCTTTTCTCTTGTCATATAACTGGAGTTAGTTTTTTTTGAGGGGTGGGGGAAGGAAGTCTAATAATTTGGGTTTTGTTTACCTGGAGTTTGGCTGGGTAGTTTTTTTTCTTACTGTTATCTGTTAATAGTTTCTTTTACTGCAATTTATACGCACACAGCATTATGGCATATAATAATTGTTTGCTTGTTAACATTATAGGTTTAATATTACCCTGCTGAGCCAAAAGGTGTTTTAAGAACATAATATTCACTTAACATAATTTCACTTAAATAGCAACCTTGGCTATATAGTTGCCATTTGATTGTATATGGGAGGATTTGGTGTGGAAATAGGTCCAAATTGATCAGCTTCTTTTACTTTTCAACTCCCTCTTTTGAAGTTCTTTTGCTTTGGTCTTCATTACTTTCAAAGGAAGCGTACTATTTTGCAGTCAGGAATCTTTTAGGAAATCATAATTGGAGAAGGGGTGTCTGTTATTTACAACGCTATTTATTATTATCACTGGCCAGAATTGTGCCTTTTCTTTTTCTGACTTTTGTATTTAACAGCCTGCCACTCAGGGTTTCTTGAATATAGATAGTCCTCGACTTAGAACAGTTCGTTTAGTGATTATTCGAATGACAATAGCACTGAAAAACTGACTTCTGACCCTTTTTACCCTTATGACTGTTGCAGCATCCCCATAGTCACATGATTTACATTTGGAGGCTTAACAACTGACTCACATTTCTGACAGTTGCAGAGACCCGGGGTCAAATGGGGCAAGACTCACTTAATTTCTCACTTAGCAACATACATTTTGGGCTAAATTGTGGTTGTAAGGTGAAGACTACCTGTATAGCAGTTACCATCTAAAATTAAAATTTAAGGGGTTGCAATCTTATCCATACCTCAAATCAGCTGTGTACTATGCAGCATATGGTATAGTACAGTACAGAAAGACTATTAGATTTGGGCTGGTACATTCTGAAATTGGCCCTGATAATACATGCAACACCCCACTCTACAGGAAATTTGTTTTAGAAGAACCACTCACCGCAGATTAGCTCACTACCATTTTAGTTTCCTCTTTTTTTTAGAAGGGTGAAAACAATTAGGTTTAATTATTCTGTGAAAAGACTTGGTAATGGAGACAGCCTTAAGTTTACTTAAATTGGAAGTAAATCTTAGGAAACCAGTCGGATAGAGAAGTCTTTAAAAAGTGCTTTATGGAGACCACACTTAAATTTTCACATATGCAGTCAATCATCTTAAAACATGTCTTTCCTATCAGTAGGGATTTTATATGCGTTTTATTATTTGTTAATTCATAATAAAAGAAAAAAGGAAAACAATAAGCAGGTACAATCATAAATAACCATACACATAAAAAAATAGAAATTACTAAAGCATAAAGAAAAACACATGCCTACAAACAAAAGGAAATTAATACTGTACATATACAGTGGTTCAAAAACCTAATCCTCTCAAATCCTGTTGTCTTATTTTCAAGTTAAATAGCTCATAATGTTTATTCGTTAGCCACTTTTATTTATTTATTTGTTTAGGATTTTATTTTCTTAGTTGTTTTTAGCTGTTTGTAGTTGCTTTGTACTTTTCTGTTTTGTGTATCTTTATGTTGTGTACTTTTTAGTACTTAAAAGTGTGTATTCCGCATCGGTCTTGCTTTACTGCAGTTTTAATTTGGTCTTATTTTTGTCTGTATACTGGTCCTGGACCACATAAATAAAGATTTGCTTTATAGTAGAGTTGTCCTGGGGGGATGAGTGAAGAATATCAGGAGTGTTGGGAAAATGTAATCCCATCAAGGTCACCCAAAAGTATAGAGGTCATTCCAGCGGCCTAGTTAAGGGATCATTTTGGTGGCAAGGGCGAAGGGTCACTTCATACTGCCTGGAAGAGTGTTAAACCACTTTTATATTTTATCCAGAAGCCATATAGATAGGTAAGATAAAGTGATAGATGATATACTAGATGATGGACCTCTAGGTTGGATCATACTTGACATGTTACTGAGGTTCTTTTGGAATACTAATGGTGTTTATGATACAGTTACATGAAAGCCTTTGGGGAGTTTAGATTGCTGACGTTGCTGTGCAGGAGAAGAAAACTGAAGTTCCAAAGACAGAATTACAATGGGGACATGGAATGCACGAGGCATTAATATGGGAAAACTCAACACAGTGAATGATGAATCAACTACACTTTGGCATCTTAGGTATCAGTGAACTAAAATGAATTTTCAGGCAGAATATCATACTGTTTATCATTCAGGACATGAAAAACAAGGATGCTTTTATAGTTGGGAAGGATATAGCAAGGACAGTACTTGGGTGAGATTCTACAAGGTGATAGTACAGCTCAGTTATAATAGTAAAATGGTGCCCAGGAGGGCTGAATATGGAACATCACAAACTGCTCACGTGCAAGTTTCAAATCAAGCTAAAGCAGGAAAAAAGCCAACCCGTTTCCATGGTATGATACTGAGACGAGTAATAAATTTGAAATTCGACAATGGCAAAAATACCAGTCAATTGCAAAAGGCAGCTTTATTTGGAACAGCTTATGTTCTGCAACCTTTAAGAGTACTAAGCAATGACATGTCTATCCCAGGTCCTTGGGAGAGACTTGATAGGTGGACAAGAATGCCAAATTTAGTCTAAACCTTGGATTGATTGTGCATCCAACTATAATAATATATGAAGCTTGCATGTTTCCTAACTGAGTAACTCTGAGGGGCTCACAGCAATCAAACTAATTGCCATCAAATCAATAAAATATTGATATCTCATACACACACACACACACACACACACACACACACAAAATCTCCACCATTTTCACGGAGAACATAAGAAATTGCTTTAAAGTCCTGAACCTCATTGATAGGTCATCAGAGGAATTGTGGTCTGAACCTAAAGAGGTTGTTAAAAATGATTATGGATAGAGGCTGCTAAAGTGTGAAAAAAGCAGAAGAAAGTAAAATGGTTGTCAGAACAAAAGCTGGAAATCGCCAAGAAAAGAGAAGGCAAAGCCAATGAAGACAAAGATCTACAAAGGAATTTAACAAAGAATTTAAAGAACCTTTAGAAGACACAAGAAATTGTCTGCAATTTGGCATTTTGAATCTCACCAGGCTCAAGGTCAGCCTTCCATCCTTCCGAGGTCAGAAAAAATGAGGACACAGATTGTTGGGAGTAATATGCTGACTCTGTAAACTGCTTAGAGAGGGCCAGGGGTGGGATTCAAAATTTTTAACAACAGGTTCTGTGGGCGTGGCTTGGTAGTCATGTGACCGGGTGAACCTGGTTTGGTGGTCATGTTATTGGCTGGGAGTGGCCAACTCAATATCACATCAAGGCATGCATCTTCTTGCCTGGCCTCTCATGACTGTGGGGATGCTGCAACAATCATAAGTGTGAAAAATGGTCATAAGTCACTTTTTCCAGTGCCATTGTAACTTTAAATGGTCACTCCACACAAGCAAAGTACCAGTAAAGGAGGGAGAAAAAACTCCAGAGACATTCCTGAGACAGGAAGTCTAGTCCTGCCAAGAATGTAATAAGGGTTAACGGAGAGGCAGTTTCTGTAAGCAACACCAGAATGTTTCCTTCCTGCCTTCCTTACAGGATTAGGCCAGTAATTTCTTCTAATAACCAGTTTTCCGAACTGCTTAGAATGTTAACAACCTGTTCTAGTGAATAGGTGCAAACTGGTAGAATCCCACCCCTGGAGAGGGCTGTAAAGCACTGTGAAATGTTATGTAAGTCTAAGTGCTATTGCTATTGCTATTATAACAGCATCTGAAAAGACATCAGGGATGAAAACAGACATGGAAAAAAACAGAAAATCCTTCCAAATAATCTTGGAATTCTGAAGGAGGTTCCAACTCAATTTGGATGCTAAATAATGCTACAGGCAGATAATCCAGAGTCTTGTAGCACAGGTGTCCCCAACTCCTGGTCTGTGGCCCATTGGGAACCGGGCTGCATTAGCAGCAGGCAAGCCTGCAAAGTTTTATTTGTGCATGTGTGGGATTAGGTTGCACGTGCAAAACCATCCCCGCCACCGCCTTTGCCACTTTTTGGAGCCAGAATGGCTGGGGACTACTGTTGTTGTACCTTTTCCAGTTATCAAATTTTGTTAAAACATATAAGCTTTTGTGAGCTGTAGTTCATTCATCAGGTGCCTAGAGAGGCTAGACTAGGATTTAAATTGAGATGAGTCAGGGAGAAAGAAGGGGATAGGTGAAATGAAATTAGAGTTTTGGGGTAAATCACAGCTCTATGTTCACAGAAGAAAAATGATTCTTTTAAAGAAAAGAACACTATATTGTGAAACATGGAAGAGATTCCTTAATGCTATGGGGGTCTTTGTTGCCTCCTGTACTGAGTGCCTTAGCAGGCCAAAACATTTTGAGTGAAGCTTTATCTGGTTACAAGTTATAATCCATTTTTAGCACAACGATGAGTTGAACTATCTAAGGTGGGTGTCAGCAACCTGCAACTCCAGAGCCACATTGGCTCTTTGGGCCCTCTCCTGTGGCTCCCTGTCGGATGATCCCACCATTGGCTGGCCCCGACCTTTGCCCTCCCATCCCACTCACTCCTCGCCTGAGAAGGTAAGAGCGACGGCAGCGGATGGAGACTCGCTCCATATTCCAGAGTAGGAGCCAAGCTCCCCTCTACTTGCCTCTTTTGGCCCTGGTTGGTGCTACGTGCACCTCCGTTGCTTGGGGAGATGCGCGACTTTCTGTCTGCCTCAAGACACTGGCCTGGCTGTGGCTGACACTGCTGCTCTTGGCGCTTCCATGGCCTGCTCACTGCTCTTAAATTTAGTGCGCTTCACAATGGGGGAGATGGTGTCCCCTCCTCCTCCTGGAGCCCAATATGACACGGAGCAGCAGCTGCAGCCGGGCCAGGCCAATATCTCAGGGCGGAGAGCAAGTTGCATGTCTTCCCAAGCGACTGAGGTGCGTGCAGCACCAACAATAGCTATAAGAAAAGGCAAGTAGAGGGGTGCTTAGATCCTGCCCTGGAATACGGAGTGAGCATCCACCACCGTCGCCCTTACCTTCTCAGGCCAGGCGAAGAGTGACAGGGAGGGGAGGGTGAGGGGCGGGCCAGCTAATGGTGGGTTCAGCCAACAGCGAACTACAGCAGGGGGATGACTGAGCTTCATTTATTTTGGAACCTGAAATGACTCTTAATTTAAATCATATGGTAAAAAGCACCCAAAGAAGAAGAAAGAACAACATTAGCAAAAAAAAAAAAAAAACCCACCCCAAACCCTCAACTCTTTTGGAAAATGGTTCAAGAGGGAACACACATACACATACACATGAGACAGAGATAGAGAAAGAGAGAAAGAATGAGAGAGAGAGAGAGAGAGAGAGGAAAGAGAAAGACAGGGAGAAAGAGAGATGAGAGAGAGAAAGAGAGATGAGAAGAAAAAAAAAGAGAGAGCTGTTTCCCAGGGAAAAGAAAATACCGGGAGCCACAAAATCTGGGTAGGCATGGCTGGGGAGGTCATATGACTGGGTGGGAGTGAGTGACGTCAAGTTGGCCATGCCCACCCAGGTTTTGTGGCTCCCAGTGTTTTCTGTGGGAAATGGGTCCAAATGGCTCTTTGAGTGTTTAAGGTTGCAGATCCATAATCTAAGGAAATCCAAGAATAATTAAAAGCAAACATTGTACTCCTCTCATGTGGCCTGCTATGAGTTTAGCTCTGAATCCAATGGAATTACGGTGGAAAGAGCTGAAACCATAGTTAGAATTAGAATTCTTTTATTGGCCAACAAGCAAGGAATTTGTCTTTGGTGCGGTGATCGGTTAGCAGGTTTCTCTTTCTTGGCAGAATGGATAAGCACTACGGGAGCTGTGGTTCAGCACATTGGAAACCACATCTTATTGATTTTAGGGAAAGTTGTTTTTTCTAATATTTTTAAACTACTATACTGCAGTTATTACAAAAGCTAATATGTCTTTGTTTTCTTCACAGAATGTTTGAAGCTCATATACAGAACTACAGTGGCAATGATCCACTTGATCCCTGGTACAGGTTGGTCTTTTCTTTGTCTTTACTTTTTAATATAGATCCTTAAATTACCATAAGATAGTATAATTAACTCATTCTGGTTTTAGATATTTTCAGTGGATAGAAGGAATGTCAGAAGCAGAAGGAAAGCAAACTTGCCTGTTATCTCTACTGGAGCGGCTTGTGAAAACATTTCTAAGTGATAAGAGGTATCATGACGACATGAGATTCATCAACTGCTGTGTCAAATTTGTAGGTATATAGGATGTAACCTATATTCTTAGAATTTTACCGTAGAGCGATGAATAAGTAGAGGTATTGTTGATGTTAGAAGTAAATTTTTACAATTCTGGAAATAAGCTTTCTTCACTAAAGAACATTACCCGGTTTTATTTTTGATCATGGTTGATTTTGATCTTGTGAAATGTCTTTTATATATGTTGATATGACAATATAGTTAATGCAATGTAAGTATTTTATATTTAAATCAGATCAAAATGGAATTTCATATGAAACTGTTGTTAATCTTTACAAGCTTCTATCTTAGCTTCTCAAGCTCATGCTTCCCTTTTAGATATTTATGTTGCCTTCTCTTGTGTGAACTGAGATCCAGGAGAAAATTTATTTAACCATTTATGAAGATATTTTCCAACTCTAGTCTTTTACATTGGAATTAAGTCTCATCCTATGAAAGAATGTTAGTTTATTCACCTCAGTAGGCAAGATAAACCAGATGAAGCAGTGGCATAAGAATATGTTTCTTTTTCATTAAGAAAATTTCAGGAAATTCTAACTTAGTGTGATATCTAAACATATCTAAACATAATCAACATTACTGAATTTTCAGTCTGTTCTACTCCGAGTAGATGGACTGAAATCCATAGGACTTTACTTATGACCAAGTTAAATTCTACTGAATTTGCGGAAAAACTAATTCTGGCTCCAAAGTCCAGTTTTGAAAAAATTACTTCATAACGTTTATGGAAACTGGTGACTATTTTTTCTTCTGTTTTATAATGTGAGTTCATCATAGTTGAAATAACTGTGTTAAAAAATAATATGTTAATGAGCTTATCTTGTTTTTTCGCCCTAGGCTGACTTCATTGATAATCCAAGTCATTTTTTTGATTACATGTACAACCAAGGAGTTGGTAATAAATCATCCATTCTATATATTTCTTGGGCACAACAACAAGGAAATGTGTCTCAGGCATGCACTGTTATTCAGAGAGGTATCCAAAATGAAGCTCAGCCAATTGAGAAATTACATCATCAGTACCGGTACGTTTCTGTTGTATGGCCTATGTTTGATAGCTTATGTCTATTAAGCAAGTTGAACATAATGACTTTTTTATCTACAGGATCAAAGGATATTCTGTCTTTTTTAAAAAAAATGAGTTGCCATTACTTTCTTTAATTTCCTCCTGAGCTATGGTTTCTTGCTCCATAAAATTGAAGGCAAGACTTAGGTGGTCCAATGAGGAAATAAGTGTGTTATAGCCAGCCAACAACAGTCTTCGCTAAATCTATTTAGAACATATCTTAGACATGTTAGCAAACATTACTGTCATGTAATAGCAGTTAGCTAGAGCTAGACAGAGTTCTTAGCCAATATATTTAGAGAACTCCAAATTGGATGACACTGTCTTAGATAAAATAGGAGGCAAGGGCATGTAGCAGCTTAAAGGTAAAGGGAATCCTCATTTATAAATCGTTCAGCCACCATTCAGCACGACACTGCTGAAAACAACTTTAAGGCCCGTTTACAATCTTCACGCTGTCCCTCAATTATGTGATTGCCATTAAAGTCAATACATGCACTATGCTTGACTTGTGGGTTGTTTTTTCTTTCTTCCCCTTGCAGAATAGAGAGATTAGAGAGATGTATTGCAAGAAAGTAAACTGTTTGTTCCTCTACATATCAAATGTGCTGTGGATTATGCTGCAGCCCAGGGCTGAGAGGCTCAGGTGTACTATGCAAACAGCTTACCGTACTCTCTTGAAACCTCTTTCCCTCCAATCACTCTGCTCTGAAAAAAAGCAAGCAATTTCAATAGACAATCTCTCCTTTGCCTGACACTCTCTACCCCACCCCCCATAAAGAGAATGTAGAGAAACAGATTTCAAGAGAGTACAGTAATTTTCTAGGCACAACTGCTACTTTCTTTTCGAGTAGGAGTTGCAAGTCCAGGAGTTGCGATTCCTGCTCGAAGAACAAGTGGTGGTCATAGCTAGGAAAGCCTTTGAACAGCTTTGATGTGTGTTCCCCAGGCCTGTCCCACTCTTGCCAGCAGGGGAGGTCTGCTGCAGATTCCGTTGGTAGGATCCAGGAGTTGGGAAGTTAAATATAAATTTTAAACTAGAAAGGAGAGAAGATGATTGGTTTGCTGATGCCAATATATATACAGTAAGTATCTTTGACTCAAGAAACAAAAAAATAGGTGTGTACTATGAATTCAAACCACTGTGCTTTCATATTACAAAACAAAATTACAAATAGAAGGAGCTTAGATACTGTTCTTTTACTGTTTATCTAGTGATGGGAAGGTTTAAAATAAGAATTCAGTTCAAACGTTTTCAGTGTGAGTAGCATTGGAAACTACCATGTTTTTCCAAAAATAAGACACCTCTTTTATTTTGGGGGGCTCCAAAATAAGCACTAGGATTTATTTTCAAGGAAACACAATTTCAGGATGATCAGCCTAGCTGGGTGCCCCGCATCCTGGCAAGCGCACAAAGACCGACAGTATCAGTCAGTAGCTGCAGCCCACCAGGTCCTTGGTCGACACATTCGGGCTGTGCAACCCGTGCAGCAACATAGGTGAATTGATTCCCTGTCCAAGCAACAGACAAAGGCATAGGGGCAGGGAGGAGGCAGATGATCCGGATGTGCCGTGCGGGCCACAGGAAAGCCAAGAGTCGTTGCCTGGAGTGGATGGGCAGCCATGGGAGTCTTCGCATGGTGGTACCAGCAGTAGACAAGAGACAGAGACGTGGGACAGAAGGCAGGCGATCCTGACATGCTACATGGGCCACAGGCAAGCCACCCACCTGCTCAGTCCATGGACTCTTGGCTCAGCCTGTGTGGTGCATCTGGACTGCCTGCCTTCCATCCTGTGCCTGTACCTCGGTCTGCTGCCGGTGCCACTACACTAAGACAAGCCTCCCAAAGCCGGCCACCACTCCAATCTACTGACTCAGCTTTGCCATCGGCTGAGCAGCATATCCAGATCGCATGCCTCCCACCACCTCTGCCTCTGCCTGCTGCTTGAACAGGTAATACACTGACCTATTTATATGGGCTGTGGCTGCTTGTCGGACACTGTTGGTCCACACGCTTGCCATCTCCTGTACTGGCCATGCCAAACCCTTTCACTAGGGCTTATTTTGTGGTAGGACTTATACTAGGCACACTTAAAAAATCAGGCTAGGTCTTATTTTTTGGGTAGGTCTTATTTTGGGGGAAACACGGTCTGACTGGTTGTTTAACAACTGTCCGAAGTTATGATGACTTGGAAAGCACTTCTGACCATCATAATATATTGTGCTCCCTTCTCCCCAAAGTAATATGATCGTATTTCGGCACTTGGCAACTGGTTGAATTTATGACTTGTTGCAGTGTCCCATAGACACAAAATTGCAACACGTGATATTTTTTCATAGTTTCTGAGGAAAAAAAGCCTACTTGGGGGCTTTTTAAAGGATTTACTTTTTAAGCATTTGCTTAACAGCTCTGTAATTTGCTTAATGACCATCATAAAAGTAGTAAAAAAAAAAAGTCAGATCTGGTCAATTTGATCCCTTGTCTTTTGACCACAATTACTTATAACCAAAATATGGGACCCAATTGTGGTCATAAGGCAAGTTATCTGTCCTTGTAAGCTGCCTTTTAACACTCCTAAAATAAAGTGTTTATTTCTCTTCTAGTTCTTAAATTAAATCTTGTTTAATAGAGAAAAATTGAGCTATTTCCGTTAGATTTCTAGCATTGGTTAATACAGTTTCACATTAATTTTAGGTTGTTACAGAATAGCTTGCCACAGAATGAAATTTCAACTCCAGGTGGGTCTGATTCCATAAATGTATGCCATGTAATGTAATAACTTGATTTTTTTTTTAAAAAAACACCTTGATATTTCTCAGCATTCAGGAAACCATACTACCTTCAAGAGTGGTATCAAATTGTGTTATTTTAAAAACAGGGTGGTATTCACCAGCCTTCCTCGGACTTTGAAATGTCTCAGAATGGAGTGTTGTATTTAGAGAACTTGGGTGATCTCTTGTAGGGGAAGAAAATATTTATATAATGATATAAAAAACTTGATATGTACAAATATTTCAGCAATTTAAGGCTGCTTCCTTTTCCAAAAATCCACTCTGACTGCTTTATAATAGTTCAATTCTGTTTTTGAAACTACATCTGAAAAATATTATCAAATATGCTTTCATGTGCATTTTGTGCGCGCTCAGAAACCGTAGAAGTTCATTAGCTTTTAATTGGCAAATGAACATTAGAGTTAAGCCTTATGTTAGCATTTTGATTGAATCCAATATTTGTAAGGGTAAAGTGAGACTGCTGTGTGTGAAGTAGGTAGGGCTGTGCACAGTATTGCTGATAGGCTTTGAAAGCCAGGAAGGATTATAGAAAGCAAGAGCTAAGAGAAAAGGTGGAAGGAATTTATGAGCATTAGACTGGGGATTAGCATGGTAGCGGGGCAGGTGGGGGATGCACTGGCCAGATACCTGAAGGATTGTCATAAAGAACAAAGCAAGGTTTGTTTCTGTGTCCAAGATGGCAAAACTTGATCTAATAGCATGATGTTAACAGAATAAGATATTTCAGCTCAATGTCAGGAAAAAAAAAGTCTTGGTAATTATTTATTTTGCCCTGTTGTTGAGATTTATAAACGAAGACGCCAGATAATACCTCAAGATGCTTTACAATGGATTTCAGACACTGAGCTAAGTGAGCTAAATCGCCTGCAAGGTCACCACTCTGATATTGGGGATTAAAACTACCAGTAGGTGTAAAGATAGAGGCATATGGAAAGGTGGCTGGTTTGAAAATAAATAAAGATAAGACAAAGATCTTGACAAAGAATATGCTATCAAGACAAAAGGAAGAACTGGCAGATCTATTGAAAATTCAGGTCACGAATAAGATCAAGTACTTGGGGATACATTTGACAGCAAGATGTAGTACACTAAAAGAGAATTATTATATCAAACGTAAGCAGCAGATAGCGCTAGTTTTGGCGAAATGGGAAAATTTACAACTGTCATTAATAGGGAGAATATCAACAATCAAGATGAATATATTACCCAGAATTTTATATTTGTTCCAAACAATTCCAATTAGGCTTGGAAAAGTTTACTTTGAAGATTTAAATAAAATTGTGTTGAAATATATATGGCAAGGTAAGAAAGCGAGAATAAAGTTAAAACTTTTGTAAGATGCCAGAATAAGAGGAGGATTTGGTTTGCCTAATTGGAAGTTGTATTACCAAGCTACAAAGTTGATGTGGGTTAAGGAATGGATAACATTCAGAAATACTAGATTGTTGACATTAGAAGAACATGATCTCTTGTTGGGGTGGCATGCTTTTCTATGGTATAAAGGAACTAAAACACAGGGGTATTTTAGAAGACATTATATACGGGAGTCTCTGTGGTTAAACTGGGAGAAGACTAAAAGACAATGTTATTTGAAAATTGCAATCTGGCTATCGACTATTGAAGCATTTTCTTATCCTATAATATATAAAAAGGAACAAACAGTTAGATATGGTGAAATATTGAATGAAAAGGGTGAACTTAAATCTATGCAAAAATTAGAGGAACAAGGTATAAAGATGAATTGGTTTTCATATGCGCAAATACATTCAAGGTATGATAAAGACTTTAAAACAGAAGGTTTCTATGATAAACTGACTGATTTAGATAAGATTTTGACAGGTACTGATGAAAAGGTGATTAAAAAATTGTATGGATATTTATTAGAAATTAAACTAGAAGAAGAACAAGTTAAAGAAACTATGATTGCTTGGGGGAAGAATTTTGGATACGGGATTGATCTTGAGAAATGGCAAAAATTGTGGTCTCCAAATTATAAAATGACAATGTCAACAGCATATAAAGAAAATTTGTATAAGATGTTTTACAGGTGGCATTGACCAGAATAGCAAGAACGTTCAAGAACAAATCTGAAAAATGTTGGAAATGTCATTAGATACCTGGCTCATATTACCATATGTGGTGGACTTGTGCGGATGCTAAAAAATATTGGACTAAAATCCACACGTGGTTGGAAAAAATGACAAAAAAGCATATAGATTTGAAACCAGAGATATTTTTATTGGGAATTTTACCTGAAATATATAGTAAAGAATTAAAATACCTGATCGTAAATGTATTAACAGTGGCTAGGATTTTATTTACTAAAAACTGGAAAAATGAGAAAATACCATTACAGGAGGAAATCATTAAGAAAATATTGGAATGTGCTGAAATGAGTAGATTGACATTTGAAATCAGAGAACAAGATGATAAACAATATTATAAAATTTGGGATCTATTCTATCAATGGTTAGACAATAAAACATGGTAATGAAATATGTAGATTCTTAGAAAATAATAAATATATAAAGATGTATTATTTTCTTATTATATTTACAAAATGTAGGATAGATTTGAGATGGTAATATGAATTGTCATAAAACAAATTGAGTAAAATATGGATTATTTCATAAAACATGAATGAATAAAAGTATAGCCAAATGATTAACAATGATATTAATGTATTTAATATTTGATTGAAAATATGAGAATATATACAATGTAATTGTAATTGAAGACTACGAAATGGAAGCACAAAACAATTTGTAAACCAACCAGCACACTGTATGTATATATATGGAAGATGGCTTGATGTTTTTGTTTTGTTTGTCTATGTTTGTCTTAAAAACCAATAAAATTTTTATTAAAAAAAAACCCTACCAGTAGGTGTGAGAACTGGACAGGACCAGATATATTGAGCTGATAGGAAAGCATATCTAAGTATGTCGAAAGAGGGAACAAGTGGGAGTTGGGCAGAAAGGAAAAAAATAATTTTGTGGAAGCTTAATGTATGAGAATAGAGATGATATTTAACGTATGAGATGCGTTGCATTAATAGAAAGTAACTTTTCTTCAATATTGCAGTGCAGAGCAGGCTGCCTAGGAACATGGGGGAGCGTTTAAGAAAGGCTTTTAGAGCTAGGCAGACTTTTTAGACTGGTAGACTTGCATAAGGGACAGTACCTTTCTGCTTCATTCCACTCAGCTCAGAAACACACAGATCTTCCAGAATTTGGAGAACACAGGAAGGATCAGCTTAGGGAATTATATTTGCATGAGTTTCCTTAAAGTATTTGTATAGGATATAAGGCATTGAGAATTACAATAATTCAGCTCTTACAGTGTGCTTCTCTGGTAGAGAGACAATATATTTTGCCCACTTCATTTATCTTCAGTTGTATCCAGTTCTTAGAATCTGTGCAGTTTTCTTGGCATACATTGTAATTTATTTCATACATTATACTTCCATAAAATTGATTTTTCCTTTCTGCCCAAATTCCCATTTGTTCCCCTTTCTCCTGACATATTCTTATTTGGATGTACTCTATCTGCTCAAAATATCTGTTCCTGTCCAGTTCTCACACCTAGTTTTAATCCCCCACATCAGACTGGTGACCTTGCAGGCGATTTAGCTCACTTAGCTCAGTGTCTGAAATCCATAGTAAAGCATCTTGAAGTATTATCCGGCTCCTTCATTTATAGATTTCAGCAACAGGGCAAAATAAATAATTACCAAGACTTTTTTCCTAATGTTATAGATAGATAGATAGATAGATAGATAGATAGATAGATAGATAGATAGAAAGAAAGAAAGAAAGAAAGAAAGAAAGAAAGAAAGAAAGAAAGAAAGAAAGAATTCTTTATTGGCCAAGTGTGGTTGGACACATAAGGAATTTGTCTTGGTGCAAATACTCTCAATATACATAAAAGAAGAGATACATTCGTCAAGAATCATTAGATACAACACTTAATGATAGTCATAGGGTACAATAAGCAATCAAATCATACTAGGAAACAGTCAATATAAATTGTAAGGATACAAGCGACAAAGTTACAGTCTGTGATGACCCAGGGTGGGATGCAAAACAAACACAGAAAACAGGTGAAGGCCCTTTTATTCCTTCACTTTGCTTCCAAGCTCTGAATATCTTTGACAGAAGACAAAAAAAATCCCACACAGTTACACAAAGAAGGAAAAAAGCAACACAAATCAGGCAAGATAAGGGCTGGAGGATGTCCACAGATAACATACACTGGGAAGGATGCCAAACTCGGAGAGGAACTATAAACTAGAGATATTTACATGCCTTGTTTCCAGAGTTTGCAGGTCCAAACTCTTATTTAGTTGTCACACCTGCAAGCCCATGAAGAGGGTCAGGGCCCTCTCCTCCCGAGGAGACCTTATCCTCTCCTCCCTGCGTGCCCTAGGATGGAGAAGGGATGGGCCTGGGTCCTCCTCTGACTGCTCAGCCAGCCTCTGCCCTTCCCCAGTCTCCTCCACAACCTCTGGAGCCACACTTCCTCCTCTCCCTCAGAATCAGTCTCCACCAGGGACATGACACAGTCATACAGTCACAAGTGGCAGGGGATGGGTGATAAGGAGTGGATGAGGAGATTAATAGTAATAGTAGTGCAGACTTTGTAATAGTTGAACAGTGTTGAGGGAATTATTTGTTTAGCAGGGTGATGGCATTTGGGAAAAAACTGTTCTTGTATCTAGTTGTTCTGGGGTGTAGTGCTCTATAGTGTTGTTTTGAGGGAAGGAGTTGAAACAGTTTATGTCCAGGATGTGAGGGGTCTAAATATTTTCACAGCCCTCTTTTGTACTGAAATACCGTATTTCCCCATGTATAAGCCACCCCTTTTTTCCAAAATTTTCAAGCCCAAAAAGTAGAGGGGTGGCATATACAAAGCAGGTACACTTTTTATACGTGAAAAATGCATAAAATAATAAAGTAGGAATAAACTGGTTTTCCAGCAGTATGCTATACTTTTTTGTAAAAATTGTACGTGATGATACGATTACGAGTGCGAGTACGCGATAGAAATGCATACGCTAGGCATCGGCCTGAATGCTTCGTTCCTACTCTCGTTCCGATCGTGGGTGCTAGCGTCGCCCTTTGCACCGCGGGTCATGACCGAAGTTGTAGATCTAGGCGTCGAATTTTGTTTCTTTGTAAATTTTCTTTCTTCATAACTTGTTTCTCTAATAAAATATTTTTTTCAAAACTTCACAGTCCAAAAATTGGGGGTGGCTTATACAAAGGGGTGCTTATACATGGGGAAATACGGTAGTTTATTCTACTGATATTAGCATGGAGCATCGAGTTACCATAATAGCATAGAGTTATTCTATTAATTGCATGATATTAAATCCGGTTTTGTCTTCTTGGGCACAGAGTGGTTGCCATTGCCTCTTTCTAGAGAGAAAGCGACTGGACCAAGGTCATACAACTAGCTTTGTGTCTAAAGCGGGGTTAGAACTTGCAGTCTCCTGGTTTCTACTCTGATGCCTTAACCACTAGGCCACACTGATTCCCCATTGTGTCCACTAGGCAGCTGTTTTTTGTCTGCTCTTGACTGCTTCCTACTTCAGCATGTAATACCTTGACTTACAATTGTTCATTTAGTGAGTGTTCAAAGTTACAGTAGTACTGAAAAAGTGCTTATTGCCATTTTTCACACTTGCAACCTTTATAGCATCCCCATGATTATGTGATCAAAATTTAGATGTTTAGCAATTGGTTCATACTTACAACCATTGCTGCGCCCAAGGTCATTTGATCACTTTTTTCAACTTTTTGATGAGCAAAATCAATGGGGAAGCTAGATCCAGTTAACACTGTGTTACTTACTTAACAAGTGCAGTGATTCACTTAACAATTGTGGCAAGAAAAGTCATAAAATAGGGCAAAAATCACTTTAACAAATGTCTCATTTAACCACAGAAATTTTGGATTCTATTGTGGTTGTAAGTTGTGGACTACCTGTATATGGATATAATGAGATTGCAGTCTAAAACTCTCCTTGTTTAAAAATCTCTCTTTTGTGTTGCCCTAACTTGAAAATGTGAATGTAAAGAAACATAGATTCTTCTCTAAAAATCTAGTTTAGCTAGCTGTAATCTTTCTCGGAGAATAGGCCTTACCTGGCTCTATGGATGCATTGGATAAGAACTGCCAACATCCTCAGCCAAAAGAGCAAGCAGATGTGTCAAGTGTAGATGATGGAGTTGTAGTTAGAACATCTGGAAGGACTTGCATAGGGTAAAACTGGTTTTCAAATTTCCAGTGTTTTGGTACAATGTTACTTCTGATAATTGGTACCCAACTTTACACATCTAACAGTATATTTTTCTGTAGTTGGTGTTTTGCAGCAACGTAATCCTCAGCTGTCTAATCATTTGGCTTCTAAAAATGATTCGGCCTGTCCCTACCAGAGTCAGGTAACTAAAAATAGAATCTGTTATTAAATATACTATGATATTTAAAAGAATCCAATTTTTACATACATTTTTTGTTAATTGTACAGCTATAGATCAAGATCTGATAACTTTAAGTAGTTATGATTGTGATATTTTCCTTTTACATTTTAATGACATTAAAATATGCCATTATTCAAACGACTACTGTTTGGAGTTCTTAGATGCTGTTAAGACCCAGCTTGCCAAAGCATTACCAAATATAGCTTTTCTCATTTGCATGCTTAAAAATGTCCATATCAAGAAAAAAAATAATTGGTGGAAATTTATAGCTCTGCCCTTTCCAGTGTCCTCACCACATCACCAGATGGCTCTTTGAAGCCTGCAGGCAGGTTGGGATGCTATGTTTTCATCCCACCCAAGTAGCAGTTGCCTACCCTTGGCCTAAAACATCATTAACAGTGTTTTTTCTAAGTTTGAATATCCTGAAAAACTGGCTCTTAAAAAAAAAACTGTAGCCATTTAAGAGGAAGGGAAAAGAATTGCAAGTCAAAAGACTTCAGCAAGATTCCGTTAGACTTCATTTTAACATAGATAGAAACCCTTTTCTGAGCTACAATCTCATGTGCCCTGCCAGACAGTAAGACAAGGCTAAAGAATACTGGGGTTTAAAAATTCAGGAGGGCCACAGGTACTCCGACTCCTTGTGTGATGCCTGAATATGACCAATGTGGGTTTTTTGGATTAAAACCCTTGCAAATACATTGCTATTTCAACATACCGAGATCTTGACCTCGGAAATTGTGGGAGCACCATCACTTGAGACTTTCAAGAAGAGATTGGACTGCCATTTGTAGAAATGGTGTAGGGTCTCCCGCTTGGGCAGTGGGTTGGACTAGATGACCTACAAGGTCCCTTCTAACTCTGATTATCTGTTATCTTCTTTCAGTAAATTCTACTTGCCTGCCATATTTCCCTACCATATAGAGCCAACTTTTTGGCAGTATTTCCCTCCTTGATTTTTTTAGAAACTCTATACCTCCCCAACTCTTGTTTAAAAGAATACCTGTATAACAATAACAAAAATCGATATATCAGTTGTCTCTTAGAGATTATATGCAAATATAGTTTTTTGCAAGTCCACATTAGATGCTTCATTCACTTTGTTTTAGAAAACGTATCCAAACTTTGTCTTTATTGTCTCTGTCTCTAATTTAAAAAACAAAAAACAAAACTTGAAGTCTTTGCTAGACAAGTCCTCATTTTGAACTTTTATCTTATTTTTTTAGAATCCAGATAGTTCTGAATTACACCCCATCACTTGCGGGGAACAAGAGAATATGTAAGTAATCAGTGATTTAGGAACACAGTGTTTCGGAACACAGTGTTCAGTAATTATAGGTAAATTCATAATTTCATCATTTATATAATCCAGATCTGGTATGTGTGAGGGGACATTTTGCCCATATGTACTTATTTATTCTTTGAATCTGGGGGAGCAGTTCCAATGTTTTCATTGACTTTTAGCTGAGGAAAACAATAAAGGCATGCATTAGGAAGGGGTCCAAAGAAATTAAGATTCTTTTTTAACTCTAACCCCTCCTACAGACTCTTCTGAATAAGAGTTATTGTATTCATTATTGCACCCATTTTGAATTTTAGCCGCCCCGCCTCCAAATATCTCATACCTGCTCAACTTTTTAATCTTTCCTAAGAAGCATTCTAAGCATATTGCCTGTCCCGATTTTAATCATGAGAAAATTATTGGTCCAAATCAATAGGTTTAGTGTGTGAATTGGGCTTGGGGGCCTTGATTTCCCATAGCTTATGTCTTGTGATTTAGCAACTGAATCTTGTTTTAATAGCATTTCTCAAAATATTTATATGACTTTATTGATTGGATAGAACATTGCATGTGCTTCAGCATATTGCTTGATGTGTTTCTGGTTCTGATATAAAGGGCCCTAAATTCCTTTTTCTCCCTAGAGAAAAACCCAAGTACATCACCACCATTTCTAAGTCAGAAGTTGTACCAAAGCCATCAAGTCACGCTGCCCTTGAACAGCAGGCGATGTATGACAAGACACTTCTTGATTGTGAAGGTTCTGAACTGTGCTTTGAAGAAGTGAGAGCCAAAGCATATTTGAAGAAGGCAGAATGTTTGAAAAGACAAAAGGAATTGGGTAATTACTACAATTTAACTCAGTTTCTTGAGTTCAAAACATGGAACATAATACTTAATGCTTCTGCATGTGCTAAGCCAAGATGGGATTTAAATGGTTTTTTTGGAAATAAGGTTTCAGTCAGTGTTGTATAGGTAGTCCTTGATTTACAGCCATTTGTTTAGTAACCTTTCGAAGTTACAACGGCACTGTAAAAATTGACTTATAACTGGTTTTCACACTTATGATTGTTGCAGCAATCCCCATGGTCACATGATCAAAATTAGCAACTGGCATGTTTTTGTGGTAGTTGCATTGTCTTGGGGTCATGTGATTACTAATTGTAACCTTCCCAGCCAGCTTCCAAAAAGCAAAGTCAAGGAGGGGAAGCCAGATTCACTTAATGACTGCATTACTCACTTAACTGCAGTAATTCGCTTAACAAATGTGGCAAAAAGGATGTAAAATAGAGCAACCTCACCAAACAAATTTCTTGCTTAGCAACAACAATTTTAGGCTCAATTGTAGTTGTAAGTCGAGGAGTACCTGTAGATGAGCGAAGCATTTCCTGGTTTGGTTTCCTTTTTCACTGCTTTTGTTTTCTATCTCTTGATTGGTTAGTAACTAAAGGTACAACTATAAACCAGGAATAAATGAAGATGCATTGGAAAACAAGCGATGAAATTGGTAGAGTGACACATCATAGCTTTGTTCCTAAAAACAAGCCATGGAAATTTCTCGGACTGTTCATTTTTCACTTACTCAAGACACTCATAAATAACATTATAACTTAGGTTATCTGCAGTTAAGTCTTTCCAATTCTAGTGAGAATAAACTAATCAGTAATTGCCCATTGATTTCAGTAAGGTGTAAATGCAAGCTCAAATCTTATCCTACATACATTTATACTCTTTTAACAGTGATAGGCTAAGATCTCATGCCACACGCAAGGGAAATGATTTTATATATAAATGATTACTATATACAATTACTATATACAGAATGGTCTGTGAAAGGTAGCACAGTTGTAAAATCATATATACTTGTCCCCCAAATATGCCAGATATGCCAGTCTGCAACAATTACCTTATAGTCTGCTCCATTCCTGGATTTGGCACTGCCAATTATCAGTACTTGAATGTCTTATGCATTCAATTTTATTAGAATAAATGCGCATTTAAAAACTGCATCTGAATATTATGGATGGAGGCAGCTTGGTCAGCAAAATGCAATGGAGTTTTTACTGAATTCCATTGTAAAGTTAAACAATATCTTTCCCCTATTCTTGTACATAAAGTAAGTAAGGAAATAGAACTATTTCCTTTTCTAATTAAGAACAAATTTAGTTTTTAGCTAAACTATCAACTATGTTTCTCACAAAATCTGTTTCCTATATTTTTCCTTGTTGAAATATTTTCTTTATATAGGACAATCTTCTGTGCTGTCACAGTAACACAGCAATCAGGATTATTGCTCCAAATGCAGTGCCGTGTAGATTTATTCTGTTGAAGGCATTGGTCATGTATTCTGTGATTCCTGAAACCTATTTTTATTGCTTTACCCAATATGTTGCTGCAGATGGATGAATGAGTGGATGGAAAATTAATAGACTGATAGATTTCAGGGTATTGATTACAAGTGTTATTTGACACTCTGTTTTATTTTCCTGCCTTGTTAGAATAATAAAGGTCAGAGTTACTAAAAATATATCATCCTTTAATTTTAAGGGAGAGAATTATTTTAACAATATAGTTTATTGATTTATTGTAATTTGTCAAACAGAAATAATATATAAAAAAAATAATGACAGGGATGTCAAGCACATTTTCAGTGCACTTGTGCACGCTCTCTACGGACCTCTCAAATAAGAAGTGAGGTTCACAGAAGTTAATTTGTGACTAAAACTGTGGAAAATTTGTAACTGAAACAATTGAATCAGGTAGAGCATTCCAGACCTTGACAACTCTATTACAAAAGTCATATTTTTCTACAGTCAAGTTTAGAATGATTCACATTGAGTTTAAAACGATTGTTCGCACATGTATTATTGCAATTAAAACAAAAAAGGTACCTACAAGTAAAACATTACTATATACAATTTTGTATACAATACCTAAGTCTGATTGCAGGCAATGTGGTTCCAAATTATCCAAACCAAGGATTTCTAGCCTAATAGCAAAGGTGATTCTATTATGTACAGAAGAGTGCAAAACTTTTCTTGTAACGTACTTCTGAACCTGCTCGATTGTACTAATATCAGCTATATGGTAAGGATTATAAAAACAGTTGAACAGTACTCTAAAATTGATCTGACATAAGTTTTATAAGCTCTAGTTAGCAATACAATGTTTCCAGAAAAAAAAAACTTCGTTAAATTAGGTTTAGTGCTTTTATAGCAAAGCTGTTACAATGAACTTTGGAGCATAGATCGCCATAGATAAATACACCTAAGTCCTTAACAAAGTGAAGGTCGTCTGCTAGCTCAATACCACCTAACTTATACATGATATTCTGATTACCAATAAGTAAGACAAAGCATTTATTAATCAAAATTTGAAATTGCCAAGTGGATGACCATTCAGAGACATAGTCAAGATCACTTTGCAAAACAACAGAATTATCTGTAGTATTAAATAATTTTATGTCATCAGCAAAAAGGACACAATTTTGAGTTGATCACATAGATCATTAATATAGAGCAAGAATAGTGTGGGTCCTAAAATGCTGCCTTGTGGAACACCACTGTTAACTGATGCAGAAATAAACAGCGAGTTCCCTATTTTAACTTTCTGCATACTATCAGACAAGAACGCAGCAATCCACTTGTGCAAAAGTCCAGAAATGCCATAAGAATTTAATTTCAACAGCAGTTTATCATGTGCTACTGTGTCAAAAGCCTTACAGAAATCTATATAAATTGCATCTACAGCTTTACCTTGATCAAGACATGTAGTCCAAGTATTTTTATAGTGCAAAAGCTGTAAGTTACAGGATAAGTTTTTCCTAAAGCCAAACTGCTTATCAGATAAAAAGATATTTGTCTCTAAGTGATAAATGATGGATTGGTTTATGATTGATTCCATTACTTTGCATGTAACACAACATAAAGAAATTGATCTATAATTTTCAGCTGAACTAGGAACACCTTTTTAAAAAATTGGTATAACTGTAGCTTAATAGCCATAAATCAGGCAGAGAACTAGCTCTAAGCGATACTTAAAAAATTGTACACAAAGGTTCAACTAGGACAGTAGTTAATATATGGGTCTTGATACTTTCAGAGAATGAAGACAAGAAGTTAATGAAGAAGAAAGAAAGTGACCTCCTTGAGCTACAGAAACTGCAGCAGAAATTGGACCAGCTCTCCCAATCATCATCTTCATTCCAGAAAGATGTGTTACAGCCAGTTGCTCACCAGTCCTCGCTAAACTCAACAGGGGTATATTTGCAGTGTAATTTAATAGTGTGTGTGTGTGTGTGTAGTTGTTATAAATCTGTCTTTTCCAGTTGGTATTTCCCAGTTTTGAACTACAGTTCTTATCATCCATAGATAAGAACTGTGGGATAAACTGCAGTTCCCAGCATTTCTCATCATTGGCCATAGTGGCTATGACTTCTAGGAGATGCAGTCCAGCAACATCTGGACATATTGCTCCTAGAATATTTTGATTGAAAAAAGACCTTGCCCTAGTATCTACCTATATCCCTCTATGAAAGGTGATCAAGAATGTCTACTTCATAATGTTCATTCATAAGCAGAATTGTAATGGTAAGGGATTAAAAACATTTTCAGCAGCTAGAATTATCTAATTCCAAATCTAAAGTAATTTTCCTGCTATTTAGTAAACAGGCAACTACAGTAGTTTCTCTATATAAAATTCTCTTTTACTGAATAATACTAGCGTCCCAAGATATTCTTAAAAGTTTAAGTAGAAAAACTAGATTAAAATCTTGTATCTTCTTTATCAAATAGTTTTTGTATGAGTGAAATATGGCTGTTCTTTTAATCAAATAAAAATCAATAGAGATTACTCTTTGAATAGACTCCATCTTAATTATAATGTATGCCAAAAAAAAAGCTTTAAAATGTTTTTTTTTCTAATGTAACTTTATATTTATTATCTTTATACTATAATGAAACACTTTTCCAATTTATGCCTTCAATATAGGAAGGAATTCACATTTGAATTGTAAAACCTCTTTCAATCTGTTTAAATTTTAATGCAACTTTTCTTGATCTGGTAGCCTACCAGTTACAGTACAACATAGCAAGTAAGTTGTAAAATACTGATAAAGTATATTATGCTTGTAAGTATGATTAGTGTTTCTAAAAAAGTGTTGCAGATAAGTTACGAAAATTGCTCTATTAATATGCTCTAAAAGCAGAGATCCCCAACCTTTGGGCTGTGGACCACTACCGGTCCCTGGACCATTGGGAATCAGGCTGCCAAAGTGATGGGCAAGCACACGAAGCTTCGTTTGTGTATGTGAGAAATTTAGGTTGTGATTGTGAAACTATTTCCCCTCCTGCCACTGTTGCCACCATCACTGGTCCACAGAATCAAGAGTTGGGGACCCCTGCATTAGAGCATGGAAATCAGTAAACAAGTATACAAATGGCAAGAAGTCACTTAAAAATACAAATTTGTATTTTGTTCTTAATTTAATAAGGGTGATCAATGTGTACAGATGACAACACCACAATGTTGGCCAGAAAGGGTAACTTCTTCTGTAACTCAGAGTGTTCCGAACTTGAGATCAGAACATCAAAGTTTATCAGGAGATGCTTTAACTTCCCGGCCTATTGGAAATTACCCACAAAGATCTGCTTTCAAGGAGATTGGAGTGTCTTCAACTTCTTTGACAATGATGAGCAATGTAGCCAATACCGATGAAATTCTTGGGCAATCATCAGTATTTGATCCTCCGATGACAGCTGTAAGTGAGAAAGCTGCATTTGAAATTCACCCTGATTTTGAAGAATGTGCAAGTAGTCTGCATAGGCTTCAAGTCAACAGTAATGATTCTGTCCAACCACCTCAGAAGTATACTACTAACTTCCATAATTGCCATGATGGAGAGATGTAAGTAAAAGTTAGCTTTCACGGGTTCAATTGTTGTTGTTTTTTATCCAAAAATGAACACTCTGTGGATAGATGGGAATTAGAATTGTTACATCTTGTGGTTGATGTATTGGTTGGATCATAGGAACATATCATGGTTTGGTTAATTTTTATTATTTATAAATATAACTATTGGTATTAGTTTATAACCAAGGTTATTGGTGAACCAGATCACCACAACTTGTTCAACAAATGCTAATTAAACAAACCATAATTTAATATGTGCAGTGTTGTTACTGGGGTTGTTTAGATAGCTATATCTTAATGAGCTGGGATAGGAATGAACTGTTGATCTCTGACGTTTGTATTCCTAAAATTTTAATTTGTCAAAATTAGTATTCGCAACAATCAACCTGATGCATATGAACCTATTCTGCACTATATGCCACTAAATGTGCTAGGAGATGTATATGAATAAGATTTACTCCATTTGAGGATATTTGAAATCCAATATTAAGCACATTGTTAAAATATTGAAGTATTAAATTTAAGACACCTGAGCTAACCTGTAGATATTTATTTGTTTAATCTATAGGCTACCTAACTCCTAAACAATTCTGGGTAGCTTGCAACTAAAATAACTAAAAGCAAAACAGCCAACTAGAAGAGTACAATATCAAGCAAAACCTCAAAATCAATTGAGTCAAAATAAAACAAGCAAAACCAAAAGGGAGCACCACAATCACCTCATCCCCAAAGCCAAAGATTCTTTTAATGACAATAGATAATTAACATAGTCTTTTATAACTTATATCCCAAGGTGCATTCTTGATAAAAGTCAGTCTCTGTGGTGGGATTGATACTTCTACATTTTATGTAATGCAGAATAACAACCATACCCAGCACTTATAGTAAGATCTTATTTGTGGACAACCATGCCACATTTCTCACCCTCCCTCCTTCCATATGTATGTGTGTGTGTGTGATATTTCAGTAAATTTTGTTTTTGTAATAATTTGTAGCAGATTAATATGGGAATTTTTTTGTGATGATTTTTCTGGCCAGGCACATAGATCCTTCAAATCAGAAAGAGCAGCATTCCATGGAAATGAGAGGCGGTAATATATTTTCTTGCTTTCTTAATATTCTGTGTGTGCTCTAATGGGTTACTAATCCATATTTGAGGATATTGTACAAGGTATAATTGTCTCTGCATTAGTCTTTTGAAGCCTGTAGTCTGAGATGTAAACATGGTCAAGAACTTTGAAGCACAATGTCATAAGGTCAGAAGGGATCTCACAGAATTTACAGTCCAAATCTCTGCCCAAAGCAGAAATCTTCATAACATCCCAAGCAAAAAAACTTGCCAACCTTTGTCTGAGGCAGAGGCTGCACATCAAGGATGAAACCTTGATTTCAGGAGGCAGGGTGTTTCACTGTTTGTTTATTTAAAAACATATAACATAACACATATTTTAAAGAAATCAATGAAAACAAGGCCCTGGACCAGTAATTCTATTAGTTTCCTGACTCAGTCCCCATTCTAATCCAACATGAGAAGGAGAATAGCCAGGTCTGGAAAGCTAAAAGGGTAGGGACCCCATGAATCTCCAGTGAGAACCTATTCTAAAGTGCTGAGGCAATTACAGAAAAGGCTTATCTTCAAGGTCATAGCATTTAAGGGAAGGAAGCCTAGACCCCACCTCTCCTATCTGACCTAGTTGGATGAGAAGATTAAAAACAGATATATGGCATGTAGGGCTTTAAAGATGATAACCAGCATGTTGAATTATAATGGAAATTCTGGTCACCATTATGGTTTGTAAGTTGAGGATTATCTTAAAACTTAAATACTTCATCAATTTTGTTTTTTTAAAGTGGCATATTAATCTAAAATCCAAAGAAACTTCTTTTTTTATGCTCCTTCTTACATTGTTACTGTTGTATCAAATACGCATTAGGAATAATAATCTGTAGAAGTTTCTATAAATTTAAACCTCTGTTTCTGTCAAATTTTCATATTGCATTTTTGGTACCAGGTAACAGAAATACGTCAGGAGTTTTTGATCAACGTCATATAACTCCAAATGCATCAAGCATAATACAAGCAACCCCATCTAAAGTGCAGCCTTCTCCTACTGTTCACACAAAAGAAGCCTTGGGTAAGTATAAAGCCTGTTTTTTTAAAAAAAAAATCTGGGGACATTTATTTTTATAGACTTTTATATTTAGTTTTATAGACACTTAACATTGCTAAGTATACTTGAAGAAACCCTTTCAGTAAAATAAGTAGTTGCCTTACATTGCACACAATGGGATATTCAGGGAAAGAATTCTGGAAATGGTGACTAGGTAAATTAGAAAGGACACATATGTTTATAGAGTTTTATGCAATGGTTTCAATAAAAGATAGCCATACTTCATTGCAATATTCATAAATGCAATTTGTGCCAGTAAGCAACTCATTTATAATTCACAAGTAACATTAAGTTTCTTTGTTATATAAAATTACTTATTTAGGATATGAATACAGAAATACAGTTTGAACAAATGTGACTGGGTGACATAAAATCAACAAATCAACAATAATAAACCTGTACAGCTAAAAGCAGCATACGAAACCAGCAAACTATCAGGCATGCAAATTTGCCTTAAAACACTCCAGGTGAAATTCCAATTTCTTGACCCTAATGACTGAAAAAGGAACCAGACTTTTAGTGCCTTTTTGAAGGCCAGCTTGATAGAGCCAACCATATATTTGGGGGGCCCACCAGCTTGTGGAGGAGCAGGCACTACATGGTTTGGTTATTTCTGGACTTCTAGATAGTCTTTGAGGGATTTGATTATAATAATACATTTAGATTTGGTTATAATAATACATCTGGAATATGAATAAAATATGAGCCTCCCAAGGAATTGGCACGATCCGTACACAAGACAAAATTGTTTGAAGGTTAACCTACATATAGATGTTAGCTGCTCTTCAGGCAGGAGTTAGGATAAGCTGTTAATTGTATACTGGATACTCCCAAGAGCCAAAGATGAAAACTCTTCAGTCCTGGGATCAGATATGCCAAATTCATATATGCTCAGTCTTGGTTGAATTCAGTCAAAGCTCTTTGTTTTCCCATCCAGAAACTAATATTTTTCATATACCAGAACAGAACTCAAAAGAATTATGTGGGCAGAGAGATGACCCAGAGTATATCAGAAATATAACAAAAAACAAAATGTAAATAAAAGTCCTTTAATGCCTTCAACTTGGCGTCACTGTTTAATTGTTCATAGTGGAGCAGTAAACTATTTTCAAAGTAACATTTCAAAGGAAAGAAACACAGTTCAAATTCAAGAGCCGATAACGAAGCAAAAACTAAAAACAAACTGCACTGAATAAAGTTCCATGACAGACCAGGATAGATAATTGTCAACTTCAGGAAGATAACCAGGTACAGTCCATTGGAAGAATGCCAACCAAGATAAACCTTCTTTAGGAATAAAACACTAATTTGTCTCCAGCGTCTGTTAGCACACAGGTCCAAACTCTTAAGCAAATCTCACACCTGCAACCCATGAAGAGGATCATGGCCCTCTCCACCCAAGTAGACCACATTTTACCCTGATCCTCTCCTCCCTGCGTGCCCTAGGATGGTTAGGGGATGGGCCTGGGTCCTCCTCTGACTGCTCAGCTGGCCTCTGCCCTTCCCCAGCCTCCTCCACCACCTCTGTAGCCACACTTTCACTCCCTGTTGGCTGTTCCTCCTCTTCCTCAGAGTCAGTCTCCACCAGGGGCATGACAGTATCAATAGCAGTATTGATACTGACAGTATCAATAACTGATATTACACTTTTTTTTTGAACTATTACCATCTGGCAGAAGGTACAGGATAATAGAAACAAGGACAAATAGGCTGAAAAACAGCTTCTATCCCAGTGGAGTAACTGTTGAATTCCCCTGTACAGGTGAAACTTGAAAAATTAGCATATCGTGCAAAAGTTCATTTATTTCAGCAATGCAACTTAAAAGGTAAAACTAATATATGAGATAGACTCATTACATGCAAAGCAAGATAGTTCAAGCCGTGATTTGTCATAATTGTGATGATTACGGCTTACAGCTCATGAAAACCCCAAATCTACAATCTCAGAAAATTAGAATATTACATGCAATCAATAAAACAAGGATTGTACATAGAACAATATCGGACCTCTGAAAAGTATAAGCATGCATATGTACTCAGTACTTGGTTTGGGCCCCTTTTGCAGCAATTACTGCCTCAATGCGGTGTGGCATGGAAGCTATCAGCCTGTGGCACTGCTGAGGTGTTATAGAAGACCAGGATGCTTCAGTAGTGGCCTTCATCTCTTCTGCATTGTTCGGTCCTATGTCTCTCATCTTTCTCTTGGCAATGCCCTATAGATTCTCTATGGGGTTCAGGTCAGGCGAGTTTGCTGGCCAATCAAGCACAGTAATCCCACGGTCATTGAACCAGGTTTTGGTGCTTTTGGCAGTGTGGGCAGGTGCCAAGTCCTGGTGGAAAATGAACTCAGCATCCCCATAAAGCTTGTTTATGGAAGGAAGCATGAAGTGCTCCAAAATCTCCTGGTAGACGGCTGCGTTGACCCTGGACTTAATTTAAAGGCATTTAAAGGCTCAGGAACCCTTTGCAGGTGTTATGGCTTAATTAGCTGATTAGAGTGGGACACTTTGAGCCTAGAACCTTTTCACAATATTCTAATTTTCTGAGATTGTGGATTTGGGGTTTTCATGAGCTATAAGCCATAATCATCTCAATTATGACACATCACAGCTTGAACTATCTTGCTTTGAATGTAATGAGTCTATCTCATATATTAGGTTCACCTTTTAAGGTGCATTACTGAAATAAATGAACTTTTGCACGTTATTCTAATTTTTCAAGTTTCACCTGTATAGTGCAATATTAATGCACTATCAAGGGTTTTCAAGGGGTTCATAGAATGTGAAGGATGTGTGTTTGTGTTTATTTTCATAGTCATAATGTACACTGAAGATGGTATTTAATTTTGTTGTATGAGGTGCAATGAAAATAAAGTAAATTAAATTAAACTAAACTAAACTAAGTCTTCAGTTTATGGAATAATTGGACAATAAATTTATTTTTTCAATGTTGAAGGACTAGTCTCACTAGACTCATAGCAATATGAAGAATCCACTTCTGCTGTCTAGCAGACTCCTAATATCACTAGTATGTCCATCTAATGTATATATTTCAAAAGAAAATAAATGTTCAAAAGCATTAAATCCTGTCTCACAGAATATAACGATGTTAGAATATACATGTTTGTTTTACTTTTTCTTTTAATTAAAAGCAAAATATTAAAAATAATTAGAACATGAAACTTCTTTGCCCCCCAAAGCTATAAAGTTCTTCTCATTCTTTCTTTCTTAGTAGATCTTATCAGAAAATGTAGCTAAACATTTTGTTCTCCTACTCCATATTTGCTAACATCTGTTAGCCAGTACTGAGTTGCAAATGAAAGGGTAGATTGGAAACGATAATTTTGTGTGCACTTCGTTAGTGTTCCACAAACACTAAATTTGTGTTTACTAACAAAAGTAAATAAATTTACTAAAGATGCTAATATTTAGATAGATAGATAGATAGATAGATAGATAGATAGATAGAGTTTCAAAATATATCTCAACCGAACTAATAAGGAAACTGATTATCCAACTAATAAAAAGCACACTTACATTTATATAACTATGACAAAACTTGATAAAAATGTGGGTTAATTAACCAGTTTTTATAAAATAAAAAGTCATGTATTTACCACATGAAAAATATGATCTATATTTTTCAGCTGGAAAAATAGGTTTAGTTGGTAACCTATTTTTACCTTGTACATTACTTCTATGTAGATTGCAATTAAGACAATTAAAATATCCTAAAATAGCAAATGCCACTATAAAGTAACTTCAGGCTGAAACGGTCTAACATTAAAGAAGAAGACCTTATTTCCTGAAAGTGAAAAGCGAGGCTGACAAGAATACATTCCATCTAGTACACGGGTGTCAAAGTCACTGCGTCATGTTGCCATTGTGACATAATGTTTTTTCCCTTCATGGAGCTGGGGTGATGGCCTGCATGTGATGCATCTGGCCTGCAGGATGCCAGTTTGACACCCCTGATCTGGTAGAAGCAATTAATTACAATTTTATGTTAACTTCTTGGATTACAATAATAACCTATATTATGCTGGAAAACCTGGAGTTAATATGTTTATATGTAGCTATTTGTCTCTTCATTTCTCCTATCTCTGACTGCACTTTATTTTAGTGCTGGCAACCCTTAACTTACAACTATTTCTTTAACAATTGTGCAGAACTAAAAATGGCCTCGGACTTTCACAAAACATTGCACTAACACCCCAGCATGATTGCAATCCAGGTGTTTGGCAACCTGTTCACACAACATGTTGCCAAGTACCCCATAATCATGTGATCACAATCACATTAGGGTTTAGGGAAGCCTGCATATAAACCTGCTGAGAATGCCTATTAGGATTAAAACACAACCTTGGACTTGGGTCTTCATGAATTGAAATCAAAAGGTTTATATATTATTAATACAGTTATTCTACAAGGGATAGGAAGTAACTGCCATTTAATATTTTCTATGAGATATTTAAATCACTATCATAATGTATTAGAGGAAAATATGATTAGCCTTAATATAGAATGTGTTGTGATGTTTATTGTATGACTTTTTATTTTTTACTTTTGTATATTTGTATATTTTAATCTTTTGTATTCAATAAAGTATGTTTTAAAATTTAAAAAAAATGAAACCAAAAGGTTTAAATACCTCCAATGGTTTTGCCTTCATAAACATTCTTGGATTTTTTAAAACTTTACCTGTCCTTTATTTTGAATTTTTCTTTGACTTACCAAGGTTTAATCATGGACATGTTTCAAGTGGCTTCTCTAAAAGATGCCACTATACTTTCAGAAGATGAGGAAGAAGATGTTGATTCTTTCTTCAGAAACAAAGGTAAATGTCATTACCTACAAATGATAAATTATCTTCGCATTGGTCTTCCTTAGTTTGGGAATCTCCAGATGGGTTGGAACCATAGCTTCCATTATGCTGGCAGCATAGCTGCTAAGTGAAACTGGAGAGACCTCATCATAAATTTGGAGCCCCAAGTTCTGCAAATGCTCAAGAATTTGTCTTGGATTATAAGATTCGTTAGGCAGACATAATTGGACTAATCTCTGCCAAAGTGATTTCAAGATGCTAAAGCTAAAGGACCTAAAACAATAGATGGGAGTTCTTTTCTTCCTTGCCTCATTATTGTTAAAATATAAATTTATTCTGAGAAGTGTGAGGAGCTCCCTTGTGAGCTACAGAACAGATCCAATAAAGATACATCTCATATTCTTTATATTAACAAAAATGAGGTTTAATTTTAGATATAGCTGAGGATTTTCAATAAGTAGCAGTCAGATACCATAATATTAGCAAGGGTATGTTTTTGTCTGTTTAGTTTCGTGTAGTGACAAACCTTTAGGATATATACACGACTAATGCTGGCTTTCTAGAGAGGATTAAAAATAAATGCCCATGATGAGAAAATTATACATCTAACAATCAGAATATCTGTTTAGGTTTATATTTTGAAGTGAAAGATACTTACTTAGTTGCTGACTTGTGCTTATATGCCATTCCAATCATATGCAATGGATTAGCTAACATTCCTTCATGCTCTACCAAAATTAAAAGCAATGAAAAATGAAACAAGAATTGGACGAAAGGATGAAGGACAACAATCACCAAACAATGAAATATTTCCACTGAAGGAAAAATAAATTCTAATCAGACTCTAAAGACCTAATCTTAATGACTTTTTAGAATTTTAATTGGATGAGAGGGACAAACTGAACACTGGGAGATGCTATTGTAGAGAAGGAGATCATCCTTCATGGTATCTGATAGAAGCATTTCTTAGAAGTAGAGTTCTCATGGACGTCCTCCATTCCAGATCTTAGGAAGCATGCAAGTACTAATGGGAGAAAGTGGTCTTGAATATACCAAGCCCTGAATCATGTGGGGCATGGATATCCAACCTTTGCACTGAGTGAAGAGGAATCATTTTGGACTGTGTATAAAATATATAAGTTAATGTATATGAATAATAAACTTCCTTTATTTTTTAATTTTGTGGAGTCATATTACTAACTGTCTAGGACTCATGCAACCCTTGGGCTGAAGGTTGGACACGCTTGATGTAGGGTTTTAAAGATCATAACAAGCATTTTCCATTGCCCACAAAAGCCAACTGTCCTATTTTAGTTATAGATAGGTCATGCCCCTGCATGCTGAACTGGTTTGCAGTTTCAGCATCCTCTTGGATCCACCGCTATTGTTTGACTATCTGGGAGGTGCTGAGATCATGGAAAGTTTTACACAATAAGTCTGTATACCAGTTCGGATAATTCTTGTATCAGGAGATTCTCACAATTACCTATGTGACTTCAACTGCAGCTTGGTTTACAGCTGGTAGACCACTTGGAAGCTTCATTGGGTTCAGAAGGCAATAGCTCAAGCAGTTACAAGATTTATACATGTTGCCTGTGTGAGACGTCAGCCAGAGGCGGGGAAAATATAAGCCTATCACATCTTTCCTTTTCCTTTTAGATCCAGGTGAGGTTGTCAGCATTAAGCCTAGTGTTCCTGCTGCGTTACCTGCTTTTACAATTTTTGAAGATGAGAATATGGAGTAAGTTGAAAATCATCAGATAGCCTTGTAAAGAAGTCAGTATGCAATTACCACTAAGAATGCTCTTTATAATTGAGATTAGTTTGTATTAGAGTGCACTGTAAGCTTACCTGTACATTCTGCAATGAAAATTGTTTGAAAATTGCACACCTAGTATCCATGTTGTTGAATGAAGATTTCAGTTTCTCATTAATCATTTTTATCAGTCCCCCTTTTCTTCACTTTCTTGCATCACAAACTATGGGGGGGAAAAATCACCCTTTGATTCTTGAAAAAGCTAATGTGTACTGTACTTGTCATATACTATGTATTGTTACAGCTAGCTTATTTTGGCTCATATTGAAACAACTGAAAGGACAAAAAGTGATTGGATGGGAAATGTAGACTAGATTGAGAAGCTAAAAAAGAGAATCTTGAAAGAAGGCAATGGTGACTCACTATGCTATTGTGAAGAAAACAATATTCTTGTAATCAAGAATGTTGGTTACAATTTCCCTGTAATCCCCAGTTATTTGCACAGGAATGTTAGGCAACGTGGGATCCCTTCAGATGGGCAGCTCTTGTAATCTGTTATCATTGGCTTGTGTTGGGTACATGAGAATCCAAAACATTTTGAGGGGGAGGTCAAAAACTGGATGTGTGGAAGTAAAAAACTATTTTTTTCTTGTTTTCCTTCTCTAAAGCTAGGTGCATCTTATGGTCCAGTGCGTCTTATAGTCTGAAAAATACAGTAAATCTACTGTATGTAAAATGTTTCATTTGAAGAATGACTCTGAATGTTCTTCCTTTGATTTTTAGGGTCCTGCAGTCAGTCCCAAAGTCGACATCTATCAAAGTATTTGGTGAACGTCCCAGAGACACTTTGACTGTTTTTAATCCAAGAGTAAGCAAATTGCCTTTAATTTTTTTGTTTATATATATTTAATCAAATAAATCAGAATTAGAAAAATAAAATATTGAAAAGAATAACAAAAAAGAAAAAAAAATGCAAAACACAAATTTGTGTGTATATGTGTGTATGTGTATGTACATATACACATATAATCACACAAACACATATCCTGGTAGTCTTCAATTTACAACCGTAATTGGGATTGATATATTGGCCATGATAGTTACAAGTTGAGGTACCCACATGACTGGGCCCGATTTATTACTGTTTTTACAGTGGTTGTTAAGCAAATCACAGGCTAAGTATTTGAGAAATACTGCTTGGTATAAGAATACCTGTGTAATTGATCAATTTGCTACATATATACTGCATAGATGAGGGCATACTATAGAGACAAAATTGGTTGTCCTTGTAGCTCATTGGGACCTTTTTAGATCTCTTTTGAATGGAACTTGAAAAAGCACACATTTCCCCTTCCATGTAGGAAAAAGGATGCCCCTTATGGAATAATTAAGATTATCCGAGTGTTGAATTTGATCAGGGAGACATTCACACCTTCACTTCCCTGGTGCTCATCGAAGTGGTTGCAAGCCAAATGCCCTTTTTCAGCACAATCCACTTCTTGGAGTCATTGTGGGGATAAAATTAGAGGGGACTCCAATAATAGCCATCTTTTAAAGTATTTTTTTATTAAACGATTTACAAAGAACATAGAAACTAACATGTGAGAAAAGTACAAGACAGAAGAACGACAAAAAATCAAGAAGAAATAGATGCTTGTGATTTCTTTTGAAGCAAATATAAATTACACTTACAAAATTATCTTTTACTCTCTGATTACAAAAGAAATCTCATTCTTTTACATTATCCAGCTTTTTACTAATCATCAAAACCGCAAATCATAAATCATATTTTCTAGTTAATGCAAAAAGTCTACGAGATCATCCATAAATGGAGACATACTTTGTTCTCTAAGCAAATAAATTAATCTAGCCATTTCTGTGAGTTCCATCTTCTTATTCACCAACCATTTCTCTCTTGTATCAAAGTTTTCCACTTCTGACCGTATATATACTGTGTGTGTGTATATATATATATATATATATATATATAGAGAGAGAGAGAGAGAGAGAGAGAAAGAGAGACAGAGAGACAGAGTGTCTTGCTGCAGTTATCACACACACACACACACACACACACACTTCAGCCATGTTGATTGTTTAGAGAAGAAAAAAATTGATGATGATTTTGGTTTTCCTCTTTAGGATGAAAGCCAGACAGTAGAGGGTCTGACAAGTGACTATACTGTATGGGCTAACCCATGTAACCAAACTTTTGCTCCGTGTCTGAAAAGCCCAGAAGATTTCATTCAAGCTGCTCACCTTGCCTCCTCTACACCGTTCAATACCATTTCAGTGCCTTTAGCCCAAGAGATGCAACCTAAAGGTAAAATGTTGCATCAGGAAGAACATTTACTGTGATGTGGGACAATACATAATTGTGATGCTTTTCTTAGTCTAAAATGGATGAAGAGATAATCCCCATAGCATCTGAGAATAGGTTGCGGTTAGTCCTTGATTTACAACGATTCATTGAGCAAGATAAATACAATGATGCTGAAAACAGTGATGCTACCAGTCTTTGCACTTACGAGTGTCATGGCATCCTTGTAGTCATGTGATCAGAATTGGGGCACTTAGCAATTGGCGTGTATTTATAATAGTTGTGCATCCCAGCATCACACAATGGTGACTTGCTACCTTTCCAGCTGGCTTCTGACAAGCACAGTCAACGAGGGGAACTGGATTCACTTTATGGCCACAGAACTTGCTTAATGACCAAAACAGGCGAATGATGGAAGGTCTCCATCTCTACTACCACAGTAATTATAGCACTGTTTGACTTGTTTTTAAATTTGTCAATAGCCAGGTTTTGTTTTTTTATTGTTATTGTTTCGTACAAGTAATCCTCAGTTAAGAACAGTAAGTGGGACTGGATTTTTCATCACTAAACAATGTGGTTATAAAGCACAACGTCTAGGTGCAGGAAGACCTGCAAGTGGTTGTTGCTAATGGTGGGAGGGTACGCAGATGGCTATTGTGGCACTGCATGAATGCAACCAGGCAGGCACATGCTACGAAGTATGAGATTCTCGGGCTCCCGTAGTCCATAACTAAGCTCCTAAGGAGGAAAAGTGGCAGGAGTGGGAGGGATTTGCAAGAACGATTTGCAACCTTCCCTGCTGGCTTCCCCATTGCCTTGGCTTCTGGGAGGCCTGTAGGGAAGCTTGCAAATGGTGATCATGTAACTGTGGCACACTGACCATTCTAAGTGCAGGCCAGTTGACAAGTGCCTGGATCATGATCATATGACTAATGGAGTGCTGGGATAGCCAGAACTCTGAAGTCTGGTTAAGAACCACTTGCTCAATGCATTGTAACTTAGAATAGTTTCTGAATGTGGTTGTTAACCGAGGACTTTTTGTATTGTTTTTGCAAGCCATCTCAAATATTTTAGAGAGGAAAGATCGAGGTAAAAAATACTTAAATAAATCATTATTTCTTAACAGGGAGCGGGACTTCTTGCATCCTAGTGCCTAGGAATATATATATATGGAACTTTATGTTGGTTGTCTCCAGTCTGGTTCTGCTGAATTTTGGGGGGAATTGAAACCCAGACATCTGCAGGGTGGTACTCTTCTCTGTTTAGCTCTCCAGATTTTCATAATCCTATCATTAAGGGCTTCTTGTACTTTCCTGATTAATGTCAGTAACGTGACTATTTTTATTCTCTTACAAAGTCATTGAGAATCCTTGGGATGAGAATTTAAACTTCCAGCTTCTGTCCAGACTGCCAAAACCAATAAGTGCTTATCCCAATACTTTCCAGTGGGCATCGAAACTTCCAGTTGTCAGACCAAAAATTGTTGTCACATTAGGTAAGTCTATGGTACATGTTTAATGTTATTCTTTTCAGAGCTATGAACAATTAAAAATGTTGTACTTATAGTTTTATTGGGCATATTTTGATATAAAAGGGAAATTGGGACTCTGCATTGCATTTGTAAAGCCATATCGTTTTATGGAAGAATTTATTGCCATGAAACCAACATGCCAACTGTTTTGGTTGTGTTCATCCATAATTCTAAGACAAGATTTGTTTAAATAATGGTGAAAATTCTTGCCAAAGCAAAAGAATTAAAATGGTTAAATATAGGAAGGAAATTATGTTATTGAAGATGATACTTTTTCTTTTTTAATGGAGCAAGACTACATTGGCTGTAGTGGCTTGAAATTATAGAAGGCAAAAGACAGCAGGTTACTCTAGTGAACTGATAAAACTACAAAAGTAATCCAGAGTTTCAGCTGACTCTTAAAATTTTACTGGAAATTACTTAAACTATCACTCCAAGGAAAGAATCTGCTAAAATAGAAATACATTCCAATTCATTTTTCCACTTGAGGGAGGAAAAGTGAGACAAGAAAGGGACTAACCTTATTACACTATCCTTATATGATTTCATATTACATGCAACTTCAGTACATACAGTTGTTAGTAGGGCAAGTGAAGCACTTAAAGAAATAATAGGAATTAAATTATGTTTTTCTGCTTTGGTGGGAAGGATAACTATTGAACCCACTCATTCTGTTCTCATAGTATAAGCTCTATGTGTATTTGGCTGCATTTCCAGAATTAGAAGCAACCTATTGGTCAACATTGGTAGTGATCTTAAAAAAGAAGGGACCATCCTTCCCCAGTGCATGGATCCTGCTTCTGCACTTCCAGCACTTCTGTCTGGTGTGGTTTGGCATTTGTTTTTCACTGAAATTTTAGAGAGGCGATTGCAGATGGATTTGAGACAAACCCTGTTTAGCCAGAAATGGGTAATTTGGACTACATACAAGAACTGTTCTGCATGCTTATCTCTTCCTTGTTCTCATTCAGCATCCACATCCTTCCACGTTGATTGCTTACTTGGAGAAGGAGCTTTTGCACATGTGTATCAAGCTTCTGCCCTTGATATGGATAACTCTAAGAATAATCAGAGAGTAATACTGAAGGTATTATATTTGACTCTAACTTCCAGAATCTTGTTTAAAATTAATTAATCCATCTGCTTTACCCCTAAAAACAATGTTTTCCCCCCCAATGTCTGATCCCCATAATCTCTCCTGTCCATTACTGAGTTGATGTCAGATTAGAATTTAGCAGTGGAGAGAAATGGGTCCCTGGACAAAATGGATATGTAAGACCCTGCAGACTGTATCTAATCTGTAGAGCCAGGGATGTTCTATATATTCAATTCTACAGAGGAATTATTGAGTCTCATCTGCACCTCTATAACGGCCTGGTTTGGCTCTGCAACCAAGCAAGACAGACACAGACTTCAACAGTTAATTAGAACTGCAGAAAAAGCAATTGCTACCAACTTGCCTTCCATTGAGGACTTGCATACTGCACTAGTCAAAAAGAGGGCTGTGAAAATATCTACAGATCCCTCACATCCTGGACATAAATTGTTTCAACTTCCACCCTCAAAATGATGCTAACGGGAGTGCACACCAGAACAACTAGACACAAGGATAGTTTTTCCCCGAATGCCATCACCCTGCTAAACAACTAATTCCCACAGCACTCAATGTATTTACTAAGACTGTATTACTATTATTCCTCTACTACTAGAATATAATAACACTTCCTAGTACCTATCTCTTCCCCCTTATAAGTGATTGTATCTTTACAATTTATACTGTTTTGTTTCCTAGTATGATTTGATTGCGTACTAGTAACCTATGACAATCACTAAGTGTTGTATCTTAGGATTCTTGATGAATGTATTTTTTTTCCTTTATGTACATTGAGAGCATACGCACCAAAGACAAGTACCTCTCCTGCATTTAAGCAAAGCAGAAGTGTTTATTGTCTTTATAGGTACAGAAATCTGCAAGCCCCTGGGAATTCTATATAGCAGCTCAGCTGGCTGAAAGACTGAAGCCCAGCATGCATCACCTTTGCATCCAATTCTATGGTGCTCACTTCTTTCAAAATGGAAGTGTTCTAATAGGGCAGCTTTACAGTTACGGAACTTTGCTGGTAAATATGGCTTTGACCTGTGTGTATATTCTTGTACAAATGTCATCACCATCTGAAACAGAGGTGGTATTCAGCAGGTTCTGACCAGTTCTGGAGAACCGGTAGTGGAAATTTTGAGTAGTTTGGAGAACCGGCAAATACCACCTCTGACTGGAAATTTTACAGTATCCTTCCCCTGCCAAGCCCACCAAGCCACACCCACAAAACTGGTAGTAAAATTTTTCAAATCCCACCCCTGATATAAAAGACCAGAAAGGGAGGTAGTTATGGACATCTTTTTTGGGGGGTGGGGTGGGGTGATGGTGGGTTAAGTCAAGAAGGGAGCTGTGACCATACAATTGAAGGCCCACCCCCTTTACCTGCATCATAACCATGGTGACCTTTTATATCCCGCCCAGCAGATGAATGTGTTATGACTTGCAAATAGAATTAGTTGTCCTTACCAGAAGATAGTTGGGCAAATTAAAATAGTTTAGCGGTTTAGAAAGCATTGTTTTGCTGACTTTATGTATGAAATCTTTCTAGCAGGGTATAATTTTGTAAACCAGCCAGGTGCATTTCTCTCTAAAGTCTAAGTGGAATTTGCTGTCTGATAAGCATACAGTTAATGTTTTTTTTAAAAAAAAACACCTAAAAAAACTGGCATTTTAATGGGTGGTATAGACTTTCTATATCCACTATACACAGGATTTCAGGCATATTCATTTGTCCGTATGATCATCTGCTTTTCATCTCTCCCCTCTGTAGAACACCATAAATATATACAAAAAACTAACAGAGAAGGTGATGCCTCAAGCTCTGGTTATCTACTTCACCATAAAAATCCTGCACATGGTAGAAGAGCTTCACAAGTGTGGAATAATTCATGGTGACATTAAACCTGACAACTTTATATTTGGTGAAAGGCAAGGATCTCACTTGTGAATGTTTGGAGATCTTTTCTTGTCAATCTGACTTGTTGCATTGCTTAATAGTAACCATTGCTAATTGCTTTTAAACAAGGTTTCTGGACAATGACACATGTGATATTGATGGCACATCTCATGGCCTGACAATTATTGACTTTGGTCAAAGCATAGATATGACCCTGTTTCCTGAAGGAACTGCTTTCATGGGGAAGTGTGAGACATCTGGATTTCAATGTATTGAAATGATTACAGGCAAGCCGTGGAATTACCAGGTATGGACTTACATGTATGATTTTAATACTAAGCTAATGTAGCTCATGTCACTAGTAATTACAGACTTTGATGATCATGGAGGAAAATTTAATTCAGAGATGTAGGTTTTGATTCAGATGTTACTAATTTTTCTTTAGAACACCTGTTCCAATGTAAAGTACTAATTGGTACAGTACTAATGTAAATTATCAGTGTATCTAAGATTCTGCATTCAGATCATGTTCAGGCTTGAAGCTCCCAGCTTGATTTGGCCCAGAAACACTGTCCACTCTAATCTATTCCAGAAGAGCATCAAGAATGAACCAGGGAAAGGAGACATTTTGCAGTTGGATCACATTCGTGGGGGGATGGGATTAAAAGCAGACATTTTAAAACAACTGAAGCTAAATATTTTTATATTTTTATTCCTTAGACTGATTATTTCGGAATTGCTGCAACAGTGTACTGCATGTTATTTGGCACATATATGAAAGTAAAAAATGAACAAGGTATCTGGAAACCTGATGGTACCTTTAGGAGGTTGGTCTGTAATTACTTTATTTCAATAACTTTCCAGAGACATATATTTTCTCTACTGTAGAATTGATCCTTACATGTTATAGAACTGGGGTATCAAGCTCAAGGTCTGCAGGCGGGATCTTAGATCTGACCTACGAGGCAGCCCTGGAAACAGAAAAAGACCAGCTTTGGTGCCTCTGCCAGCGAAAATGGAGTTTCAGGGCCCTCCCACCAGGCTTCGTTTTCAGCCGCAATGGGACTTCGAGCTGGCCATGCCCATCCTGGCCGCCCCCCCAACCCCCAAGGTCAAACACAACCCTGAAGCGGCCCTCAATGAAATTGAGTTTGATGCCCCTGTTATAGAAGATGCTATCAACCTTTGTTGTAATCAAAGTTGGGAAGCACAGGATTTGTGGACAATTTCTATTTCTATTTTTCAAATCCTGTGCAAGAATATGCAATTTATTTTTGAAATAAAGAATTAATTTGCTCTAAGGGTATTCTCCAATAAATGGAAAGAGCCAGTGCAAAGCATAAATATGTTCCTCGGATACCACTAGTATTATATTCCCCAGATGCACAATTATTTCTGTGTTACATTAAAAACTGCTCTACAGAATAATCTTAAGGCACTTTTAATAAAATCTGATTATGCTTGTAAAAATTAAGTAACATTAGGATTTTTATTTGCATTATAGCTCAGCTTATGACAGCTAATAGAATACATGCAAAAACAGTGATTAGCACATTTATTTTTCATGTAAAGGGCTCTCAAAGTTAGAAATACAATTATTTTAATTTTTTAAAACCATTTTCTATAGCCATTCAATTAGGATTGTCATTGAAAATACAAAAAGGGATGGGAGTCTGAAAGAATAGAATTTATTTCTGAAACCTAGAAAAAAAAAACCCTGAAGACAAACTGAACTGTTTTATTGTTGATCCAACAACCCAGAGTTGGTATTGACTAGTAGAAAATCTGAGATTCATTGTACAGCTGTTTTGGATAAAACTCTAGTCCATCTTCCAAAATAATTGACACAACTTTCTATTTGTGATGCTAGTTCTGAGAAACATCTGGCCACGTCTGGAGAAGGTTGATTTAACCCCCCCCCCCTTTTCTTTTCTTTTCTTTTTTCTTTAGGACTCCCAATGGAGAGATCTGGATTAATTTCTTCATCACTTTGCTGAACATACAAGACTGCAACCACTTGCCTTCTTTGGGAGCTTTACGATTAACGTTGAGAGACTTATTTTTAAAAACTTACTCCAATAAAATAATAGCTCTCCGTAACAGGCTTGCGGTGTTGCTTGTTGAAAACAAACGATCACGGAAGTAAATGATGGATTCTTGTGAAACAATGAAAAGTTTTTGAGATTGTTTGATCAAGTCTTCATGAAGTTTCATCTTGTTCCGTCAAGTGGCAGTTTCACTTTGCTTTGACTTGTAAAGGTTGGCACTGCACTGCTGCTTAAATAGTGGACTATTAAGTGATTTGACAAGTGTTGGCTACCCTTTGCTAACACTTCTCAAAAATGTTAATACTGGAGATGAACCCTCGTTTTGGAACTGGGCAGCAGAAAAATAGGGAACAAGGAGTGGAATGTTGAGAGAAAAATTAACATCAAGAGATTCAAAGCTTGAGAATGAAAATTGAGATGGTGAAGAAATCAGCTTAATCCCATCTAAATATCTAAATGCTCCAGTGTCTTTTTTCCCCCCTGTGGGTACTTTATGAACAATAAAATGTGCTTTCAAAGGAAAATTGTCTAGTCAAGTCCTTTTTAATTTTTCAGATAAAAGAGTAGAATAATAGTAAATAGAAGGCATCAAGTGTAATAGATAAGTGTAATAGTAACACCATACTTGAGTTAAAAGTACAATTATATTGTATTAAGGCTATTAGCCATTAAGTACTGACCCTGGATCAAGTTTTCTATATCTAAAGCTTTTCTATGATTGGTTTCCAACATGATGGGAATTGTAGTGTTCAGACAGTTTCTTATATAAATATGTAAAAGCAGAAACCAAACTGTCTTATAATTACAACCATACCTTTCATCACAATTCCTTATTCCCAAGAATAAAAACATTACTGCTGGTCCCTTTGTCATTGCTACAGGAAAATAAGTCATAGCTGATGGTCCCAACTGCAGTCAGTAAGTGACTAATGTATACCTATAAGTTGAAGGAAAAACACTTACAATTTTGAGAATAAGTACAGTAGGGGAACAAACTATTATCCACTGTGTACTTTGGAAAGCTTTCATCAATGATGGAAAGCAACCAATGACTTCAGGTGAAAGTAATTCATCTAAAACATCTGACACATACTGCATTGCTACATGGAGAGGTATACATCAGTTGAGGACAAACCCCAGACACTAGTGGGGAAGAAGGAGAGCAGATTTGGCAGGGATTTTCCAGAATAGAAAGAAGCTTTATTCTAGGGCAGCAGTCTCCAACTGTGGCAAGTTTAAGACTTGTTGGCGTCAACTCCCAGAGTTGACGTCTACAAGTCTTAAAGTTGCCACGGTTGGAGACCCCTGTTCTAGGGCAAGCACGCAGAGCATGGCTTCTATAATTCTTTCCGAACTCTTTAACAGCTATTCCACCTAGATGAAAAGAAGGAAGTGTGTTTAAGCCAATATCCCTGTGTCTTTATAGACTCATTGGTGGATTCTTTTTTCTGGAAGCCATTTTTGAAGAACAGCAGATATGAATTTTGAAGAGTAACAAATTTGGTTCCATTCTGATTTGTTCTCTAAGAGTCCTGAGCTTCTTGTACAAATAATTTCTTTCCAAAATATATTGGAAATATATTTCCCAGATAACCTTTCCCCCTCCCAGCATATACAGTATAATACAACACATACAGTAATGTGATGAACTATCCCAGAAGTGCTACCCCAGAAATTTAAAGATGCAGAATGTCAAAAACATTCCTGACAATAAGATTATTATATCCCAATTTTCAACTGAATCATTCTCAAGATGGCTTGCACTTCAACCCTATGCAAAAAATTAATGACTCTTGGTTCATTTGAACATACATGTAATTAAGCATCTCCATTTAATTTCAACCTCAATCTCATTTTTTTTTAAAGTCAAGCATACAAATACTTATTTTTCAACCTAACAATGTTGTCATATATTTGAATTTTGATATTGTATACACTTTGAATCAGGAATTACACTGAAACTTTCAGATACTGTGGAAAGTTCAAGGCTGATCTGTTTGAAAAAAAATCAGGTCAAGTGTCTTCCCTTTTCTTGATTTCCATCTCTGGATTAATGGAATGTAGAAAACAGCACTTAATGGGAGGAGCAAGACCAGTGAGGTAGTGTCAGCCTCTTAACTATGCGAACGAGTGCTTGATATTTAGGACTTAAATGCTACTATCTTAATTTAAACTGGCCATGGTAAAGTAATTCAGACATGGATTTACTTTCATCAGTCAAATGCATCCATGGACTCTTCTTTCAGAGAAGAGAGAGGGCCTACAGTGAACATAAAGACAAAGAATTAGCCCACTACAACTTTTGATGGAGGTGGATGAATGAGGAATAGTAATTAGCATTGGATCCTCTGCCTTTATTACTGGATATGTCCCTGATATTTCTTAATAACGTGGCCAACCCTCCCCCCCCCCCCACACACACACCTGGATTGTAGTGGACAGAGCTGGATTCAGTAATATAACTTTCAATGTTAGGTATCCAAGTAATATGTTAAGTATGTAGGAGAATTCAAAGTACCAGTATTTCAAACAGATCCAATATGCTTTCCATTTGTAAAAAACACTGCATTTCATCTATTATATACTGTACATATTAAAGCTTTTGAGTGCTTGATTCATTGGAGGAAAGAACTTGAAAACAGCACCAATAATCTTTCAGTTGCAAGTAACAGATGGGACCAATAATAGCTTAAAGCTGGTACCTAGTGAATTCAAGAACAAATAAAATAGACTTGCTTCAAAAAGATTCCAGTTATTTCTACTCATTCTCTGTGTTACGCAACCCTGTCAAAAGCTGGGTTCCCTGGGTAGGTGTCATCTGGCGACAGATTTAAGATCTCATCAAGGCAGGGACCTTCTTCTTCTGGAGCTATCTCTGCTTCAAACATGCGTTGGAGTAAAGCATCCACAGTCCTGTATCCTGGGGCCAAAAACAAATCAATTAGCAGAACGTCTCTAAGTACAGATGTACCTGAAAACTCAAGCTACTAATTGCTACTTAACTTGGCCCACAGATATGAGCGGGGAATGCATTTTTGTTTGGTTGATTGTGCAAAGCTACATTGTGGACTAGAACAGCCTATGCTGTCAATATCATGACTGTTCTTTGTACCCAACACTAGAAGCCTTAGATAAAACCATACAGTACTGGAGAGGATAGGGATAGGGATACCTACCATTTGGTTTTGGCTGGATGATCAGCCTTTCTGATCTCTTCCTTTTGTGAAGAGAGTGGACACTACAACCTACATTCCCATTTACACACGTTTAAAGTTTGAATCCTTAGTATTAATAAAGTACATCAAATAACGGAAGGGAGCACAAGTAGGAGCAAGAGTATAGAAAGTGCAAAAGACCATAGCCACAACCACCACCACCCATCAATCTATATGCAAGTGAAATTGCTCTTTTTAGATAGTATGGGTAGAATCCAAGTTGTTCATGCTGTATTAAAATTTACTGTCTAAGTCTCTAAGAAATTTACCATAAAGCAAGGAAGAGAGACTTGTATGTCAACAAATATACCATCTTTCTGTGTTTTGAAAAGCAGCAAATCAAAGAGCCATAGAGAAAAATTGGTATCCAGTTACATAGGTTTTTCCAGCTTATTCTCATCTAGAAATTCCCTGAGTTTTCAACAATCAAGATTCTGGGCTGCACTAAGAATTACGGGAATTTTCCAACTTGTCTGGAGCAATGCAATTAAGGAAATAGGTTTATGTTCTCCCCCCCACCGTAAGGAAAAACCCATACTATCTTACAATATACATGCATGATTATTTGCTCCTACCAGTAGTTATTATTTCTCCATGCCCACCAATAAACACAAGTTCTCTGACAGTGCACTTACTTCTGGAAGCAATTTTAAACATCAACCCCTTAGGTTTCTTCTTCACTGCCATTCCCTCTTCGCTTCCAAGATCATTTTCACTGGTTTCAAGGTTGTCTATCAACCTACCATCAAAAAGGTCATCCCTAAAAACAGAACCCATCTACTTAATACATATATACATTTTTTTAAAATGACCTTTTAAAAAGTGTCTCTGATTTCAAGTTCTTTCTACCCATGTTTCATGGTTACCTCTGCAGAGGGCAAACAAATGAGGGAGGGAGAAAGTTATATGTGCCATGTTGACATAACACAAATGATATATGTCTGATGTCATATATGGGACATCATCATAGCGCCTACTGAAACGTTATGCCAAGAATCATTTAGCAGCTAACACAAATAGCATAAAATAAGGCCGTGCTCACAATATGTGCTAAACGATAATATTGTTTCTTTGCCTTGGTTAAATATACACTGCTCAAAAAAATAAAGGGAACACAAAAATAAGACATCCTAGATCTGAATGAATGAAATATTCTTATTAAATACTTTGTTCATTACATAGTTGAATGTGCTGACAACAAAATCACACAAAAATTATCAATGGAAATCAGATTTAGCAACCCATGGAGGTCTGGATTTGGAATTACACTCAAAATTAAAGTGGAAAAAAACACTACAGGCTGATCCAACTTTGATGTAATGTCCTTAAAACAAGTCAATATGAGGCTCAGTAGTGTGTGTGGCCTCCACGTGCCTGTATGACCTCCCTACAACTCCTGGGCATGCTCCTGATGAGGTGGAAGATGGTCTCCTGAGGGATCTCCTCCCACACCTGGACTAAAGCATCTCCCAACTCCTGGACAGTCTGGTGCAACGTGACATTGGTGGATGGAACGAGACATGATGTCCCAGATGTGCTCAATTGGATTCAGGTTTGGGGAACAGGTGGGCCAGTCCATAGCATCAATGCCTTCGTCTTGCAGGAACTGCTGACACACTCCAGCCACATGACGTCTAGCATTGTCTTGCATTAGGAGGAACCCAGGGCCAACCACACCAGCATATGGTCTCACAAGGGGTCTGAGGGTCTCATCTCGGTACCTAATGGTAGTCAGGCTACCTCTGGCAAGCACATGGAGGGCTGTGCGGCCCCCCCTAAAGAAATGCTACCCCACACCATTACTGACCCACTGACAAACCAGTCATGCTGGAGGATGTTGCAGGCAGCAGAACGTTCTCCACAGGGTCTCCAGACCCTGTCACATGTGCTCAGTGTGAACCTGTTTTCATCTGTGAAGAGCACAGGGCGCCAGTGGCGAATTTGCCAATCTTGGTCTTCTCTGGCAAATGCCAAACGTCCTGCACAGTGTTGTAAGCACAACCCCCACCTGTGGACGTTGGGCCCTCATACCACCCTCATGGAGTCTGTTTCTGACCATTTGAGCAGCCACATGCACATTTGTGGCCCGCTGGAGGTCATTTTGCAGGGCTCTGGCAGTGTTCCTCCTGTCCCTCCTTGCACAAAGGCGGAGGTAGCGGTCCTGATGCTGGGTGGTTGCTCTCCTACGGCCTCCTCCACGTCTCCTGATGTACCGGCCTGTCTCCTGGTAGCACCTCCACCCTCTGGACACTACGCAAGCCTTCTTGCCACAACTCACATTGATGTGCCATCTTGGATGAGCTGCACTACCTGAGCCACTTGTGTGGGTTGTAGACTCCGTCTCATGCTACCACTAGAGTGAAAGCACCGCCAGCATTCAAAAGTGACCAAACCATCAGTCAGAAAGCATAGGAACTGAGAAGTGGCCTGTGGTCACCACGTGCAGAACCCACTCCTTTATTGGGGATGTCTTGCTAACTGCCTATGCTTTCTACCTGTTGTCTATTCCATTTGCACAACAGCATGTGAAATTTATTGTCAATCAGTGTTGCTACCTAAGTGGACAGTTTGACTTCACAGAAGTGTGATTGACTTGGAGTTACACTGTGTTGTTTAAGTGTTCCCTTTATTTTTTTGAGCAGTGTATATAGTATATATATATAGATATTGTCGATGGGGAAAACAGATCATAAATAAGCAATATAAAAATAACAAGACAATAAGTGTTATAGGGCAGGGGTTTTCAAACTTGACAGCTTTAAGACTTTGTGGACTTCCAGAATTCCTCCTCCAATCATGTTAGCTCAGGAATTCTGGGAGTTGAAGTCCACAAGTCTTAAATTTGCTAAGTTTGAAGTCCCTTGTTTCAAATCAACATGTTTATTATTGCAGAATGACCCCCATCCAAAAATGCAGTATGCAGCTTGTATTCCAATGCTTTACCTGTTTATTCAAATAAACTGTTGTCTATTCCATTTGCACAACTGCATGTGAAATTGATTGTCAATCAATGTTGCTACCTAAGTGGGCAGTCTGATTTCACAGAAGTGTGATTGACTTGGAGTTACATTGTTTTGTTTAAGTGTTCCCTTTATTTTTTTTTTGAGCAGTGTATTATGTAAATCCAGTCATTTTAAAAATACATCAGAGTTTAGGACTATAAGCATGCTATGAATACAATTGATGTTTATTCCATAAAATGATAGCCAAACATATCATGCTTTAGAATGATATGTGAACCAAGGTCCATTTAAGAAGTAAACATACAGACCCTAGAAATAATCTTGCTGCCTTATTTGTACTAACTTAGCTTCCCACATAGTCTAAAAAAGTCTGACTAAAAAGCACTGACTCATCTAGATTAATCCAAAGTAAGATTTTTATTTGCTGGAGGACTGCTTTTTATTAGCTGGTAAACTACCCGAAGCTGGGTTGTTGTTTTTTTTTTAAAAAAGATTTATGACTATCTAGTGATATCTATATTTTCATAGAAAGCACTATATCCAGGAATATTCAAGCAGTACATCTGGCCTTGCAGGGAGACTGTTCCTCTGTCCAAAGCCAGTTACATGCCACATTGCAGACAGGAGAGACCTAAACTCAAAGGCTTCCATAACATGATTTAACCTCCACAGTCTCTACTAGCCATTTTGCTAAGGCTACCTGTGCTTGGTAGCTACAATTGGAGGAAACCATTAAGTGGCAGCAAACAGCAAGGATTGTTGTGTCTTCCTTTGCCATCTAGTGGTCACTTGTAATTTTTGCAGCCAAGATCTGGTTCCCCTATATTTTGCAGCAGGCTTGCTGTTTGTAATATTAGTGCTAGGAAACTAGTTGCCCATTGTGGGAATAGAATGCTAGGTAGGAAAGTGTTACAACATTAAAAAAAGTTGTTATAACTATTACAGATTGTAATAGAAATTTTAGATAATGAGATGGGGTAAATGATTGGGCCCGGAGAAAACATTTACTGATCACAAGAATTCTACCAAAACCACTTTATAAATCATCTGCTTTGGGCAATAAAAAGTATTTTTAATTTACTTACTCTTGTACCCCTATACCTAGTTCTTGAATCTTCTTCTCAATGGCTGTTTCAACTTCACTCTTCTCAATAGAATATTCCACAAAGAACGCTTCCAAAATGAATGCTACAAAGATGCTGGAAATCAAACATGTCACTTGACACACTGCATTTCAAATGCCATCAATCAGTATCTCCCTGGCTTGAGACAATTTCTTTATGAGGCAATTTGCATGGATATGAATTGTCATTGGATAAAAAGGCAGGATTCTCCAACCTACTATTTTCAGATATATAAAAGACCATCAAGTAACATCCACTTATCCCACACTCTTGGGAAGAACTCCACAGGCTGGTAAAATGCCAGATCCAATGTAAACATGGGGCTGATTATGTGGCCAACCCTAATTTAGTACTAGAAGGAGTAAAAACAGTGTTAAATAGAAGGTAGCTTCCTATAATCTACTATTAGCATAGCCTATTGAAATCTGAACAGCCCTCAAAATAGATGAGAATGAGAGAATAGGGTTGCAAAGCTTTTATCTATGCTTACTCAGTAAGAGGTTTTATTATATTTAGTTAGGTGTTTTTTTTACACTGTATTGCAACCTCTCTACATCATATAATCCCTCAATTCTTTATAAGGATGTAGATCCAAAATATGGAAAATAAAAATTTATGTAAATAGGTAAAAATTTTACATACAGATTTATCCTATTTTGGCAAACAATAAAACTGGCAGATAATACACTGATAGGAATAATTCTCCTGAGTACTAACAAAATGGTGTATCACAAAAAAAATGTTGCTTTCTCCATTATGCTAATCAAAAAGAGTTTGGGGATTTTTTTTTTTTTTTTGGTATCAAAGGTTCATGACCTAATAGGGAAGGAAATATGTTGATGACTATAGCAGACAATGCAACATTCACTTATGATTGTTTTTTGAATTTGGAAGGCAGAAAAACCACATCAAGGTTCTGTGACTTCCCAGAAATACTGGCTACTCTTCTCCAAATGTCAAACTACAAATATTCTCATGACTACACTCCCTACCCCTCCTTGCTAATAAAACAAATAAATGTATTTACTTCCAAGTAACTATAAAACATAGGCCCAGAACTTCAATACTTGAAGTACACTGTGAATAATGAACAAGAATCTCCCCAAGCAAATAATAGCCTATCTTTAAAAGATGGCAGATAATTTCCATTTAGCCTATAGCTGTATATGCTAATATATATAACAATTATAAGCTCCACTTAGCATCCAGTTGTGACAGATGTGGGTGGCATATAAATTCCATAAATGAATACAATTTCAAATTTCTGAAAAATATGCATGCAAAAATAAAACTTTCCAATGTTATGACTATAAAGGGGTAGACTTACTTAATAATCATAATCACCACAACAATGTGAAAGATGATGAAAAACAGCTTTGCACTCTCATGAGTCACAAGGGCAAATCCATTGGCAAGAAGTACAATATTAAGGAGAACAAGGAAGGTAGCTACTATGGGCATTTCATAGTTATATAAATCTATCAAGACTTCTTTTGATCAAAAGCCTGATTCTAGGGAAACTGCATTCTCACAGGACTAGGGATGATCAAACAATGATTCTGAATGCCTTTCATTATCCTGTTCTCTAACAACAATTCTCAGACCCCTTCTGTGAGAGCAGCCCTCTGAACTTTATCACAAGCTTCTGCTCACTATCTTCAAAAGCTGCCTTATAATAATAAAGCTGGGAATTCCAGAGAGAGCTCAAAAGAAAAGACACCTATGTACACCTATGTGTACAGATATACCACACACACACACACGCACACACACACTTTCTGCCAAACATTCTAGCTCAGGGAGTAAAGACTGCATAAACTGATTTGATTAAATCATCAAAGAACTTCTTTTGGAAGCTTCCTTTACAGATGTACCTACTGTACCATGTTTGGCAACTCAAGCCTTGATGATAATGATGCTTCTTCTCAAAGCTGTATCTTTACCTCTATATTTTACAATGGCTGTCTAAAAAGGATATCATGCCACTGGTTGACAATGGTTAATTCCATAAGGACAACAAAAGAAGACACAATGTCGTTGAAGTTATTCCTGCAATATTTGGCTCGTGCAAATGTAGTTCCACTCAAAACAGGATTTCCACAGTACATGGCTTGTGGTGAGGTGGTGTTTCCGGCAAAGAACTGGATTTTTCCATGGAAGATTTCCATCCCAATAATGGAAAATACATAATATACCACCTGCCAAAAAAGAAGATATCAACTTGTTTGTTTTTTATACTAGTTTATATGTTTATATTAAAAGCAAAATATATTGAGCTGGAGAGCTTGTTCTTTATCACTGTCACTAGCTAACAATATTAGACAGAATTTTGAGGGAGCATACCATGGGCACTCTCACAAAACAAGAATTCACATCCAGAACTTGGTTATAAATAGTCGCAGAGACCAATGTATTAGGATGTCCCCAATCTCCCGTTCTAACCATCCTCTCAGTCCCCTCCCAATTTTTGCTGCTGTTGTATTTTCCTTGAGTAAGTAAGCAAATTCCCAGCCTGACACGACATATAGTTTTCCGATGAAAATGACATTCACTCCATTTACTGTAGATAGGTTTCTTCAAAAAATGAAAAGGAATTTGTGTATGTTAAAGCTGTGATCTTATGCTGAGTGTACCCTCTTTGATTCATGAGCATAAGATCACAGCTTTAACATACACAAATCCCTTTTCATCTCCCCTTCTGTTGTTCTGGTAGATTTAAGAATCCTCCAAATAAGATTTTGATGGGACATAAGGATATCACTTAACATGGCAATTAAACTTAGTCTGGCTTTATGCAACACTGTATCACACAATGTAATGAGTTTAGTTTTGATTTTGCATTTTATGGTCCAAATCTGATCTTTAAGGTTTGTCAATCATGACTTATATCATGGCTTATTATGTTTTATAAACTCAACCAATTTTTATCAGCAGGCTAGAAGCAAACCGTGGCTATGATGACTATGAACTCAGTTTAATATAGTTCTTCTTCCATTCTGCCAATAGGTTTCAGACGTTTTTACATCCATGATAAACAAAGTATAATTTTCAGCCATAATTATGAATTACTGCTAAATTGAGTACAAGAGATGCTACAATCTTTAATATTTTCTTCTGGCATATTAAAATGGAATTAAAATAACTGACTTTAATTTAGAAGGAGAATTATTCTTCCAGCATGATCCTATGCATATCTACCCAGCAGTCAATCTCCCCATAATCAAGCATTCCTAGGTAATTATAAATACTTGCAGAAAAAACAATTACTACCCACGTGCCTTCAATCGAGGACCTGTATACTGCACGAGTCAAAAAGAGGGCTGTGAAAATATTTACAGACCCCTCACATCCCAGACATAAACTGTTTCAACTCCTTCCCTCAAAACGATACTGTAGAGCACTGCACACCAGAACTAGACACAAGAAGAGTTTTTCCCGAAAGCCATCACTCTGCTAAACAAATAATTCCCTCAATACTGTCCAACTATTACAAAGTCTGCACTACTATTACTGTTAATCTTCTCATCACTACTTATCACCCATCCCCTCCCACTTGTGATTGTAGGACTGTAACTTTGTCGCTTGTATCCTTACAATAGATATTGACTGTTTCCTAGTATGATTTGATTGCTGATTGTACCCTATGACTATCATTAAGTGTTGTATGTTATGATTCTTGATTCTTAACAAATGTATCTTTTCTTTTATGTATACTGGGATATTTACACCAAGACAAATTTCTTGTGTATCCAATCACACTTGGCCAATAAAGAATTCTATTCTATAAAGTATTCTATTTTAGCTCAAAAATGGAGCATCTTGTCTTCCCCATTTCTACCTCTAAAAAGAAAGTTGCTCATCTCAATTTTCTGTAAAGCAAACATGGCAGCGCATACTATTGGCATGTATTAATTAGGATTAATTTCCAGATCTTTAAACAGAGCCAAGAACAGCAACTTCCAGAAGGATGCTGAAAAGCTATAAGGACAATACACATCATTTAAAAATCTTGACCTTTAGTCTATAGACCAGGAGCCAGTATTATTAAAAATGAGTCATACTGCAGATGGAGCTATGGGGTTGATTCAAGCAGATACAAAAGCCAACATTTGTCACAATTCTTCATCTGACAACATCTGACATAAGTAAGTAATAACGAGGCACAGAGATTGCTTATTATTGAGAATATCTCTTTGTCTAATCAAGTTCTTTGACTGGCAAGTGCTATCCAGGAAGCCAATCATTTCTCCATCATTTGCTGTGGATCTTCCTTTAAATTGGACACATTGGAGATTGAACTTAAGACCTACCTTTATTTATATGGGAAAAGCAAGGAAAAGGACAAAATTATGTACTGCTTACCAGAATTAATGCTCCAAAGGTTAGCATCGTAGGCACAATGTTTATTAGTGTATTCATAATAACACGGAACCTGGAAGGAAATACTGCATAAAAACACCATGGAAGAAAATGTAAGTTTTTTTAAACCACTATTAACCAATTCACTCATTAGAGGGCATCACTTTTTCAACCCTTTTCTCCATCTAGTTGCTTTCATTCCTATGGCTATAAGCCATCTGCTGCCCTTCTTCATTCAGTTGTGTACTGTCAACATGTCACTTACTGAATTATCTTTTTCCAACCTCATATAGCTGCATTTGATTGCAACTCTCTTATCCCCAGCCATGATGCCTATTGATGGTTAGGAGTCACAATCCAACACATCTGAAAATAACCAGGATGAAGAAGGCCAATTCGGATTATTCATTCTCAATTGTACCCTATCTGTTCTAATTTGCAGACATATGAGACATGTGTTTTTCTAAAAAAGCACTTACCTTTGGACACTGTCGATAATTCTTATAAGCCTAAGAACTCGTAAGATAAACACAATGTCCAGTATTTGCTGACTATTGTATGCAGTCACTAAGGAAAAAAAGAAATGTGCCAAGTAATTTACATATTAATAAAAAACAGTGTCCTGATCCTCATCACTAACTCGAACCATCTACTTCACGTAGAGCAGCAGCCCCTCATCCTCTATCAAAATTTCTGTATTTTCCTGAATGAGCCATCAATTTCAATGTTATTTGTAATTAGGCTGTAGATAAATATCAGTGAAATTCATTTTTGGATACTCTGCTTAAATTGACCAGTAGAAAATAATCCTAAAATGTTAAACTATCTAACCCTGTTAATTTATGGAACTGGGAACTTGGCCTCAAGCCAATTTTGATGTAATAATTACCTCACAATTGAAAGTCATAAGAATGAGAGCCTCCTACTCTTGCTCTTAAGCTGTGAAGAGCTTGAAGTAATATTTTTTTTAATTATAGCTTCAATGTGGTCTGAAATTAATCACCTGTGATTAACTTTAATGAAACAAGATAATTATAGTTAAGGGTAGTTAAGACGAAAGGTCAGACAAAATGTAAAACAAGCACAATGGGAAGAATTTGCAACAAAACAAGGTCTTTCCAATTTCCTCACCATTTTTGCTTCCATGAAGGATCTTGAACAGAGAGCATTTAATGTACAGACAGTGGAAACTACACTTGTTCCTGTTATACCAGAATCTGGTCTGTACTGTGACTAAATGTAACCCATGTAAGTTTCCCCCAAACTTTGCAGTTTTATAGTTGCACTGTTTTTTTAAAAAAATCTGACTCAGGTGTCTAACTTGACTAAAAATCTCAACAGGTGTCTACTAAAAGAAAGTATATTACTCTCATTTTTCTTTAGATGAGATATAAAATTATAGGGAGATACGCACACCAAAGTACCTGATTTAAGTGCAGTGTTCAATACTGTTGCAATCAAAGCAGCAATAATGATAGAAGTATCAAACCTAAGAAAGATGGAAAGGTGGCTTATGAAAACAGTTCTTCCTCTTTCACCTCCCAAATGCTGATTTATTTATTTTTTTAAATCTGCCAATATTTTGAAATCTTTGATGTAAGCGCCAGTCATTAATCAGTAAGAGAGCAGCTGTTGATTTTTAATAGGCATTTTAACACATGTTTTCTAGAAGGCTATAAAGGTGATATTTCTAAAGCATATCTGAAACACAGATATATTATTAAATCCAAGTACCATTTCTGAAATAAGACAAAGACTGTTATACCAAAAAAATCCAACACAAGGTCAAGAATGTATAGATAGGAGACCCAAAGGTGCTTTTTGAAGAGGCAGCTAGACTTTCTGGTTTTTCTCTGAAGATGTTTTGCTTCTTGGATAAGAAGTGAAATGTCTTCAAAGAAAAACCAGAAGCGCCAGTTGCTCTTGAAGAAGCACCTGTGGGAAAAACCATGACCTGGAGGACTGAGAATCTCCATAGACATATAGATAGGAACCTTTCCTTTCATTCTGGCTTTTCAATATTTTTCTACTGTAATACCAAACTGTTTAATATTTCTTAAATGTTAATTATTGTTAGAACAACCCAAACCTTGAATGTGGAGCAGCTAAATTGTTAGCCTTCATGTGAAATGTTCCATAGTGAATGGATGTAAAATAGGTGGAACTGGTTTGCTTATCATAAAAAGACCAAAACTAAGGATTACTTACCAGTTCCAGAATTGGTTTCTTGCAAAAAAAGTCCTGGGTTCAAAGACATATAATTTCAGGAGTATTTCAATTATATACAAGCATAGGAAAACCCATTCTGCATAGGAAATATAAGGATTCTTCTCATCCAGTGCAATGAAGACCGCATTAATTAGTATGATAATATCATATATCCAAATGAATGCTCTGCAGACAAATGAAATACAGATCAATTTGGTGTATTGTCTACCAGGAGTTTACATTTCATAAAATACATCTGGTACACTAAAGCAGCTGCTAGATTATGTGCCACCCACATGGACAAGTAGAAATATTATACTGGGACTATTGCAAGTCATTTCCTGAACATAGACATACCTGTGCTGGACTATACTGCGTAAAACCAGGCTGGGAGTAGAGTTGTACACCTGTGGAAACCAGATGTCTAAGGGGTGGATGCGGGCCTTCAGTGTGATGACCTCTATATTCAAAAGATCAGCCAGGCGTACAAAGGATTTTTTGTCTATCATACACAAAAGAATGACAGAATCCAATTAAGCAGCAGCCCTAATCAAAATGTTTTTATTAAAATGATCACAGCACGATACAAAGAATAGCAACAATCTTTGCTCATTGCTTATCTATGGTAGGATATGCATCCACAAATGGAGGAAGGGGGAAAGGATGACTGGTGCGTGATGACATCATCATGCAACTCCACAACCTACACATTTGCATCTCACATCACATGACCAATACACCCCTGTGGATTTGCGCCATGGTATCATCAGTTTGACATCATCATAGCTTGACAGAGACACTGATGAACACGCATGCTGTGTTTATTAGGGACAATAATCGTTTAAATATGTGTTTTGCAGAATGTGCATAGAACGAATCACCCAGATTTTGTGAAGATAATCTTCATCTGTATTAAAATGTGTACAGGTAATCCTCAACTTACAACAGTTCATTTAGTGACTGTTTAAAGTTACAATAGCACTGAAAAAAGTGACCTACGATCATTGCTCACACTTATGACCATTGCAGCATCCCCATGGTCACATGATTTACATTTGGATGCTTGACAGCTGGTTCATGTGTATGTCGGTTGCAGTGTCCAGGGGTCATGTACACTTTTACAACCTTCTGATAAGCAAAGACAATGGGAAGCCAGATTCACATAACAACCATGTTACTAATTTAACAACTTCAGTGATTCACTTTAAAAATGTGAGAAGAAAAGTCATAAAATGGGGCGAAATTCACTTGACAGGGCCATCCAACATTTTCCAGCTGCCTACAGAATCGGAGATAAGTGGGGAAGAAGAACAGCTGAAGCCTGTTCCAGATGCGTGTATGTGCAGAGCTATCACAAGAGAGGAGAACAACTAAGAAACAGGGGCCAACTTGGAAAGAAAGGCACATGTGGATGCTGAATGGCCCTTCCCTGGGGAATAAATAGAAGCAAAAGGGGAGTGGTGATTGCAGGAGACAATTAGTTCACATTATTATGAAAATTTGCTTATTGTGGCTTGTGCCTCAGAGACTCCTTGCCAATAATTAATTTACAGCTTTGTGACTGGATGACTTTTCTGTGTGCGAATGCCATGAATTCATAGTAACTAAATAAAGAGGGGGTTTTCGGGACAAGGAGTCTGTTTCTTGGTTCTGCTAAGCTTGGGTCAGAATGGAAAGTATTATAATCAAAATGTAAACTTTTCACTAGTTTCCTGTATAAAAGACTCAACTTGTAATCCATTTTTCTTTTGTGGGAAACAACTCAAAGGAGAAACGTGATCTCAGAATAAGTAGATCAGATTTAATCTATACATTCACTTTCTGACTCAAGTGTGCAAGATAGAATTCTGGATACAACTTGATCACATCTTGACTATATTTAGTCTCATCAAATCGTAAATAATAACTACAGTTGTGTCCAAAATGGGCAGTATTTTTTCTTAAATATATTACTTAAGTAGGGCTTTGTGTCAGTAGAATTAAAGACTTAAATTAAAAGCAATCTACCACTGGTTCTTCTCTTAAAAAAAATCATCAAGGCAGGTGAAGACGATCAATATAGCACATCTTGGGGTAAGTGCGCTCAATAATGATGATAACCCTTTTGCCTGCTCCATAATCTTTAGAGTCACATAGACACAAGAATCAGAATCTGAAACAATACATATATTAAAGACATCTTTAACTGACACTCACCTACGTAGCCCATCTGTTCTTCATCAGATATCCTTAAAAGGAGTTCTCGATGGGATGCACTGATATGAGGTGCTACCATTTTTACCAGAATTTTCCACTTATCTTGTTGGATAACAAATTCATCTCTTTCTTTGACCTTTAGGAGGTTGAAGGCTTCTATCATTTTGTGACGTTTCATGTAAGCAAGCTTGCGGATCTCATTCTGGAAAACATGAATAACTGTTAAAAGAAGAAAAGTTATCATATGAGCTTATAGGGAAGCCCAAAAAGCAATTTTGAAACTCAGAGACAATATTCTATACGGAATCCACTATATCCCCTTCTCTCAAAGTCTCTGTAACAAAGACTGTTTTCTATCTGTCCCTAATGGAAGGCAACTATCTCTATTTCAGATACGCAAGCTGTGAATATTCACTCCAGTTCATAAACAACATCACCCATACATAAGAGGGAAATATCAACAGACTTGGAACACCAAAGATTTGTAAAAAAATACAATTTACTTTTAAATTAGGGAAACCTCAGAAACAGGCCAACACTCTTAAGTCCACAGCTAAGGTGAAGTGGACAACATTTTTGTGACTGGAATAATGTACTCAAAAATGGCTTTAAAGATCCATAGTTGTAGTACAGCAATTGCATTGGAAGGGACAACTTTCAGTTCCTTTTTGTGGAATTTAGAGAGGCTAAAATTGAGGCATTAAATTTATCACAGCCTTAATGTACATATTTTGTGCCTTATTTCCTTGCCCCTCCCCCAAGTCACATTTCAGGGGTATAAACTGGAGAGGTTCAGAACTCAGTAAGCAGGTTTAAGGGCAGGGGCTACCCAAATGCGGAGTTTACCTTTAAGTGTTTCCTGTAGTTGTTGTACACAACAGCTAAAAAGACTGACATGAAAATGTAGGTGTTGATTATTACATATATTATAAAAAATAAACTGTACCACCAGCTGAAGTCATAAGCTGGCATCCTATAAGGAAGAAAGAAAATTTGCATTAAATATACTAAAGAGAAGGCCCTAGTGATTTCCAGAGAAAAAAAGCAGATATTTGTAATGGATGAGAATGCAGAAAACACTTTTCCCATAACAGAATTGCCTACTCTCAGGCTTTTTAATGGGATTTGTTTTGTTTTACATCATGACATCTAGCCATTGTAAATGTACCCAGCCAATTTTGGCTGATTTAAAATAAGAGATAAACCATGTTTGAACCCAACCCATTTATGTAGCTCTATACAGATGGCTGTCTTTTTCCAGTTTCATTATCCACAATTTTGTGTATCTGTAGTTGATAAATATAGCTGAGACACTGTTGTCTATGATGAACAATTTCATGTATCCATGGTTTTTGATGCATGGTTCTGAACTGAATAGAGTTCCACCTATAATCATAATTGTTGCACAAAATTGAAGTAATAGTCATATATCTGCTCTCTAGAAGAGCTAAATATCTACAATACACTTCCAAAAGTTGCCTAGGTAACTACTACTTCTTCCCAATGGTCACCCCTTCTAAAGCAAAATCTTTCTATATCTAATTTACAAATGAAATGCAGGAAGGCTGGAAACAGCAATTCACATTTATTACATACTTATCTCGTTTTCCCATCCTCTGATATAAGCTGAGGATTCAAATTAGGGCTAGTTATCTTAGACTGTTTCATGGTGAAAATGGCAGGGGAAGGACAATGAATTTCTGCACATCACGTCACCTCAACTTAACAACTACTTCTGGTCTGAAGAGAAGAGAATTACCTACATAATGTCTGGGCTATTTGCAGTGGTCACCAGCACGTACATATCAAATACCACTTCAAGATAATTTGTAAAATAGGGCAAGCCTTCCAAGGTCTTCAAATTCCTTCGAACAAAAAACAATAATGCATTTTAAAAAATGAGGGATTGCAATCAAAAAGTAGAAATTAAAACAAACTGCTTGAGTATTATTTATTATATAACAGCACTTCCCACCCACTCACCTCAATGGCAGTGATGCTAACCTGAGCCCCCATACCTGTCTCCAAACAGCTTCAGAGCCATGAGAGAAAACATCAGGACACTGAACATGAACAGTAGAAAGACATAAGTGATCTCAGGCAGAGTGTTCCGGATGCTTCGAAAGGCTCGCCGGATCTGCCAAAAAGAGCATCCATGTTCTTCTATTACTTGTCTAATTACCTTTCCCTAAAGAATTAGATCCAGCTGCAAGATATCCAGTAACAGATCTGGGGGAACAATCTTGGAGCCAATCTCCAAAGTTGAGATTTTTCAGATATTTGAGAGGTTCTACAATCCAAGAAACGAATGAGATGAAGTACCATTCCCTACATCCTTGGAAATGTTTTTTTTCCTTAAAGGATCAGTAGAACCATATCATAAAAATCAATCAACCTTCAAGACTAGTTTAGTGGGTCACATTCACTCTATCCATGTAAAGAAAGCTCCCATCTATATAAACAAAAGCTTCTTCAGTACAAGTCAAATCTCCACCGTAACTCCAGGTAGAGGACACGGCAATTCTGGATCAATATCTTGTTTACATACTTGAAACTCAAAGCTGTTATAATGGCTATTATCCACAGCTGAATTAATTTGGTCCTGATTGTACACATACATGCATAAGTAGAACTTTTTGGAAGCAGCAAAATGACAAGCCTTGAACCCCCTTCAGTGTTCTGTAATAGGTAACAATTAAGCTTATTCAGTTTTCAATTTTTTTTTTACAAAAATTGCTGTCTTCCAATTATTCTGCCTGTAGAGGAGAGCCTTCATGCACACAGCAATTATAAGCACACAGATTTCTCTGCTATAGGCATTTGCACAGACACCAGGAGGCAAGATTATTTTGTGAAATCTAGCTTGCTCATATGTCAGCTGAAAATATGGACGCAGCTTTTTAAGGCAGACTTCAGTTTTAAAACAGAGAGGATGATGTTGCCATGGAGATGGGCATTTTGGGCATCACATTTCAGGTGCTTCAACAACTAAGCTTCATGCTCAGAGCAGCTTCAAATACAAAAGGAACAAACAACACAGAGAAGCCATACTTCCTGTTCCACAGCTGACATGCAATTCCCCCCCACCACTTGTCCTTCCTGGGGAAAGTACATTTTTTTAAAAAAAACCTGTGTTTTAAATTTAAAAAAAAACACAGAATGATGCACAGGGTATAGGACCTGCACTTTCTGTAGCTGCTGCCTCAATAGTGCTCTAGACCAGGGGTCTCCAACCTTGGCAACTTTAAGGCTTGTGGACTTCAGCTCCCAGAATTCCTCAGCCAGCAAAGCTGGCTGAGGAATTCTGGGAGTTGAAGTCCACAAGCCTTAAAGTTGCCAAGGTTGGAGACCCCTGCTCTAGACCTCTTCAAATTAGTTGTTCCCACCATCACATGCAGAATTTTCAAAACCCTCACAGGTCAGTCCACCATGTTCCCTGGCTTTCAGGGGCTCAACAATACCTTATTTCATGCTTCCTCTTTCCCAAAGGCAGGCCAGGTCAAGCCTGCCTATTTCCACAGAAGACAGAGGGAGGAAGAAAAAAAAATTTTTTTTCCCAAAAAGAGAGACGAAAATATCCTCTGAAGCGCATACACATAATAGCAACCACAGCAACATTATCTACTAACTGTATTGTTAAATACTAACTGTATTTAAGACTGTCAAACATGGAAATTACCCACTCTAGTTTCTTACCTGACGACTCTCCGCAAAGTTTATTAAGAAGATGGGCCTCAATGGCCTGGACCATCGAACACCGTGAATGTTCAAGGTTCTAAGAGTGCCATAGATAATTAGGTCAATCAATGTCATCTACAATTTCAAAGGAAGAAGAAAAAGCAACTTACATTTAAGCAATTAAATTTAAACAAACACTTAATGACAGGGAGGAGTCTCTTTTCCAATAAGCTGAAAATCAAGTTATGCTTGTGGATTAAGATTTCACACACAAGATAATTAGTATACAAGAGTCAAGAATCTGACCTCATAAAATGGTAAATTTGGGTCTTATATGCCAGAGATTTGTGCTGGCATCCACAAAGGGAGCAAAGTATAGGACAAAAGAGTCAGTGTTTAGTTGCTGGGTATTGATCTCAAAAGCTCTACGGTCATTCTTCATGTCTTCTGTTTCAGAAATGTGGGGAAATAGAATGAAATAAGGACTGTAAGTTAGTTTACATGCAGATTTGAATCCAGAATGAGCAGGGTGCACCAATGATTCTCTACATCAGAGGTCTCCAACCTTGGCAACTTTAAGATTTGTGGACTTCAACTCCCAGAATTCCACAGCCAGAAAAGCTGACTGAGGAATTCTGGGAGTTGAAGTCCACAAGTCTTAAAGTTGCTAAGGTTGGAGGCCTCTGCTCTACATGACTAGATTAAAAACCTTTCGCCATTGTTGCACCAGGGCTTTGTATACAGAGGACAGCAGGGGTGGGATTCCACCGGTATAACAACCAGTTCAGTGATTGTGCGCTTAGCTCATGAATGTGCACTTGAGTGTTCTCACCAAATGTATATTCTGCACACAAGCTCTGTGTTTTTAAAAAGCCCATACTTACCTTCAACTGCAGCCCCTGTGACTAAAATAGCTGAGGCCCGGCAAACCGCTTTGCCACGCAAATCAGCTGTGCTCTAAACAAAGGGAATAAAGCACAGGAAAGCGCAGAGGCTGGTGCGTGGGCCCACATGCTCATCGCAGTGAACCGGTTCAAGGCCAGCTGATCATCAGAACAAGGGGTTCGCCCGAACCAGTCCAAACCAGTAGAATCCCACCCCTGGAGGACAGTACGACGAAATGCATGAGGGGCTACTTGAGTCCTTATAAAGCAGTCTCCTTGAAAATGCATGAATCCAGCCTAGATATTTTAGAGAAATTTGAGTTCCAGATAATGAAAAGCAATAAGCACTTTTGAATTAAGATTATGCAACCAAAGTCAATCCAGCCAGCTTTAATCCACGATTGAAATTATTCTTGTTTGTTTCATTGCCATTAACAGAAACCTCTTTTGAAATGCAACATTTGCAAGTACAGTGATTGTTAGACTAATACAATTCTTTCTTATCCAAATGCTTATATGCTAATATGATACATATATACCATATACACAGTAGTTATATGTGCTGAGTTGCACCTGTTTAAGCAAACAAGAACTGATATACAATCCACTGCATTAAAAACTATGCCAAAAGAGCTCTTTTATGATTGTTATACAACAATTTTAAGTATCAATTGCCTACTTGGTCTAGTTGGTATCCATCAGTAAACACCTCCACGGACAATGTTTGGAACTGATATGGATCAATTCACAAATATATGAATAAATGATACTAGAGACTCCAGCATGCCTTTAGTGTAGGCAACATACCAATGCAATCAAAAGATGTAGTAGACAACCTAGCTGCTACAGGTAGGCCCTAGATCTGTTTTTATTTATTTATTTAAAACATTAATTTTAATTTATTAATTATAAATAATTTAATAATATTAATAATTAAAACATTAAGGTCCTTAAAGGGGGTGTGCATAAGCGCACCAGCATGCCTAACATCCCTGTCTTACTGTCCCCCATTTATCTGTATTTACTCCCTTTGTTCTTGTTTATGTTCATGCTTATACTTGTTGTCTTGTATGTTTGACAAACAAACAAATAAATTTATATGGCCACCCATCTTAAGACCAAATTCTAGGCAGGTCACAACAGATCCTCTGCTACAATTGTACTATCAAAATTCAACAGCATGATCTGTGTTATTGTACACAGGATGATAAGCTTATATATGTTAACTTCACAAAATCTCAAACCAAAATGAGCTGCCCATCATTTCTCTATGGTGGAGATGCAAAATATTGGAGAATAGCACAAATCATCCATTTTCCACTACTGTGTTATAAATAGATTTACACCCCATTTTTCTTCAAGGAGCTCAAAAAAACCCAAAACACATGGGGTGTGTTTCTTCTCTCATTTTAATCTCATAGCAATTACAACTATGGGTCAAGAGACTTAAACCATAGTTAAGTTAATGGACTTAGCCCATCTAAAACTGATTGCAGAAACATCAGCACGCAAGCACAGAGCCACTATATAATGTTATAGATCAGGGTTGTCAAATTCAATTTTGTTGAGGGTTGTCTTTGACCTTGGGGAGCTTGGTGTAGCCAGGGTGGGTGTGGCCAACTCGATATCCATGTTGGCCAAGGGCTAAGCCAGGACTTCCCTCAGGCCCTCCCTCCCTCTCATTATAATCCCCTTCCTTCCTTCCTTCCTTCCTTCCTTCCTTCCTTCCTTCCTTCCTTCCTTCCTTCCTTCTTTTTTCCTTCCTTCTTCATTCTTTCTTCTTCCTTCCCCTCTTCCCTTATTTTTCCTTCCTTGCTCTCTTCCCATCTTCTTTTTCTTTCCTCTTTCCCGTTCTCCTTTCCTGTTCCTTCTTGCATGCTCAAATGCAAAAAGGGAAGCATTTCTCCTTTTGTTTTTAGTTTGTTTTGCTAGCCCTATGCCAGCAAAAACAGAACTTGAGGGGCTGTGTGAGCCTCCCCTTGGGCCTGGCTTTGGCCATGATGGCCTCCTGCATCCCTCTGCCAGCGAAAATGGAGCCCGGGAGTACCTCAGTTTCTACTGATTTCCAAAAAATGATTTCACATGAAACTGTGACAAGCCACTATTTGCAAAAGGCATATGCTGTACAAGTTAAAACCCACCAAGACTGTTATCATGATGCAGATGTTCTTTGTATCTTTCCAGAATGTATTACGAGGTGTAACGTGTGCAAAATGGATGAGTCTTCCAAAGAAAACAAAAAGGCATAAGACTTCAATCACTGATGTAATCTATTGAAAAGAAGAATAGATAAATTCAGAAATAAACAAATACAAAATCCAAGTCAAAGGAGGAAAACTGCATATCATAATGACCATGCTTAAGATTGCTTTAACACACACACTTGTTCTTGGTGCTCTTTCAGCTTGGTTGCTTGCTTGCAGACGTTTCATTACCCAACTTGGTAACATCATCAGTGCATGTTTGAACAGTTTTGGTGGGAGTGTGGCTTCCTCTTTGGTTCCTTGATTACAGTATTGTTTTCTGCCTGATTATTTGTCTGTTGCTGATCTCTACTTATCTGAATATTTGCTGCTAGAGGGAAGGCAGTCTAATATTTTTGTTTGCTTCCTAAATTTGTTAGCTTGTCTTTTGGATGTATAAACATGGTTTATATCTATTTCTACACACACTGTTACAGCCTCTAACTTCCAAGAGTTGCCTGTTATATTTAACTGCATACTTACCAAGAAAGGAAGTAGGTATACAGCTGGCTCTTCAAATAGTGCAAGTGCCAGGACTACAAAAATGAAGAAATAAGTACCTGCTTGCATGGCCCAATGGTTATAGAGATAATAAAGCCTGAGTAAAGAAAAAATATAGAAATGATTGAAACATTGCTAAAAACAACAACAATCAAGTAGGTTCAAACAAGAATCCTTAGCTTGTTCTAACAATTAAAAAAACTATAATCGTAGATATTGCAAAGACATTGCTCTCAACATGTCATAAAAGTGAGTCCTTGCTATTACTTTGAAGTCATTGCTACGTCATTAAAAACATACCCTTTCCAAACTTGGGAGAAAAACTACTAGACAAGACAGGATATTGTTAAGAAATATTATGATATTTCTGTCCCAGATTTCATGTTACTTCTGAAGTAAAATAAAAGACCTTAATTCTGTCATTTACTATTCTGATACACAGAATAAAACAATACCCCAAACCATGATAAGACAGAATCAAATTGTAGATTTAAAAGTCTGGAAAGGTCTGGATGGAGATCTTCTCTGACTCTGCACACAGAAGCAAATTATATATCTTCAGAAGAATATGGCACCAGCTTCAGCTTAAGACCTTCACAAACCCATTGTGAATAATTGAAATTGAAGTACTATTTCAATTTTATTTTAAAAGAGTAGCAACTAGTTTTAACTACATTTGGACCCAAATGTGAAGGAAACTGGAGACAAAGCACCAAAAATTAATGTCATTCACTAATGCTTATTCAGTTTATTGGAGAGCCAAACCTTTCAACATAGCTTGAAAAAAATATCTTTAGTGATGACTGGGTCCTAGAATGCTTATGCTTAATAACATAGCACTTTACACTGCATTTCAGAATTGTTATAGCCCTGGCTTTACCTGATCGCCTTTGGTGAAGTCTCAAATGGGATGTTCCTATTATATTGGGCATCGTAGACATATGCTGCCGCCAACAGAAGACGCTATCGATAAAATGAAAAAATATGGTATATTCAATATGGGTGAATTTTGACTGAAAGTAGATCAGCATAACAATTTTCTGTGCATTTTTTTTGCTCCTTCAGAACCTGCTAAACTCAACTCCAAGCACTGATAAGCACTGGCTACTCTATGAAATGCAAGTTGTAGTTCAGCAATTTCTTTAAAGCTGTAAGCTCCTCACATGTATCCTACAATAGCATTTCATTCTTTTGTTACTAGAAAGCAATATGATTACAGCACAGAATATTTCAGCCCCAGCCTTGCTATAGTTAATGATATTAATCAATGATGGCAGCATTTATTAACGATAAATGTGAAAATAAAATGAATGTGGTGGATATGTACGAGTGATGACAGAGTTTTTTTTTTTATAAGAAACTGTTGCTGAATGTGTGACATTAGTTCTGTGTCCACATCACAAGTAGTAAATTTCATTAAATTCAACAGATCAGACTTGTAAGTCAACATTCACAGGACTGCATGATAAACTAGCTTTAGTTATCTCTTCTAAAGTTTATAGCATAAAAATACACAAGGTTTAAAGCCCCTTGTGATGTCTCTTGGAAATCAGTCTGACATCCTGTCCTAATTTAGAGGGCTTGGCAGCAAAACATTTGCTGATAGATGATTTACAGACCCATATATCAGCAAGCATTATGTAAGACAACAATAGTAGATATTGCTTTAGCTGTATGGTTTAGTTATTAAAATGTAATCGTTAACATTTTTATTACTTAAGTAGTGGTCTTGGAAAAAAAAGTCTGGCACAAAAGTTCTGACTGTTCAGAGAGGTCATCCTGTTTAGCAGGGGTCCCCAAACTTGGCAACTTTAAGACTTGCGGACTTCAACTCCCAGAATTCCTCAGCCTGCTATTTAGAATGAGAGTACAAAGAAGAGGACGAAACATAGCATAATTTTATTTTATGCTTTTCTTTTATCAATGCAATACAGTTCTCCAATCCTCTACTTGTTGCAGAATACCTTATGCCACCAGACTTGAAATTCTAGACCTAGAAAACCTAGAACTATGCCGCCTTCAGTCCAATCTAAGTATAGTATATAAAATCATACATTGCAATGTCCTACCTGTCAATGAATACTTCAGCTTCAACCATAACAACACAAGAGCACACAATAGATACAAACTCAAGGTTAATCGCACCAAACTTGATTGCAGGAAATACGACTTCAGCAACAGAGTGGTTAATGTCTGGAATACTCTACCTGTCTCTGTGGTTTCTTCCCCAAACCCCAAAAACTTTAACCTTAGACTTTCTACTATTGACCTCACCCCTTTCCTAAGAGGTCTGTAAGGGGCGTGCATAAATGCACCAATGTGCCTATCATCCCTGTCCTATTGTTTCTTTTATTTTTCTTATATGTATCCATGTATTCATAACTATGTTTTTACTTATACCTATTATCTTGTAAGCAATTGACAAATCAAATAAAATAAATAACAATAAAATAAAATATACTTTTGTGTTAAATATATTGGACAATGCAAATATTCCAAATACCTGGTTTTAGTTTAACCCAGCAACCTGGGGACTTTAAACCAGAAATTGGGTTTGGTCCAGCTGCTGCCTCAACTCAGTCTCACAGTGATACTCAGAAATTCTTTGAAGCAGCAACTCTCAGGGAAGAATGGAGAATTTGTGACCCATCAAATCTGGCTGACCTTTAACTCTGTTGCGTCACTCAGCACGAACCAATGTGAAGAATGCTGGGAATCAGAATCCATCGTCATCCAGTTCATTATAGAGCCGCAGCGGCACAGTGGTTAGAATGCAATATTGCAGGCTGACTCTGTTCACTGCCTGGAGTTTGATTTTGACCGGCTAAAGGTTGATTCAGCCTTTGATTCATCTTTCCAAGGTCAGCAAAATGAGGAGCTGGGGGGAAATATGCTGACTCTGTAAACTGCTTGGAGAGTGCTGTAAAGCACTTTGAAGCAGTAGATAAGTCTAGGAGCTATTGCTATTAGAGCGTCACTTACTAGTTTCTGAAGAGTTCTCTCTTGAATGCAGTGAAGAAAGGGTGGAACAGAAGCTTTAGATAATGTTCTTGTCTACTGTGGGTGTAAAACCCTGACTTTTTTTTTCACCAAAGGAATACACATCTTAGAGGAATAAAGATACCTTGTTCATTACCTAATCACACTCATGAGTCACTTGCCAACCTTAATGAAGCATATGGATTCCCTTCAAGAGGAGAGCTAGTCATTGCAGAAATGATGTAATATCTTTCTATGAGCATGCAATACTGTGCAGCCATAGCTGCAGCCTTTGAGAAAGATTCCAGTGCCATTGCAACAAAGCCCCCTTTCAGATGACCAGAAATAAGAATTGGTAAGAAGAATTCAAATGAGTGCCCCATTACGCTTTAGATTACAAAGCCAGCTATTATTGCAGATTTTTTTTTAAAAAGAAACCCTTCTTTTAGAGCTGAGTTGGAAAACTCCCACCCACTTATTCTACTCTATTTTGGTTTTTTGTGGAAAATGTCAAAGGCCTGCAGTTTAACTTATCAGATTGAATTCTCCCCCAACTTTCGTCCTGACTTTCAGCTCAGACATCATTCCTGCATTTGTATGTGTACCCGAAGCCATCCTACCTAAGGACAACTTTAAGACAAGCAAAACCCCATGCTATATCTTCAGCTTGATGATAGGGAACAGAGTATACCCGTGCATCTGTAAGGTCTGTTTCACCAGCAGCCAAGTGCCTGGAATACCTGTGAAACTCAGAACTATTGATAAAACCTTTATCTTAATCTCCGAAGCAATCTCAAATTGTATGTCTGATTTAAACACTATAAAACTGACAAAAAACCTTTAAAAGAAGGAACAAAATAACAGAATAACAGAGTTGAAAAGGAGCTTGGGAGGTCTTCTAGTCAGGGGTGGTATTCTACCAGTTCTGACTGGTTCTATAGAACTGCTTGTTAACTTTCTAAGCAGTTTAGAGAACTGGTAGTTAGAAGAAATCTCCTTTTGTTTTTTTCCACCCTTATTACATTCTTGGCAGTATACTTAAAAAGATTTTTGAAGGGTTGTTTTAAAGCTTTTTACACTGCTGTTGGAAGAAATACTCTCCTGGAAATATATCTTCTTACCTAGCTAGAAAGATTGACATTCTAGCGTGAGTTTACATACCCTTTCTGAGTTTTGGTCTAAAACTGGTTTTGGGTGAAGTTTAATTCTGTGCTTGGTGACATTTAATCTGTATTTATTGATGGGATAATTTCCCCTATTCAGCTTTGTTTGGAAGGAAAAAGATTAATCTTTGTTCCTGAAAAGAAACTGGTTTGATAAATCTGGCTAGTTCTTGTGTCTATTTGTTCTGGGAATTGGTTTAACAAGCAACAGCTACTCTTGTGATTTAATTATTTGTATTGTGTTTGAATTTTTTCCTGCTTATGGTTTCTCTTTCTATCTGTGGAGGGGGGTCTTCCTTCACTGCTTTAGTGGTATCTGGCACTGTCCTTTTGGGGTGTACTTCCAAGAGGCAAGATACAAGCTTGGTACTGATTTTTTTACTGCCTTTCTGGAGGGCATGTGACCTTTCCTTAAATCTGGATGATTTCCTTAGGATATCTTGTGAGATGAGTGAGACCAGCTGGTATCTTTAAGTGGTGCAAATGGATCTAAGGATTGCTTTTCCTGGGGGTGCTCTTTCTGTAGAGCTTAAACGACCACTCTGCTAAAGGGTTTTACTTTATGAGCAAGAGTTGTCTGCTGATAGTTATCATTGCATTTTAACTATCTTAATTCCTCAAGGTGCTCTGGCACCCTGCCTGATTTGTAACTTCGGCTTGCAGGTATTTTTAATCTAATGATTGGTATTTAGGGCAGTGTTTTGCAAGCAAAGAAGCTTTTTGTATTTTTGTACAGGTAATCCTTGACTTACAAAAGTTCATTTAGTGACCATTCAAAGTTACAATGGCACTGAAAAAAGTGACCAAGTCACACCCACCAACTAAGCCACGCCACAGAACTGGTTGTTAAAAAATTTGAATCCCACCCATTAAAGTCCAATCTTCTGCTCAAGCAGGAACCCTCTGTTTCAGACAAATGGTTGTCCAATCTCTTCTTAAAAACTTCCAGTGTTGAAGCTTCTACAACATCTGGAGGCACGTCGTTCCACTGATTAATTTTGTAACTGTCTAGAAATTTCTCCTTATTTCTAGATTGGTTCTCTCCTTGATTAAAGCAACAAATGCTTTTTTGAAGGTCCAATACATGGAAAATATTTGATAATGCTTTATTGGCCTTTTTTCATTTACACTCTCATTGCCAAGAACAAATTACATTTGAAGGCTATCTTTCCTCAATGATGGAACTCAGAATGTATATATAGGCTAATTTGATGTCTTCTATTCATTTCTTGATTAGATTAATTTAGCTTCTATGAAACTGTTGCATCATGTATTTTTAGGCCCTGACCAGATTTCAGACTGTACTGTATTGTGGAAATGTATTGTACCAGAGTATACAATGCATATTATCCTTTTAGTTTCTGCTAGAATACAAACAATTTCAGTTGTTCTTTTGGAAATACTACAGGTTGAGAAAAATGCAGGAATTAGCATTTGGGTGGTAAATTTCACTATACTCAGAAGCAAGGGGACACAATACTGTCCATGCACCATTGTTTTTCCTCCCTCTCCTTTACAACAGTTACTATTTAATTTGGGGGGGAAAAATAACCAGAAATACTAATTTATCACATGCAACTATTTTATCAACTCAATTTGCCCGTGTGAACTAAAATTGCCCTCTTTGCGAATTTCCAGTAATTCAATAGGTAGCTGTTACAATGATGCCCATGTATATGTGGGTTACTCACTGGAACAACACATGCTCCCACAGGACGAAAACACATGTTCCAACTTCTGGCCCCTGCCTAACCAGGCAAGACAATGGTGAGCCAGCAACAGACTAATTAATTTGTCCATTCTATGTTCCTATTAGGGTCAGTTTAAAGTATCCGGGGAGAAACCTGAAGACCATGAGTTCTATTTCTGCCTTAGGCACAAAAGGAAACTGGCCAGTCATTCTCTCTCAGCCCTTGGAAAGAGGTAATAGAAAACCACTTCTGAAAAACCTTGCCAAGAAAACTGCAGGAACTTGTTCAGGCAGTACCAAAAATCTTACAAGCAGCCCCACAAAAAATGTTTCTATTATACTTTGCTATCATAGCAGTTATACCCCTCTAGTTAATAGGTAAATGTAAAGGTTCCCCTTGCACATATGTGCTAGTGGTTCCCGACTCTAGGGGGCGGTGCTCATTTCCATTTCAAAGCCAGCATTCTCCAAAGAGGTCTCTGGTCATATGGCTGGCATGACTAAATGCCAAAGGCACGTGGAATGCTGTTATATTCCCAGAGTGGTCCCTATTTTTCTACTTGCAATTTTTACGTGCTTTCGAACTGCAAGGTTGGCAGAAGCTGGGACAAGTAACGGGAGTTTACCCCATTACACGGCACTAGGGATTCAAACCACTGAACTGCCGACCTTTCGATCGACAAGCTCAGCATCTTAGCCACTGAGCCACCATGTCCATCCTAGTTACAATTGATTAAATAGTCTTGAAAAGTGATGTAATTGTCCAGGTCTATGTATGGAGCTTCAAATAGCCTGCATAACAATATGGAAAAAAAGCCAAATGCAATTGAGTTTTGGTTCTATCAAGAAAAGTATAGTTTCCAGTTACAGAATTTTATATGAATTGGTCAAACCCCACTTTAAGAATTGCATCCAAACTCCATTATTTAAGATGACATAAAAACACAAGGTTCAGAGAACATGGAAGGGACTGAAAAAAACAAGTCCTGAAAGGTGATATAGAAATGTATGTGGTTAGTTTTGAGATAAGGCAACCAGAGGGTATATAACGTTCTGAAGATACTTGAAGGGGTGTCTCAAAGAATTATCTGGGAACTCAAGATAGAGAATAAAGCTTACAGTATTGTGCGAACAACAGATCATAACATCCCATTTGCAATATAAAACAGTGCAGCCCATTCACATTCAACAAGCTCAAGCAAATGCCTAGGACAAAAGAATCATACCAGTCTCACCACCAAAGGTCATGTGCAGATCGAGACCCAGCCTTTCCTGAGATTAGGTGTAACTGAATGCCTACTTGCCATTTTATAGCTTGGAAAAGTAAGATCACACACTTTTTAAAAAAATGGAATCTGGAAAAGAAAGTTATTTTCTGTGATGTGAACCAATCAAATTTCCGAAGAAGCCTTTGACAAAATCCAGTTTATTTTTTTAAAAATGGAGCATTCCTATAATGGAGAAGGCATTCTTGGCCTTTAGGGCAGCTTCTGCTTTCAGTTAGGACATTTGCTACAACCAGCAAAATAATAAAAGATAAAGTATTTTAAAGTTAAAAAAAAAAATCTACAGTAGCTATGTTGGCTTACAGGGGAGGAAAAAAGCCGGCAACCAGTCAAAAAAAATACATAAGGCTATGGGTGTTTTTGAATTCATCAGAGATGTCCTTCTTTGTTCATCTTCAGTCCACAGTACACACCCCTGGAATGAAGACCCAGGATAATGCTGCAGGATCAAACCTGGATTGGTCACTGGGACCAGAGGTTTAGCCTTCCAAGCTTTTGGACTCAATGCTAGAGCCCATCTTCATGGAATTTCTCTCTGCTAGAATGTGTCTCACATCCTGGGACAAGTACATTTTGGTAGACACATTCTGGTAAAGAAATTCGGCCTCCGGCATGAGTCCAAAAGCTCAGAAGACTAAACTTCTGGTTCCCGGACCGACCCAGAATGGATCCCATACACTCCTGAAAGCTTATGATGGGGCAGGATTTATTCCAATGGCTTAGAAGAGGGGACTGTCAGAAGAGGCACAAAAGCCAGGCCGTTAGCTTTCTTTACCTATGCCAGATCTCAATTCCCATTATTCCTAAACTGGCTGAGAAAGATAGGGCTCAAAGGCAAACCAACCGGACGGTACAGAATAAGAGGAGGCCGCTTGGCGACGACCCTTGCTTTCAGCGTTTCTCTTACAATATTCGCTCCGCCCAATCCAGGGCTCCGGCAAACTTGAGCCAAAACGAAGCAAAGGAATGCGTAGCAAATGTCTTCTTCGGCTTGTTGAACTCTAGCGCGGTTGCGGAATAGTAGTAGAGAAACACAGATAAACAACGGAGCCTGTCAATCCAAAACTGACGCCGTCTCCCATTCACTCCCCCTCGGTTTGTCCGCCCCGTAAGGACAAACTTTTCGCGGCACCAGCGACGAACAAAAGAGTTTTTGCTCGCCTGACATCTGAAGCGGAGGATGGCCGGCAACCGACAATTCCCCCCATCATCCCAAGTGCGGATCCTCTTCGAAGGCGCCCGGGGATGCCAAAGTAACTATACAACCTCCCGCTTGGTGCTCCAACGCGAAAGGGACGCCGTACGGGTAGTAGAGGAAAGTGGTTTAGAAGGCAGGAGAGCATTTAGAGAGGGGAAATAGCACAATCCGTGGGGTGGGGAGGAAAGGGGCGACAACATCCTTCGGCCTAAAGTCGGGGTACCCGAGCAAGACGGAAGCTGCAGCCCCTCAAAGATGCGCCCCCCGGGCGACTACCCCGTAATAGCCACTCTGACGGGGGCTACCTCCTCCTCCTCCTCCTTCGTCGAGTCGCCCATGGCTGCTTTAGGCGGGGCCGCGCCCGGCCTCCCCGACGGCAAGGCAGCGGCCGGCAGCGGCGTCGCCTGAGTTGGAGGAATCCCCGATCGACTTCGACCCAAAGGCTCCATCGCGGAGCAGCCTGGCCAAGGCGCTTTAATCCCCGGGCGCACGTGACTCGGGACGGCGGAAACAGCTCACTGCCTGTGGATGGGGAGCGGGATGGGGGGGGACAGGAGAGCGAGGCTGAGGGGGTGTTGTACTCCGTGCAACTCGTGTAAGCTTTAAGGAAAAAGTGTCTGTTCCAAATCAGATACTCGTTATATCAGGCGACTGGAATTCCTTATCAACTTGACCTCGGAAGGGTTGCCCTGGCGCGCCGATTAAGGTTGTTTTTCGTGGCGTGGCGGCCTTGAGTGTGGCTTAGTTTTCTCTCCTTCAGAAGAAAAGTTGGCGGGTAATAACTACTCTAAAAAAAATGCCAGTGGGGTCTACTGATTCCAGACTTCATGTCTATAAACCACACTGGAGCGCCCCTTCTCCTGAGCCAATGTACCTTTTACCAAAATAGTTAAAAGGTCTTCGAGTGGACCAGAAATTGTATCATGAGGTTGAGATAATAGAGCGGATCACATACATCGGGGTTTGGGGACTGGACTGGAAGGGAATTTGACAAAAGGAAGTAAAGAGAAGTGTCAAATCTCTGCAGGCAATCGAGCAGGTTTTTATATGCATTTTTTAAAAATTGTGGTTGTAGGTTTCAGTGTATAACAGTGGACAGCTTTCCTCTATACAGCTTCAACCTTTCTGCTATATGGATCTCAATTCTCCTAATTTCCAGTCAGTGTTTCCAATATTAAACTCAATTTATTTAAGATCACACTGATGTGTGATCAGAAGGTATGTACCTTGCATTCTTTCCTAGAATATGAAAGGATGAACTTCTTCATGCAAATGAAAAAAGATGTCAAGTATTCTCTCTTGCCTTTTGTTTTTATGGCATTACAGTAGACTTCCTTTACAGGATAGTTCTGTTGGATGAATTCAAGAGGTCAATTCATTCATTCTGATCCCAAATGTGGGATGAGCATCAGTGTTCTCAGTAGAGATAGTGACTTGTTGCTATACCATCACACAAATTTGTATCATTATTGTGATAATGTTGTGGCTTCTGCGGGATAGTTAGTGGTTTGCCTACTGACATACTTCTTGAAAAGCAACGGACCAATTTTGCAGGCAATATTTTCCCCATTTTAGCTATTTAGCCTGTTTGTTTTGCTTACTGCATTAAATCATGATTTAAAAGAATTGTTTGAATAAACTAATGTAATCTATGTTTATATGGTAGTAAGTAGCATAAATAGTTACAAATCATGAGTGTGTTTGCATTAGAATTAAACCATGGACAAACAAGTTATATTGTGTATTAAGTGATGCACAGGCATACTTGGCAAAAGGCCACACTTACATTTCTGATTTCTTCTATTTTAAAAGGGCTGGAAAGAGGAATTACAATATCTAGCATGAATTATGCTGATCAATGACGACAGCTTTCGGTATTTCTTTCCAAATTACTACGTTTTCCTTGTATCTAAGAACTAATCATGATTGAAATGCAGGGTTTGGAATTTCTCTTTCCATAGATGTGAAAGGGATTTAGCATTATCTATTGAATTTCTACTTAATATGATGCCATTAATGGCATAAAAGACTGCCTGAGAACAAGTGCAGAAATCGGTTGCAGGATAAAGGGATGACTACTAGTTACTGGGAATGTATGCATATATTTGTTTTAACAAGCTAGATGCTGCATTATAGCAACGTTCTCAGTTTGTGTATCCTGTAATACTGTACGTGGTTGTGCTTACCACTCCCCAGCGGCTCTATATGAGGTCTTTTAAAAATGAATGTTAATTATTCAAATATGAATAATTTATTTCCTAGTTTGAACATCCTACCATTTAAAGGAAAATATTCTTGCATCAACTCACAAATAGTATGCATTGAAAGGCAATTGTCAGAAATCAATTTTGCTATTTTCAAAAAAAAAGTAAGAGAATATCATCAACTAGGAAGTAGCTATCAGGGAGAATTTATTTATTAAATGTATATGCTGTTCATTTTACACTGAAAAGCAAATCTAGGCAGCTTGGGTGAAAATGTTATCAGGGTTATTTTACATTTAATTCAGTCTTCAGATAAAAAGGTTCTTTAAAAGGCTTGCAGAATCCTGTAATAAGACTGTCTTTGCTTTTATGTCATTTGATATGATTAATCTAAACGATGTGACAGAAAAGGAAAAAGGATTGGAAACAACAAGAGATAAAACAAACTCAGTAGCTAAGGCTTTGTACAAATTCCTTGTAATAATCAGATGGGAATACTTTAAAGAAGAAGAGGAGTCAAAAGTTGCTGAACACTTTGCTGCTGGTTCTCCTTTAGTCTATTCCTCTGGTAAAAGAGCTGCCTTCTCAGTAGAGTTGATGGGTGTGACCCTGGTTTCTCTTTCCAAGGCTGCAGCAAAGACTTAGAGCAATTTACCAATGTATTCTCTTTGAAGAAGTGATAGGCAGAGAGATAAAAAGTAAAGATGAAAAACACCATGTTTAAAAAGGTACATCTTTTTATCTACCCACAAGAATGAACCCGCATTCAGCACTATGAAAAGCATGGATAGCATCAGAACAAAAGGCTTGAATGTTATGTTGTGCATGTGAAGAGATAATTGAGACATATTCTATCCTACAATGTCTATGTACAAATATGAAAAGCAAAGATAATTCTGTAAGGTAACAACATCTGGCAGGGAGATTAAAAAAATCAAGAGGGCAATCAGTGTTTCTTGACTAAACTCCTGCCTCTATTTTAAAAGGAAAAAGGGTGTGGCTTTGATCATGGGGATGAGGCTGTCATCTTGACTTTTTTGGACCCCCTCCCCTCCCCCCCCCATATACAACCCTGCTATAGACCGTCTTTGCAGTTTAGTTGCTCCCACTTCTTTGTTATCTGAATGACATTATTTTGTCAGGAATATCTGACACTAACTTCGCTTCCGAATTTTTGTAAGCTCATGATTGTGTTTATTAGAAAAAATAGCTATTCTGTCCTCTCAATTCCTCATTGAGTTCCCAATTACACTCAAATTCATACATGTAGAGCTACATTAATATGGCTAACATGTTTTAGATTTACACTGAACACGCATTAGAGAGCCAGCTTTGAAGTTGGGGAAGAGAACGTAGGAAGTCTTCTTTTCAAATATCTTAAACTATGCAACTAGGCTATATTTTAATACGCAGTGTCACAGAAATAACAATTTCCAAATATTCATTGTCCAACAGCTGCTCAAATTAACTAGACACAAGAAGAAAAACAACCAGTATTTATTTTGTTTGCAAACAATAACATTTGATCAAATGTGGTGCATCACAAGCAATCCGGGTACATGAAAAAATCTAATGCAAAGTAACCTAAATTCATATGCCAAAGAATAAACAAGTACTGTACAATTCTATCATTATGAGAAGTAATAGTTTTTACTACTGATCTTTAGGTTTCAAGGTTCCCCAAACTGCTATGAATTTACCTTTATATTTTCCAGAACTTATTTAATATTTTCCTATTAATGCCAATGCCATCTCTAACAACAGCAAGTCAGCAAAATTGGTGTTTATGTATACAGGGGTAGAAATATTAGAGTTTGCTTTTGCTAATCTCATTTAGTTTTCTTAAATGTGAGACATTGGGATGTTATCCCAAGAAATTATTTCAGAACAGCACTGTTACTCTTTAAAAAAAAAAATCCATATACATTTATAGCTTCCTTACATATGGTTACATATATAGGTGGTTGGCTATTCTCAAAGACCTAGCTACACAAGATAGCTGCAGAGTTGGCAGTTTTTGGAGGTTGTGATTAGTATTTGGCTGCAGTTCCCTATTTTGTTTTATTTCTTTGCCATTGATGGGACTTGGCTTTCTCAAAAAAGGAAGTTTGAATTGCAATGAGTATAATGTTAATTCTCCATGGAGAACTTCAGGAATGCTGAGGAAGCATTTTATCCACATGAGGCCAGAACACAGGAGAGACATAGGAATAGTACCAAAATGTTTACTTAGTTGTATTTAAAGACAGTAAATCCCCTCCCTGATTACTGTAGATCAGTGGTTCCCAAAGTGGGTGGTACTGCCCCCTGGGGGGGCGGTGGGATGCCCTAGGGGGGTGCTAAGAGGCAAGGGGGCCGGCAGGGGGGCGCTAAGAAGTGGTAGGGGGGCACTGGGGGTGGGCCCCTTACAGGGCAAAATTCAGGGGTGAGAAAAAATCCCCCTGCCGAGGCCCCGCTGGATCACCCCACTGACTTGCACACTCCGGTGCAAGGGGCTCAATGGGGTGAACCTGCGGAGCCTTACCCTGAACACAGCGTTGGGAAAGGAGGGCAAACCAGAGTGGCTTTGCTCTCCTTTTCAAACATCCTGCCGATGCGGCATTCTGGGCGAGGCCCCGCTGGATCACCCCATTGACTTGCACACTCTGGTGCAAGGGGCTCAGTGGAGTGATCCTGCAGAGCCTTGCTCCGAACTCAGCGTTGGGAAAGGAGAGCAAACCAGAGTGGCTTTGCTCTCTTTTTCAAACATCCCGCTGCTGCCGCGTTCAGGGTGAGGCCCCACTGGATCACCCCATTGAGCCCCTTCCACCGGAGGCACCTGCCCAAGCAAGTCCGAAGGGAGCAGTACATGAAGACAATGGGGTGAGCCTGAGAGAGGGAAAGAGAGAGAGAGAGAAAGAGAGAAGGAAGAAGAGAAAGAGAAAAGGGACAGAAACAAAAAGAATCACAAAAGCTCCTGGGCTGTGCACAAGAAGGGACACACATGTCAATGCAATTCGGCAACATAAAATAAAGAGATACAAATAAAACAAACCATAAGAATTGGCAAAGCATCTCTGATTAGATTCTATTCACTACTAGAATTTAATCAGAGATGCTTTGCCGATTCTAGTCCAATGACCAGCTCCAGCAGGGTTAGAAGGGAGTGTGTGTGTGTGTGTGTGCATGGCTGTCAAAACTACAAAAACAGGTCAAGTAGTTCTAGGGAGGCCAGTCATAAATTAGAACACTTGCTAAGCAGCTGGCCATTAAGTGAGGACCACTTGTATTTGGTTTAACAGTCACCAAACCACCCCCACCCAGTCATGTGACCAGTAAGCCACACCCACCCAGCCACATGACTAGCAAACCACGCCCACCCAGTCACATGACCAGCAAACTACACCCTCAGATTAAGCCATGCCCACAAAATTTGAATCCCACCCCTGGGTGGGGGGCATTGAGGATGAGTTTGTAGCACCAAGGGGGCGGTGGAATGAAAAAGTTTAGGAACCACTGCTGTAGATTATTCCTGATCTTATTCAACTGATCATATGAATACAGCTCATCAGTCTAGAACCCACATTACGTATCTGATATTAACATAGTTGAGAAAGTCCAGAAATATTTCACAAGAAGAGTTCTCCACTCCTCTGCTCATTGCAGAATACCTTATGCCACCAGACTTGAAATTCTATTATACATTGCAATGTCCCACCTGTCAAAACTTCAGCTTCAACCATAACAATACAAGAGCAAACAATAGATATAAACTTAAGGTTAATCACACCAAACTTGATTGCAGGAAATACGATTTCAGCAACAGAGTGGTCAATGTCTGGAATACTCTACCTGACTCTGTTTTTCCCCCAAACCCCCAAAACTTTAACCTTAGACTGTCTACGATTGACCTCAACCCTTTCCTAAGAGGTCTGTAGGGGGCGTGCATAAGCGCACCAACGTGCCTACCATCCCTGTCCTATTGTTTCTTTTATTTTTTTATTTTTTTTTATATGTATCCCTGTATTCATAACTATGTTTTACTTATACCTATTATCTTGTAAGCAATTGACAAACCAAATAAATAAATAAATCTAAGAATATAGGACTGAAGGCTAAAAATTAATATTAATTATTCTTAAAATGCATTTCGCTAAGTTATATCTTTTGTGGTATGGAGAAAAACAGTATTATTGCAAGGTGAGGCCAAGTATCTTAGTACTCCAAAACTTAGAAAAATTTAACAGTTGTGGTTACAGGACCTATTTAACCATATCTTACATAATAAATTATAAAACTAATTTTCTGAGTTTGCATGTGACATTGAACCAGAAACTAACCATATGGATTGGATTTGCACAACACATTAGGAAAAATATGGTTGGTTAGTCTCTAAGCTCAGTGAGGACTCACAATCTGGACTCAGTTTAAACAGATTAACAGAGTTGGAAGGGATCTTGTAGGTCTAGTCCAACCCCCTACCTTTTCAGATCTGCTTTTGAAAAAAAATATCATTTTTTGGATAGTTTTCAGATCTGCAGTTATGTTAAACATACTCAAGCAGGGTTTAAATCAGGTTCCTAGTTCAAAAGATAGCAGTGCCGGGCTGACCTTGTTAGACATTAAGCATCATAGGTTTGAATTTAGTTCACACTCACTCCAGTTATTTTAAACATACTCAATCAGGTTCATAGTTCAAAAGAAAGCAGCTGATTGTGACAGACACTAAGCTGGGTAGGTTTGAGTTAATATGTGGTGGGGAAAGTATCAGAGAAAAATAGGGTCATAGGTTACACTGGGCAGTTTAAAAGATATTCTGAAAGAAAGCAGAGACCACTTCTATATTTTTGCAAATAAACATGTTCATGAAATCAAGGAAAGCTGACCTCAACTTTTACACCAATACGTTCTTGCTATGGAGTGAAGAACTGTACATATTTTCTCAGATATAAATTCCAACAAACTTAATTGTCCCATTTGATCAGTCTTCAAATTCTTGTTTGAGGCATTGTGCTAAGTCATTATTAACAAAATCCAATTTAACTATGATTAACAGACTCCATTCCCAAATACTGGATTCACATAAAATGATGAGTCAGGCAGTAACTGTTTTGAATCATGGGTAACACTTGGGGTTTTGAAAGTACATGGGGGGGCATATTCATAATATAATTGCAATATATTGACTTGTTTATTCACAAGATAGCTGCCACAGACAGTCCCAAATGCTCCAACTGGCCTCCAGGTTTTTTCTATCATCACAGAGGAATCTCTATAGATTTAAAAATATTTTTATAAATAAATAGCCTAGAGGCTGGTACTTCGTTTTACAACCAACTGATTTGTAATGTAATAGTTATTTGAAAAAAAAAAAGAGGGATCAGACAGAGAACTTTTAGTTGGCACCAAACAGCAATGCCTATCCTTTATCAAACTGTGGTTTATAAATCACTAATTGGAATCACATCTCAAACTACAATATGCTGAAGCAAGCATGCTATATTTAATTTAGTGCTGTTTAAACTTAACAAGATTAAGATGTGTGGACTTCAAGTCCCAGAATTCATTACCCAGCATGCTAATTGGAGAACTCTGGGAGTTGAAGTCCACACATCTTTAGTTGCCAATTTTGAAAGACACCGATCTAAAGCGACGTGTTACTGTATACAGTACGTGTAATTTCGCTTACTCAAAGGGAAACCTCACCGATTTCGATAACAATTGCCCGCGTCAGGGATTACTGCAGCCTAACAGCCGCGACCACTAGATGCTGCGCCAAAAACATTCTTCGCTCCATTTTTACGCCGGCGCGAGAACGCGATAAAAGCAGATTGTCCCCTAGTGGGCGCCATACCAGGCTGAAAGGCGAATGGCAATGGCGCTGAGCTCGGAGCCCTTGTCGGATCGCTCGGTCAAGCTAGCGGTGTTACTAGCCTTCGCTTCGGGAGTGGTGGTGGGATGGCAGGCGAACAGAGCGCGGAGGTATTACCTCAAGTGGCGGAAGCGACGGCTGCAGGACCAACTTGCAGCCACTCAGAATAAGTTGGAACTCGCATGAAGCGGTGAGAAAGCCGCCGCAGTAGCCCAAGAATGGTGACCGGGAGGGGGTCACGTTGACTGGCACCGGTCTTTTATGCCAACCCGAAGCTGGGGCAATTAAACGTTCAAGCGGTGACCCCTGCATTTTAAAGCTGGTATCGAGAGAAATAGGCCAAATAATTTTGCGCTTAATTTTTGCTGTGTTTTACTTTAAAAAAAAAAAAGACCAAATCACGTTATGATCATTTGTATCAAAACACAGGCACAAAGCCTTAATTAATGTTTGAATTTTCCTTGAAGGGTTTTTGTGTTTTAATACTAGTCGCAGATTCTGAGGACACCTTGGCCAATATTATTTTAGGCAGAGAAGACCAATTTCTGTATCATTTTTGCTTATTGAATGCTTCTAGGAGACTTTTGGGAAGGTAGAATAGTTACCACAAACTATTCATTTTGCAATAATTTAACAGTCTGGAAATACATGTTATTTTCAAAAGTGGTTGAAATTACTTTGGGGTTATCTTTTCGACCTTGTTTACTGGATTACAATCATACAGTTTTTTTCAGAGCAGCTGAACTTATTGCAGGCCTATTTTTAATTTACTTATTTTTTGTTAGTTTTTTATTAAAAATATGCTGATTTTTAAATTTAGGGATTTCTCAGTTTAAATACTTTACCATATATATAGACATTTTATCAGGGTTGCTGCAACATTGTTTTTATTTTTATTTTAAAAATTTTACATTGTGTAAGCCACCTTGAGTCGCCATGGGCGAATAGGCGGCAATATAAATCAAATTTCAGTTGACAGTTGTACTTATTGGTTCATGGGTCTGTGTCCGATTTCTTTAATGCTGTTCTCAAATACTAAAATTATATCCTTTACTATATATTTTAACTTGTATTTTGTTTTATATTTTGAGAAAACTTTAAAGGTTATATGGAACTGAATTTCATTTTTTTTCACCTATCAATAGCTGAATGCAAATAGAACCCTCAAAAAGAACTACAATCAAGTTTCCATATTTGATGGATATTAATGGACTTCTTTAAAAAATCTTCATGCATAAACTTGGTTTGGAGACATCTATGAAATTGCCATCTCATTTCATGGGACTGGTATTTACAAAAAAGTTTGACATCTGAAGAAATAAGTCATCTGTCTGATGAAACGTGTCTATATGAACAGCGTAACATTCCCTACTTGGACAAATAAGGATGTTTTATGAATTGGATCTTCTTAACAAAGTTTAAATAGAAAATAAACAAGTGCAATGCAATATATTCTGTGTTAGTTTTTTTAAAAAAGTTCTTTATTTTGGCTGTGAAAATGAAGATAACCATGCTTATTTTATATCCTAATATGTAATGACCAACTTATAAACATTAAAGGTTAGTCCTAAATTTACTGGCCTGATTCACAAAACATGCTAAACCTTAATGTGGTTTGTTTTGTTTGGGCTTACAATATATCAAGGTACATTTAGCTTATTTAATAAATCATATTTAAGCCTAGAGCAATGTGTAAACTAAAACCTATATTGAATGTGATTTTAAATCTGAACTATTTATTTTGGTTTGATATTTTGTAAGAAACAATCTGCCTAATCAACTGTATAAAGAAACAAATGACTAGAAATGGTATTTATGAATGGGGGTTGAGATGCAGTCACGATGAATTCTTTGACTGATTTTCTAGTGCAGCCATGAGAGTCAATGTACCAATTAACTCTTACTGAAATGTTTCTTATTAATGGTATTTTTTTTAAATAAGGTAAAAATCCAACCCAATTGAATGAGTACAAGCAAAAAGATAATCTCTTTATATATTGTTTAGTGAATCATTTGTGCCCAAGGTTGAAACAATGATAGTTAATTTTTATTGTTCATTTTATCAAGATTATATATAGTAGTTAAAACTTTCTTTTTAATTTCAATTTATTGTTGGGTACCTTGAGCTTTCAAGTAAAAAGCTGGGGTATACATTTATCGGATATGTAATTGCTGTTTATCCTGCCCAAGTGTCTCATAGACGACCTGGGTTTTGAATTAATGCTGGGTTAGAATTCCAGAGAATCAGGTTCAAGTTTACTCTAGAATAGATTCTAGGAGACTTGGGGAATAAAATTGGAGGAGGGAGGATTATATAGGCTGATGTACCAGGCATATATTTAACAAAACCGACCGTAAACTCCCATTTTCATATTTCCCATATTCTCGGCGTCATCGGAGGGGGCTGTAAGAATTCTTAAAATCATCGAATTATGATAAATTATTTTATCGCCTATTTTATCGCCTATTCCTTTTGTTACTGGAGCAAATCTAAATTGGGAATTCCCACTCAGCTGTTCCCTTTATTCCACTCCTTCGGCTTTGCTACCTGCGGAGACGCGTAAAGCTGTTAGCGCGATTCTCTCCTATATCATGCTTTGGGTCTTTGGAACGCCGATCGATGACGTTTTAGTTAAGCGCCGCAACATTGGTCTCCTTAGCGACAGTGGTGGCTGCTCTCTGCTCAAAGCAACTTTGGCAATGTCTACACAAATGACCGGCCGTCGGAGCCGAAGGGGCCCACTGCAGAGCGCTTTGCGTCGGGGCCGAGAGCTCCGGGAACAGGTAAAGTATCTTTTGGCGCTTTCTTCTTCAGAGAGAGAGCCAGCTGGGGTTGCAAAGAACAAATTTCCAATGCTACTCAACTGTTGTGACCCTTGCCTGAAAAAAAATCCCCCCCAAACCTCAGTAAGTGGAGTTCACGTATGATCTTGTTTCAGTACAAACCTGACGTGGCTCCCCAAATGTGATGCCTCCGTTTTCATTGTTGAATTATGTGAACCCGTACAGACTAGTCTGAAGTTTATGGCTTAAGTATTTAGAAGATGCGCGTGCATCTTAAAGTGGGGGGGGGGGAGATGTATATGCACGCCCCAGCGAGTAAGAATCCAAAATGTTACAGTCTCGATTGAACGATTAGATTGTAATCCTACTCTTATTATAGAATAACACAGTTGCAAATAAGCATTTTAGTAAGAGTTATTTGGTAAAATAAAGTTGTTAGAGACAAGCAATTCTCCCAATGACATTCTCAACAAAACTGTCAGCAACAGTGAGAAAGCTAATCTAATAGATGAAATAAATTTTATATTGAACTTGTGTTCAATAGGGAAAATTGAATAAATGATAACACACACATTTCATATTTCTAAACTGCCCCCTCAAAAAGGCGCTCTATACTTTATATATGCCAGAAAACTAGAGCAAGTAGATTAATCTATAAGCCTTAGTAGAATGTTCACAAAATAAAGAAAAATGGAGAAATGTTAAGATATGCAAATACTGACAGTCTTTGGCCTGGAATGAATCTTTGCAAAAAAGAAGCTAATAGGATTATGTCTATCTTTTATTTTAAAAATATACAGTACTGAATTTGTGTTTACAAAATGAAACATAGTGAACACAGAAAGTAAAGGTTCCAATGTTCTTAAATGATTAAGAAAATGAGACTTGATGGTTGAGCAAAATAGGCTTGATGGTTTACAAGGATCAAAAGGTATGGCTGATGGACATTAGATTTACATATTATTACATTTTTGTTTATTATTTTATTATTTGTTAAATTTATATCGTGCATTTTGCAGTTCAAGGCAACTCTGAGCTATACTTTATATTTTATACTCCTTTTCTGAGTGCAGACAATGTGATAAATATATATGTATGATATATCAGAATAAGCATTTCTCTATATTGTATTTCTTACACATATATAGACATCCTAGTTAACTTTAACTTAGTGCAACAGTTAAATCTCACATAAAGTAGAACAAGTGGTCCAGACTGATTAAAGTAGTAAGGTCCTACAGAGCGCACTATAATAAAATTTACATGTACACAGAACTTAATGGGATTTAGATGTATGTATAGTATAGATTTGTAAACTTAGTGAATTTCCCTACTTTGAAGTTACTTGTTTGTAATAAAAGGGGAAGTTGAGTGTAATTGGACTGGTGAATATTATTAATATTGGGCGGATAATGTGTATATGTGTGAATATTAGAGAATATGGGAAACTTGTTTTGGAGTCTTGTTATTTATCCATATATACAATATAGATACAAGTCTTAAATATATGAGGCTGTGTGACTGCTTTTATTCAACAAATTATGTCTTAATTATAAAATATTTCAGGTGGAAACTTTGCTTCAAGAAAGCAAAACAGTGAAGGCTCTGGATTCTGAAAAAAAGAAAAGCCTTAATGAGAGGTACAGTAATCTTTTGATAGAAGCAAATGTAACATTTTAGCACTTAAAATGTAAAGAAATTAAACAGGTGATTTAAAAATAGTTGAAACTAAAACTTTATTTAGAAGAAAACTGATAAAAAATAAGACTTATTTCTATGAGTATTTTATTTCAAAGATGAGAGGTGATGCAATATTATTTGTCTAGTCTCCTCATTACAGCACACAATCAAATAAAATAACAAATTGAAGAAGAATATTCATGAATATAAATATTTGGAACTGTTCTTTAGTGGAGTATCAGTGGAGTAATGTGGAGCATTTAATGTAATGATTTTTCACATTCAAATGCATTATATTTAGCATTCAGTACATACCATTCTTTCTGAGGTGAGTTGGTCCACTTTAACTGCTATATTTTATCATGAATTTTTAAAACATTTTATATTGCTTTCACTATGAAAGTAGATTCAAGGCCAATTTACAAAATATTCAGGATTGTTTGTTCATGAATTTGTATGCTAGTTACTCCAAAGAATTCAGGTGGCTTATATTTCAGAATGATAACCGTAAAGTAAATGCTCCAGAGGTGATATTCAGCAGGTTCTGATCAGTTCTGGAGAACCAGTAGTGAAAATTTTGAGTAGTTCAGAGAACCAGCAAATACCACCTCTGACTGGCCCTGCCCCCATCTCTTTTCTGCCTCCCGAGTCCCAGTTGATTGACTGGGTCTTTTGTTGCCCTGCACAGGAAAACTGAGCTGGAAAGCAGGTTAATGGGGTGGGGAGGGAATAGGGATTTTATAGTATCCTTCCCCTGGAGTGGGGAGGGAATGGAGATTTCCTTCTCCTGTCATACCCATTAAGCCACACCCACCAAGCCAAGCCACACTCACCAAGCCACGCCCACAAAATCGGTAGTAAATTTTTTTGAATCCCAACACTGAAATGCCCCCTCCCCCCATACACACTTGTTAGTATTTATCTACAGTACATGTTTCCAGAGGGATATTTTTTATTTAAGAGTGATTTTTTCTATATAAGATCAAAACCAAAGAACTATAGTATTCTTTGCAAAAATGATAGCAGCCAGAATGCACCTAGTGGTTTTGCTTCGCCTTTGATTTCTCTACTTTGGTTAAGTAGATTTTTGTTGCTCTGCAGGAGATCTTGCAGGAGAATGAGAAACTGAAGCATTTAATTATTCTTCAACTAGGTAAATGTAACAGGCTTTAATAGCATTCAGCATCAATATTATTCCTTCTCTAGGGATATGTACATACAATTTTTTTCTGATTATGGCAGTATGCTATTAACATACCTACTCACTTTGGGATCATTAACTTGTTTAAGCACAGTATTTGTAATATTTTAGGGTCAGCATATTTGATGATTGGTAGACAGCATATAAAATGTGGACTTTTTTCTGTTTATAGATGTTTGGAGCTGAAGAAATCTGTGGATGAAAATACCTTAACTCTTCAGAACTTAAAGAAAGTAAATATTTAGGGCTATAGTTGATTGGTTGATTATGTACAACAAATGATTTTTTACTCCCTCTAACCACACATATACTTTCTTCATGGCAATCTACCTCTAACCTGTTCTTCAAGTCTCCCAATAATGCACTCAGTGCCACTGTAACTGAATCTATCCATCTTGGTGCTGGTCATCTTCTCTTTCATTTCATCTTTTTCAGCATTAGAGACTTTTGTAGTGAGCTAGGTCTTCAAATAATGTGTACAAAGTTGGTTAATTTGAGCCTGATTGTGCCTCAAGTGAGAACTGAGTTGATTTGTTCAATTATCTATTTGTTTGATTTTTTTGGCTGTCCAGAGAATTTTAGGTGTCTTCTTCAACACCAAAATTGAAAACGTTCTACCCTTCTTCAAAGTCCAGCTTTTGCTTCTATAAAATATTACAGGGAATACCATGGCTTTCATGATTTTGATCTTTGTAGACATCACAGCATTGAATATCTTTTTGAAAAGAGGCAGAATGCTTGTCCAAAAATAAGAGAGTGAAGATATCGAGATATTGTTTGCTAAAGTAGTATCGAAATTAGAAGCTATTTTTTTCCAGGTTCTAGCGTATATAGCTTTCTGAAATTCTGTCATTCTAAATTAAATCCATTTTTTAAATAGAAATAATACTAATAATCTACACAAAAACGAATGTATTCTTTTTTAGCATAAAGAACCATGTGAATATTTCCATGTAACAGATAACAGATAATCAGAGTTGGAAGGGACCTTGTAGGTCATCTAGTCCAAACTCCCCACCCAAGCCTACACCATTTCTGACAAATGGCAGTCCATATCTTCTTGAAAGTCTCAAGCGATGGTGCTCCCACAACTTCCAAGGGCAAGGTTTTCCATTGGTTGATTGTTCTCACTGTCAGAAAGTTTCCCCTTATTTCCAAGTTGAATCTCTCCTTGTTCAGTTTCCATCCATTATTCCTTTTCTGGCCTACAGGCACTTTAGAAAATAACTTGACCCCTTCCTCCCTGTGGCAGCCCCTCAAATATTGGAATACCTCTATCATGTCTCCCCTGGTCCTTTTCTTTACTAGACTAGCCAAGCCCAGTTCCTGCAACCATTCATTGTATGTTTTAGCCTCCAGTCCCCTTACTAGCACATCTTTTCTAAATGTGACTTGGAAGCCAGTATCACGCAGAGGTTAACACTGGAAAAATTCAAGTTTAATTCCTCTCCTGACTGTGGCTCTCACATGGGTATTTTTGATCCTTCTATCTCATTGGTTTGGTGCTCTAAGACTAAAATAAAGGGGAAATTTCATGTATGTATTACTTTGAGCTTCCAGAGAAATGACAAGCTATAAATATAAACTAAGATGATAAAACTTGGTAAATGTTAATACCGGTATACATATGGATTTTCTCAATATTCTGATGTTTGTGTTTTTATCTTACAGTCAGATGAGCCTGCACCAGTAGGAAATTATAATCAGAGAAAAGAAGAAGAAGAAAAACAATTGTTTGAGCTTTCTCAGCAACTGGAAAAACTTGCTGCAGTCCTTAACCAGGACAATGTAGTCAAAGACTCTAGTATGTAGGTAGATTTAAGAGATTTAAGTTTTTGTTATAACCAACTATTATAAGTTTGCTTAAATTTAAGTATAGACATGTTTCAGAACCAGTATAAATGTTTCTTACCAAGATTGAAAGCAAATACAGCATGCATTTCAAATATAGATATCTTCTTTCCTATAACATAAAATTAAGATATATGATGGTATAGAAATTTAAATACATTCAAAATGCACTGTGCATATCTTTTTGATATCTGCTTCCATTTTGTGGAAGCTGCCTAACCTCATTTAATGCCAGATGTTATAGTTTTCAGGAATAGGGAAAAGATATGCTGGCTTTTGGAATGCTGGCTTCATTTAGTTTATTTTCTAAATGTTTTATTTTTGATGTATACACTTTAAAAATATTACATTAATTTTTTTTTTGTTTTAAATATTATATTTTTAAACTATATTTTTAATGATCTTCATAATGCATTCAGAATTTTAAAAAAAGAATAAGATAAAATTATGTTTAATAAATCAGTTTTATTTTGGACATTCAAAATACAACTTGGGTTTTTTTCCTAAATATTCAGAAGCATTTATTATTTCCTGTATATGTGTACTGCCAGTTTAAGCTACATGGTTTAGTCAAACCAAGGACTGATTAAAATAAGTGATCTTCAAAATACCAGTTAGTCCTGTTTTTGTTTTTTGTTGTTAGGAATTTGAAAAAGAAAGGCAGCCCAGAGGAACAGCAGAAAAATGAAGAGACCGAAAATGAGGAAGAAGGACAAAGTACCCAGAATGATGATGAAGAAGAAGAAGAGCAAGATAGCGAGGACGATGAGGATGATGAAGATGATGATGAAAGTAAACTAGATGCTTCACTTAATACAGAATTCATCGCACTTGGAGATTTTGCTGCACAGCAGGAAGGGGATTTGACATTTAAAGCAAGTAAAACCTATCATTTCTTGAGTCCACTAGTTCCACTTGTTTGCCTTTACTCCCTGTCTTCTTTGTTGTGATCTGTGCCCCATACCATTTAATGTGCCATGAGACTTGAGACTAACCCATCATTACCTATATAACTTTGACCTGAGTTGTAGGAATTGTCTAAAGTATGTTTTAGATTGCAGCAGAGGGGCCAAGTGGAACAAAAGATTTGTATAGGTGCAGTGATATAAATCTACCAATGTTCACTTGAAATGTTCATTTTTTAAAAAATAATTTGTATCAATCTGAACGGAACATACATTTTTAGATTTCAAATTAACTTTTTGATTTTCTGTTCCTTTACAATATCTGAAAAACCAGTCTCTGGTTTTTGTCTCTGTCTGGCATCTTCAGTAACATTTTGCATTGGTTGCTAAAATAAGAAGAATAATCACATTTGATGCTAAACCTACATTAAAACATACATCATATATACTGCACATTGTATTGGAATACTCAAACATTTTCAGTGTTAATATACTTACCCACTTTTACTTTCTCTGTGTTCATTATTGAAGAAAGAAGAAGTTCTTCTTATCATTGAGAAAAAGCCTGATGGTTGGTGGCTGGCTAAAAATTTAAAAGGGGAGAAAGGCCTTGTGCCTAAAACCTATCTTATGGTTGGTATGCATTTTTCCTTTCTACTCAGTTTTAACTGTTTTAATTATTGTTGATACCTGTGCTCTTTTGTAAGATGGCAGACTGATACCATTGCACTTATAAAAGTAAAACATTTTTTCATAGCCTGTGGTAAAGCCTATATTTTTTATAGAAATAAAACTTGCCTATATTTGAGTCTTAACTGTTGATTGTACATGCCTATAAGGAAGAAAGACAGTGCTGGTATCGCTGGAACCAGTCCTTTTACAAACATTTTCTGGAAATTGCATGAATTGTTCACCTATAGTAATTATTTATAGAAATATTTATAGCCTAAGCACTATTCTAAGAACCTTAGGCTAAATTAAATAAATAAACACCATCTTATCAGTTCTAAATCAACAATTATCACCACACAGTAATAGATACAGATTTTTACAAGTGATACTAGGGCACTGCCATCTGAATGTTAATTTTTGAGTGGACAAGTGATTCATTTACTTCTTTAGATACAAAAGGAAATAGTGATGATGAAGGTGAAAAATTTATTTAGTTAGGTTATCAGGCAGCAACCAGTTATCTATTACTGATTTATCAGAGACTCTAAACAGTTTTGAAAGTAGTGTGATGGGCTTTAGACATGTGGGAAACTTGTGAAAAGTACTTCTTCCCACTTTGTCCATTAGAAACTTCTGCTTATGATGGAGTATTATTATTTTCAATGCAGAATATAAGGCTTGTGATAGGCTATTACTCTGCCTCATATTGTCAAAACATCCCTTCCATTACAAAAATAAAGATGCAGTTTGGCTGATCAGTGTACTTCTTGTGCCAGGCAAAAGACAAGGAAGAAGAAGAGCCAAGTGAGGAGGAAACAGAGGAGGACATTGAAGTGGCAGATGAAACAGCAGGTGGAGCCGATATCCTGAAAAGGTAGGCTGCAGGCTTTAATGCAGACATACATCATCAATTGGTATATTTTGAGAACTTAATCAGTTTGTAAGCAACTTTATATGCAATGTGTAAGAAATTAAAAAAACTATCCAAAAAACATAGCTTCAATCTTATTCCTAAAGTTGCCTATAATATGGGACCTACCATTAAAAAGGAATTAGTTCTTGGTTTTAAATGTATTCATGGTGGGACTTACAAAAAGAGTCTTAGTGAAGATCTAAATGTGTGGAATAAACCTGTATATGATTAGGTCCTCCTTCAAGGGTTCTGGGTCCAAGCTGTTTAAGGTTTTGATACCATATTGAGCCTTTTGGATTGGACTTATAAAACAGACTGTTTTGAATACTAATTTGCTTGTCTATATATTTCCCATAAGCATATGATTGTACTTTTTTCTTACGTTTGTACTGTCTGCAGAACAGACTCTCACTGGAGTGCTGTCAAAAAGGCCCTCACAGAGGTAAGTTTGCATTTTGCAGAGTTACATTTATATGCCAGTAATGATTTGATGCATCACCATTGTTTTGTCAAAAGATTTTGATTGAAGAGGAAACATCTGACTTTATTTCTACTGTTGAATGCACAGTGAGCAAGCTGAAAATACTTACACTGGAATAAATAGTCATAGCACAATTTTGTCTTTATTCAGAGTCAATTGCCACCTTAATTTCTAGCATGACTTTGGAACAGTATCGCTGAAACTTTCAGCAGCAGACATTTCTTTAAATGTTAAAAAAATGAAAATGGGACAACTTCCTTAATTATCCGGGAACGTGAATGAGAAGAGGGTAACAAAGCAGTCTGGGCAAGAGAAATAAGGTGGTGGGAGACCAATAGCAGATTAAACAGAAGGATAGCACTAGAGAAAGAAAATGGGGCAGCAGGTGGAGAACGCAGAGGTAGAATGAAAGGAACTCTCCTTAGCAGACACCTTACTGAGTGTCTTTTGCCATATCCACTGTTGGGAACAGAAGTAAATTGAAAATCAGCAAATCATGGATAGATCTTGACATCTTCCCTGGAACTGAAACAGAGTGGACTGACATCAAGGGCATTGAGATAATTAGTGCCACAATATAAAGTGGATTGTCTATTCCACATTCCTGCAAGCAACTGTAGTTCGCTCATGAAGCTATCTTTCCCCTTCTACTGGCTCAGACAGGGCTTTCCTTAATAAAATATCTCTGTCTAAATGAACAGAATAATACCTTAGATGCCCTGACAACTATGGGAGCAGTGCCTGCTGGATTTCGACCTTCAACGCTTGCACAGCTCTTGGATGAAGGTAGATTTTTTTTACAAAATTATTCCACTAAATCTAAATCAGATGTAATGCTTCTAAGGACAACTGAAGCTTGATAGGACAACATTAAGTATTGTATAATATGATATTGCAAAATGACATCACAGATGATTGATTTTAATGCTATTTGGATTACTTTATTATTTTTATATTGAATTTTAAATGCTACCGTCCTATTAAAATATTTTTTTTAAACTATGTTTTACAATATAAACTATGAATGAAATAAAAACATTTGAAAATATATGGCATTTACCTAAATATATTCAGTAATTGAGTCAGTTCCCGTTCATAATTTGGTTCCGGACCACAGCTTCATTGATTAAAAAAGGTATCTGTGATTCAAGCCATGTTTATTTAGCTCATAAATTAAAAAAAAGCATAGCTTCATATTTGGAAATTCTAACTATCAAAAACTATGTACACAATAAGGATGAAGAATGAAGGGGAAACTTAAATGTGTATATATATATATTTTTTTTTAGGAAATCAATTTCAGACAGCTTCATTCCTTCAACCTGTGCTTACACCTTCCAATCTTTCTTTCCAAGATCTGGTATGGAGCTCTGAAAAAGGCAGTGTAAGTACTTGTTCTTTAAAAAGGCGTTTAAAAAGCTAGTGTGTTCAGGATAACAGATGGTGAAGAAATTGGGTGTAATGGTGCAAAAGTCTGGGAAGAATTTCATGAAGTATATAATAAAATTTAAGGCTGTACTAAAGGACTCAAGATGCTTTTACATGAATGTACAGGGAGTGAGGACAAAGGGAATTCTAGTGCAAGCAATAATGCATTGTTGATATTATGGAAACCTGGTGGAATGAAATTCATAATTTGAATGTAGTATTGAAAGGATATAATTTGTTTGAAAAAATCAGACCCAAGAAAAAAGGGGGATGGCATCAATAAAAATAACTATATATGTAGGAAAATTTGTGACACCAAGAATGAAAAACCCTGCCATAAATGTCTGGGTGAATATTAAGGAAAAAGAAACATTGATACTGTTGTAAGTGTGTAGTTTAGATCACCCAATTAGCCAAAGATATAGATGAAATCATCACAGATCAGGTGGCCATAATACTTCTATGAAACACAACTGTGGCAATGTGTTTCAACTACCCAACATCAATTGGAAAACAAATTCTGTGGCAAATAGGAGATCCAACAGATTCTTTCGGATGACTTTATCACACAAAGGGTGGAAAAAGAAACTAAGGAATTAGTTATATTGGATTTAATACTTATTAATGTGGATGAAAAGTTTGAAGAAGTGGAAGTTATAGGAACTTGGGAGAAAGTGACCATGTTATCCTACAATTAATCATACTGCAGACAGGGAGAACTGAAGGTAGTCAGATTAGCATTCTAGACTTACTCGGAAAGCTAATTCCCAGTAAGGGGATAAATATGAAGGGTTGCATGAAAATCCTGAAGGGGAAACCAGTTCAAGAAGTGTTGGAATGAGATAATGAAGGCCCAAATACAAACAATACCAGATAGGAAAAAACATGGGAGATAGCTGATGAACCAATCTGCTTGCATAAAGAGCTCTCTGATAAACACAGAGAGTGAGTTCAAAAATAAATAAAAAGGGGTATGTAACAAAAACAATATCAAGAAATAATTTGAATCTAAGGGGTCAGGAATGCTTGAATGCAAAAAGAATACTTGAATGGAAAAAATAACAAAATGGACTCTTTGAATTGTAAGCTGCCCAGAGTCATTTACTGAGATGGGCAGTTACAGAAATTCAATGAATGAATGAAAGAATGAAAGGAAGGAAGGAAGGAAGGAAAGAAGGAAGGAAGGAGAAAAACGAGAAAGTAAAGGAAATGGTCAGTTTGCTGTTTGGAAAGGATGGTAAGATGATGATGGACAACAGAGAGAAGGCTGACCTGCTTAATTACAATTTTGCATGTGTCTTTTCTAGAAGTTGCAACCAGATGGGTGAAAAGATTCCTTAAACAAGTAATTTCTTCCTGAGCTGCAGTTCCCTAAGTGCTAACTGCAAGATAACAGATTCAGCTCTGTGATATTAATTAGTTAATTGGAGCTCTCCATTTGGCTGTCACTGCTGCCTATAACTGACCAGATTTTAATCAGTTTAATATTGAATGTTTCTGTTGTCAGGTGTATGAAATTTGGTCATAAATGTGCATACTAGTCAGAAAATGAAATTTTATTACCGTTAATTACTATTGCATTTATGATTATGCGCTAATAGAAGTAATTGGTAAACAAGGAGTGGTTGTATAAGAATACTGTATAAAATTATATGTACAACTTTTAAACACAATAATACAATTAGTCAACACTTCTATTTTTCCAATTATTTTAAAAGTTTGGTTCTATTTTATCTGTTTCAGATTCAGCCAAGGCCAACTCGGATATCATTAGTTATGACTTTATGGAACTGCAAAGGCATTCCTTTTCCTGGCATTAGTATACAGGTCCTCAGTAGACATATCCGACTCTGCCTTTTTGATGGCAACCGAGTACGTTCAACATATTTACCAGTTTTTTCCCGTACATGCTACTGTCAAGAGTGTTACATTGAGTAGATTTAAGTCTTTCCTTCTATTAGAGTTTTGAGTGACTGATTTGGCACTCTTTATATAGTTAAATATCCATCAAGTGACTACAAAAATAATTGAAAGGATCTTTCACTGTATTATGTTAAATAGGATCCATACTTCTAATTCACTGAACTGATCAAGAAAGCTGATATTCTAAACCAAGACTGAAAATAACTGGAGTCTCTTATTTATTACCATTCATTATTTTTATTTTTATTAGATATTTTTAAAAAGGAAGATTAAAACAGTAATGGTATACTACTGATTCGGACCGGTTCAGCTGAATCGGTAGCTCTGAAGATCATGTGTGAGCGAACTGGTTCGCTCCGATGATCAGCTGTTGGTCCCTCCTACCTGCCCTGGCTCTATACTGCCCTTTAGTTCCCGCTTTTCAATCTCAGCTGTTTCGTGAGGCACAGCGGATTGCCACGTGTCAGCTGTTTTACACACAGAGCTTGCAGCAGAAGGAGAGTTGCAAATGCTGCGCATGTGTAAAGTGTGCATGTGCACTCAAAGCACACGCTCACACCGAACTGGTAGGAAAACTTTTTGAAACCCATCACTGGATTAAAAAAAAAACTAAGAAAAAGAAATAAAAGAGCAAGCTAAAAGTGTAAAAAAGTAAAAAAATAAAATAAAAAGGATATCCTAAGTAATTTCCAAACTTCTTTATATCAGATATCAATACAATTACATAAATTTACTGCTTACTCTATGATAATAACGTAGCTTTCTTTGTATAATCTGTCCTCGCTAATCATTAAAACTGTAAATCATAAATTCATTTTTTCTGTTTTATGCAAAAAGTTCGTAAGGGGTTTCTAGTCTGCAATAAACACAGTTGTTGTCTTTTCTCTGATCAAAGATGTCAATTTAGCCATCTTGGCAGGTTCCATCATCTTCATTAATATCTATTTCTCCTTTGTGGATAATGCCAAGTCTTTTCCATCCTCATGCATACAATATCGTGCTGCTCTTATCAAATAGAAAAACAAAGTTCCATACTTTTTTCCAATTACCAATCCCAAATTAAAGCCTTGCTTTCAGTTGTATATTAATCTTTAAAATCCCTTGAATTAGTGTATGAATCCAAAATTTTCTGGCTTTTTTATATGTCCACCAAACTTAAACATGATGTCCTTTCTTTTTCACATTTCCAATATCAACTTGGCCTTTATAAATTGTAGACAGTTTCTCCGTTGACATATACCAAGGTATATCATTTTGTAAAGTTCTCTTTAAAATTGCAACATAATGTAAATTTTATTCCTTTTTATCAGATACTTTCCTATTGATCCATTTAACTAAAATTTTTAGCCTACTTTATCATACATTTTTTCACTTGTTCTTCAGTTTCAAAGTTCAATGAAAGTTTATACATTTTTAGCAAATACATGTTCATCATTTGAATACAATTGAAAATTTCAAATTCATTCTTTTTTTTAAGAACAAGTTTTATTGATTTTTAAAGACAAGCAAAACATAACACATAGAAGTATAAAACCTCCTTTCTAAGAATTACTTATAAATTTCAACAAATAAAGCATTATTTTTTAAAACATGGTTCCACATTATCACACTTCCGTTTACACATATATATCTTTTCCAAATTTCTCATTATTTCTCCCTTCACTTTCATTCAATCATATTTCCTTCTATCAAAGTTTCAGTAATTCTCAATCAGTCATAAAGACACAAAATACATAACCTAAAGCAAAACATTGGAGAAAAAAAAACCTCCTTAGTTATCATTTATACATATCTTTTCCCAATTTCTCTCCCTTTAATTTCATTTCTCCAAGATTTTATTAATTTAGAATCAAACATAGATAATCCACACACTAAACATAAAACATAAAACTTCTTTTGAAAAGTAACTTGGCCCCAGGTTACATCTTTTTTGACAGACCTAAATCAAATTCATGCCCACCTTATATACCCTTCATATCTTATTAACCATTTTGTATTTTCTATATAACTTCTCCCATCTTTTCACTCTCTTAATTATATTTTATTTATTTCATCTTATTTCAAAGTCATCATACTTGTATCTTTTGTCCGTTCTTTACCAAACATCTATGTATCTCTTCCCTTTAACAAAAAATTTCCCCTGTAATCGCTTTTGAAGTATGACGCCTTCTCCTAAAATAAAGCTTAAAATAATACATAATTTCCATCCTGATTCTGCTTAGTACCTTCTACATATTAAATCTTAAAATAAAAGAATAGTAAACTTATAGTATAATTAAATATATAATTTCTATTCTAATTCTAATTCTGATAAGTACATTGTTTTAGAATAGAAAAAATAAAATACTAAAGTTATAATAATATTAAAACACTAACAAATTAAACTTTAACTAAGCATTAATCATTTAACAAGTCTCCTAATATTTAATCAAATATCAACATCCATCATTATTAAACATTAATATTTCATTAAATATTCCAATAAACTGTTTCAAATACAAATGCTACAATACTATCTTATGCACTCTTGCAGAATCTTCTTTAATTATAAGCTATCTATCATCCTTCATCTCTAAAAAAAAAACTTTTTTTAAAAAAATCTTGTCCTAACCCGTGGCTTTTTTTTTTCTTTTTCCGTCCCTTTCTTCTCCAATCTGGTCTTTTTGCCCCCTCCTCTCCTCTCCCCCTTTTTAAGTTTCCCTCTCTGTTGTAATTCTCTTTTCAATTGCTTTCTAAGAAAATTTCAAATTCATTCTTACAATGTTCAAAACAATAAACTGTGGTCAACTTTAAATCTTTCTAATAACTTTAAATAAGGGATAGCTATAACCATTTGCTATCAATTCTTCTCTTGATTTTACGTTACATTCTCCTTATCACTTCATTGTTTTTAGATGCACTGTTAATTCAGTGATTCTTCCCCTTGCTTTATCTTATTCTAGATTTTGAGCAACATTCATACTGTAAGAGCTACATGGCAACCAAAAAACCCCAAAACATGGACCTTTTCTCCAAGGGTAAGTGTACTATAGATGGATATAATAAGGTGCATTTTACCTGCCTAGAAGAATAAGCAAGTGTGATAGTATTGTAGTCTATTTTATAAATGTTCCTGTTACTCTCGGATGATAATCCCCCATGAATCATTATAAAAATATCGATTAGGTTTATTTCTGATTCAGAAAATGGAAAGCTAAATCATATAAAAATCACAACTTTATTTCAATATCCGAGCCTAAATATTATAATATAGACTAATATATAGCATTTAATTATATCATAGCTTATATTATTCAAACCTTACCATCTGGAGATAATTAGATAAGACTTGAGATAACAGTGGTCAGTTTTTCTGATGTTTTATTCTTGAAAAATAAAAAACAATGGTCAGAGTTCATAGTACTGGAAACTGGAAGTTTTTCTTGTTTAAATATCTTCTTTTTCATTTAGCATTGGAAAGGAGGAGCAAACACAATTTCAAGGGTGGTTTGGTTAAGAAAAACAACTCAGGGAGTTCTCCCTTCTCAAATGAATGTTTTTTAAGGAAATGTGGTTCTCCAATGCAGCCCTGGGTAGAACAGATCATTAAACATGTATTTATTGATTTATTGTCTTAAATATTTTTTAAAACCATTGTTATGTTTGACCAAATATTATATACTTAAACAGGGTTATTTAACAATGGAACCCAGCTGTTTTGTGACAGCTTGATGGGGTCCATCTTTAGGAGACTGTTTTTGTGCATCTTCTGATTAGCTTTGACTGAGGGCAACTATGTAGATAATGCCATGCAGTTTGATTGACAACATTTTTGGAAAATGTTGTTGCCTTCTTCCTTGGCTTGGAAAAGTGACTGACCCAATGTTTTTTACTCAAAGTTTGTTACCTAAATCTGGGGTAGAACTCTATTTCAGTTTCTACCTTAAACCAAACTGGGTCACTTTATGACAAACTAAGAGCAAAACAAATAAGCAAAGATCTGCTCTGAACAAGATGGGTTATACTTTGGTTACACTAAATATTATTGTCTCATTGGTTCAGCATTAACCAACCTCTGATATGATCAATCATGGTCAAAGCTGGGCTGACAAGCTGTTGTGTTTTAAATCTAAGTCAAGACTTGTTTCCTATGCCGTCATGGTTATCCTATAAGGTCAAGATAGCATGAATAAGCTAAAATAACATAATTCATGTGGCAGAAGTGCACCTTCTTACAGAGATTTGACTTTATTTTAGTGTTAGCAGGGATGCTTATTAAGGTACACATGAAGATACTAAAAAGAGTTCTCTTAAAACTTTTGAATTGACTTTAGAAATTTCCCCTTGTATTGTTATTATATTTCAGTTTTCAGAAAGCCAATAGATATCCTGTGACCTGGGCCATCTTTTCTGAGGGATTATATCCAGAATTCCTATAAGATGATGCTTCTGCAGAGGATGGGAGGAGCTGGTTTTGAGTTATTTCTCATTCCTTTTGATATTCTGTGCCTTCTAAAAATTTGTTCTGAAGGAAATGCCCCTTCAGAAAAGCTGGAGAGAATGTAATGATAATTACCTTGTAAGCATTTTGGTCAATTATTTTCAAGTGAGCTGTTACTGTTACTTGCATGCCCTTTTTTACCCATATTAAATAGCTTAAAAACCTTATTTTGTTGACCCCAAATGAGTAGTTTACTTCAGGATTTAATTTGATCATTAACTTCTTGAAATATTTACAAGACAGATTTATACAGAATTTTTAAAATATTTAAAAGGAAATAGATCGTTTTGTTTTATTTGTTTGTAGGTCAGTGGCATTTTACCATGTATTCTTGATGGTGATTGTTTCATTAGATCCAATGATCCATCTCCAGACATTGGACTATTGTTTGAACTTGGAATCACTTACCACAATGTAAGTTCACAGAGATGACTCAGTGTATGAAAATGTATTAGCAGACTGTTGGGTGGAGAAGCAAAAGGATTAGCAAGAGAAGCGTTTGGCATGATAATCCATAGGAATGAAACGAGTAGATTTCAATATTTTTTTTAAAAAAACAACACTTCTTTTGGAGCTGGCATATTTTAATATGTATTTGTCATTTTTTTTCATGGAATGGTCAACCAGTTTGTTTCTTGGGTGCTTTTTCTTGAGATTAATCATCTTAAACAGTGCTTTTAGCAGAATAATAAAAAATGATACAAATAAGAGTAAAAAAAGTCTAGCTGTGTAAACAAAAATTAAGTGATGATAGTGACCATCAAGATACCCTCATTACCTCCTTTGTTCTTGTTGATGGTGAAATATCAAATACTGTTTATAGTGTTTTGTGAAACTCCCTCTACCTGATACTTTGTTCTTTTTAGAATGACTAGTTTCTTGGGATTGCAGTGAGGTTACAAATATTGTAAGTTTGTGTTAAGCATCACAATCTGCATTCCGTATTGGTTTGCTTCACAAAACTCACTATGCTAAAACCAAACAAACCACTTTGTGGCACAGTGTGATGAATGAATAGTCTGTCTGAATACCTTCTTAACAGTAATAGCCAGTAGTCTCCTGAGTAGTTTTTCTCTTTGGTCATGATTTGTTTGCGTGGTTAATGGTATTGAATAACAGGCTGGCATTGGTATGTAAGATGAGAGAAAAGAAAGCCTGTCATTGATTTCTACAAACTTTCTATTTAGGGAGATTGTGAATCTAATGTTCAGGATGAGCATATTTTATACCTTTGGGGGGGCAAAAGATGAGGAAATTGCATTTCTACTTTTAATGGGGTAATTGGGAATATTTTAAGGGCTGCAAAATGGGGTTAGGAGTTGTCGCCATAAACAAATATACAGCAAGTGTTGTAGATCTAAGATTGTATTGTGCCTAATTAAGTTACCTTCTAACTTCTTTTCTAGTCAACAGGTGAGAGAGGAGAATTAAGCTGTGGTTGGGCATTTCTAAAACTTTTTGATTCAAGTGGCTTTCCAATTCCTTCCAAGTAAGTTTTCTTTGTGATGAGTGGAAAAAGGTAGAGCCATAAGACAATTCAGTTGATAAATGTTGTTGGATTTCCTTTTGGTAGTCCTGTGACAGATATGAAAAAAATTCGCATCAGTCAACCCAGAAATTCCAGTATTCAGAACGTCAAATATTACAAGTATAAATCACATGTTTATTGCTCATAGGTTGGAGGAACTGAATTGTGCTTTATTTAGGTGCCCTGGAACCTCCTAACTAATATTATATATGGGGAGATTTTTGCCCAAGAATGAAGAAAATCCTCAATTGTTTCCTGCTATTAGACTCTGAAATAGTTGCAGATATGCATTTTTCCTTTACAGAGATCAATGCAACAACTCCAATTTATGAGCAGCAAAAACCTTGAGTGTACAAAATACATATTGATTTGAAGATCTGTGGCCATGATGCAGTAGACATTATGACAGGCTTGATAACTGTATACCCACTTCATATTGGATGGGTTGTTACTTGAAATTAGATTTCCACTATATATTTCTTGTTAAAGAAAACAGATAGATTTTGGGAGGTGTGCTAAGGTTTGAACCTGACTAAAAGGGGCAGGATAAGGGAAAAGTTTAGTAAAAATTGAACAGAACTTTCAGTTAGAGGTACAGATAATCCTTGCTTAATGACCATTTGTTTAGTGATCATTTAATGTTATAATGGTACTGAACAAATGGCAGGTATGACCAGTTATGACCAGAAGTAATGGTTGTTGCTTTGCTCTATGTTCATGTGATCAAAATTTGGGTGCTTGGCAGTCTATCCACATTTATGACAGCATGTGCTTCAATGTGTGGTTCAACTCCCCCTATCTCTCCCCCACCCCCATTTCTGCCTTTCAGCTGCCTTGCAGACTAGACTTCCCCTGTCACCCCTAGTGGTTTTATCTCTTAGCAAGCTGATCCTTGTAGATTAAGAACAGATCTAGGACAGCCAGTTCCCTTATTTCTGTTTCAGCCTTTTGGGAAATGAAGTGAATAAGACGACAGAGGAATTTTGATTGAGGTGATTTTTCAGCAAATATGTAGGTATTAGCCTTTTATGATAGACCAAGTCAGGAAACATTTGCCACCAAAAAGTAATAGAATTCTATTGATATGAGTTATAATAAAAGATTATTCAAACCTGACAGCATTTTTCATTTCCCCCTCTTATACCAAAGAAAAGTAAAGTCGGGTAATCTTGAGTTTCTCTCTCATGTTCTCCTGTTTTCCTGGTCTAAGTTCATGTTTCCTTATAATTGCTGCTTATACTGTTCAAAGCTATTTCCATACTTCTCTATACCAGATAGTTGAAGTTTCCCATTATTACTGTGTCTCTCCTGGTAGAGACATCTATAATCTAGTCCAGAAAGACATCATTCAGATTTTTTTTGGCATGACTCTAGTGCACTCTGTCTTGACACAAAATCAGGACAACAGATAAGTGATTCAATCCATTGTGTTGCCATCTGTCATTTCCTCTTGTTTAGTGCAGAATAGGAATCCATTTCTGGCAGAGCTTTCTCAGTAATTTCCTTTAGACTTCGCTGCTTATAGCAGCTGCTGTTCATCCAGAGTTCTAGAATCATCAGCAATGGGAAGTCTCTGACTTCTGTTCTGAAGGTCCACAGAAAAGTTCTACTTGGCAGCTTGGTGCTTTGTGTTATGTTCCTCCATTCCCTCTCCCCCCCACTTTACCTTTTCTGTCTCCTGTGTAATTTCTTGGTAGTATTGCCCTTGTTCGTATTCCTCTGCAGCTTGAGACCAGTTCCCCCCCCCATCTTTATCTTCTTCTTTGACCTTTTCCACTGAACTCTTAACCAAGTTCTATTTGCTCTTCTTTGTCACTCACTCAGTGATGTTTTATATATACAATTTTCCTCTGCCAAGAGGTATGAAGATGACAGATACATCAGAATGCAGTCCTATGTTTTCTTCTGACAAAGCTCATTAAGCCAGCTTCACTCAAATTGATCTAGTATTCTTTTACATTAAATATAATTAAAGCATACATTCACACACCCCAAAACTGACTAATTCTTCTTCATTATTTCCTTTTCCCACCCAAATATGATGATAGTTTCTGCATTCCATGAACTCAGTCCAGGGAAATTGCCATACCAGAGATCCCTGAGCTAGGCTTGGCTATTGCAGCAAAAGACATTCTTTCTAAGCATGTGTTGCATGGTCTGGTTTTAATAATGTCATGTGATAGGCCTGCAGCCCTTTAATAGTTTCTAAGGGTGTTAATCTTGCTAATCTTGCTTGAAAGATGTTAAAATAATACGGTTTGAGAACATGCCAGATGGAAATAGATAATAATTTCTTTATTTTTAGAGTTTCCTGTATTTTTGTTTTAAACCTAATTTTTAATATTATTGGCTGCAGTCATAAATATAACTTTGTATCAAGCAATGTTTTTTTGATATACAGGAATAATCTGTCTTATCAATTATTCTAATAAGGGAGGTCTGCCTTGAAGTCTGTAAACCTGGTTTGTTAATTTTGATTACATTCTTCAGTGTAGACACCTCTAAGTTATATTCTTATGCTATATAGATTACATTTTCCCATTTCTCGGAAAGGAAATTCTGTGTTCTATGATCCTGCTTCCAGATAGCACACAATAGAAGTTATGTATTTTGATTATAGTGCATGGTGTGAAAAAGCCTAGATTACAATAAAACATTTTAGATTATTTTATTTTTATACATTTAATTGGTATGGGCTTCTCTGGAAAAAAAAAACAGTATGCTGATAAATGTAATATTTATTGTATTCCATATTGATAGTTTCTAGGACAGGTGTCTCCAACCTTGGCAACTTTAAGACTTGTGGACTTCAACTCCCAGAGTTCCTCCACCAGCAAAGCTGGGAGATGAAGTCCACAAGTTGAGAGTTGAAGTCCACAAGTCTTAAAGTTGCCAAGGTTGGAGACCCCTGTTCTAGGAAAATGAGATTGTCATTTTCATTTAGAGTTTAAAAGTAATGTTTGCCATATGGTTGACAAAGAACTAAAGTCTTGCCCAGGGGTGTCAAACTGGTGACCCACAGACCAGATGCATCATGCACAGGCCATGCCCATCCCGGTTCCGCAAAGGGGAAAAATGTCATGATATGTTATGTGACAGCAAATGATGCTGCAAATTCGACACCCGTGTCCTAGTCCAATATAAACCCAGGATTCTGCCTCTGGATTCTGGATGCCCAACACCTATGACATCAATGAATTTTCCTTGCTCCAGATCATGTGCTTCCTAGAAAAGCACTGCTGTATGTATTGTTTTATATACCACTGAGCCATGGTGATGAAGCGGTTAGAATGCAGTATTGCAGACTAACTCTTCCCACTGCCAGGAGTTCGAGCCTGACTGGCCCAAGGTTGATTCAGCCTTCCATCCTTCCAAGGTTGATAAAATGAGAAACCAGATTGTTAGGTGTAATATGCTTTCTTTATTTCTAGATTTTCTATAATTTGGAAATATTTTTTTCTTTTTTTATCTGCCAGTTTTAATAATTTCATTTTTCTTATGCTTCTGGATAAGGTGTCATTATATTAACAAGCCTAAAACCAGAATAATAGTTATTACATCTGTAAAGAGCTTTTTTGTGAGGAGGAAACTTCTTTTTGGGATTGGCTTAAATTTAGTGCTACCATATTTCCAGTGACATCATGTTTGTGTGTGTGATAAAAGTGACCATTTTTAAAATTTTTCTACTTGCTCATAACTTAAACATAAAGTTCTAACTACCACCTAGCAGAAAGTGATTAGTAGAAGATGAAGTTAATAAACAAATTTCAGTTTGTGGCTTCTCTTAAATCCAGAAATAGGCTTTGAGAATACTAGAAAATGATTTCATTGCCATTTACCACCACGTTTGGAGCACTGATATAACAGGATTTTTTAAAGCTGACATAATACACAGTCATCATTATTAGATTGGCATTTACATATGTATCCATGTTTAATTTATTTTAAATAATTACTTTAAAAATCATTTAAGAAGATTTTTAAACTTAAAATCAGTTTATACAATTTATCAAAACTTAGGATGAAATAGGATAAAAATGGATAATTCACTACTGAGGTCAATTGATTACCTAGCACAATTTTTCCTGAATTAGGAAGCTAATAAAAGAAGATCTTTCTTCTTTTATACTCTATTTATAAAATATAAGCTGCAGGTTTCCCTTATCACAATCAACCTTTCATACCTAGTTTTTTAATCCAGGGATGTTTTATAAAAAAAGAAGATAATAAGATTAGTTATTTTGGTACAAATAGCACATAAATAAATAGACTAGACTAGAATTAAAAAACAGAAGTAAATTTAGTTCAAAAGAGCTTTGCCTTAAATGTCACTCATAAATCACCAAGGGTCTGTATATGTCATCAGATATACCTTTCAAGATTCAACTGGTGATTCAGGGCATGATTTGGAGAACTGTATAGGTATTGCATGCCAAGTAGAAATGTCAGTGTAAAAATTACTTTTGGAAATGAAAACATGGCTTAAATCCATCTTTTTGAGTTCAGTGTGAATGTGACAGGCTTTAAAAATGAAATATTACACTAGATTTGGGTATAGTCTTTCCTAAACAGAGAAGATAGTGGGATGTAGAGGCATGGGATATTTCTGAAAATCAGATAGCTTTTGTGAGTGACAGCACTACCTAGATTTTAGGAATCTCCTTTTTCTCCTAGCCCCAAGGAAGCTCTGGTCTGCCAGGGGAAGGATGCAATAAGGATATTGTTTAATTCTGTGCATGATATAGTGTATCAGGAAGATAATAATATATGGATACATACAAGAGATTTTAAAAATTAAAAATCTTTGATATGGTTACGGTAATTATGTTTATGGAATCTTCAGCTATATGCCAACATAATTTATTAAATCTTCCTAGTGCAAGAAAAAAACCCAGTATTTTTTCCTATGATTTCAATCCTGCGCTAATTCAGAAGAAATGTAAGTTATAGACGAATTACTTAATATTTCCCTGTATCATATATACTTATTTAAATGTTTTGCAGAACATATGAGCTGTTTTTGAATAGTGGGACTCCATATGAAAAAAGGGTAAAAGTGGACCCATCAATTTCAAGGAGAGGTATAATTTATTTTATAACAAAATAAAAAAGCAAATGAAAGGTCTCAGTTTACATAGTCAGAAATCCTATTGTGTTTTATTGTGAGTTTTGGAAACATTAAATGTGGCAGTAAGCGTGGATTAAATGGGAATTGGAAGCAAAATTCTCTGCCAGTTATACATAACTTAACAGCAAGAAATATTAGTGATTAAAAAAAGAGAATTATTATTGAAATGAATAGAACCATTTGTAAAGAGTAGATGAAAATGCAAAGTTATGTCAAGCAGCAAAAACTATGAAGAAAATACTGATTTAAAGTCATTTCTTGAAAGAAGAGAATAGCATAATATATGTTTGTGAGGGTATTCTATCAATAGAGATAAAATGAGCTGAAACACATGAGAAAACAGAGAAAGATAGTGGGATGTAAACAGAGAAGATAGTGGGATGTAGAGGCATGGGATATTTCTGAAAATCAGATAGCTTTTGTGAGTGACAGCACTACCTAGATTTTAGGAATCTCCTTTTTCTCCTAGCCCCAAGGAAGCTCTGGTCTGCCAGGGGAAGGATGCAATAAGGATATTGTTTAATTCTGTGCATGATATAGTGTATCAGGAAGATAATAATATATGGATACATACAAGAGATTTTAAAAATTAAAAATCTTTGATATGGTTACGGTAATTATGTTTATGGAATCTTCAGCTATATGCCAACATAATTTATTAAATCTTCCTAGTGCAAGAAAAAAACCCAGTATTAGAATAATTTAAAAACAAAACAAGCCTGAAGATAATGAAATCAGAATGAAATGTGTTACTAGGTTACTAGGTTGAGAAATTGTTACTAGGTTGAGAAATTGCTGAAAACAGAGAAAAAAACAATTTATGAGGATTCTTATGTCAGTATGTTTGACTGTACATATTATTTCTTTTACTAAAGCCAGCAGCAATGTTTTTCAACATATGATAACACTGAGGAAGCAGCCACAACTTCTAGTGAAACTGAGGTCTATTAGCACAAGATCGAAAGGCATACTGAAGTAAGTGAGCACTAGTTATTCTGTGGCTCATCTTTTACTGTGCAAATATAGATACCTATGTTACAGGGGTGGGATTCAAATTTTTTAACAACCGATTTTGTGGACGTGGCTTAGGTGGTAGGCGTGGCTTGGTGGTCATGTGACTGGGTGGACATGGGTTAGTGGTCATGTTATTGGCTGGGTGTGGCCAACTCAATATCACTCACATCAAGGCATGCATCTCCTCGCCTGGCCTCTCATGACTGGGGATGCTACAACAGTCGTAAGTGTGAAAAACAGTTATTCATGTTCCTGTAATGAATGGCAGAAAAGTGTTCTGTTTTGACTAAGTGTAATAAATGGCGCCATCAAACAATAGTGGAAAATGAATGAAGTATCTCAAACTGTGAACCAGAAGAAAAAACAGAGAAAGTTTCCCTGATAAAATTAGGCCAAATTAGTATAATGCAGAAAAGAAAATATTTAATTAATTTAATTGAATAATTAAAACATTTTAATAAAATGTGCCCTTAGTAAATAAGTTTGCATATTTAAATTTTTAAGCAAATATGTACAGTACAAGAACAAAATGCCCTTCTTAGATTAGATGATATGTGTTGCTTTGAGGGAGATGACTGGTCTCTAAATATGTTAAATAAAATAAAATATGGAAATCTAATTCCTTTTAATAAACAATACTAGCCTGATGAGATTTAATGATGGTTTTTCTCATGCACAAGAAATTAAACATCTTGAAAGAAATGTTAATGTTACTTAACTTATTGGGAGTAGAATGCTTATATTTTTTGAAAGGTAGTCTAGAAAAAGGTGTTATGTTGTAATTAGATCTTGATTAATAGAACTGCTTTGGAATTGTCTAAATTAAAAGGGCTTTTTAAAAGTTGAACTTTTTTGTTTTTATTTTTAATGTTTAATGCCAGAATTACTAAATGATTGTCATAGCAATAATTCAGATCTGGTCAGAAAAATTGTTTATATTATGATATGCCCAAATGTCATTTGAGATTATGCCTGAAATGAATGTTGCATTTTCTTTTCATTTTTTGAACCAGCCTATTACCAGAAGTATTAATTGGCAGCATGTGCTATATGCATCTCATATTGTTTTATCGTCAGATCCTTGGTGATGTACTCCTGAAAGACAGACCAAATGTGCAACATGCAGGTAAGAGTTGCAGCTTTGAACAGGAGAAAATACAGGAAATACTTTCAGTACTCGGGCTTGGATTGAAGATGCATCCAAGTTAGAAAGATGTCCCATATTTTATAGTCTCATAAAACATGTTTCTTTTGCTTTCAGTTGGTTAGGGTCATTTATTTTTAATGTTGTAACACAAAGTTGTAACAGTAACTCAGCTAGGCATTTACAAAATATATTGTGTTTGTTAAAAACTGTTTGGTTTTATGCATAATACAGATTGTGGCTTGGAGCTTTGACTGGATTGCTTGAAGTGGGTCTTGGCCTCTGGCTGAACTCAACCCCAGAACTTTGAAATTGTTCTGAGTTTCCTTTGAAAAATGCCAGAGTGGAGTATCTTATGGGTGAATGTTGTGTCTCATTTCTTTTTCCACTTTTTCCTCTGCATGATCTGTGCAGCAGCTCACCTGCTTGTTCTCCCCAGTGCCTTGCCACTCTGCTAAAATTCAAGCACATCATACCTGGCTGGCCTCTCCATCCCATCTCACTCTTCTCAGTATCTTTGTTCCTTGTAGCTGCTATGTCATTGCCTTTTCCCCAGTGTCTCCCATCCCAGAGTACATTTTTTTTCTAAAAGATGAATGTTTTGAGTCTGTGCTGAAACCAAACATGTATTTCAAGTCGGTGCCTGGACCAAATATGCACCTTGCAGTCTGGATGATGACCATCTAGTAATTACGATGTTCTGTTTGGAAATCCTTTTTCTTTCTTTCTTTTATGTTTGAAATACATTTTTCATATGATAACGATAAAATGAAATGAATTTATATTTCATGAACTTTTTTTTTTTATAAAATGGACCTATTAAAGTAAGTGTAGTTAGAAATACTGAGACAAAAAATAAAATAAAATAAAATAAAATAAAATATCCACCCTTCTTCTAAACTGTATAGCTTGTCTTTCTTGCCCATGGATTCAGCATTTATTATGCAATGTGCCATTTTTGGCAGGGGAGGGATTTGTTTTTGCAGTTTGAGAGTTTCTTATGATTCTATAGCAACTCTTTTCTTTCATCTATTTTATCACAGAACTGCAAGTATGAAATAATGTATATGTCAGTATTGTCCTTATTTTACCAGTTGCTGTTATTTTGGTGTACGAACTGGGGTTATATTGCAATAAAGTCAACTATAATGTACCACCAATTCTTTACATAGGGTCAGCACTTGGACAATGGGTTCTTTTGCTTAATGGGAGGATGGGATGTACTAACACTTTGTGAGGAAGAAAAGCTGTGACAGCTACTGCATTTTACAGCTAATTCTGTACAATTAATTAAATCACGAATAGGTAGAGATTTCATCCCATGTTTGGGATGCCTTTTGTTTTTGCGTAGAGTAATTGTAATAAATGGCTTGTGTCCATTTGTTCAGCAACTGTTCAAAGTTATGGTGTCACTGAAAAAATGGACATACAATTGGTCCCTGAAGTTCAAGCTCTCATAGCACTCTTGTGGTCATCTATGCAGATGTTTGGATGTCCGTTTTACAATTGCAGTGTTGCAAGTAGCTACAGTTAAATGATTGCTATTTGTAAGGTTCCCATAAGCAAAGTCAATGGGGAAGCTAAGTAGGGAAGGTTACAAGTTGCTCTGGTTAGTCGTTCCCCCTTATAGCACATCTCTCCACCTGTATGCAGCCACTGCTGACCTACCCAGGCCCTCCCTGGTCTCCTTCAGTTCATGTACAACCTGTGCTGGGGTTGAAGGATTGCTTGTATAAGGATAATGCTTATAGTTTTATTTAAATTGCTTTTGTCATACATTCTGTAAAATGTCATTGAAGCAGCCATATGAATAGGTTATATGTTTTGGTTCCCCCTGCAGATTTGATCAGCAATCCAATTTTGTCAACTTTTCCTAAACTCATGGAACAGCCTGATATTATGGACGCACTCAGGGTGGGTAAAATGTATTGCATTGCTAAATCTCAAAATAGAATTCAGATTAAATGTATCATTCAACATGACAGCTTTTAGTTCCTTTACATATTCTATCAACAGTTCTTTTGAGATACTACTCCTATGGTGTTAAATTTCAAGAAATATTATAGAAGTATATAGAAGTTGAAGGAAAAGGCCCCAAGACTTTAGGAAGGTTGGCTTAAGAGGGGCTGGAATTTAGCGATAGGGTATGGCTTGTTCAAATGAAAGCTCTGAAACTTTTTAAATTTTGAATTCTTCATTATAGCAGGAATGATTTCTAATAACTTCTCCAATGATATAAATTGAATATAAATATTGTTTCCAGTGAGAAAAACCTGAAAAATATGCATGTGCCTAGCTAAAGTAAGGAGAGGAGATTAAGAGGGTGTATTTTTATAGCGCTCAAATATTGGGAAGAGTGAACTAGATGTGAAAACAATAATTTATTTATATACTGCCCAATTCTCAGTGATTCAATTAGATTTTTAAATGTTTTGCTTATTAATGAAAAAATGTAGATAGGAAGATTACAACTAAAATAAGATGTTGATTTTTTTAAAAAAAATTTTGAAGAGTACTGTAATGCAGTTTTTCAGAAGAGATAGAGGAACCGGTAGAAATACTTTCTACTTGGATATAACAGAAGTAGGTAACAGATATTTCCCATTGATGGAATTTTGTTGACAAGATCTAACTCTATTTTTTTAAAGGAAAATATCAGTGGATTATAATTCAAAATACAGTTTTGAATTATATTTTGAGGAACTATACTCACCTCATATCTGTTATAGTAAATCAGAAACGAGGGCCTTTTCTTTCTTTGAGCTTTTCAGAAGGCTTTGAAATAGCATGTTTCTTTCAGGATTTGAAACTCCTGTGATAACTCCCAATTTTCTGTTAGTTTAATGCAAAAAACAACAAACCACAAAAAAATTACATATCCACAGTCCTAATTCCTCTGTACTAATAAAGAAACACTGAGAATTTGACAACTGTCTATAAAGTTTTGAACATTATTATTTTTAGAGTTCCTGGGCAGAGAAAGAGAGTACCTTGAAGAGATCAGAAAAGGTAAACTTTTTCAATAGGAAGACAATACTTTAAAGATATAATGAAATTGTGATCCTATGTCTCATTGTGCAAAAAAACTTTCAAATGAAGAAGATTACAGCTTCAGTCCTGTCTTGTGCTCATTCAGGGAACCCACACCCCACAGCTTCTTGATAGGAAGAGTCCTGCACAGAGGTGGTATTCAGCAGGTTCTGACCAGTTCTGGAGAACCGGTAGCGGAAATTTTGAGTAGTTTGAAGAACTGGCAAATACCACCTCTGACTGGCCCTGCCCCCATCTATTCTCTGCCTCCTGAGTCCCAGCTGATCGGCTGGGTCTCCTTTTGTTGCCCTGCACAGGAGAACGGAGTTGGAAAGCAGGTCAGTGGGATGGGGAGGGAATGGGGATTTTGCAGTATCCTTCCCCTGTCATGCCCACCAGCCATGCCCACCGAGCCCTGCCATGCCCACCAAGCCATGCCCACAGAGCCAGTAGTATTTTTTTTTTTTTGAATCCCACCACTGGTCCTGCCGAAATTGCATTATGTTGAAGGGTTTTTCCAGAAGTCTCTAGTTTTCTTGTCCAGCAAATCTTTTTGTTTAAGTAGCTTTGACTTTAACTGGATGTAAGGATCTTTTCAGCAGTATGTTGCAGCATAGGTCTAAATTATTTTCAGTGATCACGTTAGCCAAAAAGTTAGTTTGGCCATCTCATTCAGCTGTTTTTATTGTAAACTGATTAGAGTAGAATCTATTCTAATATTGTAACCTGTGATGATGGCATTGCTGTTAATTTTTACACTGTGTTTTTAAATTTCTCAGTTTCTTTATCTCTTTTTCCTTTTCTACATTTTTTTTTGTTTTCTCTCCTTTAAAGTGAAATATAAATACAGTTCAAGGTATGAAAAGAAAAAAGTTGCTTACTTTAGGGAGGAACAGAGTGGGACCTAACCAAGAAGTTGAAGCTCAAGTTACACCTTTCTTTTTTCCAGCTGTCTTTGTAATAGGGCAAGGCAAGATTGAATACTTAATTGTCTATAATTAAGTATATGAATAAGAAAAACTTCAGCTGATTTATAAGGGTATCTACTGCTATAATTTTACTTCAATTAAAGATAGAGCAGAACATTACTCTGTGTGATGGGAATCATTAAAAATAAAGATAAGACTCATGTGTCCACTTTGGGTTAGGGCTGTCCTGCTCCTTCCACTTCTTTTCCCCCCCGTTATTTCTTATTTTTGAATTTGAAATTTGATGTAACATTTTGAAAGAATTGAAGCAGAAAGAATATAAATAAGAAAAATATTGAGCATGTGAAAAACAGGAAATAAAATACGGATTCCTGTTGGACTTTGAATTGAACATGTTTGGTTAGCACAGTATTAATAACTGACAAATTATAAACAGTAACAGTACATTAGATCAACACTAAAAGTTATAAATCAGAATAATATATAGTTCTATAGATAAGAAAACCCACATTTCATATGTGCGACAGATCCAAATGTATCGTAAATCCAAGAACCATTTCCAATTAGAATTAAATTCCGCATTAGATTTACTTTTTATGTAAGAAGCTACTCTGGACATCAAAGCAAACTTCCACAATTTAATTAGCCCTTTTTCTGAAGAGTAAGTCAAAGGTAGTTTGCAATAAAAAGCATATAAAATTATTTCAGTTATTGGCATATACAATACTAAGTCCATGTATTTTAAAGGTTTAGTGAAATACTGTATAATAACATCTCAGGCTACAATGGAATTATGACGTTCTCTTAATTGTTCTTTATAATTGTGATTTTCCATATTGTTCAGCTTTACAACACTGCAATAACATATAAAAAAGGATCTTGGGTACATTTCCAGCATTTTCTAGAAAAGTAATTTCAGATAGTCCTTGACTTAAAGGCCATTTATTTAAACACTTCTCAAAGTTACTAAAAAGTGTAAAAGTGATTTAGGACTGTTGCACAATCCTTGCAGTCATGAGATTGTAATTCGGGTGCTTGGCATTTATGACTAATTGCAACTTCCTGTGGCCCCATGGGCGCAATTTGTGATCTTCCCAGCCAGTTTACAACAAACATCATCCATTGGGAAAGCCAAATTTGCTTAACAACTGTGTGATTTCTTTAATGACTGCAATAAAAATGGGTCTTAACTCAGGTTTGGTCATATGCTGACTCTCTTAACAACCACCTCTCTTTGTGACTAAAATTCTGGTCCCAGTTGTGGTCATAAGTCAAGGATTATTTGCATTCATTTTAACAATCAAGAGTTGAATAATATCCAACAGTAGAATGTACCAATTGTAAATATAATGTTCCAAGTAAATTTAGTATTCTCCTTCTATTGAATTTCCCACTGCTGTATCTCTGTTACAGTGTTCAGGTTTTGCATCCATTTATCATATTGCCCTTAATTTGATCAGATTTGGAATTGTGGGGTTTTTGTTATTGTAAGAGTTGTATTCTAAGATATACAAATCTTTTAAATAAATAGCAAAGTGGAGTTCAAATCCTTCAGCAGGCTGTCCTTTCTTCCAAAGAGTTTGCGTAATGACTGCGATTCGGAATGCTAGGATTGCCGTTGTTGAGCAAAGCAATCAGGATGGAGTCTTGCTTAACAGTTGCTGCACTCAATAACCAAGATTTCAGTCTCGGTTGTGATAATTAAGCAAGGACTATCTGTAAAAACTTTGTATCTAAGCAGATTATTGTCTTTCATTTTAACATATTCCTTAGTATATTCATCTTCATGAAAATAAATATTTAATAATGGCACAAGAAGGGGAAAGCCTGGACTTACTCTTTTGCTGTGTTTATCTCAAATATTCAGTAAATTACTTAACATTGCATATCCAATTATATCATTTTTATTCTGTTGGTATTCGTTCAGCCCCTTTGAAAGACTTGCCCTTCTATAAGGGTTATAGAACTACCATATTTTTGGGATTATAAGACACGCCGAAGTATAAGATGCATTTAGCTTTTGGGGAGGAACCAAGAAAAAAAATCTGCCTCTTCCTCCCAGCAATTTGCCTCCTCACAGCAAACAGCCTGGTCAGCTTCAGCACAGCCTGATTAAGACAAGCAGCTGATTGTCGGTTGGATTGGCTTCCTGATGATCAGCTGTTTCAGGCTGCAGGGATCACCATCACCTATTGCCGCCTCCGCGTGCCCCATTTTCAGCCTCCGCATCCCGTTTTTGGCCCGTTCCAGGCAGCAGGGATTGGAACAGGCCAAAAATGGGGTGCACGGAGGCTGAAAACTTGTGCTAATCAGGCTGTGCTGAAGCTGAGCAGGCTGTTTGTGGTTTGTTACAAGGAAGCAAATTGCTGGGAGGCAGAAGCCAAAGGGTAGGAAGGGCTTTGGCAACATTTGCTGTATAAGATGCACAGACATTTCTACCCACTTTTTTGGAGGGAGGAAGTGCATCTCATACACCAAAAAATACAGTATATAAGACATGATCTGTTCTGAAATTCATATTAAATAGCTGTCATGATAATATCTGAAATTTGGGTTTGCAACTCCACCTTGTTCTCCTAAGTCCTAATGGTTCTCAGTGTTATGTCAGGCCATATATAATTCATGTCTATTCCAGTTATTTATTAACTTATTCTCAATGACAGTTGAAATCATTTGAAAGAGGAAGTAACATTTTGATGGAATATTCATTTAGTGGCTGTAGTCCTTTCTAACTGGAATAATTTTAATTTCTTCCTTCCAAGAATATTAATTATATTTTTGCCAAATATGGCAAATAATTAGTCTTGACTAAATCTTCATTGCTTCTTGTCAAGAAAATCCCTTAAAGTTTTTATCAGTGTTAAATCTGGTTATTTGTCATGTACATTGTTTTTCTTTTTTTGTCCAATTCCATATAAACAATTGAGTTTTCTTTTTATTGATCCAATAACCTGACACAAAACGTATTGTTTAAAATATCAGCAATGTTAAAGTGTTTCTATGCTGAGCAATTGTAAGAACAATATCAACACTATGTGTTTTTGTGTAATTAGTTTAATTCGCAATATTCTATTGTCTTGGTAAGTTGAATTACCAGTGGTTCTAATACAAGTGAAAATGAAGGAAGAGAAAATTCTTGTCTTATTGTAATTTAATTTAGCACAGCTTTGACTTTAATTCTTTGAGGCTCAGCTTCTTTACCATTCATATTTCAGAAACTGGGTAATTAAGGATAATTTATCTTTCCTTTGTCATTTGTCAGAAGTAGTCAGTTTTAATAGATGTGAACTTGAAAAAAGTACAAGACCTGTTTCCAATTGATTTTCAAACATTTATGTTATATATAATATAAAAATGGGTAATTTCTAATGCATTATCATCAGATAAAGAGTGATCACTTTAATGTAAAAAATATAAAGTTTTAGGATGCCATCTGGGAATAGCACATTTTAAATATTCTGCTTCTTCTTCTTTCTAATTAGAGGGACAGTGAATTTCTGAAATCAGTGTTTGTCCTGGTGTACCATGACACCGTCTATCCGCTTCTTCAGTCTGTGTCACTTCCAGAGTACAAGTGGGCAGAAGAAGAATCTGAAGGTACTCGCTGGCGAATAATAGCTGAATTCCTAAAGAAAAATCGAGAAAAAGGGGGCAGTCTACCTTCTCTACTATCATTGGAAAGCCCTCACAAAGCTTTCGATGTCATGGAAACTGCATATGATTTTTTAGGAGAGGCTAGAAAAAATAGTCCTCTAATATGAAAGACATTTGTGGCTATTCATCTACCAATTGCCAAACCAACACGAACTAATTAAATAGAACTGATAATGTGTTCCAAAATGTTGTATTTTTATCATTTGACTAAAACTTTTATACCAAATTTATAAATGCAATGTATTGATAAACTTAAAAAAAAACAACTATCATGTTGGTTATTGATTTGTATATTTATGAAGAAAGTAAATGCATACTAAAGATAATTTATTGTGTTTTTATCTTTTTTCATTCAAATATTTTCCTGTTTCCTTTATACTTCTTTACATTAAGCAAATTTCATTTGAGAAATGCTGGTATCTAAACAATTAACTAACACTGAATGTGAGACAAATAAGTAATGTCAGAAATTATAGTAAATCTTAAGAATCATCTTAAATAAGTATGAGAGTTGAATCTGTTACAGACATTGCTCTAAACCAGGGGTGTCAAACTCATGTCATCATGGCAGTGTCACGTGACCTATTGGGACTTTTTTCCTCCTCGCTAAATCGGGTGTGGGCATGGCCAACGCATGATACACTTGGTCTGCAGGCTGCGAGTTTGACAGCCCTGCTCTAAACATATATGAACTGAACATGCCTTGATGTTTATAAATGGATGTAACTGAAGAAGATGATGTTTAATCACTGGCAAAATCTGAAAAATGCAAGAGTGTAACATTTTATTAATATTACCCTTTTGGAATATTAAGAATAGATATAAAGGTATCTATTGTAAAAGAAATGGCAATTTATCCTAAAATTTGAATTATTTAGGTATGCATGCCAGATTCAGAGCTTTGTCAGATCCATATTGTGCTGCTATCCTGAATAATGAGCCAAAGGTAATTTGTTGCCATAGTTGCCAGCATGTGACTGAAAATTCTCTGGGGATTTGATCAAAAGATCTACAATTCCATAATTGATACAGATAGTTCTAAATTAACGTCTGCCTCATATAGCCACCACTACAATAATAATGAAAAAGTAACTTTGTGGCCAATTCTTGTATTTATGACCTTTATATATACCGTATATGTAAAGCAAAGGAAAACTGAAGTAAGATAAGCACAGTTTCCCATAGCGACTGCTTTAATGACCAATTTGCCATACCAATTATGGCTGTAAACAAGAACGACCTCTATTTCCGTTGCTTTTTGCTTGGTAGGATGGAAGTAGACTTGACTGATATCTATGTTGCTAAGTTAGTACTTCAGGGGCTTATCAACATCTTTTGTTTTTTCAGTGTTGCCAGGCGTTTTATTATTCCAGAATGATAAGGAAAGATACTAGTGTAGCCTTTTGAGAATGGAATGAGACTGGTTTGCGTGGGGTAGCGTGGGGGTGGGGGTGGGGAAGGGAATTTGTTCTGTCTGAGGGGCGGGGGTGAGCATGCCCAGCTCCATTTGTGCAAGTGATACTGTGAGTGTAAGCGTCCGCCACTTGTGCAGCCCAGTTCTGAATGGGATGTGGCCTGGTAGTAGGCTGTGGCCTAGGGGTTGGGGACCCTTGGTGTAGAGGAGAGAGGGAGAAATCACTTCATTTTCATTACCTATAAATTACTTCTTTCAGAAACTCGCCTCTGGATTTTGCCCTGATCTCCAGGTAATTGCCTTTCTTAATTTGCATAATGATCCCGAGGCAGAAATATAGTTGTAGAGAAGAAACTGGTTCAACAAGACTAGCTAGAAGTACTCATATTTTTGGAGATGTTCCCAATCAATTAACAGCAAGACAATGGAATCAGTTCAACCAAACATGTCAGTGCTGCTCTTAAAATAGTTAGGAAATAAGTTACTGTTAAATTTAATAGGCTTAAATTCCTTCCCTCAAACTACAAAGTTAAAATATGTATATAATCAAACATACTTTAGGCTAAGCACTTCACTGTATATTTATCTTCCTCTCAGAGCAGGAACGTGTAGAAAATGAGCAGGTAGGTTTACAGTATTTCTTGGAGGTACATGCTTTTTTCTCTATATGGGTGTATCTATAGATGTTTATTGAAGGGAAGCATACTTTTTTAATGCATTAATGACAAACATCTATTCTGGGTGTATCTTTGTATATGGAAAATCAGTGGCTTGTAAACAGTTACATCAAAGTAGATTTATAGAGTGTTTACATCTGATGAGTATAAATGAAGGACACCTGCTCATTAATACAAGTGAGGTACTAATACCACTCTATAAAGCCTTAGTAAGACCACACCTAGAGTACTGCATCCAGTTTTGTTCACCACATTATAAAAAAGATGTTGAGACTCTAGAAAAAGTACAGAGAAGAGCAACCAGGATGATTAGGGGACTGGAGACTAAAACATACAATGAACAGTTGCAGGAACTGGGCTTGGCTAGTCTAGTAAAGAGAAGGACCAGGGGAGACATGATAGCGGTCTTCCAATATTTGAGGGGCTGCCACAGAGAAGAAGGGGTCAAGCTATTTTCTAAAGCGCCTGTAGGCCAGACAAGGAATAATGGATGGAAACTGAACAAAGAGAGATTTAACCTGGAAATAAGGAGAAACTTTCTGACAGTGAGAACAATCAACCAATGGAACAGCTTGCCCTCGGAAGTTGTGGGAGCGCCATCAGTTGAGACTTTCAAGAAGAGATTGGACTGCCATTTGTCAGAAATGATGTAGGGTCTCCTGCTTGGGTGGGGGGTTAGACTAGATGACCTACAAGGTCCCTTCCAACTGATTATCTGTTAAATCTGTATTTCAAACATTTATACTATTCTCAAAAAAACAGAAGAATGGTACCTGAACTAATGTGCTCCAGCCAATAAACCAAACCTCATAGCAATCCTCGTTTAAAGAACATAAACCTTCATAATTAAAATGTTGAGAATAATTTAGTACACAGTTATTAGGCTTTTACTATGAACTATCCCAAGGAGAAAACACTCAGAAAAATGAAAGAATGTGCTGAAACAAAATAAGGTAAACTGTTTAACTTCTTGGCATGGGATTCAATTTCATTTGCACTGGAGTTAAAAACAAGCTTTTGATCAGCAATATGAGGACAGTAACTAGGGGAGAAAACAACCAAGTCTCTGTTACCAAAGTACTATGGTTCAGTAACCAGTTCAGTGATTATTTACCCACCTGTAGAAAGTTAGCACCCACCCCTCTCCTGAAGAATGAAATATTTTGAGAAAGATTAAAAAAGGCAGAATATTATATTTCCCTGGATGAGAAATGGAGAAACATGTTTTTTTTTAAGCGGCCCTCTTAATAACGCTCAGCAGGTGTCAGCACTTAAGAGATAAAGAGCTTATTGAAAGAAGCCAAGTATCTAGATAGCTCAATTATTCATAGGCAAAAATTCCCTGCAGCAAGGTCTGAACAAAGGTAGGATTAGCCCACAGCCACAATAGGAATTGTGGAAAAAATTAAGGAAATTAAGGAAAATTAAGGAAAAAATGAGCTCAATATTAGGAGTAACTTCCTAAAATAAAAAACACAACTTGCTCCATTGGAGATTTTAAAATAGAGACTCACTTGGATAGTCAGTTTTGGGGGGATGATTTACCAAATTCTTCCATTTAGGTTGGAGTAGAACAATGTTTCTCAACCTTGGAAACCGGTGGCTGGGGAACTCTGGGAGTTGAAGTCTAAAGGTGCCAAGATTGAGTGACACCGGACTAGAGGATATGTAAGATTTCCCAGTTGCAATGCTTCAGAATGGAACCAAAGGAGAACTTGAGCCTCAAAATAGAACACTTTTAGAAAGAGTCAGAATCTGTAACTTCATCTCCTTCTGATACCAAAGGATATTTAACCACACACAAATATATCCACATTGATACTTGACCTCTGATCTCTTATGGATGAGCTACCTTAGTCTTGGTGGTGTATGAAATTCTTCCACGATGACTACAGCTACCTGCCAGGCTGGAACTGATTTCACCTTTGACGTCTGTATGGGTGTGCCACTAGATACTATTTTAAGCTTCGCATGCCAACAGTTCTGCAGCAGAAGTAATTGTGGATAGAAGATCGTAACAACAGTGACATAGAGACAATAGAAATGGATCCCAAAACTTCAGGACCAGCGCCTAGCTGCCCAGCACTTGAAGATATTCCTTCAGGACTGGCCATTTTTAAAACGATACCATATGCCTTAATCTTGCCAGAGCTGGTAAGTCAATTAACTTAATTTTGTTGTAATTTTTGAAATCCTTATCTCCAATTTAACATTGAGCAGTTTTGCACATCATGTAGTGTATAGAGTCATAATGATGACTCCTGGTACTAGTTACTTGTATGATATATGCAGATTTGTGCACATATGTTTTTATACTAATTATGCTCATAGTTAATGAAAGGTTTATTTGAAGATTGGTAAACTTTCCATACTGCATTTTATGAATCAAGAATTGCATATTTTGATCTGCTGTGCATCAAAGCATATGCCATATATCTGCTTCCCATTGCTCTTAAAATGTGCACTTTAATTATTTAAAGGAGTTGAAGCATCTATCCACAGTTAGCATACTAACTGCACAAAGTTATATCTTTGCGTTAATCTAAAGTACATGTAGTCCTTGACTTATAACCATAATGGGAACCATATTTTCTATTGCTAAGCAAGATGTGTATTAAGTTGCACCTGATTCTCTGACCTTTTGGCCATGGTTGTTAAGGGAATCATGCAGTTGATAAATGAATCAAACTTTCTCCATTAACTTTGCTTGTTGGAAGCTAGCTGGGAATGTCATAAATGGTGCTCATAAGACCCCAGGATGCTGCAGTTATCGTAACTGCATGTTGGTTGTCAAGCACGTAAACTTTGATCACATGACTGTAGGGATGCAGTGATTATCATAAGCGAGAGGACTTACAGATATGAGGACATAAGTATAAATTTATAGACTTCTTTATATATTCATATATGTAAAGTATATAATACCCTAACTATGAAGCTGATCATATGATAGTGGTTTGGGTGTATGTCACTCTTTTTTCCTAATTTTCAGAAAACTCTAGCTGGAAACTATTTCAGCAAAGGAATGATTAGCTTGGAGATATTAATATTGCATTACAGTATTCAATCTGGTTTTCCTCCACCCTCCCTAATTATTCTCAGATTATTCAGGTTGACTGCTGCAAAGTTGAGTAAGATATTGTGTTCATACAGGACTTGCTCTCTGAAGATATGGGTCAATATTTTTCAAACAGTGAAGTGTGGAGACAATAATCCCAAAGGCATTGGTTTACAGGCTAGGTGTAGCTAGGCATGCGATTTCTTGGAAAAAGATTGATTCAACTAAAAGTGCTTCTCGGGGGAGAAAGAGGAGAGCGGATTAATTCAGGGACAACAGCAAGAAGGTCTATATAGCAACTTAGAATATTCAGTAATTTATTAATTAATTCAAGAGTTCATTAAAAAAAATACCAAATAATAGCATGCCTAAAGAAGAGAGATGGAAGCATTGCCACTTTCAGTGTAGTTCATTAAACCAGACTTTGTATAGGGCTGAGGGGAAGCAAAAAGAGGAAGAGAGAGGAATAGGACTTTCTGCCCTTTCACCCATTCCTACTCCTAGTAAGTTTCTAGATTTGAGCCACAAAAAAATAATTATATTGTACTATGTCAATCTCATCAAGGTTTGGGTAACAAAGATGCAGAACTGTTATCTCTTGAAGATTCAGCTGGTATCTTGGATTTCATATATTCAGTGGGGGAACAAACCCTAATAGAATGTCCTTGTTTAAATGCAGTAGAATTCAGATTGTTAAGTGCTGAGTATTGTCAGTCTTTGGAACTTGGCTTTCAGGGATTTGTCCCGTTTTTTAAAAATAGGAAATCAAAGTAACTGGTCACTATTACATAGTGCGATAATGAAATTCACTGGGAAGTAATGGCATTTCATTTTGTATTTTGCTTCACTTGGAGAACTTTCAGGAAGTTATAATTCAAGAGTTGTAAAACATGGCAGAGTGACTATGTTCCTTATGTTAATTGCATTCTCATTGTATGAGGCATAGATTTTAACTCAACTGGAGTTTTGTGTGTGTGTGTGCGTGTGCGCGTGTGCGTGCATGTAGTGCTCGTATAATTTTTATTTATATGAAAACTATTCAGCAAAAATTGTGTAAATAGTAAGGAAGATTACCTTGATGGAGATATGAATCTCGGTTGCCAAGGCAACCAGCCGTAAAATATATTTTAAGTCCAAACTACCCATATAACATTTGGAACATTTGGTGGGTTTCAAAGAGGTTTACCACTGGTTTGGTGGCCGTGGCTTGGTGGGCACACAGACACTTTGCACATGCGCACATGCCAAATGCACACTTTGCGCAAGCGCAGAGGCTTTCCTACTCACCTCCTGCAATCCCTGTAGCTTCAACAGCTGACTCATAGCAATTTGCTGTGCTGCGCAAAGCAGCTGTGCTTCAAAAGCTGGGAATAAAGGTCAGTATGGGTCGGGTGGGCCCAACAGCAGCTCGACAGACAGAACCAGTTCGGTCTCAGCTGATCTTTGGCACTATCAGTACACCAGGACTGGGCCGAACTGATAGACCAGCACCACTGGCACAGAAAGATACCTTCCTAATTCACTGAAGTATAAAAGTGAGGATCATACACTGAAACCAGACTTGAAGATTCTGTTATCATGGTGAATCTTATAAAAGCAGTTTTAGCCTTCTTGTGGGGTTGATTTTTTTTTGTCTAGTCTACTTAATTGGGCTGAGGGCTTAGAATAAAGATTGAAGCAAGCAAGAAACCAACAACATGTTAAATAATGCCTTATTTGCAATATTGTTCCAGAAGCCATTACTGAATGTGGGCAATGCATCTTCAAATCCATGGTGGCATAGGAGAACCCAATGAATATAACAGTGATTGCAATCAGGCATAAAAAATGGGCAGCTCAGTGGAAGAGGGTTTCTATTTTTCACAATCACTGACAGTTTTCATGAGAGAGCAACATGGAAGGCTGGTGAATTGATTTAAATGACAGGCTTATGGGAAGAGATTGATTTAAATTGCATAATTGCATAATTCTGCATGATACATATATTTTTAAAAATGTAGTTCTTTGAGTGTTGGGGCAAGGAAGGCTATTCATGAAGGACACCATGACAAATATGGCTGCTTATGTGGGAATCAAAGTTAGGATGAAATACAGGAACATGCCTTTTGATTTTCTTTACTCCAAATCTTTTTTTATTTCTTCCTGTCCCTTAAAATATTCAAGTACATCTGGATCCCAGATGTTTCTTTACTTTTTTGTGTGTATGGCCAGAAGCAACTCAGATGATGTCACCAGAGCAGCAATATTCTGCACTCAAAACTATTTGCAGCTCAATGAAGACAGATTTTTTTCTCTTAATTGAATTTTTATCCTACCTTTCTTCTAGGAGCTCAAGGCTATGTACACTGATTTACTCTAACAACTCTGGGAAGTAAAATTGGCTTTAGAAAAATGACTGGTACAAAGTGTAGTACTATAGCTAAGCATAGACTGAAACCTGCACCTGGCTGGTTCAGTTTATAATGTAGTTTTGTACAATATAGTATTTGTGTATGTGAATATTTTACCAGCTATTTTGGGGGGGAGAATGCATAGAAACCACAATTATAATATTTGCAACTGTACTTCCCATGCAAAGAACTTGCAGTTTACAAACAACAAAACAACATAGACAGATAATACAGTTTGGCTTTATGGCTTTATATAAAATAATATGAGGAAGTTTCATTTTGAATGCTTTTAATTTTCAGTGCATATTCCTACACTTTCCATCTTGAAGAACCTGTTTGATAATTTCTCAGCAAGGGGGAGCATTAACTTTCTTGACAGTGATCCTTGCTCACTGGCATTCAGTGGGTGTGTGCCTGTTGCTGGGTAATCAAAAGAGTTCAACATCTTCAGGTGGAGTTTTTGTTTTTCTTTCTTTCTTGGAAATGAAGTGGGAGGGCTGGGTACTTCTGGAAATACCTTTACAAAGTATGCTGAAAAAGGTATGCACAAACCTGACACCCAAAGAGAATTGCAGGGCCATTATGTTCTTTGGAATTAATGACCCTTAAAGTACACAATCTGTTCATATCCTTCAAATGTAATCACAGGTGTTTTTCCTTGTCTGATGCATAATCTTTTCTCTGAACAATGACTAGTTTTATACATACAATATTTCAGGAAGTCCCATTTAAGGATCTCTGTTTGATTCTAAGTTGATGTTTTGTGCAAAACAGATCAGAATCAGATATCAAATTACTGCTCCTATTCAACACAAAATTTTGCTTATACTGACTTCTTCAAGATTTCAAGCAAGGTTTTTCTTCTTTCTATACTTACAGATGCCAGTGACAGGACTTGGGACATTATCAATACCAGGAATCTGTTTTATTAGGATCTAGTATTAGGGAGACAACTGTATTTGCATTAATTCCATTATAAATATAGTTTTTCTTCAGATCTCCTCTTGGAATTGGGGAAGATTGGATCAAACACAGGTCACATCTACCTGTGTTACCCCCAAAATAAGACCAGATCTTATTTTCTTTTGAGGCCCAAAATAAGCACCAGGACTTATGGGGGGAGGGGTGTCTTATTTTTTTCCATATATGGGACACACTTCTGCTTGCTTGCGGCTGGCAGGAGGTCATGCGGTGCACTGGTGCCACTGCTGTGAGGCCAGAAAGGATGGAGCTGCCCCATGTGCTGCACACTGGTTTATCTCTGGCCCCGCAGCCAGGCCACCCATGCCCTGACACCTTCCCCCACCTCACGGTGGTGGCTCCAGCAGCCCTATCGCCCCCAATGTGGCCACTGGCCCACTTCTTCTACTTGCTCATGGCTGCATAGAGCAGGAGGCCGAGTGACATCTCTGGTGCCACAGTCACGAGACAAGGGAGGTATTGGGCATGGGTAGCCTGACTGCAGGGGCCCTGAGGTAAGCTGGTTTGGGGTGCGTGGGGCAGCTGCATCCTCCACCTTGCCTCATGGCCATGGCACTGTGAACAACCAGATGGAATGGGTGGGTGGTCAACTGTGCAGGCTCTTAAGTAGGGTTTATTTGGGGGGCAGGATTTATATTAGTGCACACTTAAAAACATGCTAAGGCTTATTTTGGGCACAGGTCTTATTTTTGGGAAACTATTTATGTCCTGTTCTACAATCAATTTAGACTGCCACATGTTCACTATAACTCTTGGAGAAGCCTTCCTAGACTTAATCTTTATCCTACATTTTCTCTCCCTCTTCCTCTTTATGAAATGAATAGTGACATGTTTCTTAATATTAATTGCTGGAAATCACAAGGAAAATGTTAGTGTGTCCTATTTCTTATGGAAATGCTGGAACAGGAAGAAAATGTTGGACTAGGTAGCCTTCTGGTCTGATTGATCACCATTGCAGTTGACTGTTATTTTAATGTGGATTTGTTGAAATGGCTTATTGATGACACAAAGGGAAAGTAGGCAGTCAATATCACTCATGGGTGACATCCACCAAAACAACTATAATACTAAATCTGGCTAGGTTTGTGGAATAGGTGCCTATGTAACACAATTCTATTCATGAGAGCTTAGAAACATGTGTGTTTAGCAGGGAACTATAGGTAGGTTCATCTACAGACAACTTTATGCATGTTTACATAGAATTTGTACACAAAGGCAAATACATGCAACTGTTGTCCGGAGAGACAGGATTGCAATTTTAAGTCAGCCAGAGGTCTAGCATAAGCCACAATGATGTCATAGCATCATTTGCACTGATGTATTGATGCCTATGATGTCATTTGTCTACCCTTCCCAATCATAATCAAGATGAGTGGAAAATGAATAAGGATAAAGCAGGCTGTTTGTGAGACTGGAATTCAAATTTATACATACATACATACATACATACATACATACATACATACATGAAATATGTTGATTATTTAGATCACAATTCTAAAAGGAGAATACAATAAATATGCACAAAACTGAACAAAAAATGTACTATTGTCCTGCTGCTCAGAATATGGTGACAGATGGTGGTGATGAGGATGATGGATTTTGTTGTTTAAGGTGCTAAGAGCACCCTTTGTTTAGCACAATTATTTATATACTTGCAAGACTGCTTTACTCTCTATGGAATAAGTCATATTAAATATTTATTATTTTTTAAATAAAAGATTTGTAATGCCTTAACATTTTTAGAAAAAATATAAAGTATATTACAATTTTAAGCAATTTTTTATACATTTGTGACATACAGCTCCCCGCCCCCTCATAATTTGTCTTGCTGTTCATAATCAAGGAGATAGATCAAACCAAACATTTTGACATTAGTCATGAAGCTAACTTTCTATCGAACACACAAAGGACAAAGGTGACTGGAGTTGTAACTCCATGATTACTACAAATGATTCACCTTGTACCTGCTTACAGACAAAGACTTAAAACTACAAAACCAACAATTAAACCAGGGAGGACTTGGACTGAGGAGGCAAAGCTTGCCTTGATTACACTGATTGGAATATTTTTGAAGATACCTTTGTAGACCTAGGTGAACTCATATGTCAGCTTCTGTAAAGACCTATGTGTGCCAACCAGGACCCTGCAAATATATCGTAACAAACCTTGGTTCACAACTAAACTTAAGCAGCTACCTCATTCCAAAGAGGAAGCCCACAGAAAAGGTGATAGAATGCTGTACAATCAGGCCAGAAATGCATTAACAAGAGAGATCAGAGCAGCAAAAAGAAGCTACTCTGAAAAGTTAAGGAATCAGTTCTCAACAAATAAACCAGCAAGCATATGGAAAACTCTTTAAAATATCACCGGCTATGGCAAACCTCCTTCCCAGGCAGAAGGAAACCAACAACTAGCGGATGACCTGAATGTGTTTTACTGCAGGTTTGAAAGGAAGCTACAGCCACCTATCTAAGGGTGGGATTCTACTGGTTTGGACCAGTTCTATAGAACTGGTTGTTATGATTCTGTGCAGTTTGGAGAACTGGCAAATCATGCCCCTGGCTGGCTCCGCTCCTCTCCGCTCCTCTCCACCCACCCCTCCCCTCCTCACCCAGTCAGTCCTTATCGTGCATGTGCAACATTGCGTGCATGCCCGACATAGCTGACTGCATTCTTCCCCACCCAGTCACTCCTTAAGGTATTGTCAGGCCTCCAACAAATCCACCCTCCTTCAAATCAAAAGTCTCTAGCTGCATCTCAGAGAAAATAAAATCGATTTATTAGAGGTTACCATGTTGGCTCATGGCTGGGTGCAGCCGATACTAAATTACATCATACATTTCCTCATTGACCCTGGTCTTCCCCCCCTGGATAAGACTTCTCCAATGGGACACATCCATCTCCAAGAGTCATCCATCATATTCTCCAATAACCTTCTTATGCTCGGACAAATTTGGGCTACTAGGGTGATTATGTAGGCATTTCAAGAATGCCTTGTTTTCCCCCACTCCCTTTTCTGGCAGCTAAAAAGACCAAAGGAGTATCGCTTTAGTTGACAGGTATTTCTTTTTTCCCCCTCCCAACGATCAGCTGTTCCTATGATCAGCTGTGGCGGGATTCCCTTCGCTTACATACTGCTTCACCCAGGATGCTTCCCTAAGGTCCAGGAAGGCAAAAAATGGAGGGGGGGGTCGCAGCACGCCCCCTGTTCCCCCTCCATTTTTTGCCTTCCTGGGCTCCAGGGAAGTTTCCTGGGAGCAAAAACACCCCCCAGGAGGCTTCCTTGAGGCACAGAAGGCCCCAAAATGGAGCACAGCGTGGTGCTGCATGCCCCCCCATTCTCTGTTTTTTTCCTTCCTGAGCCCCAGGGAAACCTTCTGGGAGCAAAAACGCTCCTCAGGAGGCTCCCCTGAGGCTCAGAAGGCCCAGAAAACTGGGGGGAGGCTGCAAAAAAGCCACACCCACCCAGTCACATGGCCATGCCCACCTAGCCACAACTGGAACTGGTTGTTACAAAATTTGAATTCCACCCCTGCACCTATCTCCACAACTCCCATCTCAGACAAACCAACAACATCCAAACCGCCACAACTGACCCCAACCAATTGGGTTTACAACCTCTAGTGATCACAGAAAAAGAAGTGCAAGATCTATTTCACAGACAAAAGCCAGGAAAAGCACCAGGCCCAGACAAGATAACTCCTTCTTGCTTAAAAGTCTGTGCTGACCAATTGGTCCTCATCTTCACCTGAATCTTTAATAAATCACTAGAGATGTGTTCCTTCTTGCTTCAAACACTCTACTGTCATCCCAGTGCCAAAGAAGCCCTCCATCAAGGAACTGAATGACTGCAGACCAGTTGCTCTAACATCTGTAGTTATGAAAACCTCTGAAAGGCTAGTGCTGTCCCACCTGAAAGATCCACTGTTAGACCTCCTGCAATTTGCATACCGAGCAAATAGATCGACAGATGATGCTGTTAATATGGCTCTGCACCACATCCTACAACATCTTGAATCTCAAAAACCTACGCAAGGGTTCTCTTTGTAGACTTTAGTTCAGCATTCAATACCATCATGTTAGAGTTTGCAGCAGAAATTCAAGTCCAGAAAACACACAGATGACTGATTCATCAGGATCATTAACTTATTTATAAACATAATGATATGAATAAAGTTTACAATACCATTTATAGATTCTTTCAATGTAACATAACACAACAGCAAGCAGCAGCAGCTCAGAGCAGATATCACTTTTAGCAAGCAAGCCTAGTTTCAGTTTCAATTCTCAGCAAAGCACACAGAGCCAAACTACACCAAGGCTGTAAGCTCCTGTTGGCTGGTCTGTTGCCATGCTTACTCATTGGCTGACTTTGTTACTAAGCTCTATTCCAGTTCATGAATATACCCTGACACATCATTCCAGACATTCTTCTAACTTAGCTAAAGCAGCTAGCAGTACCTGAACACACTTGTAAGTGGATCATAAGCTTCCTAACAGACAGGAAGCAGCAGGTGAAGCTAGACAGAATCACATGTGATACAGCAGTGGGATCCTACCTGTTCCACTACTGGTTCGGTGATCACGTGCACGTGCACCTAATGTGCGTACGCAGCTTTCCACACACCAGCTGAGGCCTGCAGCGCCAATCAGCTGAGAGGATCACTAGAGAAAAAAGAGAGAAAAACACAGGTGGGTGGGAGTGCTGATCCTGTGCTTTTCTTTCTCCTCTTAGCTGATCCTTCTCTCAGCTGATCATTGGAAGCTTTTTTACTACTGGTTCAGCCAAATCGGGCCGAACTGGTAGCATACTACCAGTGATCTGATACCTGTACAATTAGCACAGCCACCCCCCAAGACTGTGTGCTTTCTCCACTTCTCCCTATATACCAATGACTCCATCTCAAATGATCCATCTGTTAAAATACTGAAGTTTGCAGATGATATAACAGTGATTGATCTCATTCGAGATGACAAATCCGCATACAGACAGGAGGTTGTACAACTTGCCTCGTGGTGTGACTGGAACAATCTGGAACTGAACACACTCAAAACTGTAGAAATGGTGGTAGATGTTAGGAGAAACCTCCCATATCACCATCTCTTACAATATTAGTCAACACAGAATCATCAGTAGAGACCTTCACATTTCTAGATTCTATCATATCTGAAGACCTAACATCTAAAGACCTAACATCAAAAATATCATCAAAAAAGCATAACAAAGAATGTTGTGCAGATAACATCGCACAGCATAGAACACTGATAAAACCTTTCAATGAAGAATATATATAGTCCAGGCTGGTCACCAAATATTAGCTATAGGCCAAAAGTCTCAAGTCCTCAGACTTCCATTTAGGGGAATTTGAATGTAAACGACAACATTTTACTTTGCACATTTCTTCAGACTTCAGTTTTATTTCACATTTTAATTTCCAAAGCAGACTGGACTATTTATATGCAATACCATTCCATAATTGATGTTTCAATGGAATTTGCATCCATTTATGTCACTTGTGTAAATGATGACCCAGTGGCACAAGTGACATAAATTAGTGACATTTATTTATTTAAAACTGGATTTAACAGACATTCTGATTTAACTGACAATCCCTTCTCCCCAAGTGTCTATGGAGATTCTCAGTCATCCAGGTCATGGTTTTTTTCAAAGGTGCATTTTCAACTGGACTTCCTTTTTTTTCTTTGAAGACGTTTTGCTCCTCATTCAAGAAGTTTCTTCAGCTCTGACTGGATGGTGGGGAAATGTCTTCAAAGAAAAACTAGAAAATCCTGTTGCTTCTTGAAAAAGCACCTTTGGGTTTTCCCAAAGTAGTTTCTTCAGGTTTTACTTTTTTAACAACAGTTTTCTTAATGGATTATTTTAGTTTGTACTATATGTTGTTCAGGATGGAAATATTGAACATCATTGTTTAAAATATTCGTATTCCTCCTTAGGATTAAATGTGCAGTCATATAATATAAATACACTGTGGTCATTCTCGAGTTTATTTTTCCTCCTCTCTCGTGCATTTGTTTTTATTTTGTTCTTGAATTAGCTTAAAAAAAGGTTTTTGCTCTGTTGTTTTTTTATTCAAAGAAAAAAAAACAAAGAAAGAGATGAGGACTGATTCTCTTTTGTGCCCTCTTTGAAAAATTATTGGTGGTTCTGCACTTTGTCCACTTCATATTAACCACAGTATATGCACATATTATTCACCCAAGGGAATTATTTTTAATTTGGACTAGAAGTTTCTTAGGAGAAAAAAAAAACCCTTCTGATGTTGCAAATGTTTTCAATTCATTATTTAAATAATATAAATGCTTATTCGTCCTGAGGACCATTCCTTATGTAGCCAATATAATACTGGAAAAGGATATAGAAAGGTGCCCATCTGGAATTGGTTTCATATATGTTCAGTTTTCAGACCCTGAGATGGTTCAACAATGATTGGTGCAACATCCTGCTAACTTTTAAGACGGGGGTCCACAAACTTAGCAACTTTAAGACTTGTGGGTTTCAACTCCCAGAATTCTCCAGCCTGGGAGTTAAAGTCGATAAGTCTTAAAGTTGCTAAGTTTTGAGACGTCTGTTTTAAGATTACATATGCAACACTTGTCCAATTAAGCTTCAGTTAGATATTTTGTGCATGGATGTGTTGCTGTCAGTGTGTTTACTGTGCTGTTTTAAGATAGATGATTTTACATGGTGTTATTATTTGTACTTTAGCCTTTTGCTCCAGAGGACATTTTAATGAAATGTATAAATCAACCAATCAATCAAATAAATAAATGCAAGCATAAATCAGAGACTAAGCCATTCTGAAGGGTAAAAAAAAGTTTAATGCTAATCATTTGTACTTCAACATTTTTCACCCTGACAGATCTTTGGCTGCTGGGTTTGGATCCTTGTAGCAGCTACCACAGTCTATTTCCCTTTGCTGCAAGGATGGGTCATGTACGTCTCGATCAGCTCCTTTGTCATCTCCTTTCTCCTCCTCCTGAGTTACTTATTTGGCTTCCATAAACAGTTTAAATCCTGGAGAATTCTGGTAAGGTGGCAACAACTCCTGTAGCTTAAAGAGATTTGAAGTGGGTAAATACTCTCAGATCATGAATGGGCTGCTTACCAGAATGATTTGGTCCGTACTTCATGTGCAATTACTGCATAATAATGAATAGAGGTTGAAGAATTCCACATTTCCTTCTTGGGTTTTTTTTTTTTAACACTGTCCGTATCTACTTCTCTCTTCTTTTAGGATAGTCTTTATCATGGAGCCACAGGCATTTTTTATCTGAGTGCTGCTGTGTTGCAGGCAAATGCAACAATCCATTCAGAGACTGAAGTGCCACCTCAATATATCCCTCTCTATTATCAGCTCAATGTTGCAGCCACGGTAAGAACCTCACATCACCTGAGCAACTACGTCTTCTGTTTGAAAGCTCACATTTCAGTTCTTGCTGGTGACATTTTATTGCGGGAACCAGAATGAAAACAGCAGGGCAGCCCCTGCTAGGCTTAACACTTCAAAAAGTCTTCCTTTATCTGCTCAGATGCTTCATCTGTTTCCCATCCTAATACTCTTTCATTTAAATGCATGCTATGCTGTTTTTATGAAGGAAGTACTAAGTCTTAAGTCCAGCCATTGTAAGGAAGCTCCTAATAGATACAAGTCAACTCATAGGCCACAAGCTAGATAATCTTTGTTCTGAACTGTTGTTTGCATTAAATCAGTGCTTCCTGAACCTGGATAAATTACCCAAAACTGGGTAAAAAGTGTTTTTTCTTTGGGAAACAACACCCAAATCCACTTCCCATCACAACAGGGACATTTAAATTGACTTAAAGATTTCCACATGTATCAAAAAGTATTTGTAAATCTCCCAAAATATTCCTTAAGATGAAAGTTGATGAAATTATCAATGAAATTTTGTTGAAATGAAAAAAAGTTAAACTTAATGATATTATTTTTATAATACGTGTGTCATGTCCCTATAATACATGTACATGTCCCTTCCTTCCTTCCTTCCTTCCTTCCTTCCTTCCTTCCTTCCTTCCTTCCTTCCTTCCTCCCTCCTTCCCTCCCTCCCTCCCTCCCTCTCTTTCTTTCTTTCTTTCTTTCTTTCTTTCTTTCTTTCTTTCTTTCTTTCTTTCTTTCTTTCTTTCTTTCTTTCTTTCTTTCTTTCTTTCTCTCTCTCTCTCTCTCTCTCTCTCTCTCTCTCTTCTCATCTGTTTTTGTTGATTTTTAAAAAACATCTTTGTTATACTGTGAGCCCCCCCCCAGCCTAATCTGAGTAAATTAAATTAAACTACATTACAACTTTTGGTTTGTATTAAGCAGTATTAACTTTCACATAGCACATGGTCTGCTTTATGGGTTAAGCATGTCTAACTCTACCTATTTAGTATTGGATTTATAATAATCACTTATCTAGGGAAGAAGCCTAGGGTTTCTAGGGTTTCAGCATAAGGTTGTAGGCTAAACAAGGCAAGAAAATACAGAGCAAGAGTTGATAAAATATACAGACTTGTCAGATGTTCTATAACTTCTCAAACTGATAAACAAAGTAATTAATTCAGGATAGGGATTAGGAGGTTTTGAGTGTAAACAGTGAAAGGGACTTGCAAGCTAAACTACTCCATTAGACTGTAGGAGTTTAACTCAACAAGAGAACTAGGAGTCTGAATGTTGGAGAGGAAGCCCTGAGCATCAGAGAAGCATTGCCAACATAAGATGGTTTGTTCATCCCGCATGTTCCTTTTGGTTAATGGTAAATTTAATGTGCTTCCCAGGCCACACAGATATACAAAGAAACTCATGGCTCATTAGGAAGGTCTGCTCTTTGACATCTGGGTTCTTTGGAGGGAGGGACTACAGCTTGCATGTCACTACAAAAAATAGAAGTTGTATGATGCTAACACCTTTGAAGGCCAGGAGCCTGGAAAATTAGAAACTATGTAACAAAACTGGTTTTTTCTGTGTTTGCTCAGATTTTCTTCACCTTCATTTTACCCTTCAACAACCCAGCAAGCTGGGTAGCTGAAAGAGAAACAAGTGTAAAGTTAGTTCTTGACTCATTTTGAAACTGAATTTAGAACTATTCCTAGTCTAATGTGCTAACTTGCATTGGGAATAGGAATAATAATGTTGCTATTTTTCCCCTTTTTCAGTTCTTTGCCTTCATCACTACACTGCTGTATATTTTGCATGCCTTCAGCAACTACTACCACTGAAAGGACATGAGCTGGAATTTGTATCCCCAAACTGTTAACATTTAAGAAGATAATTCAGTTGCAACTGAATTCACCCATCATCTGGCACCATCTCATTTTAGGTGAAGCAAATACATGTTTTTTAAAACCTGTATTGTAGCATGCTACTGAGTTCTATATGTAAAACTACTCAACTTACTGTAATCTTTCTCATGCTTGTAATTATCCCAAATCATTACTCCCCCCCCCCATATCAAAGCCTTCATAAATAATGTACATAAAATAGGGGGGATTTCTGTTTTCAGTGAACTATCTTCACATTTCCTCTTCTGTGAAGGAATTCTTGTTGGTTTGCTATGGTATCTTGCATGTGGCAGAAGATTCTTGGTTCATATATTGAGGTGGCCAGTTTCCAATTCACACAAACCGTAAATAAAATAGCATATAGCAGTGTTTCTCAACATTGGCAATTTGGAGATATGTGGACTTCAACTGCCTGAGGGATTCTGGAAGTTGAAGTCCAGACAATTAATTGTTAAGCTGCTAAGACTGAGAAACACTGATGTATAGTATATATTATAATGCTACACGACTCAGTGTATGCCTTAAAAACCCATCATCCAATTTCTTGTACTTGCACAACCAGGAAAGATTGTGTAGCGGTTGGCAACCTTGGGAAGTGTGTCTGTTTTCTAATCGATAAAGCTTCCAGAGAATTTCGAATTCCTCTACAACATTGCTTGAAAACTTTTTCCCATTTGGAGGCAACAGATTATTCATTTAGGCTACAGCAAATAATCTGTTGCCTCCAAATGGCCTGTGGAATAATTATCAAGATGTCTGGGAAGAGAAATTCACACACATTATGGTAGCTGTGATATAAATAATTTTTTATCTCATTAATTTTATGTATGATTTCTAGCTTAAGTAAGTATGAAGCTAAAGTGGCAACATAATACAAAATACCATCTGTTTCAGTGGTGGGATTCAAATTTTTTTACTACTGTTTCTGTGGGTGTGGCTTGGTGGGCGTGGCAGGGGAAGGATACTGTAAAATGTCCAGTCAGAGGTGGTATTTGCCAGTTCTCCGAACTACTCAAAATTTCTGCTACCGGTTCTCCAGAACTGGTCAGAACCCACTGAATACCACCTCTGATCTATTTACCTATTGAGGTGCACACTTGCACACAAAAAGTAAAATTCCTCCTGTGAATTGAAGACGACTCATCCTGTCCTGATGTTAACTAAATTAGAAGTTGCTGTGCAAATAGTATGCCTTTCGGTAATTTTAATATATGTAAAGGTATTCTGCTCTTTGTTATTACAATATATAAAATGTTTGTTTTGATGTAGAAACATGAAATAATTTATTGGTGAACTTGTGTATTTTTATTTCTATTTTATACTGATGTTTCAGTTGACTATCTTTTGCCAATGAATATAACTGACTTTCCTCCTTTGCCCAAATCATGCAAGTGTTTTAATTGCTGCTTTATGAGTGGGGTTGTACCATTGCAGATTCAAAAAATGTATTAAGCCCATAATTTATCAATAATTTTAGGAATCTTTAAACTATAATGTAGGAACTATGGAAGATAGTTCAAGATTGTCAAGATTGAACGTTTAGGAGCTTTAGGAACTCCCGCCAAAACTTCGCTGTAAACTGCACTCCCGCCCCATTTGAAAATATGTGTGACTGTTAGGGGTTACAGCATACATAGGCCATAATTTATTTTTAACTTCACCCAACTTTCTCTGGATTCAAAATAGCAGTGTCCAATAGTTCCTTCCAGCTTTTGTCAGAAGGATAAAACAGCACTGGGCCACAAATTCAGCTCCTCTGAGATATATGGTAATGTGTTGGGGATGTGACTTCTATTGCAATATGTCAAGATGCTTCTGACTTCACCTATCTGTGGTGCCACTGCTTCAAAGACCTTGCTACTTCCTGACAAGTAATGCTAACACCAATCCTGATGGCCCTTCTGTTTGGTCTGATAGCGCAATCGAAGTCTTAATCCCAGTTTGGGCTTCCTCCTTTTCATGGGATCTGTTTATCGAGCACACTAAGATTTGTGAGATAAAACATGTTTATCCTTAAGCTCACGAGGAATACTGAGGATTCCTTCTATATCTGCACATGGAGAAATGTAAGCACTGAAATTACTTTTATAGATTTTTAAAGGTAATTAAGAGTTAATTTGGGCTTATGGCTTTGAAGTGTTGTGATATTTTTTATTTATTTTGCTATTCCACCAACTGATGAAGTCTCTCATCATGATATCAACATTACAAAATATCTTCTGATGTGGAAAATGCCTACCCCCCTCAAATTAGAACATATATTTTTAAGTTACCAAAAGTTTACAAAATCAACATAATAGTTCATGCGCTACATCAATACTTTCCATGAAAAATTAGCATTAACACATGCAATTAAGTGTTGAAGTGAGGTTTCAAGCAACTTTCTTTCCGAGAGGAGTGGGTTGCTGATTTCTGAGGTGGTAAACTGTTCGACTCTTCCAAGTTACATCTGACTAAAGTTATGATGGCGCTGAAATAAATGACTTATGACTGGTCCTTGGACTAACAACCAACAGTCTCCCAGTGGTTACAGTTGCAATTTTGAGAGCTTGGCCACTACCAGCATTTGTGGTTGCATGCGGTCATGTGATCACCATTTGCAGTCTTCCTAGCTGGCAAGCAAAGTCAATGAGAAAACTGGCAGGTAGTCACTGTCAGGATTCCAGCAGTTACTCAAATCATGAGCCTCAAGCCACACTCCCAAAACTACAAAGGAATTTTTAGCAGTTAACATGCTAGCATTTGCCTGGGCGTAGCCAACTCTGAGATATGTCTCTGTCACCCTTGATCCTGCTTTTCCCCTCACCCCTCTGGGCGTATCATACAACGAAACATGTCCATAGCCAAGAGTCATCAATCATGCTCTCCAATTACATTTTTTTTTGCAGCAGAAGCTTCAGTCATCTAATCAGTCTTTGAAGAAAATATGAATGGAATATACTTTTGATTCCACACTGCTGCCTGCTCTTTGAAACTCCCCCCTTCTTTCTGTTGACAACTATAAAATGTGTATACAAAATGTTTTATGAGTTGACAGTCACAGGTTGCAGTCATATGATGTCTTGTTTAAGGACTACTTTGCTTTGCAATGGAGTTGTGGGTCCCAGGTAGTGCCATTAAGTGAGGAATACCTCCACCTTCATTGGGCTAGTAAGAGAACATTAGTATGCATTGCCTTGTCTGTGAATGTAGGTAGTCCTTGTTTATTGACTGTCTTGTACAGTGACTATTTTCAGTTTTGACAGTGATTAAAATAAGTAATATTGAAACCAGTCTGTGCATTTACAATGTTCTCTGTAAAGCAAAGGAACACTGAAGTAAGATCATGAGCACAACCATGGTTTCACTTAAAGACCACTTCACTTAATGACCAAATTGCCAGTACCAATATCTGTAGTATTATAAATCTATAAAAACAGTACAAATGCTACTGTTTTAGTATGCATGCATATATGTTGATGTCATTTCAGGTAGTCATTGACTTACAATCATCCATTTAGTGACCATTCAAAGTTACAACAGCACTGACAAAGTGACATAAATATTTTTCACACTTACAACCATTGCAGCATTCCTATGATCATATGATGAAAACTTGGATGTATTTATGATAGTTGCAGTGTCAGCCTTGGAAGCCATTTTTTACTTGGAAGCTTTGAGGCTGCTACATTCAGTGCCTGAAAATTTGGGAGGGAGGATTTCATAATAGGGTAGAAGATTAGACATAACAACATTCTTTCTCAGAGAGTCAAGGACATATTGCCCTGCACTTGCAGAGGAGTGACTGGGTGGATGTCTCCAGTTGGGATGAAGATTTGATTGAGCCATGTGATGGACTGATCGGTGCAGGGGATGGATCTTTGATTTCTTTTTTGGGAAGGGAAAACTTCAAACTTTCAGATTCGGGTTTTCCCAAATGTGCCAATATGACAACTCTAATAAAATGGAACTTGAGGAACTGATTGTCTTGGAGTTTATTGGTATGGTTAGTTGAAACACTTGACATGCAGTATCCATGTAATTACCTTTTGTGACTTTTTGACAAGCAAAGACAATGGGAAAACCAGATTTACATAACTGTTTTGCTAATTTAACGGGAGCAGTGTTTTACTTTACTATGGCAAGAAAGGTCATAACATGGGGTAATACTCCTCCTGATTGAGTTTGATGCTTGGTGACTTCACATCCACATCCATATGTTGTGTTTTCCTGAAAATACAACCTATCCTGAAAGTAAGTCCTAGCTTGATTTTTACACATGCACCCAATATAAACCCTGCCCCCCCCCAAAATAAACCCTAATTAAGACCCCACCCACTCCAGGGTACACAGGAAAAGCTAGGGTGGTAATGGGGGTGGGTGGATCTGCCCTACTACTCATCTTTGGATAGTTGCAGCCAGGCCTCTCACTCCCAACACCTCCCTTGCCAGCCCATTTCTTCTGCAGCCAGCAAGGCTTTCCTGAAGGCTTCTGCAGCTGATAACAAAGCTTCAGAGCTCGGTTATTGGCTACAGAGGCCTTCAGAAAAGCCTTGCAGGCCTTGCTGGTTGCAGAAGAAATTCCTGAAGACTTCTGACAGTGAAAAGGAGGCCGGGGAAATGCGTGCAAGTGATGTGAGACAGTGGATGACACCCCCCACAAAATAAGACCTGGTGCCCTTTTTGTATAAGGCAAGTTCTTATTTTTTGGGGAAACACAGGTAGGTTTCCTGATAACAAAGGTAACATTTACCATTCCTTTGTTCCGGAAAGATTTTTTCACTTCCTAATACTGTATTACCTGAAGGGCTGGTAATCCTTGGTAGTCTCCCATCTAAAGGTTAACCTTTTCTCACTCTGGTTAGGTGCCAAGACAAGATCATCAGAATGCTGTTGGTTGCATTGTTCAATTCCTTGAGAAGGGATTTGATATTTTTGCAGTGAGCTGCTTAATTATCTGCTAGATGTATTTTTAAGATAAAGGGTTCAGAGCATGTCCCTCATCAGAGAATCAACATTAGAAAAGAGCAAGAAACACAGAAATAATAAAATTAGCAATTATAGAATTGGATAAGATCCAAAAGAGCCATTTTCACCAACACAGAATACATTAGAAAGTAATTAATTAGTAAGTAACCTATTAAGTAGTTCATAATATGTCATACAAAAGAGAAGTGAAGCCTAATTTTAAGATCCTGAAAGGAATGGGTAATGTATGTATGTATGTATGTGTTTTCTTAAGTTTTTGCAGGCATTTATATGTATGGTATTCAGCTTTGTTCGGGTATTTTCCCACATCATTATAGTTGTGCTTTTAAAGATGTAGCAACGTTTCGGCAGAATCTCATCTGCCATCATCAGGCTTCTGTATAGTGTTCGTCTGTGAGTCAGACTTTCACAGCCTCTTCTGTTTTAAATTTGGTGCTAGCCGACTGCTGTGCCAGAATGGTTTTTTTCTTCATCCTGATTGGTTGGGAGTTTTGGTCTGTTTTTATTGGTCTTAGAGTTTGCTGTGTTCTGCTTGATTGGTGTTTCTACTATCTTCTGTTTTGTAGCTTTTTTTGTCTTGATTGGCTGGCAACATTGTGTTTCTTGTATTGGAGGCTTTTAGTGCGGCTTGGCTCTGAGTAAACGGACAGCTATCATTTATTAGGAAGCTTCATCTGGGTGCCTGGTTGGGGTGTGTTTGAGCTGGAGGTATCAGGGGGAGTCTATTTGTGCCCAGGTGTTTGCCTGGCTTGTGATGTGGAGATTTTTTTGTTTGAGAGTGCAGGCTTCCAGATAATTGGCAGTCTGGTGGAGTCATCTCTTCTATTCATGCTTTCAGAGTTTTGTGGCTTTTTGTACCATTCCTAAATGTACTACTCTACAAAAAAACAGATGGCACACTAGGACACACCATATACCAGAAGAAAACACACACCAACCGCTACCTCAATGCCCAATCCCACCAGATAAACTCCGTGGCCAAAACACTACTTGCTAGAACCAAACGCCTGGCAGACAAGACACACATAAACACTGAACTATGCACCCTGACTAAAGTACTGACAGCCAATGGCTTCCACAAAAGCAAAATCACTGGCTTGATCCACAAAAAAACCACACTGAGACGTAATGGAGACCTAGAAGATGAACAGACCTATGGAACAGCTGTCCTGCCCTACTACATAAGAGGTACTACAGACAAAATCAGTAAGATACTACACAGGCATCACATCAAGACTGCCTTCAAAACAGACAGAAAAATAGCAGCCATCCTTAGAAACCCCAAAGATAAAATTGACCTGGAAAACCAAGGCATATATGAAGTCCCCTGTGCATCATGCCTGGCCACATACATTGGACAGTCCAATAGAAGAATAAGTACCCGCCTGGATGAACACAAACATGCAGTAAAAAAGCTGGAACACACTTCCTCACTAGTCCAACACATGAAAGCCACAGGTCATAGCATCAACTTCAATGGCACCAAAACCCTAGCCACTATAGAAAAACCCCAGCCACAGAATTATCAGAGAAGCCATAGAGATTGAAAAAAGACCTGAAAGGATGAATAGAAGAGATGATTCCACCAGACTGTCAATTATTTGAAAGCCTGCACTCACAAACAAAAAAATCTCCACACCACTAGCCAGGCAAACACCTGGGCACAAACAGATCCCCCCCAGATACCTCCAGCTCAAACACACCCCAACCAGGCACCCAGTTGAAACCTAGCTTCCTAACAAATGATAGCCGTCCATTTACTCGGAGCCAAGCTGCACTAAAAGCCTCCAATACAGGAACACAATGTTGCCAGCCAATCAGGACACACACAAAAAGCCACAAAACAGACAGAAGATATTAGAAACACCAATCAAGCAGAACACAGCAAACTCCAAGACCAATAAACACAGACCAAGACTCCCAACCAATCAGGATGAAGAAAAAAGCATTCTGGCACAGCAGTAGGCTAGCCCCAAATTTTAAACTGAAACAACTGTAAAAGTCTGACTCACAGACGAACACAACACAGAAGCCTGATGATGGCAGATGAGATTCTGCCGAAACATTGCTTCAACTTTAAAAGCACAACTATAATGACGTAGGAAAATACCCGAACAAAGCTGAATACCATTCATGTAAGTACCCGCGAAAACTTAAGAAAACACACATGTATATGTATATGTATATATGTATACGTATATGTATGTATATATATATATAAACTCATCTAGAAATTCTATATAATACAAAACTTCACTTATGAACTGAACATTCCCCACTCTTAAAAAGCATGTAAATGTGCATGGATACAGATAATTCTCAACTTACAATCTTTCTTTTAGTGACCATTCAAAGTTACAACAGCATTGAAAAAAGTGACTTATGGCCATTTTTCTCACAACCATTGCAGCATCCTTGTGGTCACATCAGTGGTGGTATGTTACTGGTTTGGACCAGTTCGGCCAAACTGGTAGTTTAAAAAAAGCCAAAAATCAGCTGAGAGAAGGGAAAAAAATCCTCCAACAATCAGCTGAGAGGAAAAAGAAGAGAAAAGCTCAGGATCCGCCCTCTGACCCGTCCCTGTGCTTTTCTCTTCTTTATCCTCTCAGCTGATTGGCGCTGCAGGTCTCAGCTGGTGTGGGAAAAGCTGCACACCGTGTTAGGCAAAGCACGCCCACCAAGCCACACCCACCAAACCGGTGGTAAAACAATTTAAATCCCACCACTGGGTCACATAATCAAAATTCAGAGGCTTGGCAACTGGCTCAGATTTATGATGGTTGCAGTGTTCCAGGGTCATTTTGTGACCTTCTGACAAGCAGAGTCAATGGGGAAACCAGATTATTTTAACAACTGTGTTACTAACTTAACAACTGCAGTGATTCACTTAACAAATGTGGCAAGAAGGGGCATAAAAAGGGGTAAAACTCACTTAACTGTCTCACTTACCACAGAACATTTGGGCCCAATTATGAAGACTACCGGTATCATGATTTATTTATTTAGAAAATTTTCATTGCTGCCTACTTGCACATGGTGTCTCAAGGCGGCTTACAATGATAAGAAAACTTCATATAAAAGAAATAAAAAGAATAAAAAGAAAAATAATAAAATAATAACCCCCAATTATGCGCCTGCACACACGCACACAAACTGCATATACAAGTGCACACACATACACACATATACTTACACACACCTTTTCCCAACAAAAAAGAAAGAAGAATCATCCCAGGATTAAAACGGGGAGGTGCCCTAGGAAGAGAGAGAGAGAGGAGGTGGGAGAGAGAGAGAAGGAGGGAGGTGTGGACTGAGATGATGGGAGGGAAAGAGTTAATTGATAAACAGTCCCCTTCAAAGTAAAAAGGGCACAAAACTCAATTCAGTCCATATAGACCTCCCAGACTCCCTCTGTGTAAGAGATGGGTGGTTTCAAATTTTGATAAAATAAATAAATGAATAAAAACCTGCTCAGACATTACCAAATTTATTATATCAGAATAGATGAAATGTTTGAAAAATTGCAAACCCTTATAGAGCAACCATAAGAAAACTGCTCCTTATTGAGCATCTCAATAGAGCATGAACCAAGGGTGGGATGCTACTGGTTCTGTCCGGCTCTATGGAACCAGTAGCTCTGAAGAACAGCAGACACCAAACCGGTTCTGTGTTTGCTGCTATTTGACCCACCCACCCACCCGGGCTCTTACCTGTCCTTTATTTCCTGCTTTTTCAACCTCAGCTGCTTTCCGCGGCTCAGCTGAGGTTGAAAAAGCAGGAAAAAAAGTGGCTTTTCAAATGCTGCACGGCTGCGTGCAGTGCTTTCCAGCTGTCCGGTCGGCATAGCTTAAGGTTTTTAGCATGCGCACACAGTGTGCATCTGGCGTGCATGCGCAAGCAAAATGTAGTCACCAAACCGGTAGTAACACCGGTTGAATCCCATCCCTGGCGTGAACTACATATTTCTTTATGTATCTTTGCAAGAAACCAAAACCAGAGAACTCTTAAAGAAAAGAAAGCTAAATGTTAGAAATGGGGCCCTGGTAGCTCTTTGCTCTTTACTAGGAATTGGTACTACAACAATTGGCAGGAGGCATGCATAGCCCTAACTATGAAGAATATTCCCTATTGATTTTCTTAAATCTATGTTCTGGTCCAGAAGTGGAAATCAGTATGGACACATTTTATTTAGCTAGATGGCAACCTTGCTATCTTTGGGAGACCTAACCCACCTGTTTTAATCTAGCTACCAGTATTAATTCAAAATATACAGTTGATGAATGTGAAATAGTTTTATTCTGCCACATGTAATTGTATGATTAGCCACCAGGTGTCCGCAATGCTCTGCTGGAAGACTGCAGAATACAGCATACTTTTTCTTTTCTGCTCAGCTGTAACTCTCTCTTGGTGCAGTTCTTCTGAAAAACTCTCCTTCCATCAACCCACCTACCTATGATTTGGAGCTATTCCTGAATATCTAGCAGAAATTTAGTTTAGTTTAGTTTTACTTTATTGTCATTGCACTTCGTACAACGAAATCAAACACCGTCTTCAGTGCACATCATGACCATGAAAATAAACACAAACACACATCCTTCACCTTTCACACATTGAACCGAAAACCCTCGACATCATACCAGCACTGCACTATACAGCAGAGTTCAAAAGAGCTACTTGCCTTGGGATAGAAGCTGTTTTTCAGCCTATTTGTCCTTGTTTTTATTATTCTGTACCATCTGCCAGATGGTAATAGTTCAAAAAAAGGGTTCCCAGGGTGAGATGGATCTTTGAGAATGTTTTGAGCCTTTTAAGGCAGCGGGAGCTATAAAGCTCTTCCAAAGAGGGGAGAGGGCAACCCATGATCCTCTGGGCAATGACATTAACCCTCTGGAGTGCTTTCCTATCTGCCACTGTGCAATTGGCAAACCATATAGAGGTGCAGTATGTTAAAATGTTCTCTGTGGTGTAGCAATAGAAGGTCACCAGCAGTTTCTCATTCAGTTGTTGCTTTCTGAGAAGCCTCAGGTAGTATAATCTCTGTTGGGCCCTTTTGACCAAGGCTGCAATGTGGGCACCCCAGGTCAGGTCCTCTTTTCGGGTAACACCCAGAAACTTAAAACTGGCCACTTGCTCCACTCGGTCTCCATTGATAAGCAAGGGCTGGATGTCTGATCTATTCCTTCTATAATCCACTCCTTGGTCTTATTGGTGTTGAGGACCAAGTTGTTGTCTCCACACCATGAAAGCAACTGGTCCACCTCATCTTGGTAGGCAGACTCATCTCACCCAGAGTAAGTCCCACCACTGTTGTATCATCTGCAAATTTAGCAATAGTATTACTAAAGTGGGTGGGAAATGTCTCTAGAAATAAGTGGGGCTAAAGGGGGTAAGTAGTCTTTGTAAAAAAAACAAAAACAAGTTCATCTATTTACAAATACATTTCAGATTAACCGTACTGTTTCTTGAAGGAGAAGCTCCTTCTTCAGATTACCTCTGCACCTGAGACAGTTATTTGGTAGACATGGATGTACCTGGAGCATCTGATCCATATGTCTTATCATAACATGCCTTTGTGTCCTTCGAATTAGGCTAAAAGGAATAGGATAGAGAATTGAAGTTAGGTGCTGCTTCCAAGCAGATGGCTCTTTGTATTGACAACTATTTACTTCCTTATGCTATTTTGTTGGTAAAGGAAAAGACCAATATCTTGATGGAAAAAACGTGACATGTAACAAATGTAAGAGAAAGTTGTCTAAGTTCTGTACAAAAATGTGTATACAAGGAAAGGCAACTGAGTAATAAATTATTTCCCTGGAAGTATTCCAAGTTTCTCCAACCTAAGGGCAGTTCTCTTTAAGCTATGCCATACTGACAATTCCATTTATCTTACAGAATTTTGAAAAATAAAGTATCTTGCAAGCTAGAAAGAAATCACAGAATTACAGCATATGACCTTTGGTCTCTTGGTGACAAATGGCCATTTTCTCATAAGATTGCATGACAGTTATTTTATCAGATGTAAAAAATGTGTTTCAGTGTTCATTGGGTAGATGTAAGAAAGAGAGAGTCCCTTCTTTAAACAAATCTAAATCTAACCTTGGTTTCTGCCTTAAAATAGCTTCTAAATTATATAGGAAATTGTAAATGTGGGCCAGTGGATCAAGACCATGGCATATGGTTCCTCCCATTTGAATCTTTCCAGCAGTCCTTTGTTATTTCCTTCTGTTATCTATTCTTTTAAATATTAGATTTCTACATTGCCTTTCTTACAGAAAGCTGCCTTTTTTACAGAAGCCCAAGGAGCTATTTATAATGCTCCCTTCTTCAATTTTTCTCCACAAGAATAACCCCATGAGTTGTGCTGGATTGGATTGAAAGCTGGTGGCCCTGTCCCATTCACATACTTAACCTAGTCACATCTTCTTACCAGCAGTTCAGGTAGTCTTCAATCACACTAACTGGGTCAAAAGTCTTTGTTTGAAGGAATGCAAATTCTCCATTTACTTCTTCAGGAACTTCCTGCTATACCACAAGCACTTGCGCCAGAAAACAATTAGCAAAGTTCATCATATCATTAGGCTTGAAGGGCCTAATGGCTTGAAGGGCTAGTAGCAAAAGCCACATTAAGTAGAGTTTTGTTTAATATACCCTATCCTAGATCTATTTTTAACAAAAAAAATTGACTACAACAACATATCTCCATCATTGGTCCACTAAGTGTGCACCGGGGCCAGCCCAGTAGCTGTCCAGGAATCATCCTATGTCTTTCTGTGGTTGAGGATGGACTTGAACTTCTGTCTTCCTGTCTTAAATCCTAGTTAACTCCTATACCACATTGGCTCTCAATGTGTACTCTGTCTTTCTTAGTCCTGTACTATCCACTATTGCCCTCACTCCATTCCTAAGAGGTCTGTAAGGGGTGTGCATAAGTACACAATCGTGCCTACTGTCCCTGTCCTATTGTCCCTATTTATTCGTAACTATTTCCTATATTCTTACTCATGTTTATACTTATGCCTATTATCTTGTAAGTGATTGACAAATCAAATAAAAAAAATATTAAACTGAATAATGGGTGTAGAGCAGGGTTAGGGTTAGGGTTACCAGGGATGGAAATGTAATATAAAGCTAAGTGTGTTGGGATTATAATTGATTAAAATAGTAATGGATAGTTAAATTAAGTATGTGAAGAATTGAAATACATATTTTACTTTTGGAAATGGCAAGCCACCTGCTTTCTAGAAGACAGGCATGAAAAAAATGGGATGATAGGACAATTTATTTCAATATAAAATGGTGTCTGCATAGCTCACTTTTTCTAAAAATTAAAAATAAATGTTTCAAAGCAAAACAAAGCTATACATGCATATGGCCATGGGTATATAACAAAGAAAGCAAGCATCCACCCATTTTGCTATCATGTGAAATAACTAATAGTTTTTAATGTTGCTTTTCCCTGTATCTAATAGACCATTCACTCTATTAGATAAGTAACTCATGAATTCTAAGCATTACAGAAAGTATTTCCAAGTGGTTTGTTGCTGAAATCCAAATCACTGCTAAAGTTCAACTGCAAATTAGGAAGGGTTTTCTGGAAGCCTGTGCAAAGTTCAAAGCAGAGTATGGCATTAATACATTTCCCATTCCTGCTATATGTCTTTATATATAACTACAACATCTTGACTTTGACTATAGCTCAGATAAACAAGTCTATCTGATATTATTGTAGTTGTCCAACATGATACAGAATACATAATTGTATTTTGTACTGGCTGTGACTTCTAGCAATCTAACTGCAAATAATATTGGCCATGAATAATTAAAGACAATTAAAACCATGGATAACTAAAATCCTGGTCTAGGGAAAATATAAATAAACTGGCAGAAACAAGCCTTGCTATTGATACCCTCGGAACCTCTGCTTTGAATCAAGCAAGAACTTGACATTCCATATATGTTCCTTCAGGGGATGCAACTTGACCAAAACATCTGAAAATGTTTATCCACATCTGCAGTCCTTAAACTCTATGGGCTGCTGAATACCATGAACTGCCAAGAAAACAAATAGATGGCTCGTTGAAGTAAGAAATAAGATAAGATAACTTTTATTGTTACTTTTCTGTGTACACAATGACAAACATTAAAATGAAATTCCAATGCTCGCTCTCAAAAGAAGAACGTACACATAAACACAGTGAATTCAGAAAGTATTCATATCCCCTTCACTTTTGTCAATTCTGTTATGCCGCAGTCTGATTCTACAGTTGTTGAAATTCATTTTTTCTCATCAATCTACACTCAGTACCCCATAATGACAAAGAAAAAACAGAATTTTAGAAATGTCTGTAAATTCATTAAAAAGGAAAAAACTGAAATATCACTGGTATAAGTATTCAGATCCTTCACTCACTACCTTGTTGAATCATCTTTTGCAGCAATTGCAGCCTCAAATCTTTTGGAATATGACGCAACAAGCTTTGGACACCTGATTGGGGGATTTTCTGCCATCCTTCTTTGCAAATCCTCTCAAGCGCAGTCCAGTTGGATGGCAACCATTGGTGGACAGTCATTTTCAGGTGCTTCCAGAGATGTTTAATAGGTTTCAAGTCAGGGCTCTGGCTGTGCCACTCTAGGACATTCACAGAGTTGTCCCTAAGCCACTCCTGTGTTGTCTTGGCTGTATGCTTAGGATCATTGTCATGTTGGAAAGTGAACCTTTGGCCCACTCTGAGATCCTGAGCACTCTCGAATAGGTTTTCATTGAGGATGTTCCTGTACTTTGCTCCATTCAGCTTTCCTTCAATCCTAACCAGTCCCCCATTCTCTGCTGCTGCAAAACACCCCAACAGCATGATGCTGCCACTACCATCCTTCACTGTTGGGGTGATATTGGGCAGCTGATGAGTGGTGCCTGGTTTCCTCCAGACATAACATTTAGAGTTGAGGCAAACAGTTCAGTCTTGGTTTCATCAGACCCGAGAATCTTATAACTCACAGCAGAGGTGGTATTCAGCAGGTTCTGACCAGTTCTGGAGAACCGGTAGCGGAAATTTTGAGTAGTTTGGAGAACTGGCAAATACCACCTCTGACTGGAGATTTTACAGTATCCATCCCCTGCCACGCCCACCAAGCCACACCCTAAAACCGGTAATAAAAGAATTTGAATCCCACCACTGAGTCACAGTCTGAGAGTCTTCAGGTGTTTTTTTTTTTTTTTTTTTGCAATTCAAGTGGGTTTTCATGTGTTTTGCACTGAGGAGAGGCTTTCGTCTAGCCACTCTGCTATAAAGATCAGATCAGTGGAGGGCTAAAGTGATGGTTGTCCTTCTGGAACTCTGTCCCATCTCTACGCAAGAACTCTGGAATCCAGTCAGAATGACCATCAGGTTCTTGGTCACCTAAGACCCTTCCCCCGATTGCTCACTTTGCCCAGGCAACCAGCTCTTGGAAGATTTCTGATTGTACCAAACTTCTTCCATTTTGGAATTATTATGGAGGCCACTGTGCTCTTAGGAACCCTCAGTGCAGCAAGAATTTTACTGTAGCCTTTTCCAGATCTGTGCTTTGCAATAATTCTATCTCTCAGCTCTGCAGCAGTTCCTTTGCCCTCATGGCTTTTTCTCTGCTACAGTATATATGCCAGTTGTGAGGTCTTCTATAGAGAGGTGTATGCTTTCCAAATCATGCCCAATCAATTTAATTTACCACAGTCAACTCCAATCAAGGTGTAGAAACATGTCAGCAATAATTAAGAGAAATGGGAGGAACCTAAGCTAATTTCTAGTGTTGTTGCAAAGGTTCTGAATACCTATGCCAATACAATATTTCAGTTTTTTTTCTTTTTAATAAATTTACAGAGATTTGTATAATTCTGTTTTCATTTTGTCACTATGAGGTGCTGCGTGTAAATTAATGAGAACAAAATGAATTTCAACAACTGTAGAATCAGGCTGCAGCATAACAGAATTGACAAAAGTGAAGGGGATCTGAATACTTTCTGAATGCATTGTGTATGTATGTGTACACCTCATTGTACACACACACACACACACACACACTAATCACAAAGTATTCTGAATACATAACAGTGTCTTGAGAATTAACAATATTGATACTGTATGGTACAAATCTATTGCAGAATCTAGTAGTTCTGTTTCTATTGTGAAGGCTCCTCCCAGAAGGTAACAAAGAAAAATGATCATGGTGAAGATGTGTTGCGTCCCTGACAATACTTCTTGGTCAAGGAGCATTTATATGCCATGTCCTGGATTGAAGGAAGTGAACGTCCAATAATCTTTTCTGCTGTCCTCATCCCTGTCTGCACAGCCTTCCTGTCTGAAACAGCAATACTTCCCAAACCAAATAGTAATATGGCAGGATGCTTTCAATTGGTCCTCTACAGAAAGTGGTAAGGACAGGGAAAGGAAGATGTGTTTTTCTCATTCAATGCAGAAAATGCAGGCACTGCTGTGCCCGCTTCACCAGTGTCTCACGGTTGAGTGATCAAGCTAACCTACCTGTTAGCTACCCAGCCAGAAACTTAATACTACTAAGTACCTTCACAGCTGAATCATTAATATACAGGGGTATATGGCTGTGCCTACCTTTTCTGAAATCGATAATGATCTCTTTTGTTTTTTCTACATTTAGAACCAAGCTGTTTTTTTTATACCAGTCCACCAAATCCTCTACCTCCTCCCTGTAAGTACCCTCATTGTCACCCTGAATGAGGCCCACTACGGATGTTGTATCATCCACATACTTCACTATATGTTGATAGCAAACCTTGCACAACAGTCATTGGTCAACAGGGTGAACAATAGTGGAGTTAGGACACAGCTCTGAATTGAACCTGTGCTCAAGAAAATGGTGAAATATTTGTCCTAAGTTACACATACTGGGGCCTATCAGTGAGAAAATCAAGAGTCCACTTGCACAAAGGAGTATTAAAGCCTAAAAGGCCTAGTTTGTCTACTAAATACTGAGGAATGATTGTATTAAATGATGAACTAAAGTTAACAAATAGTATTCGCATGTGTTTCTTTCCTCTAAGTGCACCAAGTTCAGATGGAGAACAGAGTAAATGGCATCCTCTGCAGAGCAATTCACCCAGTAAGCAAACTGAAGTGAATCATGTGCTGGAGAAAGGAGGACACAATAAAATCCTTTATGATCCTTTGAAAAACATTCATAATGATGGACATAAGTGCAACCAGATGCTTATCATTAAAAACCATGATTGTAAATTTTTAGGTACTGGCGAAACAATTGCAGTCTTAAAACATGAAGGGACAACTGCCTGCTGCAATGAAAGACTGAAAATAACTGTAAGAACACAAGCCAACTCATCTACCCACTTCTCGCATGCTAAGCACTTGCTTATCAGGATGAGACATAGTTTTCCTCACGAAGTACTATTTGATGCCTCAAATCATCCAAAAAATGTGTCCAGCTCATTTAAAAAGTACATGTTGCCCTTACAAGACAATGGAACCATCTTATAGTTTATAATGGCCTGGATGCTATACCACATATATCTGGTGTTTGTAGAGTCCTGAAAAAAGTTCTGAACTTTCTGGAAATGGGCTTGCTTTGCTCTTTTTATGGCACTTTTCAAATTGGCTCTAGCTGTTCTAAGCGTCAGCATATCATTGGATTTAAAAGTCACATTCTGTGATTTCTACATCTTTGCAAACCTCATGTGTCATCCAGGGTTTTTCATGAGCCTGCACAACGATGTTTTTAAGGACACAGACAATGCACCTGGATGTGCAGACACCTGTGCAGACACAGTGGTGGCATACTTCTCTAGATTAATATGTTGTTATTCTTTGCAGCTTTTTAAAACATGCCCCAATCCATGCACTCAAAGCAATCTTATAATGCTTCTATAGCTCTGTGTGCTCAGACCCTCACTTGCTTCACAGTTGGTTTCTCTCTAAGTAACAGAGGCTTATATGCCATGATAAGCAGCACAGAGAGATGGTCAGAAGAGTTAAGGTGAGGGCAGAGAATAGCTTTAAATGCATTCTTGATGAACAAATCAACCTGGAGTCTCACTCAAGTCATAAATGACCAGACTCAAATTATCCTGATTTGGATACATTATGTGACCATCTGGCTCCCAGGAGAAGGCTCTATTGGTGGGAAAAGTGGAAGGAAAGAGAAGAAGATGATCAGTAGCGAGGTAGATAGACCAACTCAATGACAGTAGTGAGGGTGCACTATTGGAAGGTCCAAAGGACCAAAATAGAACAGATCATCAAGGAGGAAATCTATCTATGTGGTTATTAAGAATAGAAACCAACTTAATGGCATGTACAATAATAAATCAATACGGGCTGCCATTTAGCCTCCAATGATTTAAGTTAGCTTCCGTGTACCTACATAGTTCCTCTGATTCAGGAAGAGCAAAATGACAAAATTGTGTGTTATCAAAACTATTATTTAAATTTCCAGGATGAAGTGCCATTAGATAGATAGATAGATAGATAGATAGATAGATAGATAGATAGATAGATAGATAGATAGATGATAGACAGACAGACAGATGATAGAACAACAGAAGGAAAGCAATACAGTCCAGTTGCTATCAGAAATCCCCCAATATGTTTCTGCAACTTTTTATGTCGAAAGGAAATTACTTCATCACAGTGTTTTTCGTATCTAACTCACATAGTTGATATAGAATGACACTGTGGCTTTTGGTGCTAAAGGATATAGGAATATCAAGAGAATTTAAAAGTTGTGTTTCTTCATCCCTTATCTAAGAAAGGAGAGTAATCAAAGCTATTTTAGTGCTATATTGGATTATGTCTTTTGAATTCATCCTTGGTCTCTGCTTTCTGACAAATTTGGTATTTGGTTATTTGTGTGACAGCCACACCGTCTCTTTAAATCCAGTACAGAATTCTTCCATTTCCAAATCAAATTCTTGAAAATTGAAATTGACCACCATAATGATCAAGCTCTCACTTAAAAAAGAAGCAATAACAATTGTAATGTCTACTTTAAATCAATCCATGCTTAAAGATTTGTACATATATTTCTATTTTATTTGAGACCTACAAAAATGATCCAATCAAATATTTCAAGTGACTCCTCATAATCCTTTTTCACAGGTAAACAATTTTTTAAAAAGGATCCCTGTACAAAGCATTGTATTTCTTGTCTAGAGTAAAGTTACTAATCCTGCAAAACCCTAACAAAATATTATTTGACAACAGAATGGATAAAAATTTTATACTTTATACTTTTATACTTCCAATGTGATTGGATGAATCCAATCCAAGAATTATGTCAGGCAAAGCCAACTATTTTACATGCCTTGCTTTAAGGATGGTTATTGCTTGGCTTAATTTGGTTAGTTGAACCCTAGTTTAGAAATTTGTCCAAGTCCTTTTCACATGGAAGAAAATGGCATTGAAGTAATCATCGGGTATCTCTTTTGCCAGAAATCAGGCTCCAATTGCTAAATGTATCTCTGCCAAGACTTATAAGATTATGTTGTTTGTGGTATTAGGCAAGAGATCGGAATGCTTTCTTTACATTCAACTTTAGCTTATTTCCATGACAACAGCATGGTGAGTAAAAGCTTTAGAACTATTCAACCATCAGGTTTCTTCAGAAAGAAGTTTACAAAAGGGGCAGGGTTTTGATTGCACAGCTGAGCTGCCATCTTGACTCTTTAACCCTTCTTGTAGACACCCCTACATTCTCAGAACCTATGCATGATGATGAGAGCTCAATACCTGTTTCCACTATCTGAAAAACTAGATCCAGTTACTATTATAAATTAATCCTCTTATACTTTATTAGTTAACAATCCCCACGGTGGGCAAATTCACTTCTATCTCAAATTTTTATGGAATTTTAAAATATAAATACTAAAATCATCTAACTATATTTAATTTTTACTGAATGTTTTCATCATTTAAAGTTTTCTTTTTCTTAATTATGGGAGGAGAGTAAGAGACCCACTTGCCAAATTCATATGTATATGATAAAAGTTAATATGCTTTCTGCAACTCATTTCCTGTCCTAAAGAAACAAATCTTGAGAAGTGCCCATATTTGAAATTATTTTAATTCTGACTTCATGTATGACATCAAAGAATGCCTATATTTGCCTTCAGACCAACAATAGGACTTGTGAAACATCTGAAACGAAGTAATAATCAACATGGTTTGTGTGGGATTTTATTTACAGTTTGTATGTACTTTGTTTTTGGACTGAATTTCCTCCACTTAAAGACTGTTATTGGGAGAGTTTTTTTCTCCAGCCAAAGGTAACCTGAACATAGGGGGCAAAGTTGGAGCTACTACAGGGACTCTTCTTACTTATGTGACTGTGTTGCCTTTGTGCCACACCCCGGGTCATCACAATAAATTGTTCTCATATCTCTTTTAACATATGCAGCAAATGTACTACAAAAATGGCAAGGCTAGAAGAGGTGAAGGCAAAACAGGAAGCCAAAACATGCATAATCTGACAAATGGAAAATAGAATGGGAATAGCTCATTATGGATGTTCCGGACTAGTAGGCTCGTAGCCTGCAAATCTGATTGGCCCGCTGAAAGCCGATCGTGATTGGTCGCCATAGACTGATGCGATTGGCCAGTAAACGGGCTGCCGCGATTGGCCCTGCCAAGAGCGGCAAACTCAAATCGCCTTCATTGGCTGCCTAGCCACAGCCAGCCCTATATAAGGGGCTGCTGCAGCTGGAGTTAGTTGCTCAGATCTGAAGTCACAAATAAAGAGCTTTAGTTACTGTCTGAGTCTTGCCTCCGTTCTTGAACCATCCTCCCAGATATAACACTGGCGACGAGGATGGGATGCAGAGGCAACGAAAGCTATTGAAATTGAGCTAGCCGAAGGAGCACGTGGCTGACAGAGCGCAACGACGGCAACATGGCCAGCAGTGCTATACCACCCGCACCATTTGATCCAGCTAGCGAAGATTGGGACTCATACATGGACAGATTTCAAATGTTCCTGGAGTCCAACAACCTCAAAGATGCCACGCCCAGCAAGAAACGAGCCATTTTTCTAACCCATTGTGGACCAGCCGTTTTTAAGATGGCTAAAGCCTTAGCCAAGCCAGCTGAAGTTAAAACCATGGATTGGGACACCCTTGCTCCCATCCTGCGCAACCATTACGCCCCAGCTGTGCCAACTCTCATTCGCAGGCATGAGTTCTACCAGAGGGACCAACGTGAAGGTGAGAGCGTTGGGGATTTTGTGGCAGACCTGAGGAACCTGGGTGGTTTGTGTGGCTTCGCCAACCTCGAAGAAGCCATGAGAGATCGCATCGTCCTTGGCCTCAGAGACCCCACTGTCCAGAGCAAGATCATGGCCAAGGGGGATATCTCGCTTGCAGATGCCATAGCAGACGCCACAGCAGCCGAAGCCACTCATAAATCGACAGCGCGAATGCGTCGAACCAGCGAGACCAACTGCCAACCCACCAACAATGCTGGGAAACCTTCAGACAAGTACACATCAACCACCATCACGAAGACGTCGAGTCATCCTCAGACAGCGAGGAAGAAGAAGTTCACAGGCTCCAGTCAGAACATGAGCAACGGGACCAGCGGGGTCGCAAGTCCAACTACCAATGCACCGGATGTGGGGGAAACCACCCCCGATCCGAATGCAGATTATTAGATGCCATATGCTGTTTTTGCGAGAAACGTGGACACATCACGAAGGTATGCAGAAACAAGAGAAATTCCAGCCCCAGATGGAGAGGGAGCAGCCCAAAGAGAAACGATGGCAAAGCCACCATGTAGAGGGACTGCCCTAGCAACCAGTGGAACCAGTACAGCAGACCCCAAAGGTTTAACGACGCCCCCAGATGAGAGAAGGCTCATCAGACCATCACCATCGGCCACGCTTCATCACTTGACGCTAAAAAGATCCGAGTAGAGGTCACGATTGAAAACAAACCGTGCAACATGGAAGTCGACTCTGGGTCATCTCTATCCATGGTATCCTGGAGAACACTCAAGCAGCTAATCCCCAACATCCGACGCCAAGACCTCAGCAGTCAGAGACTCATACTAAAAGACTATCAAGGCAACTGGATTCCAGTCGCAGGTACCCGCCATGTGCAGGTCTCGTTCAAGGGACATAAGGCAATCCTACCACTCACCGTCATAGACTGAGACCAGCCAAGTCTATTGGGTCTTCAGTGGTTCGCGCCATTAGGAATCGGAATGGCTGGCATCCATCATACTGAAGACAATGACTGGGAGGCGGCTCTCGTCCACGACTTCCGAGAAGTGTTCAACGAAAGCCTAGGCAAGTACAAGGGGTCCCCTATTTCATTTAATCTTCTCCCCGACATAGCACCCATTCGTCTAAAGCCACGCCAAGTTCCCTTTGCTCTTAAATCCAAAATTGATGAGCAACTGGACAAATTAATTGCGCAAGGCGTGTTAGAACCTATTGACCACGCCCGATGGGAGACACCAATTGTCACCCCCATAAAACCTGATGGGTCCATAAGAATCTGCGGTGACTACAAGGCCACCCTCAATCACGCACTACAGCAGAGCGCCTACCCAGTGCCAGTTGTTCAACATCTTCTGCATTCACTTGGGGGTGGCAAAATATTCGCAAAATTAGATCTGGCCCAAGCGTATCAACAGCTACCAGTTGATCCCGAGACTGCAGAAGCCCAAACTATAGTCACACATCGTGGTGCATTCAAATGCAACAGGCTCCAGTTTGGTGTAAGCGTAGCCCCAGGCATCTTTCAAAGCCTGATGGAGAGACTATTACAAGGGATAAAAGGGGTCGTGCCCTATTTTGATGACGTACTAATAGCAGCACCCACAAAAAACCAATTAGAAAAACGTCTCAGAACAGTCCTACAGAGGTTCAAAAACGCTGGCCTCAAGGTTAAGAAGGAAAAGTGCCAGCTTTGCACAGAAAGGGTGGAGTTACTTGGCTACCTCCTTGACAAGCAAGGAATCCACCCCACAGAAAAAAAATTGGCAGCTATCAAAAATGCCCCAAGACCCAAAAACAAAACCGACCTCCAAGCCTTCCTGGGACGTATTAACTTTTATAACATCTTCCTACCCCAGAAGGCGACTGTTGCTGAGCCCCTCCATAGACTACTCGATATAAGGGCATCCTGGATTTGGGGACGTCGGGAGGAACACGCCTTCCAGCAAGTAAAAGACCTCCTTACCTCAAAGGCAGTACTAATTCAGTATAACGAGACACTACCTTTGACTGTCACGTGTGATGCCTCACCATTTGGGGTAGGGGCCATCCTGAGCCACGTCCTACCAAACGGCTCAGAAGCACCAATTGCATTTTTTTCACGAACTCTATCAAAAACAGAAAGAAACTATAGCCAATTAGATAAGGAAGCCCTTGCTATTGTCTCTGCAATAAAACGATTTCATGAATATGTTTATGGGAGACCGTTTTCTATTATAACGGATCATAAGCCACTACTTGGGATCCTGGCGGGCGACAAACCTACTCCACACATTCTCTCCCCCAGAATGATGCGATGGTCAGAATTTCTCGCCGCCTACGACTATCAATTAAAATACCACCCCGGGAAATCTATTCCCCACGCAGATGCCTTGAGCCGCTCACCGCTACCCGAGCCACAGGAAGACCCAGCTCCCACACTCCCCGTACTGCAAATAGAGACAATGCCATTGCCTCCACTAACGGCTCAAGACATCACCTTTGAAACCAAAAGAGACTCTTGTTTGGCACGAGTTCTTGGCTGGGTGGAGAGGGGATGGCCAGATTACGACACTAAGGAACTGTTTAAGCCATTTAAAAACAGACAAACGGAACTTTTTTTACAAAAAGGGTGCATTTTGTGGGGAGACCGAGTTGTTGTACCAACTAAGTTACAAAAAAGAGTCTTGCAAATGCTACACGATGGACACCCGGGCATCGTGCGCATGAAAGCGCTGGCAAGAAGTTACGCCTGGTGGCCTGGTATAGACAAACAAGTCGAAAACTGGGTCGCCTCTTGTAACAAATGCCAGGAAAACCACTCAGCACCACCTAAAGCCCCAACAACAGAATGGGAAACACCCAGGGGTTCTTGGTCTCGCATTCATATTGACTTTGCGGGACCTACGAGAGGCCACACCTTCTTAATAACTGTTGATGCCTACTCAAACTGGCTTGAGGTCAATAAAATGAAAGCAACCACTACTGAGGCGGTCATTAAAAAACTGAACAGACTCTTCGCCACACATGGGTTACCAGATGTCCCAGTCTCTGACAATGGGCCCCAATTTACTGCCTTAGCCTTTGAACAGTATTTAGCGGAATGGGGCATCCGACACGCACTCACATCGCTGGCTCATCCTGCGGCGAATGGCCGGGCTGAACGAATGGTTCAGTTTGCAGAAAATGGATCAAGGCAACATCCACGACAAAGTCACTAGAATGCTGCTCCTGCAACACATCACACCAAACAGCATGACCAACAAGAGCCCAGCTGAACTCCTGATGGCCAGGAAACTCAGATCGCCTCTAGATCGTTTGCACCCTGCCTACACCCCGGAAAAGCCCCTGGGTTCCAGCAGCAAGCACCGTGTTTTCAAGGTAGGAGACCTTGTTTTCACAAAAAAATTTTCTGGGGATCCCCTTTGGATTCCTGCCCAGGTAACTCAAGTTACGGGTCCCCGCTCCTACCGTCTACTCACCACTGATGGCAGACCATGGAAACACCATATTGACCAACTGCGCTCCAGACTAACTACATCTTCCAACCCTGACCCTAACTTTGACACTAGGGGGGAGGGGAAGCAGTGAACTCAGAATTAGAACCAACACCTGCTTATTCCGAGCTAACACCGAGATCACCGCACCATGGTTGGCAACATTCACCAGCTGCAGCTGAGACTGGACAGTCAAACGCTTCGCCAAGAAGCAGCAACCAGGCTGGTTCAGCGAGCCCCGGGAGCCATGGCAGTAACAGCAAAGCTGAGGACTCCATCACCCCAGGAGCACCAGAGGAGAGCCCTAACCATGACACCGGTTCACCGTTCCTGTTTGATCCAGCAAGCAGTCCATCTGAACCTGGGTTTGAACAGGGTCAAGCGAAACTGCGTAAGTCAGGCAGACAGGTGCGAAGACCTGCCTACCTGCGAGACTATATTACTCCACCCCTTAAACGGAACCGAGAGGGGAGGGGTGTTCTGGACTAGCAGGCTCGTAGCCTGCAAATCTGATTGGCCCGCTGAAAGCCGATCGTGATTGGTCGCACAGACTGATGCGATTGGCCAGTAAACGGGCTGCCGCGATTGGCCCTGCCAAGAGCGGCAAACTCAAATCACCTTCATTGGCTGCCTAGCCGCAGCCAGCCCTATATAAGGGGCTGCTGCGGCTGGAGTTAGTTGCTCAGATCTGAAGTCACAAATAAAGAGCTTTAGTTACTGTCTGAGTCTTGCCTCCGTTCTTGAACCGTCCTCCCAGATATAACACTGGAAATAAATAGGGATAGCAAAAAATCTGAGTTACTATTAAAAACATTGTGCACAATGTTGACCACAGTCTGATAACACAACTTGCAATCACTAGCCACAATGGAGAAAGCACTTAAAATCTGGAAAGGAATTTCTGAAGCTGATTTATATATGGCAGATATGAAGCTTAAGTCACAATGCACAATTGCCTAAAAATAGTATTTACCAACATGCTTGGTGAAGATACAATTAAGAGCAAAGAAGTGGTGTCCTTGAGGAGTGTATGTCAAAAATATCACAACCAGTAGTGGGTTTCAAAAAATTTTCCTACCGGTTTGGAGAGCGGCTTTGTGCGCACATGTGCAAAGGTCCACAAAGATCGCCCTTTGTATCAATGCTGGTGAGCTGTGCAGGTGCAGTTAATGCCAAACGCGCATTTTATGCGCGTGTATGTGCAGGACTCAAAGACCGCCCTCTGTATCAATGCTGGTGAGCTGTGCTGTTTTTTTAGCTTGGCTGAGGTGCAGAATCTGCTCTGCTGTACGAATCAGCTGAACTAATAAAGAACAGAATATAGGAGAGGTAAGAGCAGGGGTGGGCGGGCGAGGCCAGTTAGAGGTGGTATTTGCCAGTCTTTGAACCAGTCAAAATTTTTGTTACTGGTATGCCAGAACCAGTCTGAACCAGCTAAATACCACCTCTGATCACAACCACGTGGTGACAGCTTTTATCTTTATTTTACCTTCATTGCTGTAGATAAAAAAGGAACAGGACTATGACTGTGTGGTTGTAGCCACCACCTTGACTTTTTTTGACATGCATAAAAAAAAACGTGGGGACTTGTTTATGACCACCATTTTTCATCAACCTTGGAAACAAAGATAAACATATTTTAGATTCCTTGAGCTCTAGAATAGATGAATGTAAAAATAATGTGCTGGAGAAATAAAAGGAAAATTAATGTTAGAGAGATTGGCAATGACAAATTTACACATGATCCTGAAGTATAAGGATATTTCTACAAATGAAGATCTTTGAGATCATAATAGTTAAAGATCTTTTCAATGATAATTTACAATAAATTCCTTCTAAATATGGATCTGGAGATGGTTATCATGGATTGCAAGAAGGACTAACCACTCCCTCTTGTTCAAATAAAGACAGGGTCCTCCCCTGAAGTGACATTCAATGCAAACCCATGTTCTTTGGACGTATGTTGCAAGCAGACAACAGCCTAGGAAAAAAAACATTTATTCAAATTATAAGCCATCCATCTCACTGATAAGGCAAATATATTTGTCAAGGATTCAGGGGAAGTAAAAGAAGACAAAAAATTTGGCAGTGGGATTGAGTAGTTTTCAGTGTACCCTTGGAAGAAGTATAATGGATTAATGAGATGAGCAGCATATAAATTGGTAAATTATTAGAGATATGCCCAAATGGCAATTGCTGGGAGTCAGTTTGACTGATTGGCATCTAACATATTAATGACCTTTGCTTGTGGAGTGTAAGTTTTAGAACCAAATATCTTTTGGGTGAAAGAAACAAGTTTCACAATGAGCAAATTATCTGTGCGAAAATTCAAATTCATGTGTTGGGAGAACTCACAGAAAGTGAATACTGCATTTATTAATAGAGTAGGTAAACGGTTAAGAAAGTAAGAAGGGTGAAAAGGCAGTTAGCATATATTCGAGCTTGTGAAATTATCATGATTTTTGTTTTATTTATCAATTGGTATGGAGTTTAAATAATTCATTTCCATGTGAAGGATACAATCTATATCCTAACCCCCCCCAAAAAAGATCACTCCCCCAATTTCATCTTGGAGGATGCATTGGTTTGTTCCTTAATCATCTTTCATTCAAAGCATTACTATAAATGATCATTTGTGCATTTTTGAAAAAAAGGAGAAAGAAGAATTCTATTCTGCCAGAATCCTGCATATACTAATTTTTACAGAAAGATGAACCGTAAAAATAGTGATAATTTAAATAGAATTCACCAGATGGAGGAAAACTGTGGCTAGATATGGATGTTGCTTGTATGCTAATTCTTGATGAATAATATCAAACTCTCTATTTTCCATTTTTAGGATTTATTTATTGTCTTTTTGATTGGACTTGGATTAGACACTCAATCTGACCAATAAAGGCTGCTTCCACGAAATTTGCTGTTTTAAATAAAAGATTGCTCTGTAAAACATAACCATCACCATCTCTCTGCTCTAAATGCATTTTTAGTTTGGTTTAATATCTTGCCATTTTAATGTTTTTGTATTTATAATTACTTCACTTCCATATAACAGGATAACAGAGTTGGACAAGACCTAGTCCAAACCTCTGCTCAAGCAGGAGACCCTATACCAGGGGTCCCCAACCACTGGGCCCCAGACCGGTCCCTGTCCGTGGATCATTTTGTATCGGGCCACAAAGAATGAATAATCGTGATTAAAATATATATAAAAATATGTTTTTGCTTCCAGGTGTCTTATTTTGAAAGACAACCACTTCTGCCCTTGCCTAACTTCCACGCTTGACTCTTTGGCGCATATTTATCCTGCATCAGCAATGCAAGCTAGCCCTCGCAAAATGAGCCAGAAACAGAGTTCACTGGAGAGTTTTTTTGGAAAGGGTAAAGAAGACAACGATGAAGCCATGAAACCATCAAAACTGCGCTGCCACATGGAGACAAAACACCCAGCACCCTGGTCCCTAGTACAAAAAAGGTTGGGGACCACTGCCCTATACCATTCCAGACAACTGGTTTTTCTAGTCTCTTCTTTAAAGCTCTCCAGGGATGGAACAACCACAGCTTCTGAAGGCAAGCCTTTCCACTCATTAATTGTTCTCACTTTTAGGATATTTCTCCTTAGTTCTAGGTTGCTTCTCTCCTTGATTTGTTTCCATCCATTGTGTCTTGTCTTGCCTTCTGGTGATTTAGAAAATAGGTTGACTGCCTTATCTTTCTGGCAGCCCCTCAAATATTGGAACAATGCTATCATGTCACCCTAGTTCTTCTTTTCACTGGACTAGAACACCCAGTTTCTGCAATCATTGGGAATAAAATACGTTTTATTATATGTTATAATAACTCAGCGTCATCTTGCACTGCGAGATGAGTGGCATATAAATTTGATAAATAAAATAGATAACAGAATTCTCCTATACTGACAGGTCTTCTGTTAGTCCCATCTTGGCTTCCTCACAGAGGTGGGTGATTTGTATTACAACATCACCCACTTTTCTCTTCAATCAGATCACAAATGTCCCCCCTTAAATCTGGGACTGGATTCCTACCCAAATCAGGTTCTAACATAAATTTCTTATATTTTTTGTTGAAGTCATCCATAATTTTGCTGCGTCTTACCACTCTGTTCTTATATCCCAATTGATCCCTGGTCACAATTGTTTTATTCTAGTTCCATGACAATGTTTTCTTTGTTCCCCATTCCTGTTCTATTTACCTGAAAAGTGCCTCTCTACTAAATCTGACTGATTTCACATTTCTTCCCTCAAATTACTCTTTAAAGCTCACATTTTTTGGGGAAGCATTTCAATTCCTTGCTAGTGAACAGCTACCTATTGCATTCCACTTTGCCTTTTTACTGCTTCCTTTTCTCTGCTGAGTTCTTGCATTAAATTATAGGTTGGAAATACTTTGAAAAACAGTCTGGCATTTAGTAAAGTCTTTTATATTGACGGTAATGTAAATGAAATAATAACCGTACATAATCACACTAACCTGAATTTTCAGACTGCTTGTTCATGCCTAGTTAAGGAGGAGTAAATTACGTTTGTATAAAACAAGCAAATCCCATTGATTTCTCCATTATCCCTACCTCAGTAAACTTCATTGTAGCATGAAGATTTGAATCTTGGTTCCCAGACTAACTGGGCATTCTGTGTTGTACCACCTTTTCTGATTGAGGCATCATCTCTCATGAATGAGCCAGAGACGTGATTTCTGCTGTTTCCATAAAGTTATTTGTTATTTTGGCTTCTATTATTTAGCTCTGTATCCCAGCACAATAAGACTACTTAAAAATATGAAATTAAAACTCATACCAGAATGTACCAGAATAATGAAACAACATAGTTCCAGTGATGCTATCCAAGGACTGATCTTCTTAAGTTCAGAGCTAGTTGCCCATTATTCTAATTACATTTTCCCTCTTGCATATGATCATTCAAAAGTGCTTGCAGAATTATGAGACAGCAAAAATTAGACCTATCCTCTGGAACAGTCATTTTACTTTCCTAAGGTCACGTAAAGAGTATGGGCAAGTACATAGGTTGGTTAGCCACACCTATACTGAGCTCCATCCCTGGAGGGCAGGCAACTTTAAGGTAGCTGAACAGTTAAGATCTCACATACCCAAGAGGAAGAAGGGAAACTAGAATCTAGCTGTGTAGAGTGAGGACTTTTGTGTGTGATTTTGAAAAGGAAACAGCACAATGTCTTCAGCGACCGCCACAGCGGCTTTACCCAGTGGTGCTTCAGTTCTGGCTTCATTTCCTGACATTCTTGTTGTTCCTGAATTTGTGAGTATAGCTTTTTCTTCTTTTAAAAATCTAGCTTAGTTGCTAGAGAACACAGTATAAAAACTGTCTATCTTTATTCTGAAAGTTGGCCTGTATCTAAAAAGCCCTGATTAGATGCCTTCAGATTAGTTTCATAGGGATTCTGAAAGCAAAGTATCTAGATTTTCCAGTTTTGCTAATACCTTTTCTTCCAATATCAAATACATTTTTAGTGGAATAAGCTATAGTTTACTGGAATAAATTAGATTTTGAAAACAATAATGTAAGGCTGGGTAGCAAGGTTTTTTTTTTTAACAGAACTAGACTAGCAAGGAAGTAACATGGCCCCATCCTCCACCCCACATTGACGGGCTTCAAAAATCTCTATTTTTAAATTCCAAGAGCATGTTTAGTTGACTTTCAAGGTTATACTCTGCTAATTCATGCACATAGCAGGTGCACATTGTGCAGGTGTGCAGCACTCAAGTAGCTAATTATTTGGCTGAACGGGTGACCTGTGTACTGAAAACCAATCTTCAAGGTCTATTGAGTTTGCTGTTTTTTGGAGAAACAAGCCATACCATTCTTGTATGTGGAGGTGCTTGGGTCCTGTAATAGACATTAGATTATGTAGAACACATGCTTGGGATGTGAATGACTAGAGGAGTAGCAACAGTTGCAGTGATTGTAAAGACTAAGAGAGATTGACAGTCTTGTGTCCAATGCAGCTCCCAGGTTTTTGAGTTGATAAAATTTAGTGGAGAATTCTTTTCTCATAGCTCATAGCTTTTCTCATGCATCCTGGGAAACTATTGCTTTCATTGTTTTTTCAGGGTGCTTGGAGGGGTATATACATAGAGTTTATTTTTTGTTCACCTAGAACAACTCTGTAAGACCGATAAGGCAGAGAGAGCCATTGAGGTTCCATTCCTGAACTTCAAGAATGAGTGAAGTTTTGAACTTGAGCTTCCAATATTCTATGAATTTACAGTGAAACAAGGAGGCATATTTATCCTCAAGGTATTCAACAGGTGGTTTCCCAGGGAAATACCTGAAAATATGATAGCTTAGTGACTGTCATCTCTATAGGAACCTGCTAATTGGCAACAACAGCCTTGAGTTACCTTTTAGATCTGCATGCTAAAAGAGCCTGTAGATTCTCTTACCTATGTCTGCTTTAATATTACAGGTCTACTTATTATTTTTTTAAGACTTAAGAGTGGAGTTATTAAAGAGCTACCCAGAAAGATAGTATTTCCTTCTTCAACGGGAGACTTGATACCCTCTCCAAATGTTAAATGCTCATAATAAGTACAAGATTGTACAGATTAATCTAGTGACTTAGCAGGGTGTGGTTCAGTTATGGATATTTTCAGTTAAAGGGATTCAAATGTTTATTACTGTATGGGTGCTGCATTGAATACTTTGCACAGCTTTAATCTCTACACATGTCCTAGCAATTATTTGAAACACATCAGGTCATTTCCTTATGAATACTGGTTGAGCCTCTGTGACTGAGTTCAAACAATACCCTGATCCCAGGTAATCAAAACCCAATTGCTATATTCTTCTAAGAAGCTCTGCTCAAATTGAGAAGCATTTTATTCCTTAGTGTAATTGTTTATACATCCTAAGAAAAAGATTTCACAACACACTGAATGGCAAAATACCCAACCCCATCTGAGCGTAATTTTGGGTGTTGAATGGATTCAGTTTTTGTCTTCTAACATTTTAACTGTAGCCAAGTAGAGAGTCAGCAGAAAGGGGGAATTTCCACTCTAGTCCTACAGTTTCCCTAAAAGACTTTCAAAATTCTCTCTTCACACCCTGGAGGGGCCATTAGTTACTGATTTACCAAGGAGAAGAAAAAGACACGTTATTCTATGGACTTCTGTATCCAGTAATTCAAAAACACCAGTGGCATGATTATTCTCATGTACAATTTGGCCTTCAAACCATCTTTTTCTAAACCTCTCATTCAATAGAAGGCACACAAACCTTCTTTTCTTTTCCAGAAAATAAAGATTAACTACAAAGTGTAAATATTTTAGTAATCAAAATAAAAATAACATGACAAATACAATAAGAGAGACTAAATAACTCGTCTATGCTTAGATGAATAGAAAATTTCAACCTGTTACAAAATACTATTTTTCCAGGGTGTTCATCAAAAATATATGCTAACTGAAAGCATATTTTGAAAAATATGTCCTTAGCTGTCATATATTGAATAAAACACATCTTGAGAAGAATCTCCAGTTCCAATAAAGGAATTATTGTGTCACATGTTGGGAGAAATATCCACCTGGTTCAATTCCAAGCCGGGAAAAAGACTGGAAACATTGAGGCTGATTGGAACGATGGTTTAATGATGAAGCAGAACCACATGGGTTTAAGGTCCTGGGCAGTTGACCACATGGAGTGGAAAGTAAGGGGTTTTTATACCTTCTCTTGGGCTTTGCACTTGAACTACCTGTTCCTGTGCAAGAACATGTATTGGCTGTTGTCAGATTCCCATGGTGCCATGTAGGGGTTATGTAGAGGTCATAGCTGCGGTTGTCTGAGCTCCCAGATTTGGTTTGAACTGCTGAGATGATGCAATGAAGAGTCTTGTGTTCTGAAAGGGTTTTGGGCAATTCCTATTGTGGCTTAATGGCTTTTTCCTGTGTTGGATCTTGGGAGAGGGTATTTGCTTATGAATAGAGCTATTTATCTTTTATCTCATCAGGGGCTATTTTCTGTCTCCAAGAGCATATTTCTTCCTTTAGGGAAATATAATGTACTGCCTTTTAATATTTCTCAAAGTATTTCATTCTTCTAGGGGGAGGGGTGCTAACCTTTAACACACATCTCAGCTTTCACATGCAAGCCACATTAAATCAGCTATTTTTACCAATTCCTTCTGTTTTAGGAGTTGTTGACATAGACCTGCTTACTTACTTCTGAACAGGACAGACTATGGGGAAATTCCAAAACCTTTGCTGCATTAGTTCTGGTGTTTCTAGGGATTGCGGCAGGTCACTATATTAGTCGATTAAGAGTCTAATCTCTGAATGGAGCAATACCTTTAACATTTGAATTCATACCATTCATAGATGGACTGGGTGACATCTTTTCCGATTGGACTATGTAATATGATGAATTCCACCTTCATTATGTATTTATCAAAAATACAAATGTACAGCATGTTATAACTATAATCCCCAGCTATGTTGTAAGGTGAGAGTGCGAGATACATACTTAGTCTAAGAAACCCATTATGTTATGAAAGAAAAAATTCAAATGTAGTGGAGAAAAAAATCTCTTCTTCCCATATTGAATCTACAAACAAATCCTCATTCAGTCCTAAGCAAAAAGTCCAGTAAGAGCTACCAGAGATTTATGTCTTTTCAATTGGACTTTTTCCTTCTTCTATTTTTTCCTCCCTCTTTTTCCCCCCTGCACTTTCTGAATTTTTTAAATTGTTTTCTTTTAGTTTAGTTTATATTATGTTGTTACTATGTTTATTAAAACTTTAATACAAATTATAAGGAAAAGTATTATGCTGCAATCTTGCTTTTAAATCTAAAGGATTACATGATGAATAACAGTGACTTTGCCTTAATGGTTACAATTTTAGCCTCCCGCTGTTTGGGTTATCTGATAAATACAGAAGTGACACTATTTTAGATTCTAAATCTAATGAGTTTTAAAAATATATATTTTGAATTGCTTCAAATTCTTCAAAGTGGGTTAAACCAAAAGAGCTGCCTTTCTGCTTATCTGTTGAATGATGTCCCAGATTTCTGTCCCATTTTTTTGGTTAATGCATCTGAATGTTATTGATATCTCACCACCCACTGAAATTCTTTCTGATCTCTAAGAAGTTGATCATGATACAGATTTCAGGAGCAGAATAGAATGTTTTGTTAAAGAAACAGCAAGTGAGAATTAGCTAGTCCAACTTGTTAAACAATAAACCTGTATCCTAAAGCTACAACCACCACTGAACCAAACCCAATGTTCCTCAGTTGTGAAAATGGTGTCTCTAGGCCAAATTGAAGGGCCAAAAGAATAAGAAAAAAAATTATCTAAGGAGAAATCTGCTACCCCTAGCCTTAAGAAAAGACTGATGGGGGAAATGGCAACACACCTTTCCAGAAAGATGGTACACAGAAGGTGTCCAAGACATGTTTTCTTTTGGTCCAGATGACAGTATGTGAAATAAAGAAAAACAAAGGGTGAATTTGATTGACATGTTACAATCCTTCCTTAAGGTCTACTTCATGTGATATCTTTCATGAAGAATAGTTATTTCTTTACCTTTATGATGTCCTGAGAAAGCTGGCCAGTGGCCTTGTTTAAGGTGATCCAGTCCCTTCTAGGCAATGAGGAGACATAGGATCACTTGTAGGGCCACTGAGAAGATTATTCTAGACCATTTACTGGATAAAGTTATTCAGAGTTGGAATCCAGTTGTACAGGTTCTGTGGAGTTGCCTGAGGGACAGTCTTACCTGGTTAACTAGAAAGAATGCTAAGAGTTCTGTTGGTTCTAATGAACTGGAAAGGTCCTTGGAGTGGTGAATTCACCCACCTGTATTTTAGATCTCTGTCCTTCTTGGTTGATTAAGGTCTCCTGGGAGATGGAAGTGGCTGGGCTTGTGCAGAAGTGAATACTTCTCTATGGGAATTGGGTGGCTATATGTCTCTTGAAGGAGGCAGTTTTTTTGCCTCTCCTTAACAGAACTATACTGGATCCAATGTTGGACAATTTTTACTGAAGGTAGTTGGATTATAGCTGCAGAAGGCACTGAAAGATGTAAATTATCTGGGATCTTTTCAGTTAAAATTCAGGACTGAATATTCCATTGAAACAGCATTGATTGTGCTTGGCGATGACCTCTGTTGGATTTGAAATGGGGATAGTGCATCCATCCTGGTCCTTCTTGATCTCACTGTGACTTTTAATATAATTGATCATGAATCAGTCTGCACCAATTCAGTAGGTTGGGCAAGGGAGGCACTGTGTTACAGTGGTTCTTCTCCTTTCTCCAGAACTGATTCCAGTCAATGTTAGGTGAAGGGAGGCAAGTTGAGCCTAAGGTCTCTACCTTTTCCCCTCATTCTATTTAACATCTACAAGAACCCATTGGGCAAGGTAATCATCAACATGGGCTGCATCATCATCAGTGTGCTGATGATATCCAGTTGTACTTCTCCACTCTGAGCTAATCAGGCAATAGTCAAAGACCTTTACCATTGCTTGGAGGCTATGATGGTCTGGAAGAGAAAAACAGCTTTTGGCTCAACCCTGGCAAGATTGAATGGATGTGGGTTTTAGAGCATCCCATTTTTGGGGACTTTGCATCCTAATTCTGAATGGTGGTGCCCTTTCCCAGTTAAAGTTGGTGCCTGGTTTAGGGGTCCTCTTCAGCCTCTGTGCAAAGATCAAATGGCAGCCATGGCCAAGGGGGCTTTTGCACAAGTTCATTTTGCACATGCTAGTTCCACCCATACTTGGATCTGGAGTCCTTATTCATGGGGAATCTTGCCTTAATCACCTCCTATTTGGATTACTGTAATATGCTTTGTAGTACATGAAGCTACTGTTGAAGGGCACTTCAAAGCAGCAATTGGTGCAGAATGTAGTTTTGTGAGTAGTTATTGGCTTCTCTTATTTTTTCAGAATATCATCACTGCTCCAGGAGCTCACTAGTTCTGAGTAGGCTTCTGGGTTCAACTCAATTCAAGATGATGGTTATCACTTGTAAAACTCTACATAGCATAGAGCCTGAAGAGTATCTGCAGAACCATTTTTCTCCCATTGTTTCTGCTTTCCCCAGCAGATCTAGTAGAGAAGCCATGCTCAGGATCCCTTCTATCACTGAGCCATGATGGTACTGCAGACTAACTCACCGTTCACTCCAGGAGTTTGATTATGAATGGCTCAAGGTTGACTCAGCCTTCCATCCTTCTGTGGTCGGTAAGGTGAGGACCCAGATTGTTGGGGGCAATATGACTTTTAAACTGCTTAGAGTGGGCTACAAAGCACTATAAAGCAGTATGTAAGTCCAAGTACTGTTCCTATTGCTATCAGATAATGCAATCTTGTGGAATCCCTAAGTTTTTCTTTTCAGTAGCAGTGCCTGCCTAATGAAACAAAATCCCCTGGAGATTTAGGTGGAGAGCACTCATGGTCAATCTCCCAACCACCCCTTCTCTGAAGAAATTCAAAGGACTTGAATTCTTCACAGTGGTTGTTGTCCCCACTTGTTCAGTGAGATGTCTTCAGTCAGCCATGACTCACGCTGGATGCCCCCATGTTTTGTCATGAGGTTATTTAGGTAATAGTAGAGGTGAAACTGGATGACATATAACCTTTTCTGTGGGAAGTAAGTTGAGACATGGAATACTTGCTTTCAGATATTTTATTTCATAAAGGGTTCTGAAATGGTTAATAATTACTAAGTTGTCATTTTCAAATACTGAGAGAATTGGATAGATCACACTTAGAAAATTTGGTATTTTTTGATTTCGTTCAAACTTTCCAGTTAGCTTTTTTTTGTTATTCCAAAGCTATGTGGATAGAAAGATAAGAGTGGAAAGAAATGTCAGTAAAAGTACTTGGTACACTCCACTGGAATCTGCACGTGTGAGGTGTGACTGCATGTGAGAAGCTAAGTACCAGTGATTCTTAGGCTAGTTTTGACAGTTCCATGAAACCTCAACACTGCTGAGCCTCAATATTATCCAGTGCTACACAAAGGCCAATATTTATGAAAAGAGTAAGAAGAAAATGCTAAAAATTTGAACTACCAGTTGTATAAAGAGACACTTGAACACTGAAAGCACACAGTCAAAAATTTCATTTCAGGTTATTCTTGTATGATTATTGTAATGTTACATGGCTTGAATGTCACATGGTTCTTTAAGTTTATAGTTACTCTTCTGTTGCACACTGCTCAGAATCACACTGTTTGAGTTGGATAATTCCAATAATTTCTATAGAATTCAATAAATAAATGATCAATATCTCTGTGCCATGCCTATAAAATTTCTACCAATTCCTAGCTTACGAGTCAAGTTAACCCTGTACAATTAAAATATTTTGATGGGCTCCAAACTTCTTGGGAGCCTGAAATCTAGCAATATGCTTATACTGTGAATATGCTTATACTAAATCCAATTCTTGGTCAAGAAGAACACTAAGGGGATGGTTGGAGAGATCAAATATAGCTTGTACTGCATGCCTGTTTTTGGGTGGGGGTGGAATTTAAGTTGCTTAAATTGAAACTTGTTTTATACGTTTGCTGAAATAGTCAGTTTTTTTGTATTGATATACAACAGGAATAGCACCATCTCTTGTCCTTTGACTCTTGAAAGGAATAGATTGCACATTCCTTGCAATAGATATGATTGCATTTTTAAATCATCGTTTTTAAAATTATCATTGCATGTAAGAAACATTTCATGCAACAGATGTGATTGCATTTTTAAACAAATACCATGATGTGTGAGAAATCCAAAAATGAAAGTAAAATTCATGGCATGTTTATGGAGGGAAAAACAAACCAACAGTAATCTGTTCCCAGTAATCTGGGAATCCTAGTTTTAATAGGTTTTTAAAAGCAAATGGAAGACTTTGTATTTGCCTATAAAATACTGTGGATATGTAAGTAAATAAGAGACTTCTGAATAGAGTGAATACTGAAGCAGAAAAGTTATATGATCCATTTTCACACAATAATACCTACTGAAAGATTAAAATATGTGAATAGCAATCTACACCTGATCAGTCACAGCTCCATGTTATCATTTCCTAACCTGGTTCCTTCCAGATATGTTGAGACTAGAATTAATAGGTCTTTATTAAGTATATATGGGGGGGGGGGTGCGGGTTGGGATCTGTGGTCCCAAGATGTAGAAAATGATAGGCTGGAAAAAGTTGATATGTAAGATGGAGTTGATCGTTTTTTGAATCACATTTAATGAATGTAGCAAGATTATTCCCCTTTCCAAACTCATTTTTTTTTGACAAACAAGAAATTTCTCCAATTTGATTCCAGATTTAAGTCCTTCTTCAAACAAAATAGCCTTTGGATAAGACAGCAGACTAAGTTGAATGATGACATATTATTTTATTTTCCTATAATGCTCTTGATCTCAGAGGTGGTATTCAACAGGTTCTGACCAGTTCTGACCAGTTCTGGAGAACCAGTAGAAGCAAATACCAACTCTGACTAGAGATTTTACAGTATCCTTCCCCTGCTATGCCCACCAAGCCATGCCCACAGAACCGGTAGTAAAAAAAAATGAATCCCACCAATGTTTGATCTGTCTGCAATTTTCTTGACTCTCTAAGGCAGCTTGTATACCCTATAATTTTTAGGTTTCAGGGAACCCAGTTCACAAAAACAGCAAACAAACGAACAAACAAACATGAAAACAACACAATTCAACAATTCAACTTTACTTCTAACCTACACTGTCCCAAAGGTGCTTTTCAAAAGGCAACTGGATTTTCTTGGTTTTTTTTTCCCTTGAAGACATTTTATTTTTCATCCAAGAAGCTTCTTCAGTTCTGTGTTATTTGAATCAGGAATTTCCTGATTTCTACTTAAATTTCTGAGCCTTATAATACAAACTAAGCTCTTCCACAATATAGCATAATAATTTCCTCTGATGTAAAGGAACAGACAAAAATACTATGCTGCCTTAAAAAAGCCATGGCTGCACTTCCAACCTTTATTCTGCCTGGACAGAGATTCTGTCTACATCAAAAGTTTGTGTATTGAGGGAAGAGTGAGAGTGGGGAATTCCTCTTTGCTACCAGTTCTCTAACACCACAAAAATCAAGGAATTGACAGGAGAAAACCTGCATTCCTCTTCTGCAGTTTGTAGGAAGAAGAGAGTCTTTGTGGTGCTGGGAGAACTGGCAATCAAAACATCCGGTTCTCTTCCTTCTCTCCCCATATTTCCCGCCTTGTCTAGCTTGGCAAGAGAGGCAACAGAGATCTTTGGTACAGTGAGACAATCCTGCTAACAATGAGCAGCTCTGAAAACAAGTAGCCACTAACCAGGGAAGGGAATGTGTCTGCAGTAGCTTCAGGTGGGCAGTAAGAGAGGTCAGTTTATTTTGGGATAGTTGAAGCCTAGCCATTTGGAATGGCTAGTGCTGTCAGAAGTTGAAAAACACTGTTTTTGTAACAAAACAACAAATTATGGATGCAAATTGCCTTTATGGTGGGCCGCCTAGGAAGGAGATAGCATGTATGCCCTCAACAGAAGGTTAATTATATTTTTCGGTGAAGGCAAGAAGAGTGTGAGGAGGAACTTTTATAATTCTTGGAAATGAATTTAGGCGGGACTTTAAAACTTAACAGGTAAGCCTTATAACACAGGTTTTACAGGCACACTTTAACCCATTTTATCAGAAGTATCCACCCTTTGTGCATTTATGTCTGTCTCTCAAGAAAAGAGTTTTTAAAATTATTTAAATGTCTCAAACAACAGAAAAGTTAACCATGTATAAGTACTGGGTTGCAGAAATGTATTCCATTGGAGTTTCTGCAATTGCAGCAGAAGGTAAGTATTTGAGAAAGGAAGGACAGGAACAGTTAAAAAATGGAACATAATGTACTGATACAGGACTCAAAGGAAGATTACAAAATACAACTATTCTGTCTCTGCTACTGATAGAGACATACTGACTCTCTCGATATCAGGTACTAAGGGACAAAGTGGGACAGTGCTCTGGCCTTGGTTTCATACCTGAAGGCTTCCATGCTTGGCCTCCATGAAGAAATTTTCTGGACTCCTTATAGTTTATTACTCCTAATGGGTAAGTATCATGGGATACTCTCTTAATGGGAGTGCTATCACTTTGAAATGAGCAATGAGTATGTTGCCTGAGTATAGTTTAGAAGCTGCTGTGCATAAACGCAATGTACTTTGACATTACTTTCACCCAATAGTTGATGTGTTTGGGCTATCCCAAAAGCTTAAGGGTAGCAAGAAAGAGGTGGTCATGGTGTGTACCTGTTGCGAAAGCCCAAGATCCCAACACACCCAGCTTTATTTTCACCTTTAAACAAACTGATAATAAACTGCAGGCATGGGGAAATAGCAAATAGTAAGGCTTATAGAGGTGGTGCCCACTCAGTGAAAGATTAGCGAATGGGTACATAGTTTGGTTGTTTAAAATTGGCTTCCCACATACCTGATACAATAGCAGAAAACCTGATAGTGAGCAAAGATAAAGAAGAGGGAGGGGAAGGCAGACTTATGGCTCCAGTGCTGGGAAGAAGGAAAGGGGAAGAAGAATTAATGGCCCATTGCATTTTTCTGTGGAGCAGCTGCTCAAAACCTGTTAAACCAGGTAACCTGTGATAGACTGATGCAGGCTGTCTTAAAAAAAAAGACCAAACTTTGTTGAGAGCATTTGTAGAACAGCTAACAAGAATATAGAGGCATGCTCCTATGCCATGAATCTGCAAAGTCTAGTCTACTGATTTGCAAAGCTCTCTCTCCTCCCCCTCCCCCTCTTCCTCCCATGTCTGCCCTTTTAAAATTCACATGGCCACTTGAGAAATATTGACTGCCATCATGTTTGAATTTGGGACATTCAATATCCTTCATAATATTCATAAGCTGGAATGTGGCATTAGGTTAAAGCGAGTTATGTCTTTTTACTTGTATGCATCAAATAAATATGGCCTTTCCAAACCTACTGCCCTCAGGATGTGTTGAGACAATGGCTCCCCTGAATTCCCATCAAGAATATCCAATGACTCGTGCTGGTTAGGAACTATAGAATTATAATTTCAATGCATCTAAAATGTACCTGGTAAGGGAAGAATGGGTTGCAATATAATGTACCTGGAATATACCATTGTGGATATGAAGGATGCTGTATGCATGATTTGAAGTCCTTCTTCTTCAGAAAACCTGTTCGAAAAGAGATCCTTGTTTTCCAGATGGCTTGAACATCTCAAGAATTCTGTATTCTTACACTTTTTTTTACATAGGCCAAGGTTGATCTTAATCAGCTTCAGAGGTGGTATTCAGGCAGGTTCTAATTGGGCAGCCTTGGTTTACACTATAGGATAAAAAAAAGTAAGGTGACAGGTGAAGTAGTCAAGTTTGTTACTGCTAATACATCCTTTAGATGGTTAAAAGGGGACAGTGAGGGGTTCCAACAGCACCTCTCCAGAATGGAAGGATGGTAGTAAAATGGCCAGTAGAGTTCAGGACATGTAGCCCTTGACTTACAAGGCCTCAATTGAGCCCAAAATTTGTGTTGCTAAGTTAGACATTTGTTAAGTGAGTTTTGCCCCATTTTACGATCTTTTTTTGCCACAGTTGTTAAATGAATCATCTGCAATTAATAATATATTGGTTAAGTGAATCTGGTTTCCCCATTGACTTTTGCTTGTCAGATCATGTGACCCTGGGGCACTGCAACTGTCATAAGTATGAGTCCGTTGTCAAGTGTATGAATTTTGATTACGTGACCACAGGGATGCTGTAACAATTGTAAGGGTGAAAAATGGTCACTTTTTTCAATGATGTAACTTTGAACTAAATGAACTGTTGTAAGTTGAGGACTACCAGTATAAGAATAGAATATAGAATAAAATAGAATTCTTTATTGGCCAAGTGTGGTTGGACCCACAAGGAATTTGTCTTGGTGCAAATCCTCTTAGTGTATACAAAAGAAAAGATATTTTCGTCAAGAGTCAAGAATCATAAGGTACAACACTTAATGATAGTCATATAGTTCAATAAGCAATCAAATCATACTAGGAAACAGTCGATATAAATCGTACGGATACAAGTGACAAAGTTACAGCCTTACAATCATGTTTGCATTATTCTCTGGCTTTTTAATCTGTTGGAGTAGTTTGAGCAAACATCTAAGTTAGGTTCAGTTGACATTATCCTCCACTAGCCAATTTCACAAGAAAGCAATTTATTTACTTTTGTGTACTCCTTTGGTGAACTTTTAGCCCAGTAAAAGACAAAGCCATTTAAGTGCTGCTGTTTTGAGGCTCTGAGGATAACGTATGTTAGCTGTTCCACCCAATTTTGGATATCAGATGGTTTTGGAATAATATGAATGATGTGAGGAAATTTCATTTGTTTTCTTCAGGACAGATTGATCCAATTACTATATTAATTCTTTCCACTGTGACATATATATGAAATATAAGAAATATAAAGTGAGCACATTGGGGGTGGGTGGGAATTATACACACGTGAAGCTTCTGAGCTGGAGATGACTGGACAGGGTGGAACCTTGAAGTAATGGTTACAAATAGCTCAGGGAAGTAAAGGATTTACCAAACAGCATAAAACGGGGTATTTATGTGCACGCTGAAGTGCCAAGGCAACTAAGTATTTGGATATGATCTCTAATACTTCCAAAATCATGTCCAAATTGTAATTTTCAATGTGAAATAAGGAATAAGTCATTAAATATGTGAGGATCTTATTGTATTTAAGTAATATTATGTAACCATGTTTAACTTTACATCAAATCAATGTTAGATTTTGTCTAAATCCCATTAACTTTTTATCCTGTTTATAGCAACTTTTTGGAATGTAGCATTCAACTTATTAACCGAAGGTCACATATAGTCTGTGGACTCCAAATGAATAATTAAAACAATCGAATCTGCTACTGCAAGGTGTAATAGTGTTGCTCAGCTTTTGCACACTAGTTCCCAGCCTATGGTTGTCTCAAAGGTGTCTGGTCAATCATAGTAAGAAACAAGATATTGATTGAATTTGATGCATCAGCTGGGCTTTTTAAGATTCTCAAGACTTCCTTAATGGCTTTTCCCCACTTATAACTAATTACAGCATAAACATGTCCTATAAATGTATTTGTCTGATTGTACTTGCAGTCTTGCCTTCATTTCATCCCCAGCACATGTCAATGAAACAGTTACAACACTGTTCTGAGTTACGTTGTTAGTAAAACAGATTATCATGGCAGACTAAAAAGACAGCCACAACTTTTATACAAATCTGTTAGGGAAGGGGTCCCCAACTGTTGGGCTGTGGACTGGCACAGGTTCATGGCATGCCAGAAACCGGGTCGCACAAACAAGTGATGCCCCATCCATGGGATGCAGGCGGCACATGGGACCATGTTCCCTCTGGTCCGCAGAAAAATCTATTTACACAGAACTGGTCCCTAGTGCCCAAAGGTTGGGGAGGGGGCATTGTGTTAGACAGTTTTGTTACCCATTATCTTGGAAGGAAGTTAGGTAATTCCAGTGACTTAAAGTAGGATAAAGATCAGCTGTGAGGAATAGAATGTTTCAAATTGATGTCATTGTTTTTACTAACTCAAGGATGGATGGATAGCACTTCAACTTGGCAGTAGACAAAGATATGGGACAATAGGTGAGATGCTAGTGGAAGAAGGGGGTCTAGGAAACATTTTCTCTGAGTTTGGAGTTAGCTGGAAAAAAGTCGGCAACAGCAGGACTTGAGGAAGAGTGTTGGTAGGGAATATTTAAATGTCACCTTGCATTTACTTTTCATTCCTGCACTCTCCTACATTTGGGTATTTAAGCTGAAAATCTTTTGTTTGTCTTAAGCTATATAATTCTGACCTGAATGTACTCTTCCCAAATGTCTAGGAGATAGTGGTAGAATAACTCAGTGAATTAACAGATGTAAGCTGGGGTAGACTCAGAGATGGTATTCAGCAGGTTCTGACCAGTTCTGGAGAACCAGTAGCAGAAATTTTGAGTAGTTTGGAGAACCAGCAAATACCACCTCTGACTGGAGATTTTACAGTAGGGTGTCAAACATGATTTCATTGATGGCCACATCAGGGTTGTGTTTGACCTCAGTGGGCTGGAGTGGGCATGGCCAGCTCGACACCACTCATGTTGGGGGTGCCTGTGGCAGCCTGAGCACTCTGCCAGTGAAAACAGGCTCTCATGCTCCATTTTTGGCTGCAATGGCATCCCGCAACCCTCTGCCAGTGAAAATGGAGCTAGGGAGGACCACATGCAGCCTTCACAAGCTCTGTTTTCACTGGCAGAGGCACCACAGGCCAATCCTTTGCTATTTTCAGGGCAGCCCCGTGGGCTAGATCTAAACACCCCATGGGCTGGATCCAGGCCCTGGACCTTGTGTTTGACACCCCTGGTCTAAACAGTTTCAACCCCTATCTAAGGGAAGCTAGTGAGCTACTGTTAAGCATCGAGTAGGAGCTGGTCAAAAGGAATTGTGCAATCTGGTGACACACCTTGCAACAAATATTTTAAAACAACTTCTTTTACTGTATCTAAGAAAGCCAATCTTGCATTCAGCAGCAGTTATTCTTGTCCCACCACATTGCAAGTTGTAGGACGTGGCAGAGAAATCCAGTTTGTGCATGAAGTCAGAACCTCTTCTTGCCTAACAGTGGAGTTTGGTTGCAGTTAAGTCATGTGATAGGTTTCAAGTCCAAGCCACGGTGTAGAACAGGCGGGTCAAACTCAAGACCCACAGGCTGGATTCAGCCCATGGGGTGCTTAAATCTGGCCTGCAAGGCTGGCCTGGGAATAAAAGGACCAGCCCATAGTGCCTCTGCAGGGCAAAATGGGCTGCCTCTCATGGCCCGTTTTCAGCCTTCCCGGCCTCTTGTAGCAATCTGCCATCTGAAAACGGGCCCCATAGAGGCCCTGCAGGGCCCCCACATGTCCTGGTTTGAGCCTCCCTAGCCTCCAGCAGTACTCTGCTGGTCAAAAATGGGCCGTGTCATGCCCACCCCAGCCACACCCACCATGACCCTCCTACCCCAGCTATTCCTGGCTACCCTCCCCAGCCCTCCAAGGTCAAACACAACCCTGATGCGACCCTCAATAAAATTGAGGTTGACACCCCTGGTGTAGAACCTCCATCCTGTTTGCATGGTATACTCAACCAGAAGCCCGTGATTTTAGGCTGGTGTGCTGTGGAAATTCAGGCTCCCATGGTGAGCTGATGGGTCAACTTGTTGTGCAGACACTGAAAATTGACTTGAGTTCAGTCATGTAGGAATACCTATGTCCTGCAAACACAACTACTGGCTGAATTAAGATGCTCACTGATTGTGTCCTTTTCTTCACAATATACTGTAAAGCTACAGCTCTAATGGTGTGACCAGTGGAAAAGGAATGCTTGGCTTCGTTGGTCAGAAGCAAAGCAATGACAAGCTGGCTCTGCATTTTGAACTTTCCTTGCCCTAATTTGTATTCCTAGAATTTCTCCTTCTCCAGAAATGTCTGTGGGGCAGAGGAGGTTAAAATTGCAGCCGCAACAGTACAATTGAAGCATTGCCTACTTTTTTTTTATGTGCATCAGGTGTAGGATGCAACACAAGTTTACAAATGAGAAGATATTGTTTTCTGCAAACCAAGCAGGGCAATTGCATAACCAACAGTTTAAGTATAAGCAAAGAAAGACAAGACAAATTTGGACTCATAGTGTGGCAGATTTGAAGTTGCTTATGGGCAAATAGATGCAAATATTACAAAACACCAGTTTTGCACTTGGTAGAAAGAACTTGGTAATCTTTCATCATCCAGAGAATCTTTGCTCCTAGAATTTCTTGCCATCTGGAGAAGTGGAATGAGTGAAATAATGATTAGAACATGGGCAGTGGAAAGATTTGCTGGACTTCTGCAAGCAATTCTACCCACAGTTATAGGGCACTGTCAATTATTCTCCGCCTCCATTTCTTCTCCAACAATTCAGAACAATATTCTGCACTTCCATTGATCTCTAATTGCTGGGAATAGCTACCCATTGGTAAAGCTCAGCTATCAAGATAAAATATAATAAATGTTTGCTCCCTGAAGTGCTGCAGCTTTTGAATTTACAAAATCTCCTTAGCCCATCACCCTTAAATGAAATGAAATAACTGTGTGCCAGTCAGGCTCTCAGCACATACATACATTAATCAGTTCACCAGAAAACCTGAGCAGTTAAATAAAAGAAATAGATGCAAAGCTGCTAAGCTCTACTTCCTTAGCTGCATCCAGCAACTTGAATTGGTGAAGGTAATATGTGGGCTTTCTCTGAACAGTGGTTACATGTTTTCCCACTGGTGTGAGTGGGATCAAAGCTGTTTTTTACAGACTATACAAATGGGTTTGTGGGGAAGCAGATAGGGAAGATTCTGGCTGCCTTGAATTTGGGGTGTGGGCTGAGGCAAGAGTACACCCCTGGCAAAACAAGCCACTTATCAACTTCATTATAATGCAAAGAAGGAAACACCCTTGCTTTGCTGGTACATGAGTTGTAGTTGAGCCACACTTGGTCTGGCTTCCAAAACCAGCATCTGCCTGCCTGCCTGCCTGCCTGCCCCCCCCCTTCCTAACTATCTCTATACTAATTGTCTGTCTATCATCTGTCTCTTTCTCTCCTAATTGTCTGTCCATTATCTGTCTGTCTGTCTGTCTGTCTGCCTGCCTGTCTTTATCTATCTATCTATCTATCTATCTATCTATCTATCTATCTATCTATCTATCTATCTATCTATCTATCTATCATCTTCCTCTTCCTCTCTATGCCTTCTCTCCCTCCCGCTCCCCCCCTCTCTCTTTCTCTCTACTTCACCCTCCCCCCCCACCCATTATCTACAGTATCTTTATCTCATATCCTAGGAACATCCAGGTCCAGAGTTGCTTCTGAAGCAATAGAAAGCTCCTTTGTGGCAGAGCCCATAGATGTCCAAATAATGGATCAGAAACTTCAAGATTTGGTGATTATAATTTAGTACAAGGAAACTAAACAGTACATGTTAGCAGTGCTAATAATGCATTGTTATTGTGTTGCTTTAAAACAAATATTTCTACCTAGGGGAAAAATGTAAAACCTGCATTACCTGGGGCTCCTTTGCTTGGCCTCACTTGGGCATCACCATTTTCTGTTTCTCCACAAACAAGTGGAGCTCCAGGAACTGAAAATATTTCTTCCTAGGAGAAAGGTGGGGTCTGGAATGTGGGCATATAGTGCAGCCTTTTCTAAAGCTGTTGCCTTTAGGTGTATTGGGGCTACAGTGGTCAGATTTTTTCACCGACTACATAATTGCCTACTCTTATTGATTTCCTCCATGAGGCTATGGTAAATTTCCATGCATTGTCCTGGATAATCTGTAGTTCTCCACTCAAATGAATCTACTTATGATGGCTTAAGTGAAAAGAGGAATGACACAGACTACAGACGAAGTATGTGTCTTCAGTCACAACTTCCTTTTCTGATGTATGTTGTCCAGGGAAATCCAAATTACTGGTAAATTTCTACAGGGATTATTTACATTAGAATTGGAAGTATTTTCTCTATTAGCCGGTAGAGATGTCAGGAGAAATATTGTGTTTTACCTAGAGAACAACCTTTTTAAAGTTCCCATGTACCATTATTTTTTATTATATAGAGTAGAAAATATTTATTTTAATAATGTTGTTAATAATGTCTTGTTTGCAGAGTAAGAGGTAGTACAGAATTTAGAGAAAATTTGTTTATAATGATGGCTTTAAGTATGTTGCTTCTTTGTTTTGTATGACTTTGTAAGTTGCTTAGACTTGGCCCAATTGAAGCAGGATAGAAATCATAGGTCAGGAAAATAGCAGTGCTGTACATTTAGTGCCCTTACTCTGAGTAATTCAAGATGAGAAAATTTAAGTGGAATTTTCTCTCCCTATTTTGTCTTCACAAAATCCTTGGGTGATAAATTCCTGCACTCCGCTAGAAATCCTCCCCAAATCAAATTTCAGTCATCCCAACAGAACAATTTATCAGATAATTGCAGAGTAAATTATTAAGATGTAAACCTAGGGGAGGTGGAAGAGGATATAGCATCTAATCAGCCTCTTTGGCTCTGGTTCTTAACGGTAGAGTTTTGGTTCTAACTGGTATGAACAAGAACCCTTATTGGATTCAGCATTGCTTGTCTGTCACAGTTGCCATTAGAAGGAAGAGTTTCAGCCATGTGTTTGTACTTTAAGAGGAATTTCTATCCATTCAAGCAAGATGATTTGAAAGAACTTACACTACTAACAAGCTCGCTCACAAGCAACCAAAACGAGCTGAGAAGGACAAATGAAAATGTTTTCAAGGTTGGGAAACCAAGGAACAAGGAAGCTGTCCCAAGTGGGGAGTTGATAATGTATTGACCAATTAACACACCACACAAAGTCATGGTTTGTTTAAAAGGATTTACTGAATCACAGTTGGCTGGGTTCTCATAATATCTTAAAAGTCCCAAATCCTGATTGTCAAAGCTGAATCAAGCAGATTCAAATAAAGCATGTGATAGCTAAGTACATGCAGCCTATTTTCCTATCCTAGAATTGTCTCTTGTTTGCTGTTTGAAAAATATTAATGCAAAGTAGAAGACCTTCTAAGCAATAAACACAGTCAATGAACTGCGTAAGGGAAGATTGATGCTGTGGCAATGTAGCTACTTATTGGGAATGTTTATAAACTATGAAATATTGTGTATCTGCCCATGACAAAAATGCAAAGTGTCCTTGAACCCAAAGACCTTCCTTTCTTGGGAAGGGTTGAATTATAGCTGACTGCTATAATTACAATGAGGGTTGGAAAAGAGATTGATTACAACTAGAGTTGGATGTTGTGTGAACAAAGCCTGTGTTTACTTTGGCAGTCAATGCAGAATTACTGTGTAACAAATGATTGTATTTCTGTATTAAATTTATATAGTCACCCATCTCACACTTGTGATTCAATTGCAACTGATAATTAGGGCCACTGTGCCTTTGTTATGAAAGGAAAATGTAAACAAATGTGGTACCTTATTAGTTCTCCTGAAAACTGTAGCTCTATAGTAGTAAGTTGTAGCAAGGTGTCTGATGGGAAACACAGGGTACAAATCTGCCATTTTTAGGCTCTAAGTGTAGATGTAGTAAGTAAGTTGTAGCAAGGTATAACAGATAACAGATAATCAGAGTTGGAAGGGAGCTTGTAGGTCATCTAGTCCAACCCCCACCCAGCTGGAGAACTGTTCTCTGGATGTGTTGTTTATGTTGTTGTGCCATGCCCTGGGTCATCACAAAAAATATAGGTTAGACAGCATCACCACTAGGTGATTTGTAACTGGCTGACCAACTGCACTCAACGTGTAGTCCTCAATGTAACTCCCTCAAGGGAAATATGCAGTGGGTACCCCAAGGCTCTCTCTGAGGTCCAGTACTCTTCAATATCTTCCTCAATGATTTAGGCAAGGTTCTAGAAGGGGAATTCACCACATTTGCAGATGACACCAAACTGGCAGGAGCTGTTTCTGTTAGTTTCTGTTATTTTTTGCCAAAGGCACCACGTTAACCAGAGACAAACAAAACTACCTCTTATTGTAAATTTCAAGCCACATTAAGGTCAGTATGGCATTGAGGTTGATATAAACCTAAATCAGAAATTTGTTTTCATTCTATTATGAATTCAAGAGAGTGACACTGAGGTAGGTAGTCCCTCTCAGTATTTGATTATAAGGATAAAGCAGGATGGTGGAAATCTTGTACACTACAGTACTTTGGGGGAATAAATTGATATAAATGATTTTTTTAAAAAATTAACTGCATTCTTCACAATCTGTCTTGTGAAGATACCATGTCTAGATTTCTAAACTTGCTTAACCACAAGCTATCCGTACTTGGCATACTCTCTCATACTGTGAAAACCTAGCCAACATGTTTTTATTACTGATAACTTTTTATATTTTCTTGTAGATCTTTGGTGGCCTGGTCTGGATCCTTGTGGCTTCTACCAAAGTTTATTTTTCCATGAATCAAGGCTGGGTGATGTTTGTCTCTGTGTTTTGCTTTGTAATTTCTACACTTCTTTTCCTCTTATATTTGTGTGGAGCTCATGGTGGAAAAAGTGCTTGGGTTGCTTTGGTAAGTCACTTCAGAGAGACTAATACTGCATATGTTAAATTTCACCTTTTTCCAAATTACCAGATCTTACAGCAGTACATCATATCCCTCCTCACTCCTAAGTTTAACTCACACAATGTGAATAAACTGGTGAGCTATACAAAAGAAAGATGCATCCTCAAAGTATTGAAGCAAATGGCTTCAGATGATATCAGTATAGTCATTTTGTCCCCTTGTCACAACTTCTTATGATAAGTATGTTAGAAATTTTAACATTGGTATTCATAGCTCTTTCATCCTTGTAAGTTCCATTCCCTACATCAGTTCTCATTTATGTATCATATGCAACATACAAACCACCAAGTGATAAATTATAATACTGACCACAATTTAACAATTTTTCAGCCCCTAGTTATACACGTTGATCTTAGCTTTCATAATATTTCTTTCAGCTATTTCTGTTACTTTATCAAGGATGATTTTGATTTTTGTTGTATTACTTGTCCCACAAAATTCAGTCTCATTTGAAAAATTGGTAAAAAGTTGTCTGTCAAATACTGAAGAGTGAACCTTATGGCACTGCACTTGATACATCTCTGCAATTTGATTTGGAACCATTGATGGACACATTTTACATAAGATTTTTGAATGATTTCTGTATTCATTTAATCATTAGGCCATATTGCCCTTATTATATATCAAATTAAGTGATATGTTTAGAAAAGCCAGTTTGGTGTAGTAATTAAGGCAACAGGCTAAGAACTGTGAGGCCAGTGGTTCTAGTACTGCCTATGACACCTGTATAACCTTGGGCCAGTCATTCTCTGTCAGGCTCAGGAAGGAAGCAATGGAAAATCATTTCCAAAAAACCTTGCTAAGAAACTAGTCCAGGTACCCCATTATCTATTAAGGAATTTACCTGATTGAATGAGACAATGTTAAGGAGCAAGACTTGTTTTTATCAGATCACTTTATGCTTTTTCCTAGAATCTCCCCACTATTAGCATTATAATAGTCAAACAATCCTCCTTTTCCCTAATTTTGAATATAGGGACAATATTCTCCTTCTCCATACATCTGATATTTCACAAGTTCTCCAGAATTCTCAAGTCAATAAATGAAGCACTGATCAGATCATTAATTCACTTAATTTCTTCAGATATGCTAGGATGCAATTCCTCAGCCTCGGAAATATTCCCATGACTTTTTTTTTCCAGTTTCATATTCCATTTTTGTTATTTCAAATCTTTCATTAACTTTGCCAAGAGCCTTAAAACCTGGTTTTGCTAAGTAGCTTGAGCCCTGATGGGGGTGCTCTTCTCTGCAGGTGATTGATGGGATAAGAGAGATGATCTCATCCCCATGTTATCTAGCCAGTGGTGGGATTCAGCCTGTTCACACCGGTTCAGAAGAACTGTTTGTTAACTCTTTGTGGAGTTCTGCAAACCAGCTGAATAGTCAAGGCTGCCTGCTTGCCTGACTATTTCAGTAGCTCATACACAACTCAGACATTCCTGCTCGTTTGTAATTAACCAAAAGAAGGGAAAAGAAAAAGAAGGAATAACCACATAGCCATTTCCTCAGCAGAAAAATTCTAGCCCATTTAAAACTCAAAGGGGAAAATAAAGTGAAAGAGGTTTTTCTTCTTCTTCTCTCTCCCTTCAGTTAATAGCTCCGGGTAGACAGCCAAGAACCACTTAACAGGCAACTACTTAGTCGCAAAACCACAGGAATGCAGTCAGCACAGAAACAATAGAAACTTACAGATCATACAGATTAACAGAGTTGGAAGAGACCTTGTAGATAATCTAGTCCAACCCACCCCTGTCCAAGAAGGAGACCCTACACAATTTCTGACAAATGGCAGTCCAATCTCTTCATGAAAGCCTCCAGTGATGAAACTCTCACAACTTCCAAGGTGTTCCATTGGTTGATTGTTCTCACTGTCAGAAAGTTTATTTCCAGGTTGAATCTCTCCTTGTTCTTGACAGGATTAGGCCAGGGAAGGAGTTTTAAAAATGTTAATACAGAGCAGGAGTTTCTTGACAGAGATCTTATGTTTTTTAAAATACACTTTAAATTCTAATTAGCAAAATTGATTTTATTAATTTGGAATAAGGTTGCAATGCTGTATCTATGTTTATATATTTTGATCCTGCATTTTCAGTATTTAAGAGTTAGCTTACAGTATTAGACTGTAAAGATTTCAAATTATCTTGTAACTGTTGCTTGTATGGGATGGAGTACCCACAACTTCTGAAAGCAAGCTATTCCATTGGTTGATTGGTCTCTCCCTTAGGAAATTTCTTCTTAGTCCTAGGTTGCTTCTCTCTTTGGTTAGTTTCCATCCATTGTTTCTTGTCATGCCTTTGGTGCTTTGGAAAATAGATGGAGGCCCTCATTTTTGTAGGAGCCCCTCAAATTTCCTGACAGAATAATTCATCAGTAGAATAACTTGTCTCCAGAAGTTGTGAATGCTCCAATAGTGGAAGTTTTAAAGAAGTTTGGATAACCATTTGTCTGAAGGGGTGTAGGGTTTCCTGCCTAAGCAGGAGGGTGGACTAGAAGACCTCCAAGGTCCCTTCCAACTCTTCTATTCTATTCTATTCTAAACATTGGAACAGTGCTATTTTATTGTACTGTTTTATTGTGAATTAGATTGAGAAATTTTCTAAAGGTGAGATCAATCAAGTTGGCCATGTCCAGCCACATGCCCACACAGTCAGTCATTAGGGCAGAGAACCGGTGGTTAAATTATTTGAATCCCACCACTGTATCTAGCCCCTTGGTTTTAGTTTTTATTTTAGGCTTATTAATTTTAACTGCTTTCATATTTATCTTTTTAATCATTTTGTAAGCCTCAAAGAGTCACTTTATCAGTGAGATGGATGGCATATAAACTTAATAAATAAATAAAAATAAGTTTAAAAATATTTAGTTCTTCCTGAATGTTAGCTTGCCTGAAGTTATTCTTGCTAATCGAAGCTATCAACCTGTACTCTCCTTAGTTACCTGGTCCTTTTTGCAACTCCTCCAAGCATTCTTTCTTCAATAATTTCATTTCTTCAATAATTTTTTTAAGTAGCTACATTTACTTCTTTTATTGTCCTCTATTTTCTCCCTCATCCAGTGGAATTGCTTGTTTGCTATTATGCTTTTAGTATTCCTTTTTTAGGCCCTCACACCCATCTTGAACTTCTTTTCCTTCTATGAAATTCTACACATTGTTGTCCCAAAGGTGCTTTTTCAAGAGGCAACTAGACTTTCTGGTTTTTCTTTGAAGACGTTTCGCTTCTCAACCAAGAAGCTTCTTCAGCTCTGACTGGATGGTGGGGAATGGAAGGATTTATATTCCTTGCAGACAGTTGGTCATTTGAATCTCCATAGATACCATAGATTGTTGTTCACGGTTTCTTTTTCTAAAGTCCAAAATACACATTTCTTTTCTGTTCAAATCAAAAATTCTCAAGAAGTCAGATAGTTGCTTTCCCTATTCTTTCTGCTACTCCAACTTACTTAAGTAAATCTTTCCTCTTGTTTAGTATTAAGTCAAGGATAATTGATCCTCTTTTTGCCTTCCTTCACCTTCTGAAAAATACAGTAATAGCAAGATAAGCCATGAATTTTCTGTAATGTACAGGCAGCAAAACTCAATAATATCATAATTTTAAAAATCATTAAATAGGTCCTATTATTACATTTTTCATTTTTAACTTGCACAACTCTTGAAGTTCTCATCATCAAGCTGGTCATGCTTTGGCCATTTGTACCACTACTTACAATGACGTGTCAGCAGTCCATCAATGAAATAATTCAGACAAGAGGCTCAGAAAACAAATTTTCCCTATTATCACTTTTTTGCATAGTGAGTTATTCAGCTACAGCATTCTTCTTAGCATTTTTCTGAGTTGAGTCCAAGCTGATTCAGGATGGCTTATGAATGAGTTGAAGGCAACAACTTGAGAACATTGCATACACAAAAGGAGGCTGCGGTATTGTAATGACATGTTTGGCGCAAATAGTCATTACTGATGTTACAGCATTTTATAAATGGTCATTGTTGAAAAGGAATGCAAAATGAACCATCTGCTCATATTTGATGCTTATAGTGGCACAAGGGTGAGGTGGGAACGTTGGTGGCTGCCTATAAATAGCAGAATCTGCAGAGTTTTTAAGTCTTTTTTTCCTGATATACTTTTTTCGCCTCCAGGATGCTTTCTACCAGATAATTGCATCACTTTTCTATTTGAGTGCAGCGGTTTTGCTAGCCAGCACTACAGTACAACTTAAGGATTCTTCGCTATTCAAGATATACCAAATAGATATAGCAGCTGTGGTGAGTATATGTCCTTCAGCTAGAATTGAAATGACTCATTAATTAGGCCTGTCTTCTTCAATCTGCTGCTTTCCAGATGCACTGGGCAACTGAAAGAGAATTGGGTTTACTTTACAAATCAAGGTGAACTGGATTATTATTTTTTTGACAAAATTGTTTTGATACACATTTTTTTGATTAATTTGGTAGCAATTTCTTATTCTATTATTAAAATGTAAAAATAGCTTTAAGACAATTACTGTCTTAAACTAACCCAGTTTCTCATATACTTGGGGGCTCCTTCAGAGCTATTTTAAATATGCAAATTCAGCTAATGGATTAACAGATATAAGGTTGATATATCTCTGACTGGATGACAGCTCTTACAACGAAGAATTTTGTTAAACAGGTGTTTTATAATGAGTGAGGTTATTTGTGTCTTTATCCCAGTCGTGTTTGCTTATCTATTTTTTTTTCATGGACGATTAGTTCTCAGGGTTGAGTCTGGAGCTTTTTGAGATCAGAATGTGCTGTGTCTCTGAATTATGGTTCTCCTCAAGTGATAGGCATATATAGTTATAAAATAAATTGGCTTAATGACATTATGAACATTAGAAATTTAAGAACTGCTTGTTCTTTGGCTGTGATTTGAAGTTTATTGCAAATATAAAACACCTTTTGGCATAGTTTGGGAGTAATTGGGGCTTAATTCAAGACCCCAAACAAAACTATGTATATCCTGTGTTGAATTCATCCTTATTTCTGGGTGATCCTATAGATTGTATACATAGAAAATGTCTTTAACTAAAAAGACTCAAACAGAATGTGAACACAATCAGGTACTTTTAAGGTATGTATGGGTGAATCTGTCAACTATAAGAATATAAATGGATTATTGTATAAAGTAAAAGCCAAGGATAACTTTTCCCTTCCTTCACTCTCTAAAAAATACAATAATAGAACAGTACAAGTCATTGTGGAAAACAAACAGTTAAGAGTTAGAGATTATATTAGGAATTGCAGTATATAAATCTTAGGACAGATTGTTATATAGAGGAAAACATAGTACTGGACATAACTTATTACAGTAATAACAGTCATGGCTTCTTGCATTTTTCATTAATAAACAAAAACCAGATTCTTATGAGGAGTTAACACTGAGATTAAGAGTGATGACTAGGTGCGTTTGAAGACAAGTCTTTATTGCTCGGCCTTTGTCTTTGTTCCTTATTGATGCTAATTAACTTATGATACTTTTAGGAACCACAACTTTGGCCTTGGTAATAAATTCTGGTTCCATAGGGATTGGGGCACCTCTAACATATGCATTCATTTGAACATGGCTAGGGAGTCCACTATATGTATAACCTGAAATTCCTCGTCTCCTTATTGTACTAGTGAGAACCCCAGTTAAGTCCAAAGATGTTAATAAGATTAGATTATAAGATACCTTATAAGATACTCAGCTGAGTTTCACATTTATTTCACTAGTATAAACATTTGCCCTGTGACAAATCTCATAAAATACCCAAAGTATGGCCAGCTAAAATTAAACAAAGTTCGATTAATTTTAATGGAATAGTCACACCTACTTAATTCTGCTCTTCAGGTTAGACTTTCTCTAAGATCTCAAGGCAGCTTACTTGAGGGTCTCCTTTAATTTTATTCTTACAAAAGCAAGTGGGTAGAAAGTCAGCCAGAAAGGTGAGCACTGATTAGCTATTGACACTCTGTGAACTCCCAGACTCACAAATGTGTCCATGAGCATAGCATGTGATCATGGAAGCTATTCAAATTGTCTAGATAAATTGGGGGAACATTTGAACCTGGAATCAGAGATATTGGGAGATGGAGAATCTGGTAGCGTAGAAGTGCTCTTAATCTTTAGATGTTAATAATATTTAATATTGCAATCTTAGAGAACATCTGCAAAGCAACATGGATACAGTGGCTCTATAAACAACCTACACAGACATTAGAAGAGCAAGTCCTCATAGCTAAAAGTGCTTGTTGATATTTTGCAATAGTAATATCATCTGAGTGTGGTGGATCAGCTGATAATTATGCCATGATGATGATGTGTGTTTATAAAATCAGCATACAATGTGCCTGTGATGCATTCCAAATCTGATTGTACTAAAGTAAAAAGAGAGAAGAGGCTAAACAACATGTTTCTGTGCTGGGACTGAAAGTTAATAGCAAAGGCAAGAAAAAATGATGCACCACAAGGCTACTGCTTTGGGAAAAGGTCAGTTAGGAAAAGCCAGGAGAAAATTAGAAAATGACCACCGGAGCACATGACTTAGACTGGCCAAACTCCCAGGCTAAATTCTCTTCTCTTCTCTTCTAGGTTTTTGCATTTGCAGTCACACTGACTTATGTAATCCATATGGTGTTCTCCCTCCTGAGATGGAAATCTTCTTAAACCCAATGTTTTATGGATTTTACAGACGTATTTGTTATTTTGTAAAGAACTTCCTTTAGAAATCTTATATAACTGATAATGTACTTTATTACATGTCAACAGTAAACTTCTTTATCAATATTTACCCAATTTTTGACTCTTGTTCCAAGTTCTTGTTAGAAGAGAGTAAAGAAAACTGATTATCTACCTTAAAATATATTTGTATTACAATGTCTTTTATGTAAATGTACAATAGATTGTATTTTACAATTATGTAAATTGTACAATAAAAAGCTTCAAGTTCAACTTTTAGATGGAGGTGTTTTTTTTTTTCATTTTCTTCAGTGGAGTAATCTAGCAACATGAATAATGAAGTGGCTAAGTTTGTTGACATCACAAAATCAGATTGATGATGTTATCTAGTTGGGTAATAAAACATTTATGAGCAAACATTTATGAGCAAATCTCAGAGAGAGCAAAGAATTTCACATTCAATGCTGAGCTGTAGTGTTCTCTTCTGGAACACTACATTACTTTGAGTGATTAAAATGATTTCAAATACTGGTACTTCAAAAAGGATTGGGAAAGGTAGTGATGCATATCTGTGTGAGAAAAAATCATTTATTCTAAGCAAAGCATAAATGAAGTAGTAAAGAATCATATTTTTCAAATTGTAACATCACTTGGTGGTCCGAACTGATAATGACGGGTTGAAAAGCAGAAGTAACAGTTATGGCGGTGTACTTGTTGGAAACGATCTATACCCACTAATTCTATGTTAGGGATTGTTAAATGTAAAAATAAAAATAAAGCTGCCAGTAAAAGAAAGGAGAAATACAGGAAGATTTGTGTGTGTGTGTTTGTCGTTAGAATTTAGGATGAAATATACCAGGGTAGGCTGAACACATGGAGATTTAGGGCAGACAAAAAGAGATACCAAAGTACAAAAGAGGGAGGAACTCAAAGAGGTGATGACCAACCTTGGAGCCTGTTCAGCCAGATTGTTTCTTTATGGTTCCTCCCAAAGGAAATTAGTAACAATGACTTTATGGGAAAATTTTAAGAAATTGTTATTTTTTTAAAAAAAAACCACACACATCACAAAAAAATATCTTTTTTAAAAAAGAAAATTCCTGATTATAACTTGTGTTAGTGTATAGTGAAAATAGTTAATGACAAAATAAATCAGTGAATCATTTATTCAGTGAGAACATAGAAAAAGTCTTCACCAGCCACAGAACATACATTGCACTGCACAACTATAAAGGCCCAGAATAGGAGCAGGTTACTTTGATAAATACTCCTTTATTTTGAATTGAGATAATGAATAGAAAAGAATTAGAGGGGACCTTGGAGATCTTGTTCAAACAGAAGAACCTATACCATTTCAGACAAGTGGCTATCCAGTTTCTTGTTAAAAACCTCCAATGATGGAGTGCCCATGATTTTTGAAGACAAGCTGTTCCACTGGTTAATTGTCCTTACTGTTAGAAAGCTTCTCCTTAATTCCAGGTTGCTCCTCTCCATCCATTATTTCTTGTCCTGCCCTCTGGTGCTTTGGAGAATAATTTGACCCCCTCTTCTTTGTGATAGCCCCTCAAATACTGAAATACTGCTATCATGTCCCCAGTAATTCTTCTTTTCTTTAGACTAGTCAGATCCAAAATCTGCACCCTTTCTTCATAGTCTCCAGGCCAGGGGTGCCAAATTGGATTTCTTCGAGGGCTGGATCAGCATTGTAGTTCTCCTCCATAGGCCAACCGGGGTGTGGGGGTGGAGGTGAGATGGGCCAGATGCTTCCTGCAGCACCCTGCTGGCCAAAATGGGGCACGGGGGGGGGGGAGCAAGTATCCCATGACATTCTGATTACTACTCTATTTGAGTCAGGCCTAGATAGTGTAAGAGTTAAATGAATTGATATCAATAATCCTTTAAAGTTCCCCAATATACTGGAAGGAGATAACTTCTTCAGATGTGTCAAGTTCTCCATTCAACATTGAGATTTTTTTTATTAATGACTTGGATGAGCAAATGGCCTAACAAGCTACCTCAGTCACTGAGAAATGGATGGGATAGATAATAGCTAGAAAAGTCCTAATTACAAGGACAGATGCAAAGCTTTTCACTTTAGGAAGCAGAAATTACATGTTTGGTTAATGGTAATTGTGAAAAACATCTTGAAATGACAATATTAGTTATTAATATGATATAGTCACAACAAAGTCAATGCAATTTTAGGCTCTGTGTAATTTTTAAGTCTTCTTTAGTTTATTTATTTATAAGAAATCAATCAAATGACTCAGGATAGTAAACAGACACTTTCAAACTGAAATCTCTTCCAATCTGAGAAATAATAATTCTACAGCCAATGTGGTACTGTATGCCACTGACAGGCTCAGTAGGAAAGATCCTAACTGAGAATATCCATAAGAGTGGTCAATGCTGTTTCCCTCATATATTGGAGCCTGAATTCTGAACAAAAGGGACCCAAATATTTATTTCCTTTAAAAACCTGTGTTGTTGATTCTCTGGTTTATGGTTCATACACCATGATAATGGTCTCCAGTTCTAGGCATCACACTTTAATTCAGACACACTGGAACACATTCAGAAAAATGCAAACAGTTGATCAGGGGACTAGAAATTAAGTCTTCAGATGAAAGATTGAAAGCTCTATTTATTATTAAGAAAGGAAATTGAAGGAACAGGACTGCAAGTATTTGAAGAAGAGCTTCACCGCAAAAGGCCAAGAATGTTCTCCATTAATTCAGCACATGGAATTGTTGTGGCTCCGGGCTTGGATTCAGCTCCTGTGATTGATATGAGTTCAAGTGAAGAGGTTACGTCAGAACAATTTGAACCAGCCTGGCTTACTGATTGGACTGATAACCAGGATGAGGAGATGGATGTGACAAAGGACGACAGACCTGATGTATTAGAATTGTCAGGACCTTTGATCTCCTCTGGTTCTTTATCTGATCAACAGCCGGGAATGGCTGACAGGGAAGTTTTGAGAGAGTCTTCTAGTGGAGATGAGAACTTGGAAAAATTGTGGTTAAATGTAAAAAATAGAAGACGGTTGAAAAGGCAAAATCAGCTGGAGCAAATGAGAAGAGCAAGTCAGTAAATTAGCACGTTGCCTTAATGAGTATAAAAGGACACAGCTGGGCTGGTGCATTTCGCCAGGAACAAAATGACTATTTGAGTGAGGACGTTACAGCAAAGAGCTCTGAGGCTGAGGATTTATTGCCAGGACTGGTTTGCCGGACAGAGTAAGATTTATGCTGTGGTTTCTGCCAGCTGTTATCTAATAAGACTTCTTTCCGTTTGATTTAATTGTGAAACGGCTGCTTTCTGTTTTGTTCATTTGAATTTCGAAGGGGAGTCATAACATGGAATGATAAGTTTAAATTACAGGAAGATAATGTTTGAATATTAGGAAAAACTTCCAAATAGTAAAAGTAGTTTTACTATGAAACTAGTTATCAGGAGGATGGTCTCTGTTACAATGGATGCATTCTTATAAACTGTGGACAGCCAGAAGACTTTTAATCTGATTCTTGCACTCAGCATCCAGACTCCATGATGCTATGATTTTACATTCTGAGGACTATATTTGGCAGCCCATATTTTGTCACATTGCTGTTGTGGGAAGGACTTGTATGTGGAATTTATTAACTGAGTTGTATATCTTACCCATCATGAATGTGTCAGAATTTTTAATGAGCCTGGAAGGGGATGTCTCTTTTATATGATAGCCTCTGTTAGGAAATGACTATAGATATATCATTGCAGAGACAATGGTGGGAAATTGGTGGGACAAAGGATATTGCAGCATCTGTAGTTGAAGTAAGTGTATATCACACATATACTTATTTTCCTAAATCTGTGTTTCTCAATTTTGGCAATTTGAAGGTTGTGGACTTCAACAAAAGTTGCCAAGTTGAGATATGTGGTCCTAAATTGTTCAATAGAAGTACATGATATATTCGCTATACTGCTAGCTGTTCTTATGAACAGCGAGAAATAAAGCAGCATTGGTGAGAGAAAATACTTCATTTAGGTCCAGGACCTCAATACCTGCTCTGCACAGGTACTTGTTCATAGGTAAAGGGGCAGAGGCAGGTGAAAAATAATGATGAACGGTTCCATAGCAAGGTGTGTCTAGGGCTGGTAAATAATTTTAAGAACAGGTTTGTACCAGCAACATGCAGTTCCTTTGACATTCTGTTTTAATAAGCCGCTATTTGTTATAAAATATGGGAAAAGTAGAAAATATGATTAAAGCAGATGATCAGGGAAATGCCTTTAATGCAGTTGCAGTTTAATGATAAACCAGTATAGAATTTGGTTTTATTCAGGCTTTCTTCTGTAACTTTTTATTGTGATGATTGAAAGACTGATACGTAGAGGGTGAAGTAAATTTGATCTCAGTTGCTCTGGCAGATAGGCATGAACCAATATTTTCACGAAGCAGGAACTAGAACATATCTGACATGAATTTCCTACAATATAAGTTTTTTGAGGTGGCAGGCTCTCTATAATTAGGAGCATTGTTTTTAAGAACAGTTTTGTGGGTGGCAACATCACTTTTATATTACTAAGTATCATAATTCGACCGGATAATGTTTCAAGTCTGTTTGAGATCAAAATGTACCCAGATAAGAAAAACAGAATTAGTATAATAATAAAGAGAGTCAAAGCCAACAATAAAATACAAGAGGTTAATTTCCAAGTTAAGCAATTGTTTAGTTCAGGGGTGTCAAACTCAAGGCCTGGGGACCAGATCTGGCCTGTGGGGTGCTTAGTTCTGGCCCATGGGGCTGCCTGGAAATAGCGAAGGAACGGCCTGTGCCCAGCCCTTCCCAAGCTCTGTTTTCACTGGCAGAGGATTGCAGGAGGCCATCGCAGCTAAAAACGGAGCTTGGGAGCCCATTTTTGCTGGCAGAGCACTCGGGCCACCACAGGTGCCCTGCAGCACAAGTGATGTCATGCTGGCCATGCTCACCCAGGCAACACGAGATCAAACACAAACCTGATGCAGCCCTCAATGAAATTGAGTTTAACACCCCTGGTTTAGATTGACACAATGTGCTATGTTAACAAAAATAGATGGTTTTGTATTCAAAACCAGGCCATAAAAACCAATCAAAGTTAAAATTAACCAAGTTTAGCATATTACCCAAGTGCAGCTATGAGGTCTCACTGTCATGGTTAAACCTGTATGTGAACCTAGCTACTAAAATTATAACCATTAAGTGGTAGAGTAAGCTAAGCTAATGCCAGCATCCAAGCAAGCAAGCAAGCAAGCAAGCAAGCAAGCAAGCAATGATATATTAGCTAGTGGTCTCATAAGGATACACTGTGAGTTTGTTATAATGCTTGGTAGGGAAACGCTGGGTTCTGAATATTGATGAGCTATAATTCCCCACCACTGATCATGCTGTTTTAGGCTGCTGGGAATTAGTTCAAAAAACATCTAGAAGGCCATATGGTAGCTTCCCTTATCCTACCTTATTGAAATCCATTCCAAATGTGCTGAAAGGATAGACCTGGACTTTCAGAACACAGCGATAAGTTCTGTATAAAAATGAGAAGATGTAGCCATACGATTTGTCCTCCTATCTAGGACTCATCATCAGCTTGTCCAGCAGAGACCATTCAGGTGCCTCAGGAAAGTAGTTATTCAAGAAAATAGCGCCTACATTTCATAAATAGAACAATCCTATGAAGAAATATTTGTGTTCCTCCACTAAGTCAAAGGAATTTTTCAATGCCGTGTGTAATCAATATGCATCAAAGCAGTCCTGAAGACTCAGTTGATGCTTTGGACAGATTTTGAGTAGATACAGGCTGATTCACTTTTTGGGGTGATGGAGGCTGGGTAAAAATAAAATTCAGCTTTGGGAGAAGGGCTGTGGAAAATAGGTTTATTAAGCTTTGGAAAGGCTTAGAACACGCGTTTTATTCCATTTGGTGTTCCCAACAGCAAAATGTCTGTTGAAAACACACGATTTGCAGCTGAATTTGAATTGCATGATTTGGGGAGCTGCATAAAACAGACTGGGGGCTTGAGGGATCAGTCTACTTTTCCACTACATCTTTTTCAAAAGCAATTATGCCATGGCTAAAGTCATATTTAGATTATTACACCTGTGTTGATTGGAAACAGTCATTGAATATCTTGGCAGGGTATGTTGCGTTTTTGTATATTAATAGAACATGTGCCTCGATTTTATTTTTATTTTTTACAATTCCAAATACAGCTTTGAAAATGGATAAATATGAATGATGGGAGCTTCGCACCATATACGGCAATCATTCATTGGTGGAAGGGGCAAAAAGGAGAGAACAAGGAAGATAGAAAGTTGCTAGACTGCCAGCTGTGTTTGAAGTATCTACCTTAATGTTTTAAGACAAGTATTTTCTCTTTCGCATGAAGGTATTTTCTCTTCCTTTGCTTCTTTTGACTTTCCGTTTTAAGCATTCTTTTTCTTTGTTTTTCACCCAGTGTGAGTTTCATTCATTTGAATATGCAAAGTATTAAATGTGACTCTATGGCCAACATAGATTTACTTAAATCACAGGAAACCTCCATTTTTGCCCAACCAACAATTTAAAAGCCCTGTGCTGTAAACAATCCTTCATTTACAACATTTCCCGTATTTCCTCCACCAGCTCAGACTGGATTTAAGTCTTTTCCAACAACAAAGTATGGCGAGGGGTAGGGAATATCGTTCTGTAGATGATAGTGTGCATTACTTGAGATTCATCAAATAGGCTGTATTTGTCATCATATGTTATACAACAGGAAAAGTTCAGTGGACCTGTGGAACGCTGATAATTTGGATTTGGGGACTGGGCTTCTGTGACTAGCTTTTTACCTGCCTCACCTTTCTGTGTCACGCCAACCAATTTTGACTGATTGAATCAGACTCTCTTGCTCTACCTTCCCTGCAAGACTTTCCTCCTTGATATGATGTAACTAGAGTCCGGTGACCATAGCATAGGAATGCTGCTCCTCAGGAAGACAAGTCAAAACTGGGGCAGCTGTCACATATTTTTGCATTATGGGTTTGGCATTGCTTGAGAATAAGCACTACTGTATGTTGTAACATATACATTCCCCTGCATCGAAACCTTCCAGGGTTGGGCATTGGGAACTGTCGAACTTTTGCGATGAAGAAAACCAGCAGAAAACAGATCCAATTAGACTAGCACTACATAGATCTATCATGCTGTTGCCAATTCAACTACCATCAAAATCAATTAACAAATGGGCAAAGTACTTGCTGAGAAACCTGCACCATTAAAAAGGCAGGTTTGTAATTCAGGGAAACAATATTAGACATGCAGGAAAAATGCAACATTTTGGAAAAAGGTGTTATGCATTCAAGCTGGGAAATGTATTTGAGTTAATATCTTGATCTCATTACGATTTTCTTGCTTGCTTTGGATAATCTAGTCAGAGGAAGAGTTTTTGAGTAAATAAAAGTTTGGAGGCTAGCAATCTATTTTTCAAATTAAAGATTTTCAAAGAATTTGAGAGATAGTTATGGAATCTCTGATAGAGGAAAACTCACTTATACCTAGTTTTTAAAAAATGAGAAGTAGGTCCTTTCCACATTTTTCCTGGAAAAGAATACTTTTCCAAGAATACTTAACCCAATTGAATTTTGTAAGTGCACACATATTCCCATTAAACCTGTAACTGTACTTACAAAAGTAGCATTTATGAACATAATTTAAGGATAACCAATTCCAACATTTCAGTTTGGGAAAGAAAAAACAGCGAGCTTCATTGTGCTTGATTTTCTTGTCCACAATTTTGAGAAAGGGTAGGCTGACACCTTCTGGACATAGTTGGCTTACAGCTGAGTTGGTAGAGATTTGTAGATCTCTAGAATCTGTTGTAGAGATCTTGACTTATGTAGGCTGGAGTTGATGAGAACAGCATTCTAAGAATATCCAGATAACTACTAACACAAATTAAAGGGAAGGTGTAATTAGATGTCTTCTTAGATTGTTTGTTTTAGATTTGTAATATGTGTCTTTCAGAATTTCTAGTGTAGAGCTTGGATAAGACATGCATCCATAAAAGCATTTTAACCCCTTCCTGCAATTAAGATCATAAAAACCTCAAGGTTAAACAAACTGTTTGGTAATTGAGAAAGTCATGCCTCTTTGTCTGTGAAACAACACCATTTCCTGTTTTTTTATAATTTCCATAATTAAGTTTTTTTGTACTGGCTAAATGTGGAGTGGCCCATCATGCAATGAGTGTTTTCTTCCTCAGTTCATGGCAGTTCCTGGACAAGGCACCTTTTCTCAGGATCCACCAGGAAGAAAGTTAGAATTCTTCTGCCTTGTGTACTGTGAGCACAATTGGAAATGCCCTCCCCTCCCATTAAAACAGAAAGGACTTGCAATAAATTATGTAACAAAAGCAATTATGGTAACTTGAAATGTGTATCATTTGTATTTTTAAAAATTTACTTATTTTATTACGCTTATATGACAACTTACAATCAAAGTCTTCTTGGCAGCTTACAGTAAAGGGAAACTGAGTATTTAAATATAAATATCTCCTGCAACCAAAAATGCCGGGCACACGATTCTGAAATATAGTTAACACAGACACACTTGCTTTCACTCAAGGATTTGGGGTGCCCTAACCCTGCAACTGAATGAGAAATGAATGGATTGCTAAAATCGATTGAACAGAGTTAGATGACAGATGGAAAAATGGTATTCCTGAACATTCTCTTATGTAAGTAAAATGCGGCTGAGAGGGGGAGGGAGAGAGAATTTTAATTAAATATGATAAATGTTCATGTATGAACAAATTCCTCTTGTATCTTATTAAAGAGCAATTTGCAGGGGGTGGGTTTGCACTCAAGGCTTTCAAGGAGTATCTGAAGCTCAGGATATGAACATATGATACTAGAGGAAAGCATTGGTTCATAACAGGTATTATCATCTTCAAAGTAGGAAAAACCAAGAGCTTTTGTGTGTGTATGTGCAGGTGAGAGGGGGAGTGTTCACCAGTATCTCTATTGTACCTCTCAAATCTTCACAGAGAGAAGGCCAATATGGTGGGATCAATACTAGTCATAAGCCTGAAGCTTTTGCATGAATGCTGAAGAAGCAGGCTATGAATGAGAGAGAACCTGTCTCTTCTGAGTCTAGCAAAGAAATATAACAGAATGTAGCAAGAGAACTGGGGTTCATCTCTGCTTGTTAAGACTAATGAATTTGGGCAGGCTGGTAACTTTGATGAATTTGTTTCCAAATCTGTATAAAGCTCTGTATTTTCCAAGTAACATCCTAAAGCATTCACTGTTTTAATGACATATATAAAACAGCTTTGCTTCAGCTAAAATAAATGGGGAAAGGGGAAGAACGAAAGGGTTGCTTTTAGCTTTTAAAGCCAGATAAACCATTACAAGCATACACACACACACACACACACACACACACACACACACTGTCCTCTAAGAAAAAAACATGACTTTTTATTGGGCTAATGGGAGAGAATTCTCAATCAAATTGTTGTCATGAAAAGTGGAAGCATGCGTCAGCTTGCTTCTTTAGATACAGCAAATGTTTAGATTTTCCTTTGAACGTCTGTCTGTCTATCTATCTATCTATCTATCTATCTATCTATCTATCTATCTATCTATCTATCTATCATCTATCTATCTATCTATCTATCTATCTATCTATCTATCTATCATCTTTGTTTTCTTAAGTTTTCACGGGTATTTATATGTATGGTATTCAGCTTTGTTTGGGTATTTTCCCACATCATTATAGTTGTGCTTTTAAAGTTGTAGCAACGTTTCGGCAGAATCTCTCATCTGCCATCATCAGGCTTCTGTATTGTGTTTGTCTGTGAGTCAGACTTTTACAGACTTTTACAGTTGTTTCAGTTTTAAATTTGGGGCTAGCCTACTGCTGTGCCAGAATGGTTTTTTCTTCATCCTGATTGGTTGGGAGTCTTGGTTTGTGTTTATTGGTCTTGGAGTTTGCTGTGTAACACCAATCAAGCAGAACACTTCAAACCCCTCCGACCCATATATGAAGCGAACTGACGCCCACCATGAAGATGTGGCACGACCACGAACGCGAAGCCAAACAGCAGGATCACAGCTCACCAGCTCAAATCCCCCAGCAACTAAGACTAACCCGAGCACAACCAAGCCCCCACCTGAACAGAACACAACCCCAGCCAATCAGAACACAGTCAACCCCCCCACCCAATGAGAACACCCCCGAACCAATCAGAACACAGCCAAGCCCCCACCCAATCAAGTCACACCCCTACTAGCAGTTAAAAGGAAGAAGCAGCTGCAAGCTCACATTACTCCGAGAAGGACAAAGCCGAAGAAGACACAAATCTGAAGATGATGAATGAGACTTCATCGAAATGTCGCCTAGATACTTCCAATTTTACGCGGGAGAAAACCCGAATAACCAAAGACCGATCTATCTATCTATCTATCTATCTATCTATCTATCTATCTATCTATCTATCTATCTATAAATATATACATATAAATATAAGTATAAATATAAATATAAATACAAATGAATTTTATGTTAACCAATGGTAAATTATTAGTCATTTATCTCCTCAGTACATCAATATTTTTCCTTAACCAGAAAATACCTTCTCAATGCAGTTTTTAAAAATGCATCATTTCTCAGATGGTTATGCAATAGGAGCTAACTATATTGTACTAAATGTTTGAAATTTATTCAGGGTATAACATTAACTTATTAAATACTTTACTCACATTTATACATAAAAGGAGTCACTTTATGCCAGGAGCACTCTCAGCTACATAGAAGATACCGCAGACTTCCTAAAAAAACTGGAATTAATTGGCAGTCTTATCTGATCATACCATTTTAGCTAATATGTATTTTGACCTACTGTACAGCAACTTCTCTTTTAAGCCATTAGAAATATAATCAGGGCTGTCCATATAGCATATCTTTCCATCAGTTCTTTTGATTTTGCACTGAACCCATAACTACATTATCTTTGGCAACAACATATACTAGAAATCATCATATTGACGTAGCAGCTTTCTTACCTTTTACCCTCTTAAATCCGTCCTTTGTTTGATATTCAGTGACGGCATTTTCATTATCTGGATTCTCAGGAAAGACTATCTTACTATCAACCTAGGCTTAACTTTTTAGTCCATCACCAAAAAAGATGCCATGTTTTTAGATATATTTAGAGTGGTGGATGATGCATGCTGATATCGCTGAAGTCTTATACCATAACAAATGATTTCTTCTATTATCTCAAAACTTCCTACAAAAGTTTAAAACAGCTCTTTAGGGTTTCAATTATATTTTTCACAGCCCTGAAATTGGACCTGGAGCTTATACCTCCTCTAACATAATGATGTTAGGCTAGGAGGAGTTAGCCAAATGTTGTTAATATCACTGGGACTTCTTCCAACTGTTCCTTTTGGTTCAGCATTGTCCAAGTAGTATTAAAAGCCAAGTGCATCAAGTTGCCTTTCATTAAAAGCCCAAGTTTCCTACTTCAATATATAGAGATAAATAAAGCTAAATGAAAATCAATTACAACTTTATTTTTCCATACTGTTATCTTCTCCAGTTATTTGGGAAAAGATTCATTTTCCTGCCAAGAGATTTTGTAAATTACCCTTTTCCTTTACAGCTTACATGCCACAAGATGATTGCATTTTAAATAGATATCAACTGAAGAATTTTTTTTCACTTCATGTGGAAACAGACTGCCTTATTATGCGATTATGCTGGATCTTCTTTAATTTTTATACCTAAATATTGCCCAAATCTACCAAACTGCTCTTTTGACATCAGCCCATCTACTCCTTATTCCTTGTGCTGCCTTCACTTCTTTCCATTCCAGTTTGACATCAAGAGCTGCTTCTTCTGGTTCAGGATCTTCTCTGACTGGTCCATTAGGCTTTGCAACAACAATGGGCAGTGGGCCACATTCATCACGGAATTCTATCACACAGAGCTTCTTCTTGTCTGCTAGCTTTTGATGAGTTTCCTGTGGGGATAATTCAAAGAGCAGATTCTAATCTACAGAAATACCAATTTTTCAGTTTTCAAAATTAAGTAAACCAATAGTTTCATGGAAGGTAAAAGCTATCCTTAGCTGCTAGTTCTAACTACTGTTTTTAGTATCAGACACAGTATCCCTTAGCCCCAGCTTTAACCTCAATATTTTAGTATATCAGGAAAGATGGACATGATAGCCTTTGGTAAGGAAAGCCTGAAATGAGGAGCGAAAATTCAAGATTTGAAAAGTCAAGACATAGAAAGAACAATATGCATTCTACTTTCACATATGTATAGCTTGTTGCATCCGGCCAAAGGATATTTTAATCTAGCAATATTTGTCACTTCCTAGTTCTTCAAACTAATTCCTAGTTCTTCACTCTTCCTAGTTCTTCAAAACTATTTTGCCTATTTCCCATAATAATGTACTGTTATTCTTACTAACTAATGAGATCTGCAGATTGATTTCCACCTTTACAGATTTTCTTGGCATAAAAAGTGACTGCAGGTCGGATGAGCTGGGATGATTTCACAGACATATGATAATAATGAAAGCAAGCGAGTCAGAAAACAAGCTCTACAAAGCACAAATGAGGCTGAATAAAATACAGCAATATTATAAAGCTGAAACTTGTTTGTTTGAAAATCCCTCAGTTATGAATGAAAGTACTCCCCTCACAAAACAAAATTTAGCCAAAAAAAGAATGGTAAAAATCAATATATTCCAAATAGGAGGACTCAAGTTAATCCATGGCATATTTCAGTAATAATGATGAGAAAAAAATATCTACTTGCCTCAAATCTAAGAGAGACTGTCACTCAAGCTGTTAACACTAGGCACACAACTAAGGTACACAACTTTTTTATTTGGCTTCTGATTGTCATACCTGGGCAAAACTCCTAATTGATTTAATTTCATTCACCTTTATATTGCATCAAAGTTGCCATTGTTCTGTGCCTGCCTCAAGTCTCAGCCATGGCAGTATTTTAAAAAACAAATACAATCCATCTTTGGATGATAAAAAACTTATTTTTAATCAGAATTGGAGAAAGTTATCAAACTCCACAACTATGCTCAGGAGATCAAGAAACTACTTTCCGGTATTCACTTTAAATTAATTTGAACATTCCCTCCCACTGCACTACGGCAAAGCACAGTTCATAAGGTATAATTAAAATACAGGTCCAAGTTAATATTTTCAACACACTGAGATGCATGTGTTAATCACTGACTTCATTTTTACCTGATTAGCTAATCCCTTAAAAAGGCATGTAGTGAGATTCAGTATATTCTTCGATCCATAAACCCTGGCATACATATCTTTAACCCCAATCAGTTTGCAGATTGTGATGATAGCACGGTGACAACGAAGTCCATACCCTGTGAAAAACCATTTAGTAAGATTCAAATAAAAAGGGTAATATTATAAACAGCAGCTATTATTACAAGTGTTTAAACTTATCTGAGGACTATATTACTTGGGACTATCTACAATAATGTATTCTTGGAAGCAGGTTTGCTAAATGCTCCAAAAGATGATGGATTTCTTCCTAATACAAGAAGTATCTGGTCTGTTGCAATTCACTTGAAACAGCAAAGCCTAATTAAATTTCGTTCGGATATTATTCATATGCTTTCCATTTGTTCCTCCTTTGTCTTTTAAATAAATATTTTCTATGTTTATTAATCAAAGTTAATTAGCAGGTTTACCTGTTAAATTAGCTACGTCATGAAATTTGTTTAATTCAATTTTTGACAGACACATATCATCTGTAAAAAAGTAAATGTTGTATTTTTAAGACCCGGAATATTCATATTCTTCCTAATATTTTGTTTGATATTATTGCAATTATATTAGTATAAGATCAAGCAAAATAGGTAAGAATGGATATACACTGCTCAAAAAAATAAAGGGAACACTTAAACAACACAATGTAACTCCAAGTCAATCATACTTCGGTGAAATCAAACTGTCCACTTAGGTAGCAACACTGATTGACAATGAATTTCACATGCTGTTGTGCAAATGGAATAGACAACAGGTGGAAAGCATAGGCAGTTAGCAAGACATCCCCAATAAAGGAGTGGTTCTGCAGGACGTGACCACAGACCACTTCTCAGTTCCTATGCTTTCTGACTGATGGTTTGGTCACTTTTGAATGCTGGCGGTGCTTTCACTCTAGTGGTAGCATGAGATGGGAGTACACAACCCACACAAGTGGCTCAGGTAGTGCAGCTCATCCAGGATGGCATATCAATGCGAGCTGTGGCAAGAAGATTTGCTGTGTCTGTCAGGGTAGTGTCCAGAGCATGGAGGCGCTACCAGGAGACAGGCCAGTACATCGGGAGATGTGGAGGAGGCCGTAGGAGGGCAACAACCCAGCATCAGGACTGCTACCTCCGCCTTTGTACAAGGAGGGACAGGAGGAGCACTGCCAGAGTCCTGCAAAATGACCTCCAGCGGGCCACAAATGTGCATGTGACTGCTCAAATGGTAGGAAACAGACTCCATGAAGGGTAGTATGAAGGCCCAACGTCCACAGGTGGGGGTTGTGCTTACAGCCCAACACTGTGCAGGATGTTTGGCATTTGCCAGAGAACACCAAGATTGGCAAATTTGCCACTGGCGCCCTGTGCTCTTCACAGATGAAAGCAGGTTCACACTGAGCACATGTGAGACGTGACAGGGTCTGGAGACGCCGTGGAGAATGTTCTGCTGCCTGCAACATCCTCCAGCATGACTGGTTTGGCAGTGGGTCAGTAATGGTGTGGGGTGACATTTCTTTAGGGGGCCTCACAGCCCTCCATGTGCTTGCCAGAGGTAGCCTGACTGCCATTAGGTACCGAGATGAGATCCTCAGACCCCTTGTGAGACCATATGCTGGTGCGGTTGGCCTTGGGTTCCTCCTAATGCAAGACAATGCTAGACCTCATGTGGCTGGAGTGTGTCAGCAGTTCCTGCAAGACGAAGGCATTGATGCTATGGACTGGCCCGCCTGTTCCCCAGACCTGAATCCAATTGAGCACATCTGGGACATCATGTCTCGCTCCATCCACCAATGCCACGTTGCACCACAGACTCTCCAGGAGTTGGGGGATGCTTTAGTCCAGGTGAGGGAGGAGATCCCTCAGGAGACCATCCTCCACCTCATCAGGAGCATGCCCAGGCGTTGTAGGGAGGTCATATAGGCACGTGGAGGCCACACACACTACTGAGCCTCATTTTGACTTGTTTTGAAGACATTACATCAAAGTTGGATCAGCCTGTAGTGTTTTTTTCCACTTTAATTTTGAGTGTAACTCCATGAGTTGCTAAATTTTATTTCCACTGATAATTTTTGTGTGAGTTTGTTGTCAGCACATTCAACTATGTAATGAACAAAGTATTTAATAAGAATATTTCATTCATTCAGATCTAGGATGTCTTATTTTTGTGTTCCCTTTATTTTTTTGAGTGTATTTGTTTAGTGTGGTTATTTATTTTAAAAATGTTTATATGGGAAGTCTGCTTAAACACGATCAGTTCTTAATATGGGAAGTCTAGTGGCATGTCGGTTGTAAAATGGAATGTAGAATACTTTTCTTTGTAGACTTATACTTATTTTTGATGCAGTTATTCTACTGTGACTTTCATTGAGAATAATAGTCCTCTTATATTTTCCAACAGAAACTGGTTTCAAGTGATTAGGCTTGCAAAGCTTTTAAAAATCCAAGTCTGACCAAATGTATTTTATTAAAAAGCTACAAATACAGCTCTTTGTGGTTATTTCAACTGTAGGGCAAAACGTCACCCAGCGATTGGAGAACTGTCCATTTCTCGTAACAACAGTAGATGCACAATCTATTAAATGAGAACATTCCACTAAGATAGCTATATGAATAGTAGGACAATACTTTTATCATTGATTCTTCCACAAATAAATATTGCGCTGTTATGTTACTTTATAACTATAAGAGACTTAAACCAAGTTGCTAACAAAGAGTTCAAAAGAAAATTAAAGCCGCCCAATTGAGTAGGTCATTCTGAAGTCCAATATTAACTAACTCTGAACAGGTAAGACTATACATTTTCCCCATAATAGAAATTCCCAATCTCTATGCAAATATCTTTTCCCCCCCTCACCTTTGTTTTGCTTCCTCATCCGAATGGTTGTTTTCTTAAAAGTGGCTGCAATATCATGGTAAACTAAAATAAAGACAAAATATTGCTAAATATTTTGAATCCTGAATTATTTCAATGCATAATTTTAAGCATGTTTACTGTCTGTTTGTTCACAGAAAATCTACTTCTTAAATAGAAAGCAGTACAACACAGGAAATAGAAGCATTTTCATTTGTTGAGTGCGTACTGCTTTGAAAGTTGTCTGAAGAGCAATTTGTACAATGTTTAGATCTTTAACAATATGGCACCAGAATGAAAACCAAGTATATTGATTTTCTGGTTCTGAATCTTGAGAAAACACAAAGCTTTTACTTTTCTATTGCTAGGGTAACATAGATAAGAAGGCAGTTTGGGGCAATCCACAAATTGGTGCAATTAATTTATGTTTGTGTGTTTTATCCAAGTAGCTAATTCAAATGAATCACAGTAGTTACCATGCATAAAAAACCAAGGCATAATCTGGAAGAAAAGGCAAAATAATTTTGCTAGAGCTAATCAGATGTTGATAATCTCAGGGATGGGAGAGGAAAGAGCCTAGGGAACTCTGCAGGCATTCCCGACATTTTCTAATGAATTTGGATAAATTCATGCAAAAGAATGAATAGGTGTAAGATGGAATAAAACAGCTATTCATTCATATGGCCAAAAGAAAAGTTTTATATGGGGCATATTAATCAGTCTAATTTTGCAAGTTTATAAAACTTGGATTTTGAGACAAAGAGATGGAAGAAATAAACAGTTTTATAGTATCTGGGGGAAAATACTGTAACTAGCTCACTTTTAAAATTTCAATTAAAATGTATTTCTAATACTTACTTGTATGATCTTCATATCTTTCAACATAATGTAAATGGCGAATAGCCTTGTTCTTTGCCTGGGGAAACAACATTATTTTTAAAAACTAGAAATGATTAAGAAAATGTACCAACTCAATTTTAAAGTTAAGTCACAGAATTGATAAAAAAAGAAAATATTAAACTTGCTTCTGGGTCAATTATAAACTACAATCTAGTACTTAAATTAAAAGAATCAAAATGATAGTTGGAAGTACTGTCCACTGATGTTAATATTGTTATTGTTAATATCTACTCTCTCCTAGGCTCTCCTACTTTTAATAACTCTTTTATATTTTTAATGCTTGTTTTACAACATTTATTTTTTATTTTATTCTGTATACCACTTAAGAATTACTTTTTTGTGAGATGGATGACTATATACATTTTCTAAATATACTATACTTAACAAATTCTTGTAGATTATTTAGTACGAGATGACACTTTAATAATTTGGGTCATTAAATATCAGCCTTCTTGAAGTCTCCTGGAGACAATAGCTTCCTCAATCCAGATGACCAAATAAGGGGCTAAATTTAATCTAGCAGACTGATATTCAAAAGAAATGTCAAGTCTGAATTAAGGAAACCTTATTATTCTTCACCTAGAACTTAACAAAAAAACATGAAAAATAATTATGATACTAAAAAACAAAGGAAAGAGATGCTTAATTAATTCATCTGGAAAAACTGACTTGCAAACCTTTCTTTTAAAGAAAAGGGAAATTAAAATGGCCCGTGATGAGTAAAAAAAAACAAAAACCTCCAAAGAAATTATATTCCTTCCAAAGCCTTAGTTAGCTCAAAATAAAAAAGGTTATATGCAGAAAATAAAAAAGCAGTTGCATATAGTATTTAAAATCTGTATATATTTGTTGATTTCAATTTGTCATTTTTGATTATGACTTTGAATCATAAATTGGCTTCAACTGAGAAGCCTGATCTGATCCTTTTAAACTTTTGATAACCTATTATTTTCATCAAAATATAAAGAAACTGGTTCTCTTATAATTTCCTCCCTCCCTCCCCTTACTCTAAAAAAGTTAACAGCAATAGGGATTTATTTAGCACAAAGAAAAGCACAAAGTATATGTGAATGCAAATGCAAAGCCACTGTTTCTCTACACATGACAAACAACATCTTTTAAACGGATGCTCTTCCTTGACTTTTAAAATTGTGAAATCTTTCAAATCTGTCTTTTGAAAACATTGCAATTTGTTCAAAAAGAAAAAGAGGAGAAAAAGGAATACAGTCGGCAGAAGAGCCTATCTATCTTTTGAGTATCAGTCTATGTGCAGCAATGGGAATTGAGTGAATCTTTGCCACAAAGTGGCAGCAGTGAATAAGAACGTTCTCCCATCCATACCACTGTCAATTCACAGTCCTTATTATTCCATGAATGATGTCTATGGAATTTGTGATGAGAAGGACCGCTGAAGGACAGAGAATTTATTTCACCCACAAGTTCAGTGTCTGCCAAATGCATATAAAAGCAGCAAATAGAAAGTGATAGGAAAGGTTGTTTATCAGAAATTATGATGTGAGATATTTAACATTTTCCAAATATATTCACAGAAGGGTAGAAATACGAGATTGTGACTTTATATCTCAGAACCATGGAAGTAAACACAGACTTTAATAACAATAAATGGTGTTACACTTTTTTGCATTACATACTTTTCTTAGTGCATTCTTCATGTTAGATGCCTTTCCTAGAGCAAAACCTGATAAATACAAATGGGTTGTTAGAAAACAAGCACCACAAATGGAAACTTGCAAAAAAATGAGGAAACTCCTATATATAGCACCAATGTTTTTTATATGAGAAGAATTTCACCCCAAGGCTGCCCACCATCTTGATTCTTAACTTTTAAACTTTTTATTCTAATTTTGTTTTAAGAACCGTATTTATCGGCGTATAACACGCACAGGCGTATAACACGCATCTTCATTTTAAGAGGGAAATTTCAGGAAAAAAATAAGGGTGGACATCGGCGTATAACACGCATACATCATTTGCCCCCTATTTTCAGGGGGAAAAAGTGCGTGTTATACGCCGATAAATACGGTACTTTTTAACTCTTTATTTTATTGTAAGCTTCCCGGGTTTCTGTATTAGTAAGATGGAAGCATAGAAATTTAATACATACATACATATATACATTCACACATAAATTACATACAATACCAAGGCTTTCCCATGTCTATGCAATATTAAGATTCTATTCCAGTTTCCCCACCAGGAACTTTTAAGAGCTGCAAATATATCCAAGTAACTAGAAGGCACAGGTGGAATTCTTGTTATCTATCTCAGTGAAAAAACCTCACTGAATTTCAAAAAGGAAAAGATCTGCCCCCTTCCACTACCCCCCAAAAATATGCTCCTTGATTAATCTAAGGTTCACTTTTTATTCAGCAAAAGTCTGAGTCACATAAAGATTTGTAATTATATTTTTTAATTTTTATGATAAATAATTGTTAGCATGTAAAAAATTATAAATGGTAAGGGAATCTAACAGACAAATATGGGTAATTATATTGGCCTTGTTGCTGGGCGTTATTTTTGTTCTGAACATAAATAGGTCCCTGATGCTGAGCTTTACAATCTGGGCTTTGCTGCTGCTACAAAACAGATTATTTCCAAGAAGACTGTTGACAGATTTAGAAAGCTTCCTTCCCTGTTTCTTCAGTCTTTGCCAGATTTAGGCAATACTGTGTTGTTGCTACATTTCTGTCCTAATATAGAAACTTCTCTTTTACTTCTTGGGCGATTAACTCATATATGACATATACTGCATACATTTAAATTCTACAAGGAGAAATAAGACAAAAGCAAATAATGGGGCTTATGAAACCAAATGGTAAGAAATAATGAAAACAGCATCACAGGTGAGATAAAAGCTGGAGATGTTTTCAAAAAAGAGCGGGTGGAAGGTTGAATCTGAAGAGCCTGCTGCTGGTCTGTTACCACAAAGTGAAGGCGCATTCATTTGTCTATCCTTCAGTACATGCTTATATCTGAAGTGCTAGGGGTTAACAGAGAACGCTATGAATAGAATCCATTTTCAGTCAATCTTGTTTAAGAGCTGCAATGACAACCTTATTACATACAAAGAAACAGTATCAACACTTAATGTGATTCTCCATCTTTCTGCAGAATAATATTTAGAGGAAGTTACAATATACATTCAAAATGCTTATTCAACCACGCCCAAAGCTATCATTTCGCAAACCTTAAATTTACTGGGATCTTCTGCATCTCAACACGAGTCTGGAAAGTTAGAGCAGACACAAAAGCTATTTGTACTCTTCTTTAATACTAAAAAATGCCTGCCTGATGCTATATTCCCCCAAATGTTAATACATTCAACAAAAGGAAATTTCTACCTCTATTGGAAGGGATTAACTATAGCTTTCCATGCTTTAAGTCATTTATTAGAGGACAATTACTTACCAGCAGATCCTTTTCCATTGCCAACGGCCACAAGCGCCCTCATGGATCTTTTTCGGCCTTCATTTGAAGTCATGTTAAATACAGATCTTACCTGAAGGAAAAGACAGCAATTATTCAATGTGATTAGACTGATTCAGTAACATATATTCTTATTTTTTTAACATGAACAAAGAGTTGTGATCCCCGCCCCCAATGATTTGGGATTGGAGGGAAGTTATTCATTTGGAAGATTATTATACTGTTTTTCTGAGGTAGAGATGAGATCGAGGACCCTTGGTGCTCTCTGAGGTTGGTTGCTTTCTTGCCAAGTTTCATTATCCAAATTAGGGGTAATGAAATGTCTGCACGAAAATATATAGGCTGCTCTAACTGACAATGATTCTAGGCAGGGTACAAGGAAGTCATACACAGAGAAAAAAGGAGTACAACACAGACCTGATTAAAAGCTATAATAATAATTTTTAAAAATCCCATTGGTCCCCAATAACTAATTGCCCTAATGGCCAAGTGCCTCAACCACCAAGTAAAGTAATAATGGTAAGAAAAATCAATTCCAGGTGTCAAAATGTTACCTGTCTCTATTGGATTGGAACTGTTATTACATATAACCTGTATTAACATTGCCTAATACAATAGGAGGTTTTTCCCACTATGAAAAACACAGAAGCCTAGGTGCAACAAGATCTTGACTGGGTTCCATGAGAGTAAAGATTAAAAAAAAAACACATCCAAATGCAGCCAATTTTCCATCACTATAGTTTTTGCTTCTTAATCAGGAGTTTTGGGGACTTAAAAAAAAAAAAACGTAAGTAGTACCACAGCCTGAAATTTTTTTTAAAAAAAGCACTCTGGACCACATGCATGTTTTAGATGTTTTCAAATATTCTTTTACAGGTAGTCCTTGACTTACAGGCTTTTGTCTAGTGACCATTCCAAGTTACAATGGGACTATAAAAAATGACTTATCACCAGTTTTCATACTTATGACAGTTGTAGCATCCCCACAGCCTCGTGATCAAAATTCGGATGTTTGGCAACTGGGTCATATTTATGATATTTGCAGTCATGCGATCATCTTTTGCAACCTTCTGACAAATAAAGTCAAAGGACGAACCCAGATTCACTTAACAACTCTGTTATTGACTTAACAACTGCAGTGATTCACAACTATGTCAAGAAAGGTTGTAAAAAGGGACAAAATTCACCTGTCTTGCTTAGCAACAAAAATGTTGAGCTCAATTGTGGGCCATAAGTCAAGGACTACCCATTTAAGCAAAGTACTGACAAGTTTAACGTATCATTGTGATGTACTATTGCAGCCTTATGTTTTATGCTGCTTGAAGTCACCAAGATTTTGCAATGTCTAAATGTTAATCAGGATAAAGTAGAGCTTGTACATGCATTTTTATGGGAAAAGGGAATCTTTAAGGAGAAAAGATCCACATATAGATGATTTGCAAGATATGCTCTCTGTGTTAAGCAAACCTTGGGTCAACAGAAATTTGCAAGTATGCTTCTTAAGATCATACACTGATCTATGGGAAGAAAATGTATGGCTTTCATATTATCAGGAAAGCTGTTTTAAGAACCACTGCTCTAAGATTATGTATAGTCTGTACAAGTACAGAATGGCTCCACCTTCCCAACTCTGGATTAAATGTCAGAGCACCAGGTGTTCCTTAAATAAGTCTGGAGACAATGTTCACCATGAATAATGCTAACCAAGACTTCTTATTAAACCGGGATTGAAAGATTAGCACATTCTAACTAAAAGTAGGAAGGCTTGCTATGGATTGGGAGAACACAATTCCACGGACTACTCGGTATTTCTTAAAAATGTGTGAAATGTTGCATTTGTCTTAGACTGCAGATAAACTGGTGAATGAAAAGGCAGGAGAGCAAGGCTCCTTTCTTCCTTTCCAGCAGATGGCAAAAGCAGCACACAGAAACAAGTCAACCAAGAAGTGACTGTCTTTAAAAAAAAAAAAAACTACCCACGTCAGCTGTTTTTGTGTAGCTTAGAAAGAAAATGTGCCCAGTCACCCATCACAATCACAGCTATCACATCTCTCTCAAAATTCCATACTTTTCAAGCTTGGTCACATGTACAGGCAGCCATGGACTGGCACTACCTTTTTCCGTTCACTGAGCATTGGCAATTAGTTCACTTCCTTCCCCTTTGTAGAAAAAAAAAATATCTTGGTGCATTGCTAAGAAATTTATAACTCTTACAGATATGAAAAAAAGCCCTTACTTTGGAGTCAGTACTATCATGTCCTTCAGAATCCAGATAATTCCATGCTAAACATAATCACTCAGGTATCTAATACCATCCTCTGTTCAACAAGATTTTTACTCAGCAAATTTATTTAGAATGTACACTTTAAGGAAAGGAGGATAAAAAAGCATGCTTGCATAGATATATGTGTAAAGGTGAGGGAGAATCACAAGTACTGTACATTGATTACATCCAGGTTGCTACAGAACAGCTTTTCTCAACCTCAGCAACTTTTAAGATGCATGGATTTCAACTCCCAGGATTCCTCAGCCAACACTTTCCGAGACAGTGGACAGAAGAATAAAACTACTGCACTGTTTTCTTTTTAAAGACTATTCTACTCTGTTAGTAACTAGAAATGTAAAACATGCTAATAGACATATTTAATCCCTCTACAACTGCTAACTTGTCAGTCAAAGCAAAAATTATTTCAATGATGACAAACATCACTTCATAACCCAAAGCTCAATATACGAAATTTTAATAACATTACTGTTATGTATTAAAGAGAGATCAGAGAAAATTCCTTATAGAAGGAATATCACGTTTATGTTTCTCTCAGGTAATGTGGAAGTGGAGCCTTAAATCATGTATAGTCAGTGTAGATAAATATAGTGACAGACAAAATATAGTGATAGACAAAATTATAGATTTTTTAATATAGCTGTTAAAGAAGAGACACCATGAGTTACTCTGTGCTGAGTAGCAATAAAAATCAAAATGCCAAGGACTTAGCTTAAGGACTAATAAGAAAATAATCATTGAAATCATAGCAAATTCTATAATTATATAGATCATCAATAGGCAGTACACAATCACTTTCATTCTATATTGCATGGGACTTGGCAGAAGTATATTCCTAAATCTTACTTTTATGGGGTTTCAAACCAGAATTTGAACTCCTGAACCAATGTACAAAATTTTGAAGCTTTCCAGTTCTGGTGCTCAGCAATACAAGAAGGGACGTGTTGACTTTAGCATATACCATTCCACATCTTTAGAAAACTTTTAATTTACCTTTGAACAGAATCCCAAGGGAACCATTAAGTATTGCTTTTATGATGCAAATTTAAGGTCAAAACAACCTCTTAATGCTGGACTAAAGGACAAGCCAAATACCCTTCACCATAAATTACTTGTGTACAAAAAAAAACTCTGAAGGTGTAGTCTTAGGCAAAAGCTAGGAAGCTATTAACAAATACAACATCCAATATGCAGATATTTACTATCCTGTTGCATCAGCAAGACAGATTAATCAGTGTTTTCAGAAGGGTACCATTAGGATTCATTGTTCATAAAATACTAGTAATGCTGCTTTGGCATCTTTGTTCAAAAAGCAGTGTCTTCTACAGTATAATTAATTTTCAGGAAAATGCTGATTAGCGTAGGCCAACAGTCAAGCACTCTGCAGAACCATTCCCCTTATTAACAGAAATGGAAACAAAAGTAACAAAGGGAACTATATAATCATATATAAGCCCCCTACCATTAATTATTCCATGGTGTCATTTCTGTTTGAATTATTCTATTATTATATCATTCACATGTTGGTATAACTTGCATATTTTAATACAATTTGATATACAGTATAGAGTTGATATACACAATTGTACTTTGCTAGGTTCTGTCAAATTTTCTGTTACTTGCCCAGAATGCTTTTTGTTGAATGGATGGCCAAACAAATGTTTGAAATAGATCATAAATATTAATGAAAATATGCATATATTACAATACCGTAGTGTTCCTTGATATATTATGAAAGTGTATGGATTCTTAATATAACGCTAACTTATTATTTGGTACTTTAATACTGCTACCCTCAAAAGTAAACACATACTTGCATCTAAAAAAAAGATTGCAGAACACTATGAAAGTGGGAAGGGGAGGACACAAAATTATGATCATTTTTATACTGCTTATAATTTAAAACTTCCTCCTCTTCAATGAAAAACATACGCTTAACAGTTACATTCTGAATTATTTGCTGGTCCTTTCCAAATTATTGAGTGACTCAATAATTTAAATCATTAGTTACAAGATTTTAAGATTTTTGTGAGAAAAATAGATTCATCTTAACTGACAAAACCTCAGCAGTTTTCAAAAACTTTATTCTTCAAGTGTTTTCTGATAACACTAATAAATTTAAAGCTATGTAACTCTGAATCAAGATACTGTAAGGCTGGACATATTTTCTAATACAATGGTTTCAGATTATTTTTCCCAATGTAATCTGTGTCAGGATTCCGGCAGTTACTCCAATTAAATCATGAGCCTTGAGCCATACTCCCAAAACTAAAAAAGATTTATTTGAAGGTAACATTCTACCTCCGGCATTTACCTGGGCGTAGCCAACTCTGAGATACATAATTCACTGTCACCCTCGATCCTGCTTTCCCCGCCATGCCTCTGGGTGTATCATCCAATGAAAAATGTCCATAGCCAAGAGTCATCAATCATGCTCTCCAATTAGATTTCTGCCATTGGTAGAAGCTTTAGTCATCTAATCAGTGACAATCTGCTTGATTTGTTGTTGTTACTATTATTTAATATTATTAAATGTTACGCATTTTTGTCTAGATCCTTTACATTGTTGTAAATAGCTCTTTGCTTCTATTATATTTGGAAGTCATCTTTCCATTATAATGTCTCTTTATTTCTTGAAATGAGTACAGGTAGTGTTCTAATTAGTGACTGGGTACTTAATGACAGTTCCAAGTTACAACGGGCCTCCCCAGAGCTACATATGATCTGATTCTGAAATTCCAATAGCTGCATCTCCCACTACAGTCACACGATCACATTTCGAGTGCTTGGCAACTGGCTTGCATTTACTGATGTTTGCAGTGTCCTCAGTCATGTGACCACGATTTTCAGCATTTTTTGCAGGTTTTAAGAATTTATTTCTGCTTTCTGGCAAAAAAATGGCCATTGAAGAAAATGAATTTCTTTAACGACCATGGCATTAGCTTACCACCGCTGCAAAAAATGTTGTACCATTGGGCACAATTGCATCATGACCCACTGAATGATGCCCATGACTTACAACGGCAATTCCGAGCTCAATTACCATCAAGCACTACCTGTAACACATTCATTTAAAAACTGAAGTAGAGTCTCTTGGGAGAGCAATCAAGCTACCATTTTAAAATTGAAACAAAAATATTATGCTCTTTCCTTTAAGAGTATTAAAATAAAAATTAATTTTCACAGTTCATTACAATTAATTTAGTCCCACAGCACCTCTAACAAGTTGTTCAAATGCACTTGTGACCCATCTTCATCTATTTGTCTTAATGGCTTGATCTGTATTTTGCTGTGAGCTTTTTGGCACTCTAAAATCCTTGGATGGAAAAGCAGCAGCTGCTGAATTGCCAGTGGCATTAAGGGCTTAACATGAAATTCTTTGCCCTAATTTCCTCTAATCTTTTTGCTGAGACATCCCAAGCCCTGCTTTCACAGTTTGGCTAGTAGAAACATATTCATTAAAATTATGAACGGCATCAAAAGAATGGATGAGTTTTCTAGTCTCTCTTTCTTAAGAATCTTAATTTTTGTCTCATAATATTACCTAGGCCTTGTGACCATGGAGATAGTCTTGAAAATCTGACAGATGCTTTGCTATGATCTGTGCCTGGATTCTATATACTTTTGAAATAGCAAGTTGCCTCAAGCTGTATATAGCATGTGTCTGCCACCACTTGAACATATGCTCAAAAATCTCAGTGACAGAGCACATGTTTGCGTTCAGATATCTCAAGTGTAATCCTTGGCTTTTTCTATTAAAAAAGCAGCAGAGGTTTTTTTAAGTCCTACTGTTACTACTAATAATCACATTTCTAGATATACTAGACCAAAGTTTGGGTAAGAGAGATCCTTTGTTTTTTCATGCTCCACAAGGCTCCTCTACAAGGCAGCTTCATTCTGGTGGCTATCCTAACAGAAAAAAAATGAAGAAAAAAAGAAAATTGATTTCTTTCATTCTATCTTCACAGGAAAAAAAATCAAGAAAATGCCGAAGCCGAGCACTTGCTCCAAGAATCAAGACATGACTGAGGTGTACAAAATTATGCAAAGTATGGATAAAGTGGAGGAGGAGAAGCTATTAGAACCAGAGATCACCTAATAAAAGTGAATTCTGAAAGAATCAGGACAGAGATTTTATTTTATAGTGTGAAATTAAATTTTGGAATTCACTGTGAGATAAGGTACTTGCTGGCTTCAAAAAGAATTAACCAATTCATGTAAATTAAGGGGAACAATGGCCACTAGCCTTGATGGCAGTGTGATTGCTTTTGAAGACCATCTGCTGGGAGACTAGTGGACTACCTTGTGCAGTTGACTGATCACTATGGGAACAAGCTACTGGACTAGATGGGCCAGAGATCTGCTGCAGCAGAACACTAGTTACTTTCTTACTTGTGCACATGTACTAGTACTTACATGTGCATGGCCAGATAATATTAGAAGGCCATCAAAGCAGCAACTTTACACCTTCCAAAGGATTTCATGGATTCCTTTATTTCTTTCCTTTCTGAGCAGCAGATCCACAAATATACCCTGCTAACACAACAAAAGGTTTCATATAGGGGTGGCATTCAAATTTTTTAACAACCCGTTCTGTGGACGAGGCTTAGTTGGTGGGCGTGACTTGGTGGTCATGTGACTGGGTGGACGTAGCTTGGTGGTCATGTTATTGGCTGGGCATAGCCAACTCAATATCACTCACATTGTGGCACACATCTCTTCGCCTGGCCTCTCATGACTGTGGAGGTGCTGCAACAGTCGTAAGTGTGAAAAATGGTCATAAGTCACTTTTTTCAGTGCCATTGTAACTTTCAATGGTCACTCCACACAAGCAAAGTGCCAACAGAGGGGGAAAAAACTCCAGAGAAGTTCCTGAGTCAGGAAGTCTAGTCCTGCCAAGAATGTAATAAGGGTTAACGGAGAGGCGGTTTCTATAAGCAACACCAGAACGTTTCCTTCCTGCCTTTCTTACAGGATTAGGCCAGTAATTTCTTCTAACAAACGGTTCTCCGAACTGCTTAGAATGTTAACAACCGGTCCTAGCGAATAGGTATGAACTGGTAGAATCCCACCCTTGGTTTCATATAGTACTCATGGTCAGACCAAAAGCACTTTCAATACTTGATTTAGTCTGGAGCAAAGCTTTCAACCTAACTATTTTAACAGCACAGTCCTAGGATTAAAACTACCTGATATCAAAGGAAAACCCGCTGCCTGAGAGAAGAGTTCATACACAGAACAATTTAACACTGATACCTGTTCTCTCCATGTTCCCATCACTCATAAGGCTGAATTCCACACATAGATTCTTCTCAGTTTGGCATCTTACATTACTTTGAGGGTAGAGAAAGCCAGCAATAGTATGGACCGAGACAACCTTCAAATGTTTCTGGGTCTCTGGCATTCAGCATTCAGTAGTGTATTAGAAATAAATAACTTCCAGATAATTACAAATTAATATTCATCCAGTTCATTTCTGCAACCCTTTACAGGTTGATTAAAATAGAGAAGGAAATAATTTATTGTAGCATCTAAACCCAGAGTCTTCTGTTGCTCCCAAACATTTCAGAATAAAAATAAGCAGTAACTGCAACACTGGGCACACTGCCAATGGAATGCAATTGACGCTAACTATGAGCAAAGATTGAACAAAGGACAGTGAAAATAATTTTTAAAAGACTTGCGTGATCATTTTTTTTCCTCTGAGGATTACTAAATCAGATATATAATTTAAAAATCCTCATTGATATCAATGGAAGTGTGTGTGTGTGGGGGGGGGGGGTTGTAAGAAAAATCACACCTGCATTGGCATGACAGTCATTTCTTTCAAGGCACACTTACTTGAAATTCAAGTGTTTGGTCTTTGTTGCCTACCAAACTTGTTCACCCTCATTAGAAGAAAGCAAAGCTGACCACAAACTTTGCTTGATCTGCCTTAGTGGAATATGTAAACTTGGGATAAGGATCAGGGACCATGATCACAGTGTATAAAATCACAGACAGACAATGAAAGTGGCAGAAGAACATTTTTCTCCCTTCTCAGTAGGTTCTCCAATAAAGCTAAAAAGATTTAGGTTCTCCAATAAAGCTGGAAGATTTAGGACAGAACCATTCCTTCAATGCTACATTAATTAGCACAGAATGTGTTGGTCTGGAAGGAAATTGGATCCATTCACAAAGATCTATCTAACATGAAACTAAAAGCCAACTATGCAGTGGTGGGATTCAAATATTTTTGCCACCGGTTTGGTGGGCATGGGTTGATGGGCGTGCTTTGTGCATGTGCACGCATTTTGCATGCACGCACACGCCAAACGCACACTTTGTGCAGGCGCACAGGCGTTCTAATTTGCCTCCTGCAAGCCTACACAATCCCGGTGGCTTCAGCAGCTGCCACGCAGCACTATTCTGTGCCGCGCAAAGCAGCTGCACTTCAAATTCAGCTGTAAGTATGGGAGCCCGGGTGGGAGGGCAGGCCCAAAAGCAGGGCAGCGGAGAGAACTGGTTCGATCTCCGCTGCTCATTGCTACTACTGGCTCACCAGAACCGGGCCGAACCGGTAGAATACCACCAACTGTAACTATGGCATTTCAAATCTCATCAGGCTCAAGGTTGACTCAGCCTTCCATCCTTCCAAGGTGGGTGAAATGAGAACCCAAATTGTTGGGGGGAATAGGCTGACTCTGTAAACCGCTTAGAGAGCTATAAAGCAGTGTAAAGCAATATATAAGTCTAAGTGCTATTGCTTAAGGAAAAAACCCCAAGTCTAATGTTTTTCAAGAGCAGAAATACAAAAAGTGATCCTGACTCCCCCCCACACTTTATATAATTTTATTCTGGCATTCTTTTGGTTTGGATAAAATGCAGATTAATTGAAGAATCTGTTCTATGTCTATTCGCTTTCATGTGATTAACCTAAAAACTTTATTACTTTTTCAAAATTGATCAGAAATATCCTCTATTCAAAAAATGCTCTCTTCAAATTATGATATTAGTTTTTATTGACCTTGACGCAGCACATTTTACTTTGAGGTTGTAATACATGATTTCAGAATCTATTGGTCTGATAAATTCTTGTTTTAAAGACCAGGCCCGCACAACATGTGGCTCACCAACAGCCTTTTGCAACCTGCTAGTGGTTTTTCAAAAGTTAATACATTTACTGCCATTGCCCCCAAAGACACCCGGCCAAGCACCTCCAATGTCTCAAAGCTTCACTGTCATTTTGCTAGCTGTCGAACAGTTGATTGGTACACCTGATGTTCCTTTGTGGCCCGCAAATGATTTTTAATTTATTAACGGGGTCCTTTCTCCTCTATAAGTTGCACAGGTCTGCTAAAGAGCTACAGTGAAAGGAATAAAATTTACACTGGATTTTAAACATTGCTTTTTATATTTAAAGACACGTAAGCTTACATTTTTAATAAAAAAAACCTCTTACCTCAAGTACTCTGCTATCAAAATCTTCAAATGTTTCTGTCAGTTAAGGAGACATGTATAAGTGATATGCTGCATATACAATATCCATATTATTTTCCATGAACAATTAAGGTGCATCTCATCACAATCAGACCTCTGTGGAATCAAGTCATGTGGAGTACCACTAAATTATACAGATGTTGGAATTGGCCTTCAAGGAATCTTTTGATGACCACAGTGGTACATCAATGGCCTTGTTCTATGTGAATACCACTGTTTTTTAACTTAGGACAAATATGAACCAGTCCACGCAGCAATAAGAGGACACTAATGAACTGGAACATCTATTCCATAAGGAATGAAAGTCCCTCAAGAACAATAGCCATTTGTGAAATGCAAATGGAAAGTATAAAAAGAAGGAGTAGGACTACATTTTGTTTTGCCCTTTTTATTTTTTAAAGTGTTAAAATGTAATTAAGTAGGCAGCATCAAATTATAAAGCAAGCATATGACAACCATTTTACTTAAATTAATTTTGAAATGCCTTATTCACCTAAGTATTACCTGGACAAGCAATCAAGCACAGATCAGATTGTATTTAAATTAAACAGAAACAGCCAGGCGGTAAATGCTTACTTTTACTATGCCAACACTACAATAGGATGTCTAGAAATGAGAAAACAATTAATATTTCTAACTGTATTCTAGTTTCTCCAGTAAGTTCATTTTCCAAGAGACCCAACAGGCAAATTATACTGAGCCAATTTCTCTAGAATTCTCTCTGCTCTGGGTGTTCAATTCTCCCCATAGTTACTGGGGAAATGGTGAATTTATTATCATAATTTGTTAACATTACAAGACACTAATTTGAATTTCTGGACAGTTCACAACTTTAAATACCCATTAACAACTTGGAGAATATGGCAATTGAGATATATTCTGAAACTTTTCCAAGGTGTTTTAATAAATATTTGCAGTTATTAGATATGATCAAAATCTACACAGTAACTTTGTAGCCTGAAATAATAGTGTGGAATATTACATGTATCTTCCCATCCTTTCTTCTTAAGATACAGTATTAGCAAGGAAACAATTTCCCTTCAGAACTAGGTTTTTGTTTGTATGTTTGTGGGTGTGATCTCTAGTCTTCTACATGGCCTTCCATTTATGTACACTGCTCAAAAAAATAAAAGGAACACTTAAATAACACAATGTAACTCCAAGTCAATCACACTTATGTGAAAGCAAACTGTCCACTTAGGTAGCAACACTGACTGACAATCAATTTCACATGCTGTTGTGCAAATGGAATAGACAACAGGTGGAAAGCATATAGGCAGTTAGCAAGACATCCCCCAAAAAGGAGTGGTTCTGCAGGAGGTGACCACTGACCACTTCTCAGTTCCTATGCTTTCTGACTGATGGCAGTGCTTGCACTCTAGTGGTAGCATGAGACGGAGTCTACAACCCACACAAGTGGCTCAGGTAGTGCAGCTCATCCAGGATGGCACATCAATGCGAGCTGTCTGTCAGCGTAGTGTCCAGAGCATGGAGGCGCTACCAGGAGACAGGTCAGTACATCAGGAGACATGGAGGAGGCCGTAGGAGGGCAACAACGGAGTATCAGGACCGCTACCTCTGCCTTTGTGCAAGGAGGGACAGGAGGAGCACTGCCATAGCCCTGCAAAATGACCTCCAGCGGGCCACAAATGTGCATGTGGCTGCTCAAACAGTCAGAAACAGACTCCATGAGGGTGGTATGAGGGCCTGACGTCCACAGCTGGGGTTTGTGCTTACAGCCCAACACCGTGCAGGACGTTTGGCATTTGCTAGACAACACCAAGATTGGCAAATTTGCCACTGGTGCCCTGTGCTCTTCACAGATGAAAGCAGGTTCACACTGAGTACATGTGACAGACGTGACAGGGTCTGGAGACACTGTGGAAAACGTTCTACTGCCTGCAACATCCTCCAGCATGACCGGTTTGGCAGTGGGTCAGTAATGGTGTGGGATGGCATTTCTTTAGGGGGCCGCACAGCCCTTCATGTGCTCGCCACAGGTAGCCTGACTGCTATTAGGTACCGAGATGAGAACCTCAGACCCCTTTGTGAGACCATATGCTGGTGCAGTTGGCCCTGGGTTCCTCCTAATGCAAGACAATGCTGGACCTCATGTGGCTGGAGTGTGTCAGCAGTTCCTGCAAGACGAAGGCATTGATGCTATGGACTGGCCTGCCCGTTCCCCAGACCTGAATCCAATTGAGCACATCTGGGACATCAAGTCTTGCTCCATTCACCAATGCCACGTTGCACCACAGACTCTCCAGGAGTTGGGGGATGCTTTAGTCCAGGTGTGGGAGGAGATCCCTCAGGAGACCTCATCAGGAGCATGCCCAGGCATTGTAGGGAGGTCATACAGGCACGTGGAGGCCACACACACTTCTGAGCCTCATTTTGACTTGTTTTAAGGACATTACATCAAAGTTGGATCAGCCTGTAGTGTTTTTTTCCACTTTAATTTTGAGTGTAACTCCAAATCCAGACCTCCATGGGTTGCTAAATTTGATTTCTATTGCTAATTTTTATGTGAGTTTGTTGTCAGCACATTCAACTATGTAATGAACGAAGTATTTAATAAGAATATTTTCATTCAGATCTAGGATGTCTTATTTTTGTGTTCCCTTTATTTTTTTGAGCAGTGTATATAATTTGGTATTAGCAGTATACACAGAATATGAAACCACCAAAGAAATATTTTTCTAGAGAATAAAATATTCATTCTTTTCATAATTATCTCACCTCCATTGGGACCAGGATCAGGAGGTCCTAAACTGACACCTCCCCAGGATCGTCCAGTCCAACCTCTTTCCTTCTTAATCCGTACTCTCTTTCTTTTGTCAAATTGCTTTTGTTCCTCAGCTTTTGCTAACTGCAAAGCCTTCTGCTCTTCTTCATTTCTCTGAGTAATGCTTTGAACTTTTCCAGATACCATCAATGGAGCATTGAGACCAGGCCAAAGGAAACCAATTTTTCCTGAACACATCAACACAAAACGATTACAACAAATACAAATTACAAACAAATTACAGCAAATCATGGATTTTATTTAGGATACTATCAACCTACACTTCTGAGCAAATATCAGAAGTCATAAAATGACTTTGTTGCACTCATTCACTTTATATGTATAGCTTATCATGGCACCTTAAGGAAGATTAAAACTGTAAAAAAGTGGCAGACATTTTTGGCTAACCAGAATTTGCAAAAGTTTAATTGTTTTTAATAAGAGAACCCAACTATCTAGAATTCATGACTGAATTTATTACTGAAAGTGAGTCAACTTTTACATACAATATCTCCCTCTATTCCAACTTGGAATCAATTCTTTTCAAGTAGAAAACTTATTTCCTGAAATAAATTCTGATTATCACTCTCTGGCTATTTTGAGCACCCCAAGGAAATCCTTATAAATACAATATTATTATGTGAATTCTGCAATAAGAAATTGCAGTATATCCTCATATCCTAAGGTAAGTCTTTCTGCTGGGATTCAGCAGTAATTCCTTCCGCACATGGTTGACTCTATTACAGTATAAGATGGAATGAGGGCACAATTTACCTCATGCAGCATATGCTAGGGAATCTGGAGAAAATAGCAATGATAGCTTCCCCACACCATTATTGTTTCCCAGATATTCCCACTCCAAAAAGACAGCTATCTTCCCTAGGTAAGCTATCTTTACTTCCTACAATACCATCTTACTATTTGGGAGGTTTTCTTTTCCAATTAATTAACTTTTGGCAACAAACAGAGCTGGAATTAATTAATTTGCTCTGAGCCTTTGTAGTTTTAATGAGCAGGATTTCCCAAACTGTGAACTTTCCCTTTTTTTGGAAAAAATTTTAAATCCCATCTTTATTATTTTCATAAATAACTCAAGGCAGAGAACATAACTAATGTTCCCTTCTTTTATTTTCAACAATTTTGAGAGTTGGGCTAAGAAAGACTGATGGACCCAAAGTCACCCAGCTGGTTTTCATGCCTGAGGTGGGATTAGAAATTCAGTTTTCTGATTTTTAGCCTTGTGCCTTAATCTCTGGCTTCCTTACGTTGTTATATTATAATCCCTTACATTGTTTACTCCTTTACATTATTATAAAAGTCCACCCTCCCAAAAGTTTCATTGTATTGTTTTCATTGTTCACTTGTGCTGATTTTGGTATTTGGATTTTTAGGGGTAATGTGTACACTAAAGGGAAGTGTAGCGGCAAAAAATTTAACCCCTGTTCCTTCTAATTTCTTATGGCCCTGATTTAACTAATAGTGTTATCATATCAGCATCCAAGTTCAGTAGTAGTTAGACTGATTCCAATAATTAATCCCTTCTGGATTCTGCATTATTTCATGAGTTTACCTTCGCCAAGGACCTGGCCTCTATTGAGATCCCTCGTTTTTTTCCGCTTGCCTCGCTTGCCTCTCCCTTTCCTTCCACCTGCAGTATTCTCTGCTGCAACTCCTTTCCAGAGTTCGTTGGCTGTCACTGTTATGAAACAGATGTCTATAAGTTGTCCAAATCATAATATATTTTAACAGCAGTTCAAATGAAGAAAAAAGTATATGCTATTGACTCTTATGTTTAAACCAGCTATACCTCAAGTAAAATATACCTCAAACAGCTGCTAAGATGGGCTTGCACTTAATTTGTTTGCAGAACAGTATTTACTGAAGTTAACACCAAATTTATAAGACAACACAGAAACATAATGACCTGCTGTCTGGAGGTTAGGTCACGGCAACCATTGACTTCTTTTCTTTTTGGTTTGAAATGTTTTGCTGCTTATCCATGTAACTTCTTCAGTCTGAGAATTGTCATCATCATGATATATTACCTAACAATTGCATCAATTTATACCAGGGCTGTCAAATCTGCAGCCCATGGGCTGGATGTGTCACATACTGGTCAGGCCCATGCCTGGTTTAGCGAATGAGAAATTCGCTATATGTCACGTGACGCTGCAAATTTGATACCCCTGATTTATATAATCTTTAAAAAAAAGAATATCAAATAGTTATTTCCATTTCCAAGTGCCTTCCAAAGTGTAAAACTGTATATAGCCATAGGACTACAGGTAAATCTTTGGGATATGATGGCAATTCTGGTAATCTCAATTGCCATCGCTAAACAAGGACTGCATGGGTTGTTCTGCAAGGATCTTAATAACTGCAATTTGAGATTTCCTGCCATATTCCTCACTGACTATGCTTGTGACAAGCTGACACGAGAAAGTCACAAATCATAATCACATGTCTGCAGGTATGCTGCGATAGTCAGAGCTATGAGAACATGGCATAAAATAACATTCATTCTGCACCACTATATATCATTCATTCATGTTCTGTGGTTATGGGGTCCACATTTGGGCGCTTGGCAGCCCAACCTTATGACCACATGGCAGGTGCTTCAACTTACCCCAGCAATCCATATCCCTCCCATCTTTGCCTTTTTGGCACCCACCACTTGCCGCCCAGTGCTCTGCAAACCCTGGTTAACCTTTGCCTTCTTGCTCCTGCTGCTGATCCATGCATGCCCAGCCTGGCCCTTTGCAAGGCAACTGCTAGCTGCACAAGGCTTTCTTCACAAGGTCGTGAACCAAAGCTTCCTTGCACGATCTGGTGAAGAAGGCCTTGTGCTGCCTCATGTGGAGGGTTACGCTCAAGTTACCTCATCAGCAGCAGGAGTAAGAAAACAACAAACATCAACTGGAGCAGTGAAGCGAGGGTGGCTAGGGTCTAGGGAGTGCAAGGTAGTGAGAGGAGCTGGGGCAGGGTCTGTGTGCCACACTGCTGGGCTGGGCTGCAGCGGCTTCTCAGGTTGGTTATGGCTTTGGACCACATTACTGGGGCTTCCGCAGAGAACCAGAGGCTTGACACCATGCTGCTGGACTGAGTTGGGGCTTCCTGGGGCTTTTGTACTTTGCTGTGGCTTGAAGGCTTAGAGAAACAGTGCAGCAAGCAGCCCGAGCTGCATGATTGTAGGGCTACTTGCTGCCCCAGAAAGCAGGATGCATGATAGGCAAAAGGGCAGAGATGGGGGCAATAGACAGTTGGGGGGAGTTCTAATGGCTGGGATGGGTAGGCCAGTCAGATTAGACCTGGGCTTCAGAATAAAATGATATTTTTAGTGGGACTTACAAACTGCAAAGGAGATGCTGATCTTTAATATGAAATTAGAGTATCAAGATTATAATTGATAAAAGGCCAAATTAATAAGATCCAACCAAGTTCATGCTAGAACCCATTCTGATGTGTTTTCTTGTTTAGGTTCATAAAGAATACATTACAGATGGTGACTACAGCAGGAACTGTTTAATTGTGCCCTGAGGATGAGTGCCTTGATTCTGTATTCCATACTCTTTTCTTCCCATCAACCACATGACTCATCACTTCTAAAAAAATCAATTCTCTGCTCCTCTTCCGCCGTCAATATGGAGCACAGCAGAATCAATTCACAGCTGGTAGTGACAATACTGCTAAGTGCTACTTAAAATATTCCAGTCTTTCCTGAGGTGACCATGCGTGGCTAATATAAAAGAAAGGAATACTTCAAATAAATTTCAAAATATGGAAACTTATAGCACTTAACTAGTCAGAGGCACAACAAAGACTGTCAAATGTTCATCAGGAAGCTAATAATTCATTCTTATTCTCTTCAGTTAATAAAGATACAGAAGATTTTAGGAAATGTGGATTGGCTTAGCTCTAATCAAGCTTACTTCAAACTCCAACAATTCATCTCTGCTTCAGACGCACACGAAAGGGAGTTCATCTTTTGCATGTTAATATTTTGATTCATCCAATATTGATGCTACATGGAGGATCTAATCTAATCTAAATTATTTTCTTTTCTTGGCTATTTCCAGCCAGTGTTAAAGGGATCTAGCTCATGATTCTCTGCTTTGCGGAGTACCTCAGAGTTTTGTTCTTTCTCTGGTCTTAACATCTGCATGAAGTCACTGGGCAAGGTCATCTGTTGACCTGGAGTGCGATATACTTCATATGCTAATAAAACTCAGTTGTACATCTCTATCCCTCGGCTGACCAGGCAGTGCTCCCAAGGTCCTTTCCCACTGTCTGGAGGGCATGAGGGTCTGGATAGGAGTGACTAGGCTTCAGATCAAACCCTGGCAAAACTCAATGGCCATGGACTTTAAGGCCATCTAGCAGTGAGGATTTTCCTCTTCTGCATGGAGGTGTGGTAAAAGTTGGTGCACAATTTGTGGGTCTTTCTGAACACGTGGCTCCTGCTCAAAGGGTTTTTTGCACAGATATGTCTTAGGTATTGTTCCCATTCCCAGAACAGTGTTACACACGGTGACTCACTTGGATTATTGCATGTAGAGTAGAGTTACTTTTGAAGAGCATTTAGAAACTGTAGCTGATGAAAAATTTATCATGCAGATAGTTGTTAGCATTTCTTCTTATGCCTATAAAACAATGCTACTCTGTAAGGTTTAGGTGTGATTCCAGTTATTGGTTATCAGCTACAAAATCCTACATCAGAGAGGACCAGGCTAATTGTGGGACTACCTTTTTCCTTTTGTTTCCCTTATCCCACCAGATCTAGAGAAGCCCAGGTCCTTTCTATCAAACAATGTCATCTTGTCTAGAGTCATGTCTTCCCAAGGGTAGCGCTTGCCCAATGGAATCATATTCTTCACAGATTCAGATGGCCTCAACCCTGAATTGGAAACCTGGCTATTTGGGTCAGGTGGTTAGGTGGCTCTACTATTGTCAATATGGTTTTTTTTCTGGTGAGAGGAGTTATTGTTCATCTTTGGATACTTGCAGTTATATATTTTGGGTTTTGCTGTGTCTGTAATCCTTGTCAGTCGCCCAGAGTTACTTCTGTAAGATTGGCAACTATAAATACATACATGCATATAACTCAAGACTACTGGGTCCTTTAACCTCTACCCTTCTATCAGATATTCTACTATGAGCCACAGTCATTATCTGAAATATAAGTGCTAAGAAAAAAAAAACATTGCAAAAGAGTTTACATCATGTAGCATGATCCAATGTAATTGAATATATAATTAGGGAAAAATGGTAATATTCTCAAAGTAGTTTTGATCCTCTAAATGTTACCAAATTACAGTTTGCAAATCAAACACCATTTGCCATTTTGAGAGGAGTTGCTTATGGTTGAAACTGAGTAATTATCTGAAGGACTTCAATGTCCATCTCTGGTAAGATTGGACTAATCAACACCGATCAGCTCTGATTGTGAGAACTTTAGGGATCCACCAGAGTATTTTAATTTAGCCAACTGAGGAATCATGTAAACTCTTAAGCAGCTCAAATTCTATGAGAGAATTTGAGGCTACACTATGGTAGTTAAGGATGGTAAACCAGGCCCACTTTTCTACCCTGAAAGTGTCCACAGAAGGTCAGGCAGCTGCACTCTTTACACAAGTAGTATTCCACTCCAGGAAGTATAGGTAATATAGTGAGTGGCATATTTGCATAATATGGCTAATGTGCCAGGTATAAGCCTTCCTGAGTCAGGCAGCTTTAATGGAAGTTATTCACACTTTAGTGAACTGCTATCTTGATGTACCCTTGAAAAGTGTTCAGAAATATAACTGAAGAAAAGTGCTGCAGTTAGATTGGTAAAGAATGCACTAAAACTCTGCACAAACTGCCTGTGTATCATCTAAAGTTTAAGGCAACAATGCTGATGTTACAGCCCAAAAAACTTATGGGCTGGTTGCCTGACCAACTAAACGTCTCTCCTGCTACAAGCCTGACTAATAACTTACATTAACAGGAGATGCTTCTGCTGCCAGAAGCTTGTTTATTTGACATGTGGGAAAAGGCCTTCTCTTATGCAACATCAAGGCTATGGAATCAAAAGAATTTTCACTATTAATAGATTTTAATGCCACTTTATATTTTGATTTTAAATGTGGTAAGCTGCCTTTATTGTTTATAAAAGTAGAAAAATGGGGTGTGAATCTAATTAACATAATAGTTAAATTAAAGGCTACAGGATTGATTAGCAGCTTCCAAATACTTACATTTATTGAAAAAGCTTCTCTGCCTTCTCTGCTGCACTGTCACATTATATGATGCAGAAATGTTGCAGTGTGTCTGAAATGAACATGCCAAGGCAGCATACTGGCAGCTGATTCCATGGTTTGAAATCAAAGCATAACCTGTGGGGAAAAAAATCATGTTAATATCTCAATTATTGAAAGGCTGAAAAAATATTAACTTATGAATAAGACAGTACATCTCAAGAAATATTAGTATATTTGGATATATTTCTTGGATAATATCTCTATACACAATGTAAGAGAAAGAGAGATGCCTTTCTTAAGATGATTCAGCCACCAATAATTTTTATAGATTCTTGTAGTAAATATAACAACTTTAGACTTTTGCTGACCAACTAATCAAACACATCTTTTTACCTATTAAAGTAATTTATATGTATTAACTTAATCAATTCACTCATCCTAAAGGAAATTACCCCAATTTAAATATAAAGCATTAACCCAGAAAAACAACACAGGGTCTACATCTCTTTAGCAAATTTACACAACAATTGGTTGCTTAATATTATACCCCCCTCAGTTTTCTAGACAATTCTCTAGACCGGTGTTTCTCAATGTGGCAAGTTTAAGATGGGTGGGCTCCAAATCTCAGAATTCGCCAGCCATGCTATCCATTATAAGCTTGGCAAGGTTGAGAAACATTGCTCTAAACCGGGTTGACAAATATGGCATTGTTACAACCTGTGGACTTCAATTCCCAGAATTTTTACACCAGCATATCCACAGGCCATAAAGTTGCCATAGTTGTCCACCTCTGCTCTAGACAAAATAATTTCCTTCAGCATCTCTGTTACTGAGAGAATGGACTCTGCATTTTCTTTGCTAGAAGTAAGAAGCAAAGAACAGAAAAAGAAAAGCCTTGAGGGCAAGAATCTTCCTTATCTTTTATTATCCTTACACTTAATTTATTATAAAACAATATATACAATTAATGTATTATACTTTCACACAATTTATTACTGAAAAAAAAAGAAAAAAGATCCACTGAACTCACTGTATGTCCATTTTAGTCTAGGGGTGTGTGTTTAACCCCTTTCATTTTTTATTCTTTTTCAGAGCACCAGTTATAATGCCCAGTTAAAAGCGGGCATTATAACTTTTTTTCTGCAATGGCTTATCTCATGTCTTCAGGAAACCTGAAGGGTGCAACTGTGGTTGGTTTCAAGGTCCATGATACAAAAATTTCTACCTATGAATAACAATTGGAGCCCATTCTCAATATCAACTCTGGAAAATTCCAAAATGAATATAATTCATACAAAAACATACCCACCCAACAAAATTCTATTACAGATTATCATTGCTGTGTTTTACCCACTTATCACTTTGCTTTTGGGGAATGTCATGGAAAGCAAGGACTGTGAGACAAATGAATGCTGTAATATTTATTGGGAAGTATGAGATGAGGCCAGTGAATGTTGGTACTAACTGGACACACAATTTCCCAAAAGAACAAAGAGACAAGAAAGGACTAAACTCTCTGCATTTGAAATATTTTAAACTTTTGTTTATTATTACTAAATTTATTTGCCATCAACTTGATTATTCTAAGCACTATTGATTAAACTATATCTGCAATAAACTCTGAAAGCAATCCATCTTAACCAGAGCCTATGTCTGATATTTCAATTTAGCATGCTTTTTGCAATGCAGGCAAAAATTGCAGTAATATACAAGTTATGCAACAATTCTAAAGTGATTTTGTTTTTATTCCTAATATGTAAATCTGCATGTTTACAATGTAATCCCACTGTTGTCTTTTCATGATAGGCAATCACGTTTACCAAACTGGTTATGCAAGCCATTTTATGTATTTTATGGTTTAGTGTGCCATGCAAAGGCTTAGGAATAGTTAAGTTAATCATGGGTGCTACTTGTGAACAGTTTACGTGTATTTATTCAGAAGCTGATTTCCCTATGTACAGTTGGATTTATTCCCATTTAAGTAAGCTTGCCTTGACTTTCAACAGTGCATAAACTTTCTGTGAGGAAATACTAAATTCTGATCCCGTCTTCTCATTTTTTATTAGCAGATTTCCTACTCTCAAAATTCAACCGAAGCTTCAGCAGTTATGATGGCTGCAACCAAATACAAATGATCATATATAAGGGCAGAGGCGAGAATAGCCCAGAAGAAGGAAGGCTAACGTGAGGAAGCCCCGCCGATCCAGCCCGTGCATGGAAATCTCAGCCCAGGCGAAAGCAATAAAAGGGTTCACCTCTGCACGCGGTCCTGAGGACGCCGGCATTGCAGACTCTCTGGGCCGCGACAACTACGGCGGCCGCCATGTTTCCAAAGATCCCGGGCAGCTCCCGTAGTTCTTGCGGGCAGACACCTTCTTCCGGATCTCAAATTTGACCGCGTAAAAGTATTAATTCGGTTTTTCAGTAAATCAGATGAAGTTAATCAGAATGACAGGCACTGTTGAAGGCAGCTTCTTCTCTTGGAAGGATTATCGTTTGGACGCAGCCACCGGATCCTATTAGCTAGCATTTCTTACTTTAAGGTTGTATGGACTTCAACTCCCAGAATTCCCCCGCCAGGCATGAGAAGCACCGCGTATACCCTTGCCTTGCAGATTCAAACGCTAAGAGTTCTAGTCCCCGACACGTTTTGTCGTCACATCCTGGTTTCTTTCGAAAGCGGCGAGGAATCTCCGTCTTGCTTCCATGTGCGGGGCTCTAAAAAATTACTGAAGCCTCCAAAAGGAAGGATGCATTAAATAATAAATCGATGGCTATTTGTATTGTATTAGTGCCGCTCGTCACGGCTGCCTTATTCAACACGGGAAGTAGAACTCGTTCTTTGCCAGTGAGACTGATTTAATATGCTCCCACTCCGCTTTTCGACGGTATGCTTCCAAACGCGTGGAGAAGCAGGTGTTTGGACTGGCTTAATCTACATCTCTCCTCCCTCCCTATATGCTGGGGATCATATAAAGAATATTTATTCATGGTTTGCAGTGCAGCTGCAGCATAAGTGACAAATATAAAGGGAAAAATTTTTTTCCTTGGCCATTTCAGAAAAAAAAAGCCTTTAAAAGCCACTTGACTTTTGGTGGCTGCCAGGACGACTCCGTGCAGTTTTCTGGGCAAGATTTCAAAACTGTTTATCTAATTGCCTGCTTCCTAGGGCTGAGTGTATGACTGGTTCAAAGTCACTGAGCTGCCTTTTGTGCCTAAGTAGGATTAGAACTCATAATCTCCAAGTTTCTGGCTTGGTGTCTTTTAACTATACCAAACTGGCTCACATGACTTTTAACTTGTTCGAATCAGTGATCTTGTAGTCACTGAGCACAGATTTGATGTTGGAATATGGAGATTGTTCAGAGCAGAGGTGGTATTCAGCAGATTCTGACCAGTTCTGGAGAACCAGTGGCGGAAATTTTGAGTAGTTCAGAGAACTGAACTGGCAAATACTACCTCTGACTGGATATTTTACAGTACCCTTCCCCTGCCACACCCACAGAACTGGTAGTAAAAAAAATGAATCCCACCACTGGTTCAGGGGCATATCCAACTTGTTACCCTGTTTCTTTTTTCTAGTTAGTAAAACTGCCGTAGGAAAATGAACATTCCAAATAAATTGCACAAACTTGAAATCTATTTGTGTCTGTACAAAAGTAGACTATCAGAGTGATCTTCCATCTGTGGATATTGAAGCGAATATAAGAATGTAGATCTTCCAATTTGTATGATACTCCCCAAATTCTGCTTTTTGTTACCTTTCAGTGTTCCTATTTATGCAACATTTCCCATACATTTCCAACCACAGTGTATTATCACCCTCTCCTGGCTTTTTGAAATTATTTATAGGATAGCCTCAGATTACAATACTGACAGAGACTGGGATTGTCATCAGTAAAGCAATGTTGTAAATGCAATGTAATATGACTGCATTATTTAGTGATCACAATCTTGGCAGTTCCAGTTGACATTGTAACCCTAGGATTGTGCAAGTTGTTAAACTAGAAGGGGCAGGATTAGGCAAGGAATGCAGATGACATGGGTGGGCCCTATGGGGGCCAGATAAATTGGTGGGGACTATGGGAAGGCTGGTGGGAGAGGTAGGTGTTACAGAGTGCTGGTGGAGATGGCAAGTGAGCCAGGTGGATGCTACAGAGCGTGGGCAGTCTAGCAGAGGTTGTGCCCAGGGTGGATGCACTAGAGTATGATTAGGTTAACACACAGAGTGTGTTAACCTATTCTCCAAAGCACCTGAAGGCAGAACAAGAAGCAATGGATGGAAACTAATCAAGAGAGAACCAATCTAAAACACAGGAGAAATTTCCTGACAGAATAATTATTTAGAGAAATGCCTCTAGAAGTTTGGGTGCTCCAACACTAGAGGTTATTAAGAAGAAATTGGACAAGCATTTGTCTGAAATGGTATAGGGCAGTGATGGCTAAACTTTTTGGCACCGAGTTCCCAAAGCGCATGTGCGTGCACCCCCAAAATGCAATGTGCACATCCCTGCGCATGTGCCAGACACCACGCATGCACATGTGTCCCTTGCACATGCAACCCCCGCATGTGCCCCATCATCTGCATGCACTCCCCCCATGTGTGGCAGAGACCCAAAGACTACCTGGCTGGTGGGAGGTGCGCATGGATGCCCGGTGGAGCTGAGCTGGGACGAATGCTCACATGCCCACCGAGAGGGCTCTGCGTGCCACATCTGGCATGCGTGCCATAGATTTGCCATCATGGGTATAGAGTTTCCTGCCTGAGCAGGGGATTAGACTAGAACAGTGGTCACCAACCGGTGGGCTGGGGACCACTGGTGGTCCGCAAGAAAATTTTGGGGGTCCGCAGAGAAATGTCATCCACAAAGCAATTAATCCAGGCTGCACCAGAACACAAGGCTGCACTGCCCACATGGCCCGCGGGAACACAAGGCTTGTGTTGCTTGCATTGTACACAACATGAGGTAGTGAGGGAGGGAGGAAAGGGCAGAGGGGTGGAACTTGCCCCACTCGTCCCATACGCCTAGCCTGGCCACCGGGCTGTTTCTTTCCACTTCTTTCTTCTGCTTTTGACTGAACTCAAGGAAAGCAGCAAAAGTCTTTCTTTTTCTTCCCCAAACTCTGCCACAAACGAGTCTTTGGGACCCTGCAAGGCATCCTGCTCCAAAAGACTGCACCATCAAAGACTCATTTCTGGTGGAGTTTGAGGGAGAGAAAAACTTCTGCTGCTTTCCTTGCGTGAAGCCAAAAGTCTCTCCCTCTCTCTCTCCCTGAGAACAGAGCTGGAGATTGTATCCTGCGATCCCAAATAAAAAATGATCAATCAGTAGGAAAACGGGGTGGAGAATTTTCCTGCAGACTTTTTTTCTGCAGCCAATGTCAGTCAAAATTCATATTAGTGGTCCGTGGGATTTAAAATTATCAGTTTGGTGGTCCCTGAGGTCCAAAAGGTTGGCGACCCCTGGACTAGAAGACCTTCCAATGTCCCTTCCAACCCTGTTATTCTGTTATTCTGAATGACTTGCAACCACCCCTTCTGGCTTCCCTATTACTTTTGCTCGTAGGAAGCTGGCAAGGAAGGTTGCAAATGGTGACTGTGGGATGCTGCAACTGTTGTAGCATTGCCAAGAACCTAAATCATGATCACATGACCACAGAGAGTGCATTGATGACCATAACTTGAGGACTTGTCCTAAAGAGCATTCATTCAGTGCCATTGTAATTTTGACCGGTCAATGAATGATAATCATAACCTGATGATTACATGTATTCCTTCAAGTAATCTCAGTTCTAATGCTAAATATAACTAACGATGACGTCTGTAATGAAAGGTGGCTATTCCCCTCATCCATTTGCCTATCACAAATGATCTGAGGTAGGGTTATTTATTTATGTATGTATGTATGTATGTATGTATGTATGTATTTATTTATTTAAAAACATTTGTATTGATGCCCATCTTCTAACCAGCTCTGGGCAGCTTCCAACCAAAAATTAAGACAATTTACAAGATTATATTAAAACTATAAAACTAAACAGATTAAAACATTAAAAACAATAAAAACCTGGCAACAGGTCAACTTCTAAAGTGCAGTTATCCAATCTTATCCCAGCACTTGGGGAAAAAGCCAACCTTGTTTTCTTTTTGGCACCAGGCAAACACAATTTTACCCTCTGAGGCCTTTTATTAATATGTTACTATCACTGTGATATGCAACTATTGTACATTACTGTTGCTTTTACTTTCTCATTGTTTTAATGTTCATTTTACTGATTTTGTTTTGTTTTATGATTGTATCAAATGTCTTAAGATGATCATAATAACTGTTTGAATTTAATGAGAAATGATGTATAAATGATGTATAAATATGATCAATCACACATGCCTCCATACCAATCATAGTATGTTATTTGTGGGATAAGCAGAATGCAGAAAAGGAATAAAAAATAGTAAGCCAAAGAAATTAAAGGTATGAGAGGAAAGAAAAGGAAACATAGTTAAAATGAGTTTATACCAACATGATTCGATTATCTTTTCATATCTTCTTAACATTGAAATATTCTTTGTTTTGCTTCTACCACATCCACACACCAATTCATATACTTTTGTTTTTTAAACTTCTCACTTGTTTTTCTTGAAGCTCTCAACTCCACCCAACTACAGTTTTCTTGATTTTCCCTTTTCTCTATCTTTATTCACTCTTCCTTCATACATTTGTTCTGTAATTCAATCCTTAACTTTTTCTAAGTGACCAAGCCAACTCAATTAATTTTTTTGAAAATGGTCATTCTACTTTGAGTTTAGTTCTCATCCAGAGCCTTCCTAGCAAGATTTGCATATCATAACATTTCTTTATCTATTTCCCTATGTTAATAGATTCTTCCAAGGTACACTAATTCATTTATTGGTTCCAAATGCCATTTATGTATAAATGGTATTGTTTTTCTTGTCAAATATTATCAAACCCTGGTTTTTGTATTCATTTTTTAGATCAATACTTTTCATTGCATCATATAATCTAACAGTTGCTGAACAGCACATGTGCATTCATGTTCCTAACCAACATATCTTTAATTTCATCACAAGCATTCCTTCTACACTTAACCATAAAGCCATTGAACAATCAATGAAACATAACATTTCTTTGTCTTACTCCCAATTCATTGTTCTACCACTAATTAGCATTATCATGAATGCATTGCTTCCATCAATATGTAACTTACCACATTCAGAAACAACTATCAACTTCAAATTTGTGCACAGCTTCCCATAATTCAAGACTATTTACTTTATCATGCAGTTTAATTAGATTTACAAAATACAATAAGTTTCTTTCTGGCAATTATAATTCCCATTAGCATTGCTCCATATGCTTCTGTGGACCTCTGGAATATATTTTTTTCTTGCTGCATCAAGCATTTTCCACAGCCCACTTATCATTCATTCTATTGGGAAATGTATCTATTTTTTCATGCAGAACTCATACGTTCCCTTCCTGTAATAGTTTTGACTTCATTCTCATTTTTTCCCACTATTCTTTTCATCCATGGCTATTTTATTTTATGAAGAAACATTTGTTGACAGAGTAAAAACTAGCCTGTTCCATATTCAGAATTTCTCAGTATTCTTATATCCGCACCTAATTTTAGCAGACCCTTTTTGGTCTCTCATCAGGTCAATATTAACATAATGTTCCTTTTTTTCCTATGTGTGCCTGTGAATAGACTTATGCTTAAACCACATACTCACATAATAATGAAACAGTACATATGCATATAAAGAGATACAAGTACCTGGATACCCATCTATCAGGCACCATTTTCTTTCATTCTTCAATCTAAGAATGGGCCAATAACGTTTTCTGTACTAGGATGCCTAGCTCCTTCCCATTGTTCATATCACCTTGCAGAGGTTATTTCTGTACCCTTTATAATAGTACATTAAATTTTCTCTGTAGCATAAAAGTTCTGCTATGTACTTATATATTCTTGTCAACCTAAGGAAGTCATATAATTTACAAAATAATTACAATTATATATTGAAATCTTTTATAGTCCTTTGGGCAAAAAATAGTCTGCATAGGAGGAACCATTCCATTATTTGGTCATGCTTCTTTGAGTTGGTCCAAGTTACAGCACTGATAACTCATTATAATGTGGGAGTTCTGCACAAAGCAAATTCTTCCTAGGTTCAGCAATGATGATACCTGATTGGTGTATTTAAAGGTTACCACTATTTCCTCCATATGTTTGGACTTCAACTCGCATCAGTTACTTGCCACCATTACCAAATTTGGGAGTTGTAGTTGACCATTACATCCTATTGAGGTAACTTTCTTAGTTTATGCAATAGCAACCAATAGAGAAAGCAAATTTTAATATAAGCAGCCTGTAGAACATCTTATGTAAGTAATTTTGTTTCCCTCCCTCTATTTTTTTTTACAAAATAAGCTTTTTTTTAAAAAAAGAGCAAGAAGCAATCCTTATTTTCTCCCATAAATGGCAAAGAAAACATTTATTCATCTCTCATTTTTGTTTCTGTAAAAGCCATTTCAAGTGGAAGTACAATCTTTCCCTGACAAAGATTAAAGAAATCAGTCATGGCTTGCACATGGTATTTTGCATGATTTAAGCAGTTAGTGAATAAAGCAACAGTAATAAGGCTAGAACATAAGTCATAATTTCCCAGATTTGTGTGTTATGTAAATTGCACACAGATTAAAGGCGAGGAAATCATGAATACAGAATGTCAGCCTTTGATTTTTGTAAGCTAGAAAATTCATCTCAGCTAAGGAGAGAGTAACTTATTGGAATCCCAAGATTTGTTATCCAAGTTGATGAAAATTCTCAGGCCAATCTACCCTATTATGGAGCAGTGAAATGACAGTATATAAGGTGGTTCTGTATTTCTCAGATATTTTGTTTAAGTGACCATAGAAAATCCCAGCATTAATGAATTTGTTCCCTAGAGAAAGAAGCACTGGTGAACACAAAATAGCTACAAATTAGTCAGATTACAAACTGTTCCTCCAAGCCTATCTTGTCTTTCCAAAACCTTTCTGCTAACTATGTTCATCATGGTCTTTGGGGAGGGAGGAGGAAAGGTGGACACACTTTAAATAAAATACTAGGCCATTTTAACATTAGCAAAACAATTAACATTAACAAAAAATGTGAGGCATTTTTATAAATCAAGATAATCTAAGAGATTGGGGATTTGTTTTGTACTAAGCATGTTTCCCATCTATCTATCTATCTATCTATCTATCTATCTATCTATCTATCTATCTATCTATCTATCTATCTATCTATCCATCCATCCATCCATCCATCCATCCATCCATCCATCTATCTATCGCATAGCAGCATATAGTAGTAGACAAATTTGTGGAGGTTCTAATGAGATGGCTTTTCAGTAGAAGTACCCACACATTAAATGGCATGTAAAAATATTGATGCTATCATGATCTTTATGACTCTAGGTTTATCCCTATTGTCACTTTTCTAGTTTATTTTTGCTTTTTGCTTTGATGTATCACTTTTCATTCTTTTGTGAGTTGCTGGCATTTAGATTATAATAAATAACAGGCAAGATCAATGCTTCTGGCAGAGAACAAGCTATTTTTCCCCCTCTATATAGTGTTTTGGAAAAAGAACTAGAATCCACAAACACACATTTCTTGACCATCTTTGCTCAGCTTAAAATTTACCCAGAACATAGGAAATTAGAAAATTAAGTGAGAACCTGTTGAGCAAATGTATCATTTAAGAATGGCATGACCTGATTAATATTAAGAAGAAAATGGTTTTTATTTAATGACTTCATTAATGCTAACTTTGGTTTTCAAATTCCACCCCCCTTTTTTCCATCCTGAGCATCTCTGATTTTTCCTATTCCTTCCGCAGCATTTCCCAAAGAGTGAGTTACACAATGCTTTGCAAACTCTTTCCACGCATGTTTACCAGTTTGATGCACAAGGACACTGAATGCAAAAGCCCCAGGCTGCTATATGAGCCTGAATGTGGGTTTTGTTGATTAAACACAGCATCCTTGCATTTCACGTGGAGCATTCAAGCATGACGTTTCTGTGCAAAGTTCACACACCCTAACCAGAAATTGGAAGGGAAAGGAAGGACAGGGAAGAAGGACACTATTGCAAGAGAAGACGAGGAACATAAAAAGCTTGAAGTTATATGGGAAGCAAAATTGTTCTGTGACTGTTATTACATTGAGAGAAAAACTGCCAAATGCAACTCACAGCTGTTTTGCCAGCTGGAACATTTGAAGGGCCCTTCCTTACAGTGGTTATTACTGTATTTTCCCCTTTACTCAAGAGGATGTTGTCAATACTGAAAAGCACTGCTTACTTTTTCTGTGTTATTGCAACAAGGTTGGTCAGTGGTGTTGCTGTTCTCACAGAATGCAATCCAGACAGTCGTTGGTGGATTCCCACCTAGTATCATCTATTGGCATAAACCCAATCACCAGTGATTGCTAGAGCCCACTGTAACTACATAGCCTAAGGCACTACAAGGCACTAAGAGTTGTTAACCTAATTCTATGTAGCTTTTTCTCTGGTAATACCACACAATTAACTAGGGCATACAAAACATTTGCTAGACCAATACTTGAATACAGCTCATCAGTCTGGAACCCACATCATGAATCTGATATTAACACAGTTGAGAAAGTCCAGAAATGTTTTACAAGAGTTCTCTACTCCTCTACTCGTTGCAGAATACCTTATGCCACCAGACTTGAAATTCTAGACCTAGAAAACCTAGAACTACGCCACCTTCGGTCCGATCTAAGTATAGTATATAAAATCATACATTGCAATGTCCTACAGGTAAATGAATACTTCAGCTTCAACCATAACAATATAAAAGCACACAATAGATACAAACTCAGGGTTAACTGCACCAAACTTGATTGCAGGTAATACGACTTCAGCAACAGAGTGGTCAATGTCTGGAATACTCTACCTGACTCTGTGGTTTCTTCCCCAAACCCTTTAACCTTAGACTGTCTGCTATTGACCTTACCTGATTCCTAAGAGGTCTGTAGCAGGCGTGCATAAGCGCACCAACGTGCCTACCATCCCTATCCTATTGTTTCTTTTATTTTTCTTATATGTTTTCATTTCATGTATTCATAACTATGTTTATCCTTATACCTATTATCTTGTAAGCGATTGACAAATCAAACAAACAAATTGTTTTTCTGTACCTGTGATAAGGACAGGCTGAGTGAGCCAACTGTTTTTGTTATTTATTAAACAACCTGTGCCCCACTGGATCATCATTTCAGATATATTTCCTTACTTAAACCTCAACAGAGAAACAAAATGTCCACAGATGAGCAAAAAAGCAGTGGAATCAGGAGTGACTTCTGACTTCCAGCGGAATGCCTCAGGGGTCTCCAGACCACACATTGAGAATTGCTATTCTTATTGCAAAGCTGTAGAACTCTTGTTCCAATTGACTGGCTTTCCCAACTGGCTCTATCTTAGGCCTAATTCCATTATCTGATATTAGTTCATTCATTGTATGGTCTAGGTCTGTGATGGTGAACCTATGGCTTACGTGCCACAGGTGGCACGCAGAGCCATTTGTGTGGGCACGCGAGCCCCAAAGCAAACTTACCTCACTGCACATGCATGCATCTCCCAGCTGATTTTTGGGCCTTTTTTGGCCTCCCAGAGCCGTGAGGGAAGCCTCTGCAGCCTTTGTAGGCTGAAAAATGGGCCCATTTTTTCACTTCCTGTATTTCTAGAAATACAGGAAGTGATTAAATGAACCCATTTTAGGCCTACAAAGGCAGCGGAGGCTTCCCTCGAGCCTTTGAGAGGCCGAAAAAGGCGTGAAAATCAGCTGGGAGGCACATGCATGCACAGTGCAGCTAAGAGGGCAGGGGGAGGATTTCACGTGCATACACAGGGATCAGGGGGCCCACAGGCATTGCCTTCTGGGTGCTAGCACGTGCGCACAATTTTCAGCACAGGAGCCCCAAAAGGTTAGCCACCACTGGTTTAGGTATATTAGCAATAGCACTTAGACTTATATACTGCTTTACAGTGCTTTGCAGACCTCTCTAAGCAGCTTACAGAGTCAGCATATTGCCCCTCCTCATTTTACCCACTTCAGAAGGATGGAAGGCTGAGTCAATCTTGAACCTATAACAGTTAAGAATTGATTTTCCATCTTCAGAGGCAGCATATCATTAGATACCAAATCTGAGGGAAACAAAATAAGCAACTACTAGTTTTGCAAATTGGGACATATGCAGGGAGACAAAAAAAGTCTAGATCATGGCCCTGCATCCAGTTTGACCCTCCCATAGAGCGTTGTCTTACTGAAAGCAGTGAAATGAGAACAAGAACTGTTTTTTTAAAAATATATAAATATTTTGAACATGGAAATGTAAACCATTGCTGTAGTCATCATAGAAACATGAGGCAATCAAATATTGCAGAGGAAAGGAGACTGTAATCCCCAGATGTTGTTGAAATATGACTGCTAGAAGACCTGTTGGCTGAAGCTTCAGGGCAGTAATAGACCAATATCTGGAGGATATAATTTCCACATCTCAGAAAAACAGCTTTCTCCTGAGGTTAAGCAATTATGCTGTCATATGGATCCCCTTTATTTTGTTCTGAGTCACACACTGGAAGACTTCTAATCAGCTGCCTCTCCGAGTCTAAGATCGGTTTTGTTAGAATCAATTTTCTGTGAACAAATAGTTCCAAATGTATCCCACATCTAGCCTTTGAGAGGTTCACACGTGCCTTCAGTGCAATGCAATCAAGAGGAGAAAATGATCAGCTTTAGCATTGGCCTATTGTAATAGTTCATTGAATATTAAAAAATTATCTTGCTTCTTTAACTGCATGCATGATTCTGAAAAGTTATGTGTTGTTAAAAACAAAGTAACTAGCCAATTGTATATAAAGCTAAAACATCTGAGTATCACCTCTTTCCAGTAAAAAGTCTCTAAAATGACTATCAACAAAACTCCTCAGTTCTTGAAAGCTTTGAGAAATTGCATAAAATGAGATGGTGGTGGAGAAGATGATAGTTTCTGTCACGAATGTCCCTTGCTGAAAAGTGGCTGCTATAGAAATTCCTCCTGGAGAACTGCAATCTGACTTATGTAATGTAAATACAACATTTATTTCAATTCCTCCTCTTTCCCAATAGGTTATATTTATTTCATTGCTTTATACAATAGTACAGTGATGATCAGCATGCAGAGTATTTCCCTCCTTAGCCAATATCATTGTGTGAATCAATCCACAGTTGGAAGGGAAGACGAGGAAGAGGTTGAAAAAATCAGTAAATTTATTTTTATTGTAATGAGATTGGTAAATTAAGGGGAACTTCTTCAGCATGTATTGGCAAGTATTTGCATTCAGGCCAGGGGTATAATCAGCTAAAACGCTCAAAAGGCTTTCAAAAGGCTTTCCTTTCCTTTCTAGGGACCTTGAGCCTTGTTCTTCTACTGAGACAATCCAAGCTGTTTAACAAAAACTTATTCATCACAGGCCCACTACAGATTTCAAAACCTTTAGGTATGTTGGCAATTTAAAATGTGTATAATTTCTTGTTTCAGCAAGAAGAATCTGTGTATACCATTGTATACCTCTTCAGCTAATTAAGTAGAATAAAAGCAAAATGATGAAATGAGGGGTTAATCTAATAATATTAATATAATTAATATTAATATAATATTATTTATACACTGAACTTATAAACAGAAGTGCTTCTTTGGCTGCTATTCTAAAACTTAATTTTCTTCTTTTTGGCCAAAGCTACTGTTTTCCTTATATTTGAAAACTCACATTTGTTTATTTGTCCTCAGAGTTGTTGCTTAATATATGTAATGGAGGCTAAGGTATTTAAACCACTTATTTCTTTTTTGCTTTTCCCATGTACTGCATCTGCTTCAGGAAGTTTAAAGTGAGTTTCTGGTACACAGAGATTCACTTTAGAGATTCACAGTAGAAGCAATAATAGAGGGCACCACTGCTTGGTTGCTAATGAAAAGAAATCACTTGAGTTTCAGTTATTAAGAAGTCATTAACTCCATTATACACTATATTGAAAGAGACACAAAACTCATGGGCTAACCAAGCTGAAAACATTTTTTAAAATCATGATTGAATCTGGATGATGAATCTTAGCCTGGAGCTGTTTTCTTGTTAAAACAGCATTTTTTTTAAAAAAAACTGAAAAACCAAAACCTGTTTTAAAGCTTGCTTAAACTATTTATTTGAGAGATTGCTTGCAGGAGAAACATTAAAGGATTTTGCCTATTAAAGAGTGCCATCTGGCAGGATCTTGGAAGAGAGACTTTTCTGTAATATTTCCACCATCTTTCAACCATCTTCCTGACCTTGTTGGTTTTTTGTAAGGACTTGAAGATGTGACTGTATCACCAAACATGGTGGACAGAATGGGCAGAATGGCAGAACCCATGGGATGGTTATAGTGATGGATATTTGTAATTCTGTCTTGGCTGCTGTATATTCATCATTGTAATTTATGTTATGTTGGATTTTGATATATTTTTCTATTTTTCCTTTCAAAGCATAGAATAAGACTGAAGCTCAAGCCACACTCTTTCAGAATACAACACTTGAGCAAATATTCTAATTGTCTCCAGTTCACTTTGAGCTGAACTAAATTTACCTTGCCATCCCTCTGTGAATTATAGAATTATTTAAATTAGGGACATTGTGGAATCATTTTAATAATGCTACAGTCATTTGCTTCAGCTCTTGTAAATAATTGAAAATTATGCTGCTTTTTTTTAAATGCTGTGCTTGAAGACAGAAAGTTGCAGCAATTAGTTTGTTCATTCAGCTCCTCTGCTGGTACTGATTCATATGTATTATTTAGTTTATTTACCTGCTGATTTCTCTGAAGGAAGAAATTTGCTGGATTGTTAAGTGCTGGCTTGGTTGACTCCATTTTCAATGTCAAATTGTGTGTTTTTTGCTTTTCCTTTATTAGGACAGTAATTGTTGAATTTAGTTTTGACACTGGGCTACCTAGTCTAAATCTAAAGATTTTAAAGTTCAGTTTCTTATCCTGACTAGGCTGAAAAATACTTTCTGAACATTCAGTCACTGTTGCTTCAGACTTCGTATCTCTCTCTTTCTGTCACTATGAGTGACAAATGGTCCATCGTCATGTACAGAGTTAGGTCAGCCCAGCGTTTTCCTCTGTTGGAAACAGAAAAGGCTTGGTCTTGCAGGCTGGGAGATTCTGGGAGTTGAAGGCTACACATCCTAAAGTTGCCAAGGTTGAGAAACAAAGGTCAAGGTCAGGATATACCTGTGGGGGAGAGGCTGAGTGAAGAATTAGATTAAAGTGGGTGTCGCTAAAACTCTAGAGAAGACCAGAAAATTTAAACAGAGTCCTTCACTTCAGGATATCATCTGTTTCTATAGAAAAAGGGAAAGATGTATAGCCAGGAATTTGCAGTAGATTTTTATATTTGTTTTCTGTGTTATGCATAGTCTTAGTTTTTTCTCCCTATATAATTTTGGAATAGAATATCTCAGGTTATAATCATGAAGATGTTTCTCCTTAAAGTTTTGTTGTAATGTACAATATTTTGAATTCTCTCCTTATAATTTACATTATTTTGGGCAAAGGATTCTTCAGGCACACAGTTCAGAATCACCTTGTGATTTGTCCAAATATATTGTAGTTTTTAAACAGTTTACTTTTAAAATTAATTTACAAATTGCTGTATTGCTATGATCTGGACAGCCCCCTAATTATCTCCTTGGACACTGAATGCTTGCATTTTAATATTTATGATTAAAAGAGTTTTGTTTCATTCTTATTTCATTTGTTTGATTTTTGAAGGCAGTATACCCTCCCACTCCACTATAGGTTCAAGCAAACTTTGAATTCGATGGTTTTGTATGGTCATCAAATTTAACAGCCACTGATGGCTTCATACTTCATTAATTTGGCCAATTATTGTTTTTCTTTAAAGGAACTGAGGAAGGCTATATGAAAATGAAGGATACCTAAATTTCTTAACAGTCCCAAGGAAATCTTGTTTGTAGAATGTTAGCTGGAATGACTTATGAAGCCCAATGTATAGAAGGCATATGTGTTGTTGTAACAGCTTCTTAGCTTACTTTCTTTCCTTGTTTATATTCTGGCTACTTCATTCATTTTGATAGTTCCCAAGTTCTTTTTCATAGAAGAAGGAGGGTACTCTAGATTATTTTACTTCAGCTAAAATCTCCCCACAGACATGCAGATTATTTTCCCATAGGTCATATATAACATTCTCTGGTACCACTTAACCATTTAAAATAATATATAGCCTGTTTTCATCATTGTTCTATGATCAAGGCTCTTGAGAAGAAAGTCAGAAAAGTCAAGATGTGATTGTGTGACCTCAGCCTAGTTCCTCTATGTGCATTGTGTGCATGCATGACACCAAGCACAATGATAATTGACTAGTGAGGAAATAGTCCAGAACTTGTAACAATGGCTGTGTAATTGAAGAAAAAATTAATTGTGCTAGCTTTGAAAAAGAAGTTGCCTAAGTGCTATTTACAATGTAAATACAAAAATGGATCCTCTGCTTATTTATTCAGAATTAAATGCCACTAAATTGCACTTGAATTACTCTTCTATTACTTTTGAATCAGTATCAATTTATACCATTTAAAATGAAACATCAGGTTGGCATGTAGGAGTAATCCCACACATTTTTCAGAGCACTCAATCTACTATGACCTTTAATCTAATTCATTAATGTGCGCTTTTATAAGAAGGAAGATTTAATACATGTACTTGATTTGTTATTCTTCACAGTTCTATCCTTTGAGGCCTTTTCTATTTGTACAGCAGCTGGCTGGCTTTTATTTACATTCATTGTAATAAGAAAAATGAAAGTCAAGGTTATCTGCTGTTCCTTTCTATGACGTTTATGCAGCGTAGGCTGTGTCTTTGCAGAAGGAAGCTTGCTGGGTAGATTGTTTCCATGGAAATTAAGACTGTGCCAACACTAAGAAATAGATGTATCCCAGGCCTTAATACATCAAATTAGAGCATCAATTGATGGATGCTAAGAAACATTTACTTTTAACCAGTTGAACCGAGGATGTATTATAAATCACACAGTTACCTCTATCAATGATATTGATGCACCAAATTCTTCTCCAGATTCTCCAACTATGCAGAAGGAGTTCAGCAGGTTCTGACCAGTTCTGGAGAACTGACAGCGGAAATTTTGAGTAGTTCGTTGAACCAGCAAATTCCAGCCCTGACTGGACATTTTACAGTATCCTTCCCCTGCCACACCCACCAAGCCATGCCCACAGAACCGGTAGTAAAAAATTTGAATCCCACCACTGGTTCAATCGTGTCTTGATATAATCATATTGCACATTTCCTTGATCCTCGTAGACTTTGATAGGATCAAGGACATGAACTGAAACTAGGTTTGTACACTGCAATTAACCATAGTTTATTGAATAAACATAGATGACTGGGTTTGCCCAATCTGCTAAATTAAAAGCAAACAAAATTACATTACGCTTTAGCAAGCAATCTGAATCCAGCTATGGCCATTTTGGCATAACTGTAATAGGACTTGCAATATTATACATAATGAAAAAAAAACATATAAATAGGGTAAGTTTTCGTGGGTACTTACATGTATGGCATTCAGCTTTGTTCGGGTATTTTCCCACGTCATTGTAGTTGTGCTTTTAAAGTTTGGCAGAATCTCATCTGCCATCATCATGCTTCTGTATAGTGTACTATACAAAGCCTGATGATGGCAGATGAGATTCTGCCGAAACGTTGCTACAACTTTAAAAGCACAACTACAATGACGTGGGAAAATACCCGAACAAAGCTGAATACCCGAAAATACCCGAACAAAGCTGAATGCCCAAAAATACCCGAACAAAGCTGAATGCCATATATATATATATATGTATATATATATTCAACAGAAACCAGTTTTGTAGGTTTACAAAACTTGCTGAGAAACATGTCTCCTTAGAGATTTGTGGTCTCCATGTGTGTATTGTATAATTTGAACTAAATGGTTTGCATGTTTCCATAGTTACATAGTATATTGAAGAAAGAAAAAAAATCTCAATACTTAGATGAATGGTGTTAATATTCATACAATAAAATTTGCCTACTTGTAATCAAATCTATTGAAATATAATTGACTGTTTAAGTAGGTTTAGCTGCTAATTCTAATTCCTTTCTTAAATCATTGGTTTGGATTCTGGGATGGGAGGGAGGTGAAATTTCAATACAGAAAAGCTAAGAAACAATACAGAAAAGCTAAGACGAATGATATATCTGTCTTACAGATTCATCCCCATTAAAATGTTAAACTTCTGTACACAGGTTTAACTCTTTGGGATGCTGAAGGGGAATGCAGGAGGCAACCAGGAAGCATGAGTCTTACGCTGTCTGCATCACCCCTCTGCCAGCCGCCCCTTCGAGCATTTTAGCCGAGTGCGGGCCGCCACTATGCAAGCTCCATGGGTGGGAAATTCACTCTCACAAGGCTTGACTTGCATCATACTCACAACGGCGGCCTGCATTCAGCCAAAGCGCGCAAGCTGGTGGGAGGCAGAGGGAAGGGGCGGCAGGCAAGGGGAGATGCGGGAGGCATAGCATCGTGCTCCCTGATTGCGACCCCCACCCCCGCCCTTAGCAGGCAAGGCCCAGCAGCTGCAGAGAATCCATGCAGGACCCAATAGCTCGGGGAAAAGCACAGAAATGTCTCTTGGTAGCAAAAGCCAATAGTGCAAAGTGGCAGTTAGAAAAACTATTACAATCTTAGACCATAGTACAAAAACATTATGTTCAGAAAGTAATAGTTCTCCTGTATTCTCATTACTTTACATTTGGAATAGTCTATCGAAATCTAGACATCACATTTTAAAGATTTTGACAAATTAGACTATATCTCAGAGATACTACTGTAAGGAGACTGAAAACCAAGTGGTCTGATAAGCAGTTGAAACAGCCAGATAATTTAGAATGGAATAAAAAAATATTCAAAGGAAGTTTGACACCTTTCTTCAAATACATAAAAAAGCAGTCAGGTACAAGGTAGAACAGAGCTTTATGATGTATTAGAAACCTCTTAAAAACTGGCAATAAAATAGATTTCCTTGGAAAGTGGGGGGGGGATTCTCATTTGCCAGGTAGTCACCTGTAGTTAATAATATAGCAGTGACAGATCACAAAAAAGTTTTTTCCCAACTCTGTATGTCAAGATTCTGACTAATGAACCCAAGCAAATCAGAAGTCTGAAACTAGGATCCTCCTCAAAGATCTTCTTTATTGAGTACATCATATCGGCACAGCTTCAAAGGAAAACCCCTGGTTTCAGTATAATTAAAATAGGAAATAACCCCATCCCCAAGTATCACAAGTCATGTTTGCCAATTGGGTTAATTGGCAGGCTCTCCAGGCGCTCCTTCCCCAACCTTATCCATTGCTAGTAGACATGACCTTGGTTCTCGTGAGAAAGCTCTCTGTTGTGTCTAGTAAGACATTCCAACTTCCTTCCCCCTCTATGTGACAACTGAGGAACAGAAAAATAGCTGCTGCCCAGGTTCGATTCAAAGTTGATACTGTGATTATGGTTCTAAATGATTTTTCTTATATCAGAAAGCTGGTTTTTTGTACTGTGAAAAAGACCACACATTTCATGATATATGAAGCGTCATCATAGACAATAGGTATCCCAAACAAATGTAGCCAGGCTGGGTTTGCCATTTAGAAATGGATAAGTTGTTTTGGACTTTTTATTCTAGTTATTCTGGTCATAAGCATGGTGCTAGTCCAGGGTTGTCAAACTGGTATCCTGCAGGCTGGATGCGTCATGTGCAGGCCACATCCACCCCAGCTCCGCAAAGGAGAAAAACGACACGATTCGTCACGTAACGGCAATGTGACACCGCAGGTTTGATACCTGTGTGCTAGTCATAAAGTCAAAGGAATGATGTGAAAGAGGCTGCATTTATGTAAAAGTATCTTGATGATTCTATGATAAGCAAATTCATTTAATTCATCAAATGAACGAATATTTTTCTGAATTTTTAGATGACATCAAAGAGTTTTCAGCTGGAGAAAAACTTTCTTCAGCAAAGAAAACTTTCTGCTCCTTCCCTCCCTGCTGTTACCAATATAATTTCTGCTCCAATGATGCAATAAGATATGTACAATTTTGGGCGGGATTTCTACCTTTGATATTAAATGAAACAGGATTATAACAGATGGAATACCCTGATGCTAATATAGCCAGCATGTGTTACTCCAAGCTCACTTCATGGTTCCATATTTGTGTAAAGTAAAGCATTGTTTTTTCCTTAAATAATTTCACAGTGAAGATTGTGAAAAATACTAACATGGTACTTGTGATAGGAACTAGCCGATAGTAGATCGAATCTAACAGAAGAGAACTTCATAATTTGATTAAATGAGATGTGGCAGATATTTAGAATGACCTTTCTGAATAATAAGCTGCTTCCTGAACTGTCTTTAAAAAAGTATATGCAAAGAATTTAAAATGGCATCTGGTTGTTTTTTTTCAGAAATAAAGTTTATATTCTGACACAGGAATGTGTTAAGTGAAATTGTATATAATAAGCACAATTATTAAATGTTTAGATGATTCTAAGATAGTTATACTAGAGAAGATGGTAAATATGTTCAGATCAATTATGTATGACTTAAAGATAAAAATAAAATATAGGGATCAAATAAAGTAATGAAAGCAGCTCAGAATGAATGGTTTGGAAATGAACAGAGATAAGCCATCTATCAGATTAGGCATCTGAAGAAAATAACAAATCCACTGACAGACTTATGTACAAAGCAGAAAAATGTTTTGCTTTGAAAAGCTGGTAAATCTACAGATCTTTGGGAAGAAAAGCGATATGGTTGTAATTGTTAAAATAGATATTTCATGAGAACAGTAGTGGATAGAAAATCCAGAACCACACATGCAAAAAAAGATAAGTCTTCCAAAATTAAAATGTATGGGCATTAATTTGAATTTCTTATTGCTAATTGTGTTGAGGTAAATGACAAGTGAAAAAAATCTGTGATTGGTGAGGTCCAAAATTGTATTGGAAATGGCAAAAAAAGAGGTACATAACTGCCTGTTATGCTTATAGAATTGGCTAATTGAGTAATCATCGAAAGATTAGAAAGGCTATTAGTGGTGGTAGTTGTGGTGATGCCTTCGTTGAAAATGTGGCTGTAAAAAAAGAGAAACAAACAATGGACAAAAGCAAAAGAAGCAGGCAGGCCTATATAGGGCAACATATACCTGGAATGAATTGGGATTGTGAATGTCTTATAGAAGCAGGAAATATACACATAATAATAAAAACCTATCCTCCTAAAACATTGTACTGTATTCTAGAAGGATAGCAGCAGGGATTCAGTCAGTTCGGACCGGTTCAAGTGAACAGGTTGTTAAGATTTTGTGCAGTTCGGAGAACCAGCTAATTGCACCACTGGTTGGCTCAGCCCCTGCACCCTGCCTGCCCCGTCCCTCCCAGTCATTCCTTATCTCACCTTGCCTACCTTGGCTGCAGCTGGTGGTCTCTGGCTCTCTTGCTCGCCAGCTTGCTTGCCTCGACCACATGGCCCTTGCAGCTCAGTCCCCTTGCCTCAATCCCTGCCTTTGCCCCAGCCTCCTACGTGGCCCAGATCTCTGCCAAGCCTTCCTTTGCCATTCTCCGCTGCCTTCCATGCAGCCAACCTACTTGCCTGCCTGGTGAATCTTCTTTTGCCTCTGTGCTAGCACGAGCAACCTCTAGCTGCTGTCTCTTTGCCAGTGTGAGCAGCCTCCAGCCACCACTTCTTGCTGGCCTGAACTAAGGCAGCAGCCGCTGCCCCTTTGCCAGCCCAAACTGAGATGGCAGCCAATGCCTCTTTGCCAGCGTGAGGGGCCGCCAGTTGCTGCCTCTTTGCTGGCATGAGGGGCCTCCAGTTGCCGCCACTTTGCCGGCTGGAATCGAGCTGGTAGTGGCTTCCACCTTGGTTCATGCTGGTAAAGAGGTGGCGGCTGGAGGCTGCTCACGCCAAAAAAAGAGTGATGGCTGGAGGCCCCTCATGCTGGAAAAGAGCAGTGGCTGGAGGCCACTCACACTGAAAAAAGAGCGGCAGTTGGAGGCTACTCACACTGCAAAAGAACAGCGGCTGGAGGTCTCTCGTACTGGAAAAGAGGTGTGGCAGCTGGAGGCTGCTCAAGCCAGAAAAGAGTGGCAGCTGGAGGCTTCTCATGATAAAAAAGACCAGCAGCTGGAGATCCCTCACACTGGAAAAGAGGTGGCAATTACAGGCCAGTATCTTGGGGCAGGGTCATGCCCAGGTGCACCAACAAAGGCCAAAAGTAGCTGCCCGTGATTTCCTGCTGCAAAAATCTTTTTTAAAACTCTGACTGTTGGGCAGCAAGACCCAGCAAGAGATGAGGTGTCAGAGAATCACCATCGGTGTTGCTGCACAAAGGTAAGTCTAAGGCTCCAGGCATCACTATTGCTGCTTTGGCCCGCCTGCACTGCCCCACCTTGTCGTGAGTGACATCGAGTTGACCATGCATACCCAGTTACATGAATATCCCAAGCCATGCTCACCTGGTCATTAGGAAGAACCGGTTGTTAAATTAGTTGAATCCCACCACTGGACAGCACTATTATTTAACATATGGCACATTCACATCATTTATAACAGCAGTATTATACTTGAAGGAAAATGAGAAAATACATAATAATGAAAGGATATTAACTGGTCAGTTTCTTTCTGCCACAACATTTAGAAGAAGAATGTGAAGAGGCAGTTTTATTATTCAAATAAAAAGGATGGGAAAGAAATGGAGCACTGAATAATTTAACCAGTATCTTTTAAAGAAAAGGAGAGAAAATAAACTCTAGGAATCCCTTATGGCTAGTCAATAGTCATTTTATACTTTCATGTGATGTGAATAGAGGAGGATTTTTTTTTTTGCTTCAGCTCATTACAAAGAAGCAACTTACACATATCCTACCTAAAGAATCTGCTCATGCAGTCCTTCTGCTAAGTGAAGTTTAATTTAGGATCAATTTATCTTCTGAGTAAATGGGGGGCATAATATAATAAGTTTCCCACTTCTATATCTGACATACAGCACTGCCAAGTAAAAAGTGTCAACAATAAAAATGACACAGATTTTTTTTCTGGGAAATAAAGTTGCTTCACTACATATATTGAAGTACAAATTTCAGAAAAAAATTAATGAATCTCCAAGTCTACTCTAGTACATATTCAAAGAAATACATATAATTCTATTTTCCTTGAAGGAAATAAAGATCTTTTCATAAAAAGTGTAACAGGCTATAACAGATGGTGTTTATAAAGCCACAATATGTTATTTTATGATTTCTGAGATATGAACAAATCTTACATTTGTGAAGGTGACATCCTACAAATATAAAGTGTTTATCTACTTAGGTTTTCTTTAGATAATACCACAATGATGGCTGGGGAAAAATAATAACAAGGCAGATATCACTTTGCCAACATGACCTTATTCTTGGAGGGTCAAGTTTATATTGTCTGTTGTCTCCAAATATTTCTGAATTGCAACTTCCAGTATCTTTCACAATTGCTCATAAAATGGAGGTATTGGGGGTTGCTGGGAGTTAGCAGCTTTTAAAAACCAGATGTTTCTCCACAACTCTATAAAAAGTAGGGCTAGGTATTCATTAAAATATATTCTGTTTTACAATCTGCTTTAGAGTCAATTTTCCCCTTAAAAAGTCTGTATTTTTTGCAAGCTGATTGAGGGAAGATGTGAATTCCGGTTTTTTAAGTTATTAAGATTCCTTTTGCATGTTTCCAGCACCACAGGGCTCTCTGATGCTGAAAGTTGCTTCTGTTGCAGTGCCTTTTGGGATCTCTATATGATTACAAAAACCTCGTTCTCTGTAGGCTGAATTTCACAACCACCAAGAACAATGGTCATATTAACTATGGGGTTCTGGGTGTACTATATTAGCATACTCCAAACCCTAACACCTGTTTGGTCCACGCGGACCACGACTGGATTAGCTGACTGAACGGCCGTGATTGGCGCGCTTTGAATCTACCGCGATTGGTCGAGCCAATCTCAGGAGATTCAAAGCGCTGTCATTGGCCACCGAGCCGCGAGCAATCCCTATATGAAGGGTTGCCGCGGTTCCAAGTTCTCGTACTGAACTTTAACTAAATAAAGAGCTGAACGTTACTGTTGGTCTCGCGTCTCTTTGGGAACCGATCTACCCGATCTAACACTGGGGTTTGTAGTTCTAATATATTTGAAGGATATCAATTTGAGAAAAAGTGGTCCTTATCATGTGCTCAGTTAAGTGTACCTTACTAGGAATACCAAGTACTGTGATGGGCATTGGTGTTGAAGAAGAATGCCATCACATTTGAAGAGTGTCAGTTCACATCATGTCATAAAGCAAAGAACACTATGTCTCTTCAATGCATGTTTCAGAAGAAATCATTAAAGAATCCCATGGATTATGAAACTGACAGTCATATGAGTTTGGCTATGTCTGTGCTGACTGTTTTCGCTTGCTTCCCATAGAAAAAAAATTCTACAATTTTAACTCTTGCTGAGAAGCGAACATTCTCTTGGACTGCTAAAAAAATATCTCAGCAACTTAAATTTGGATCATTCAGTCCATTTGGAAAAAATGACACTACAGACATTTGGCTGTTTCTCCAAGATAGAGGTGCACAAATTAAAAATTGGGCTTTGTACTACTATAAAAGCCTTGTCCTTAGTGCTGAGATATCTATAAAAAGTTATTAGTAATTTTTTTATGGTACAGAATGGGAAAAATAATGAATATGTAAAAAACAGAATAAAAACAGCCCATCAAAAGACTTTAAATCTTGGGGATATTTAGATCACCAGGGAGGCAAGTTCATCCATTAGTGAGGTAATCCACTCTCCTGGCCTTCTAAAAAGGGGTCAAAACATGGCTCAGCAACCTCATGTGGAGAACCTTGAAGAACATGCAGCCATGTTGCTAGATAGTGCCCTAAAATGCTTCCTATGATTTTAAAATGGTTCTAACAGTGTTTAATTATCCTTGCACCCTTCTAATTTTTTTAAAAAATTTTTATACAGTATATACTGTTTTTATGTTGTAACATTTATTGTATGCCACCCAGACTCCCTCTTTGAAGGAGATAGGCAGTTCAAAAATGTGATAAGTAAGTAAGTTAAGTTGGGGACAAATCATACCGGGATGTTCTCACTGTGCTATACACTAGCCACAAAACAGAGGGAAGAAACATCTGTGACTCTCAGCTAGACTCTTGGCTAGGAAACAGTGTTTCAAGTGTCAGCAGCTGCAGAAAAATTATTTGTCTCTGCATTAAGCCATAGTTTAATTACAATTTGTTGAATATGCCCCAAATAAATCAATCTTAAAGACAAGCCAAAGTATCACACAATAATTTGATTAGTAGCTGGCTTTCTCCTTGATTCTAAAGTTGCTTTCTCTAGCATCTTGAATAGCTCATTCTAAGCCCGGAATGGCAAACCTATGGCATGCATGCTGGAAGTGGCACGCAGAGACCTCTCTCTGGGCATGGCAGCCGTCACCCATTGCTTTTCTGGGTTCCGGTGCATGTGTGCCAGAAAGTGGAAGACGAGGTGGCTGGCATGCATGCGCGTGCTGGAAACCAGAACCTCAGCTTCCTGGCACGTACATGTGCGTTGGGGAGTTGCTCTTCCAATTTTCAGCGCTTCCCTGGGCATGCTTCCGTTTTGGCACTCGGTGCCAAAAAGGTTCACCAACACTGTTCTAAGCTAAATCATATGAATTTAGCTTTCTAACAGAGAGGAGGAATTTATTTAAAATATCTATATTCTGGAAATGGGTGATGAGGGAAAGTTATATTGCCATATTCATTTATTTAAATGTTTGACTTTCTACTAATGATTCCCTCAACATTGTTCAACTATTACAAAGTCTGCACTACTATTATTATTAATCTTCTCATCACTCCTTATCACCCATCCCCTCCTACTTGTGATTGTAGGACTGTAACTTTGTCGCTTGTATCCTTACGATTTATATTAATTGTTTCCTAGTATGATTGATTGCTTATTGTACCCTATGACTATAATTAAGTGTTGTACGTTATGATTCTCAACTCTTGATGAATGTATCTTTTCTTTTATGTATACTGAGAGTATTTACACCAAGACAAATTCCTTGTGTGTCCAATCACACTTGGCCAATAAAGTATTCTATCTATCTACTCATATAATTTCAGGTCAATTTATTAATAAAACAATAAAATAGATAATAAACATTTGAAATGTGAACATGTGAAATTACATTAAATTTTAAAAAAGCTAAGAAAAGCTAAGATTTTAAAGATGTATTCTGGTATACAGTAAGAAAGAAGCTGAAGTTGATTAGCTGTGTTTTATCTACAGGTGCATAGGATTAAATTGTTTTTCTTACATCAGCAAAAACTATGGTGGAGCTTTCATAGAATATACTCATGTCTTTAAAATTTGTTGGGCATATTATATTTTGTAAAGAAAACTCTAAACTGCATTTTGCTTACTTGTAGCAAGTCATTTTTTAAAAAAATCAAGAAGCACAATACTGGCTTGCCAGGCCTTTAATCTCTGAATTGTTGTTGTTATATTTGTTCAAATAATGCATTTTATTTTTACAGTGTTTTTGGTCAAATTCATGGACTATGTTACACTGTTGATCCTTCCCAGCTCCAGCAACTTGAAATATTACAAGTAATATCATTGCAAACAAGGAAAATAAAACAGCATACAGTAAGAATGTGGTTTTGGCAGAAGAATGATATGAAATCTGCCTATGGGATAGAACATTATTTCCATAGAATGTCTTCCCCTTTATTGTTTGGGATCGTGAATCAGAGAAAGTAGCAGAGAAAGAGGGGGAGAAAACACAGAGATCAATAAAAAAAATCATCCTGAAGACACAGCTAATTACTCAGAAGTTGGTTTTGGCCTTAACTGACTTTCCTCATGTCAGAATCTCTAAAGATGGACAAAATAGAGTTCCTGTCATTAACTGCTTTTAGGCTAAAGGATGGGGCAGTAGAATGTCACTTCTCCTTCTTGCAGCCTGTCTGAGAGTCCTTAAGAGAACTTTCAGAGGGCAAAGATGATTTGATAATGTCACAGTGCTGTCGAAATACACCCTTCTCCTTAGGATGTGTTCTGAAAAAGCTGGCTGTGGGCAGATGTGTTCAAAGTTGAACCAATCAAAGCCAGTTGTACTGAATGGTTATTGATGAATGATCTTGGTGTTGTTAAAACAATCAGCTTGTAGTACAGTAGTTGCAAATGTGACTCAGGTTAAACCAATGAAAACACAAATGCTGTATATTACATATGTAATTATGACCCCAGTGGCATATAATGCTTTAAGTTCCAGAATTTATTTGTCATATTTGATTCATTTACACATCTTTCTTTTTTTCCTCAGAATTTAAATCACATTGGTTATTCCATATGATCTTTAGCAATAAATTTGTGAGGCAGATTAGATTGAGAAATCATGACTGTATGGTGGTTGTTAAATCCTAAATCCAGATTAAAGGAATAATTTTATTTCATCATATAATACAGGCAGGGGTGGGATTCAAATTTTTTAACAACCGGTTCTGTGGGCGTGGCTTAGGTGGTGGGCGTGGCTTGGTGGTCATGAGTGGGTGGACATGGCTTGGTGGTCATGTTATTGGCTGGGTGTGGCCAACTCAATATCACTCACATCGAGGCACGCATTTCCTCGCCTGGCCTCTCATGACTGTGGGGATGCTGCAACAGTCATAAGTGTGAAAAACGGTCATAAGTCACTTTTTTCAGTGCCACTGTAACTTTCAATAGTCACTCCACACAAGCAAAGTACCAGCAAAGGAGAGGAAAAAAACTCCAGAGAAGTTCCTGAGTCAGGAAGTCTAGTCCTGCCAAGAATGTAATAAGGGTTAACGGAGAGGCAGTTTCTGTAAGCAACACCAGAATGTTTCCTTCCTGCCTTCCTTACAGGATTAGGCCAGTAATTTCTTCTAACAACCGGTTCTCCGAACTGCTTAGAATGTTATTAACTGGTTCTAGTGAATAGGTATGAACTGGTAGAATCCCACCCCTGAATACAGGTAGTCCTTGACCTACAGCAGTTCATTTAGTGACCAAAGTTTCAATGGCACTGAAAAAAACTGACCTCTGACTATTTTTTACACTTACGACCATTGCAACATCTCCATTGCAACATCTCATGGATTAAAATTCAGATGCTTAGCAATTCACTCATATGATGCTTGTAGGGTCCCAGAATTATGTGTCCCCTTTTTGTGACCTTCTGACAAGCAAAGTCAATGGGGAAGCCAGACTCACTTAACAACTGTGTTACTAACTTAACAATTACAGTGTGGCAAGAAAGGATCGTAAAATGGAGCAAAACTCACTTAACATCTGCCTCACTTAGGAATATCTGCCTCACTTAGGAATATCTGTCTCGCTTAGCAATTTATGGTAGTAAATCAAGTACTATCTATATTACATAGCCAAGCAATAAGCCACTTTATAGTTTAATAGATAGCCCAATTCACACAAGTCTTAACCGGTTATACTTCAAAACCAATATTTGACAAGGCTGTTCTCCAATTACAAAATACATCCCATCTCCCAGGGCCAGGAGGCTGTAGTGATATACTGTGCCATCTCAAGGCTGGAGGCTGAGACAGGAAGAGGAAGAGTTTTATCTCTACATATCATCCCTCATACCTTTACTAGTGGATAGATGAGGATTAAACAGATTAGCCCCCTATCCAGTTGCACATCCTTTTTACTTTTAATTACATGGTGGCCATTTTTGTTAATTTCTTCTTGTTTTGAGATCCATGCGCAGTTATGGCTATCCAGTGGTGGGATTCAAATTTTTTTACTACCGGTTCTGTGGGTATGGCCTGGTGGGTGTGATGTAGCTTGGTGGGCATGGCTTGGTGGGCGTGGCTAGAAGGTTACTGCAAAATCCCATTCCCTCCCCACTCCACTAACCTGCTTTCCAGCTCCTTTCTCCTGTGCAGGGCAACAAAAGAAGACCCAGCCTATCAGCTGGGGCTCAGGAGGCAGAGAATAGATGGGGGTGGGGCCAGTCAGAGGTGGGATTTGCTGGTTCTCTGAACAACTCAAAATTTCCACTACCAGAACTGGTCAGAACCTGCTGAATACCACCTCTGTGGATATCATATATACATGACACTGACGCTTCCAAAACAGTAAAAAAGAATATTTTGCCAAAGAAGTGTTGCATTAATTCTGGCAAATCACAGCTTCCCAAAATTCATACTTTTCCATTATTGCAGTGTCCCATATATTTAACAGTCAACATTTAGTACCTTGCAGTTGATTGCAGCCAACACGCTGACATTCCTCCAATGCCTGGCAATATTTTTTGGCTTGTTTGTTGTTGACACTAATAAGTATTGAAATACTCCTTGCCCATTACACTTAATCACAAGGATCCAAGAAGAACATAAAACTCCTACCAGCTGCCCTGTAATGGTACATGAATACTCCCTCAAATCCTACCATTCAAATGAATTATTACAGTCTGAAAAAAATGTCCTCTTTTGGAGCCAGTTTGGTGTCTGATGTGGGTGGTCTGTAGGGGAAAAATACAACAGCTGGTCTGAGAATTGTTAGTGGCGTCTTAATGCCTGTGGTGGTATAAGGCACAACTTGCCATGTCCTTGAGCTAGAATGAAAAGGAAACAAAGAAATAGCTAAGCCATAAAATATTGAAATTTTCTGTTGTGATGACACAACAGTGATTGGTTTCATTCAAGACAACGATGAATCCGCATACAGACAGGAGGTTATACAACTTGCCTCATGGTGTAACTGGAGCAATTTGGAACTGAACACACTCAAAACTGTAGAAAACCCACTGTAACTACATAGCCAAAAAGGCATTAAGAGTTGTTAACCTAATCCTAAGTAGCTTTTTCTCTGGTAATATCACATTACTAACTAGAGCATACAAAACATTTGCTAGACCAATACTTGAATACAGCTCATCAGTCTGGAACCCGCATTACATATCTGATATTAACAGAGTTGAGAAAGTCCAGAAATATTTTACGAGAAGAGTTCTCCACTCCTCTACTTGTTGCAGAATACCTTATGCCACCAGACTTGAAATTCTAGACCTAGAAAACCTAGAACTATGATGCCTACGGTCCAATCTAAGTATAGTATATAAAATTATGCATTGCAATGTCCTACCTGTCAATGAATACTTCAGCTTCAACCATAACAATACAAGAGCACACAACAGATACAAACTCAAGGTTAACTGCACCAAACTTGGTTGCAGGAAATATGATTTCAGCAACAGAGTGGTCAATGTTTGGAATACTCTACCTGACTCTGTGGTTTCTTTCCGAAACCCCAAAAACTTTAACCCTAGACTGTCTACTATTGACCTCACCCCTTTCCTAAGAGGTCTGTAGGAGGCATGCATAAGCACACCAACCTGCCTACCGTCCCTATCCTATTATTTATTTTTATTATATGTATCCATTTCATGTATTCATAACTATGTTTATACTTATACCTGTTATCTTATAATCACTTGACCAAATCAATAAATAAATAAAAATAAAAATGGTGGTAGACTTTAGAAGAAACCCTCCTATACTACCACCTCTTACAATACTAGACAACACCGTATCAACAGTAGAGACCTTCAAATTTCTAGGTTCTACTATATCACATGACCTAAAATTGACACCTAACATCAAAAACATCATCAAAAAAACACAACAAACAATGTTCTTTCTGTGCCAATTCAGGAAGCTCAAACTGCCCGAGGAGCTGCTGATCAAGTTCTACAGAGGAATGATTGAGTCTGTCATTTGCACCTCTATAACTGTCTGGTTTGGTTCTGCAACCCAACAAGACAGACACAGACTTCAGAGAGTAATTAGAACTGTAGAAAAAAACAATTAATACCAACCTGCCTTCAATCGAGGACCTGTATACTGCACAAGTCAAAAGAAGGCAGTGAAAATATTTACAGACCCCTCACATCCTAGACATAAACTGTTTCAACTCCTTCCCTCAAAACGACGCTATAGAGCATTGCACACCAGAACAACTAGACATAAGAACAGTTTTTTCCCGAAAGCCATCACTCTGCTAAACAAATAATTCCTTCAACCCTGTTCAACTATTACAAAGTCTGCACTACTATAACTGTTAAATCTTGTCATCATTCCTTATCACCCATCCCTCCCACTTGTGACTGTATGACTGTAACTTTGTTGCTTGTATCCTTACAATTTATATTGACTGTTTCCTAGTATGATTGATTACTTGTTGTACCTTATGACTATCATTAAGTGTTGTACCTTATGATTCTCGACTCCTGACGAATGCATTTTTTCTTTTATGTATACTGAGAGTATTTACACCAAGACAAATTCCTTGTGTGTCCAATCACACTTGGCCAATAAAGTATTCTATTCTATTCTATTCTATTCTATTCTATTCTATTCTATTCTATTCTATTCTATTCTATTCTGCCTATACAGTTCAATTAAGAAGATTCAGAAAATCACTTTAAAGATTCTAGTAAGGTTACCAGTTAGTAACAATAATAAAACTATGCCTCACTCAAATAGACACTGGAATAATGCCCACCCCCTCCAATTTTAGTAATTTATTAAAATTTGTACTCTTTCTACAGTTAGGCTGAAGAGAGAAGTCTAAGGATTCACATTCCACTAATTAAGGTCTATTAGGAAGTTCTGCCTGACTGGAGGGAACCTATCCTAATTATCTTAGAGGGAAACTCTTGAAGGGATTACTAGTGAGATCTGCATAGAGCTCCTTTCCCCAATATTCAGCACTCCAACTCCAACCTTTGCTTAACCTAGTATAGTGGCTGCAATTGCTTCACACATTGTCAACTTACAAAGTGCCAGTAGCATGCTGGTAACCTTAAATAGTCAGAACAGCCACTCAGATCCAGCTCCTTTCTACATGCACTTACCTGTAATAGAGTAAGCACTATTAAACATCATAGAATGTATCTCCAAGTAGCATACGTAGGATTATATTAATAATATTTTTCTTTTTCTTTTAAACCCTCATTGGATTCAATTTGCTCAGCTCTAACAGAGTAGGATATCAAATGCATTCTGAATATATTCTTTCCAGAATGTGTTCATTGACAGTTATGAAGTGACAGGTTTTCAGTTTTAGCACTTAATTTTTTTGATAGAACTCATTTAATCGGCTTGCACAGATGATCCTGTTGGAAATTGATAAAATTGGGTCAAATGATTCATTTTTCTCCCAAGAGCTTATTAGGCTGCTGGCTCTTAAACTTTGAGACTAAATTGGAAATGTTACAGTAAATGCCTTTAGCATCTATCTTCAAAACTAATAAGCAATTGTCTGAATTTTTATTTGGAAGACTTTTCTTTCTCTCTTATATGTTGCCAGACTAGTTAATGTCAACATTTCTCAAAAACTCATGCTAGTCAACACCTCCTTTTACTTGTACAGAGATGCTTATCATTCTGTTTTGTTTTTAAATCTGTAAAATAATTGGAATAATATTTTTCAGACCTGTAACTCAACACTTATTTAAATAAAGCCTGTAAATGTAAATATAACAAAACGAGTTTTATGTTTCTATATCTTTCCCCCCAAATCTGCCCCACCTTCAGATATGTGACTCAGAAATCTTGCACAGGTTCAAATCAATGGAAACTTAGGAGCTTTTAAAGCATAAGATATTGTTTTAAAATGTTTTTAATATTTTAATTGTAATACATGTTTTAAATCAGTTGATTGCAGAGATAAGCAGCTATAGAAATCAAATCAAATCAATACATACATACTGGTTGGTGGTTCTCAGATTCTCAGAGAGATACCAGTAGTGGGTGAGGGATCCAAATGGCAACCATGATGAAGCCAAGTCTTACATGTTGGTAACATCTGGATAAGAAAAGGAAAGTCTTTGTAAGGACATTTTTCTAGTCTTTTGCTTTGATATTGGAGAAGCTTTCTGCCATACTTTCAGTTCTCATCTTGGGTTTTCAGAATGGAGTAAGGTACAATCAATTGAAAGGTGAGAAGTCCTACATTGGATTTAAGGTGTGTTTGGGATGGTTTGTAAACAAATAGATGATTGTCATAGCTGGATCCAATCACTCTGGGACAATTTTTGTCTTGTCTGTATCTTCCCCTCTTTGGCTGGAGTGGTGGTGGTGTTAAAGTTTTTGAGGACTCAGCAGGAAATGGACTATGTAGGCCTCTTCCATTCAGATCTCATAACAGGGTGTAATATTGAGGCAGCATTGGCTGTGTATTGAAAATATCTGAAGAATACAGGTTTTCTTTGATTTCTCAGTGCCTTGGTACACTATTGATCATGGTATCCTTCTGGACTATCTATGAAATTACGAAAGGCTGACAGACTGTTGCAATGATTATCCTCCACTAGCAGATCCAGTCTGTTGGGTAGGTGAGAAGAGAATGGCCAGTGATCCTTCTATAGCAGGGCTGTCAAAACGTCCGGCCCACAGGTGCGATGCATCACACACTGGCCACGCCCACATCCAGTTTAGCAAAGGGAAAAGCCTTTGTGACATGTGTCACCCAATATGTCACATGAGGCCACTGTGACAAGGTGAGTGTCAACTCAAAAATATTTCTCTAGTCCTTTAGAGTTGACAGAAGAAAGGGAGTGCGAGAAGTAGTGCATTCCTTAAATGCTTCATAGATAATGGCTAGGCGGCCGAAGCTTCTGGCTTGCAAGGTTATTACTGGAGAGCATGATTGATGACTCTTGGCTATGGATGCATCCCACTGGAGAATATACATCCAGGGGGTAGGGAGAAGACCAGGGTCAAGGATGAAATGAATGATGTGTCACAGAGTTGGCTGCACCCAGGTAATGCTGGCATGCTCGCTCCTAATAAATCTTGTTTTTTTAAAAAAAAAACTCTGAGAGATGTGGCAAGAGACTCATGATTTGAATAGGGGTGGATGCCGAAGCCCTGACAATGAGTTTGACACTGCTGCTCTATAGGGTCCCACGGAGTTCAATGCTCTTGCTGCTCCTGTTTAATATCTACATGAGGCTTCTAGGTAAGGTCTTCTATTGGCTTCAGTCAGTATGCAGTTTTACATCTTGACCAGGTCAACCAGATTTTGTCAAAATCTTTTTCCTATGTGCTGGAAGATATATTTGGATGAGGAGGAACATATTCAAGCTCAGCTCTAACAAGACCAAGTGCCTGTAGATATTTGAACACTCAACTCTGGATATGATCCATTTAAATCCTGACCAGTACTACATTTCTACTTTGGGGACCAGGGACACCAAGTGCTAGAACAAGACTAATATGCCCCCCCCACCTACACATTAAGTTAACATCTTCCCCTCCCCCTCCACACCACCCTGTGGATTTAAGCAGATTGGGAAGCAGGGGCGGGGTGAGGACAAAGTACGGAGAAGCAGCGTTGGAGTCCGTGCAGCCCACAAGTAGATGGTTTTTTCTGACAGGGAGAAGAATGATTCACTCTAGTCTATACAAATGAAAGAAAAGTGATGCTTCCCTCACGTGCCTCCCCTCCTCTGGTTTATTTTCCTGCATTTTAAAGCCACCTCTTTGGCATGGCTGGCACGCACAGATTCTTCCAAAGTTCATTATTCAAGAACTGGGAAGAAGGGGAGAAAGAGAGAGGAGGAGGTAGAGGGCCGGCAATCATTGCTCCACTGTTGCACGGGAAGGAAACACCTTGCTTCCTTGCCATTTGCCCTCCAATAAGTTGATTTGATCCAGTTTTGGAGTATTTTGCTGCAAGCCACCTCCACCATCCCCCACCCCCGCCCGGGTGTGTCCAGGTTGACACACCATCCTGCTCTTTTTCTTCTTAAAAATTTGGTTTTGTAAAAATTAAAAAAAATCCCCTTCATGGGCCCCCTTTGAGCTCCATGGGCCTTGGAACAATGCACTGGCTGAACCCCCCTCTCCTCAGGCCTGTTTGGGACACATGAGCAATTTGATTTTCTTTTTGGACTTACAACTTCTACTCAAGGGCAAGTGGCAGCTGTAGCCAAGAAGGCTTCAGATAGATTCATTTAGTGTATTAATTGTGCTGTAACCTGGATTGGGAAGCAGAGAGCAAGAGAGAGAGAGAGAGAGAGAGACTAAATAATCAAATTGCAATTGCTTTAATTATTATTTCATCCATAGTAGGAAGCAACATCTAATTAGCCTTGATGTTCTTGAAACAACTAAACATAGTCAGGCTTGGTCCTTGGATAGAAAATGGATAAGATAGGATAGGATAGAATAGAGTTGGAAGGGACCTTGGAGGTCTTCTAGCCAATCCCCTCCACCTCAGGAAATCCTATACTATTTCAGACAAATATTGACTATAAACTAATCTGGAGAAAATCCTGAAGTTGACAAGGGCAATCTACTTCCATATTATTGTCAGAGAACAAGCCACTTAACACTGAAATCAACTGAATTTTGGGGGTTTCTAGTCATTAATAAAGTTAAATAGCAATTTGCCCTTAATCTTTATATATTATTCTTTCAATGTATATTCTGCATTTCTTCCTAAAGAGCCCTCAAGACAGCAAGGATTAGCATACGCCTTGTTCCTAAAGTTGCAGGAATCATGCATAATGGTTTTATCAGGGAGAATTATCTAGAGTTTTGAATAAAACATTGGACCACCTTATGTATATTTGATCAACTGAACATCATTCTCAGAAGATACTTTCTTATGGATTGAAGCTCATTAGAAATATTGCATATATGAACTCTGAGTGTTCTATTTTGACAATAGAATATTAATCAACAAAGCTATGTAAAATATCTGATTATTAAGGTTCTGTGCCCTTGCTTATTCTACTGCTACGGTGATAAATTCCAAAAGAGCGGAACTCAACAGGCACTCAAGCATGCAGATTGTTTTAAATGCAGAATGCATCACCTGCAGGAATACATCTGCTTAATGGGATCAGAGCTGATCTGAGGAGGCAATTAAACCTTAACTCCCACTGTTATTTATCAGCCATTCCTCACACAAAGATTGCAGTAAAAGTAAACTTGCAGATGATGCCAAGGTACATTATTGTCACCTTTCATTTTGCCTGATATGTATTGAAATGAGGACAGAAGGACGTTCTGGTGCCAGAAGTATTTATTACTGAAACTATCCTTCATTAGATGGGACAAAGTTCTCTAATGTTCTCTAATGGAAATAAATTAAATGGCCTTTGATTCAATTCAGAGACTAATTCAGTCTATTCTAATATGTTTAGTCCTGTGAACTTTCTCCTTTAGTCCTTTGCAACTGAAGTTTCAAATATCTGAAGAAATACCTATGCCCATTATAAAAACATAAAATGTATGTGTTAGAAAGAGCATTGCATGTCTAATTCAAGCCCAGCTCAATTAATTCATTCACTAAACCACTCCATACAGGTAACCATCTAGTTCCCATCTAAAAAACCTCTCGGGTGTGCACACATGTGTCTACTCACTGAAGCAGATTGTTGCACTGTTGATAGGACAGATCTGCTCACATGTGGCAACTCTGTAAATATGTGGACCGCTAGTATAACTTTTGTTATTCTTCCCTTTTACTAGTAAAATATAACTGATTCCTTATCAGTTATCATAAGGCTTGACTTCCAGAGTACTTATCATCTCAATGCTCTCTCTCAATTCACTTCAACTTCTCCATATCCCTCTTCAAGTGTGGTGCCCACAATTGGGCAGTATATTTCACTGTGTTCTAATAAACGCTGTACAACAGAATTGTTCTCCCCTATGATCATTAGATATTGCTTCTTAGCTGCTGCAGTGCTGCACCCACCATTTATATTGATTAATACTCCTATATCCTTCTCAAATGCAGTTTCCAATTCAAGGTAATGTCCTCAGGTCTGTGTCTGCAAATCTGACTTTTTCTATCCAGATGCAGACATTTGTCACAGTTTAATATCACCCTGTTGAATTTGGCTCCAATGTTCTTGGAAATTTTCAGTGTGAACTGTGATTTCCTTTTCTAAAGCACTAGTCCATTGTTTCATCTTCATCGGAGTTCATATTTGGAATCTCTCCTCCAAGTGCTACCACCATCTGGATAAAAATGAAATAAAATTGGTATCAACAAGAAAGAGAGAAAAAAAAAAGAATGAGAGGAAGAGAAAGTATTTGAAACACTGGTGCAAAAGTAGCAGGTGTTAGATGGAATTTCCTTCCTATAAAGACATATGATTTGCCACCTCCTTCTCCTTCTGTACGAGTGCTCCAAATCTAGTAAGACAAAAGGTTTGTGGTATGCTTTTGATTTCAAACTCCCAGTGGAGAAAAATAAATATGTTCAATCTGTAGAGCATATCAAGGAATACAGATAGGCTATGATCTCCCCCATTCTGCTCCCGATAGACTCCTGAAACATTTCCTTTTTGAAGTTACTACCCTGGCAGCATTCGTTGTGGAAGAAGGACAGTAAAAATTGCTGCATTTTTACAGTGAGGTTATATAACTTATTTAATATATCCTTTTTCAAATGAACGTATAAAAGCCTTGCTGAAATAGGACACTGTATATTAAAAAAATACCCTGTATATTTAGTTATGGGTTGGTGAGAAAAAAATGGGGCCAAGCAACAAGGAAATTCAAGAAATGCAGAATGAGTGGCTCAAGGTAACTGAGCTGGCTTTTAGGTTAAAGTAGGTCTCGAACACACAGTCTCCCAGTTTCCCTCACTACAACACGACATTGCTATTCTACACAATTAATGATTTTTACAGGTTTGGGCCTGATTTGTACTTAGATGGGAGATCCCTAGAAAATAGCAATGGTAAAGGCTAAACTTGGAAGCTTAAAAAATATCCAGGGAGAAGGCCATCACAAACCTCTTCCATACTGTTTTCAAATGTGGAATGAAAAGTCAAATCCTGCCCATATCTTTTACCTCATTAAAATTCCATGCCAGCCCACTCCACTTTTAAAACCAGGCTTCCCTTGACACATTAATGAGTCCCAGATGACCAAACAAAAAGGGCGTTGGTACTTACCTGACACACCCGTTCTCTTTGAGCTGTGAAGAGCATCCAGTAGTGGGAGGTGCTCCAGTCTCTGCTTGTCTAGGCTGGGCTTAATTTGTGGAACGCTCCTCCTCCTCCATGGGACTCCTCCCCAGTATTCCCCAGTTTTGGCGAAGACGAGAGAAATAAACACCCTCGTCCTCAATGCCCTAACAATTCGTTGGCCGAAACAGGACCCCACCAGACAAAAAATAAAAGGGTGGGGCTGGATGCTCTTCACAGCTCAAAGAGAACGGGTGTGTCAGGTAAGTACCAACGCCCTTTCTCCCATGAGCTGTTCAGAGCATCCAGTAGTGGGACATACCAAAGCTTGGCCTCTCCTACGGGAGGGACTCTGTCTGGCTTGGAATCCCCTCCTGGTCCCTGTGGACCTGTTGCGGAACTCTTCTGCTAAAGGAGGCCTCAGTGGATGAAAACACATCTATTTTATAATGCCTAATGAAGGGCGATGAAGAGGCCCAGATTGCGGCTTGACAAATTTCAGTTATTGGTGCCTGTGTGGCCCATGCTGCCGATGTTGCGGCACTCCTTGTTGAATGAGCTGTTATGCCCCTGGGCACCTGTAGTGATTGAGTCTGATACGTTTTCGCAATCGCGGCCCATAGCCAGTGACCTATTGTAGAAGATGAGACCTTGCATCCCTGAGTGTTGGGCTGAAACAACACAAATAAGGCTTCCGTTTTTCTGAAAGTCGCTGTGCGGTTAATATATATTCGCAATGCTCACCTCACATCAAGATGATGCCATTGTAGTTCCAACCCTTAGGATGGTCTGGGACAAAAATTAGGAAGTATCAGCTCTTGTGCCCTGTAAACGCTGAGTTAATTTTGGGTATAAATGTAGGATCAGGACAAAGGACCACCCGTCAGAATGAAAGACTCAAAGATCTTGTCTGATAGACAAAGCTGCAAGTTCTGAAATACGACGAGCGGAAGTGATCACTACAAGGAAAACTATATGTCAGAAGTTGGAGACTTGATGATTTCAAGGGTTTGAAAGGGCTCTTAGTGAGTGCAACGAGGACCTTGTTAAGGTCCCAGGTGGGATAACGGTGTACCGCTGGTGGGCCTAAATTTGTGGCTCCTTGAAGGAAACCCCGTATGCGTGGGTGATGGGAAAGAGATAGCAGACCTTCACAAATGAGAACTGATGCCAAGGCCGCCACCTGTCTTTTCAACATATTAGGTGATAATCCCTTGTCAAGTCCCTCTTGCAAGAACTCTAGTAGTTGAGCCACAGATGGAGAGATGGGATCAATTTGAGACTTGGTACAGCATTTGCAGAAACTGGACCATGTGGCATCGTAAATGCGAGTTGTTGAGAGGCGTCTGGCGGCTTGGATGGTGGCGATAACTCTGTTGGAAAACTTTTCGCTCTTCAGACGACTCTGCTCAACCTCCAGACGGTCAGTTGCAACCATTGAGGGTCCGGATGTTGAAGGGCTCCCTGGGTTAGCAAGACCCTGTCTGGTGGAATTCTCCATGATGTTGATATGGATATACTGCGGAGGTCTGCAAACCATGGCCATCTGGACCAGTAAGGAGCTACTAGATGCAGCTCTGCCCTCTCATCTTCAATCAGCTCCACTGCTACTAGATGTAGCTCTGCCCTCTCCACTTCAATGAGCTCCACTGTTGTTGGCCCCAGGGGCCAACAACAGTGGAGCTCATTGAAGTTCTCCGCTCCTTGCGAGGGGTACCTGGAAAAAAATCTCAGGAGCTGAGCATTGAGGGGGGAAGCGAACAGGTCCACATCGGCTGTCCAAATGTCGTGACCGCATCTTGAAAAAGGGTTGGATGGAGGTGCCACTCCGATTGATCGATCATGGCCCTGCTTAGCCAGTCTGCCTATGTATTTGACAGTCCCGAAATGTGCTCTGTTCTGATGGAAAGAAGGTTGCTTTCTGCTCAGTGATACAAGTGCTCCGCTTCCCACATGAGGTGTTTTGACTGTGTGCCCCCATTTGTTTATGTAAGCTTTTGCTGTTATGTTGTCGGTCAATATTAGTATGTGTTGATTATGTACCTGTGGAAGGAAGCTGCGGAGAGCCAGGTGTACTGTTTGAAGCTCCAGCCAGTTTATGCTGCATGACTGTTCTATGGAGGACCAGCAGCCTTGGGCTGTGAGCGATTGAAAGTGAGCTCCCCATCCAAACAGGCTGGCATCAGTGGTGATGGTAAGTCTGTGGGGCTCTTTGAAGAGACAACCTCTGTTTATGACTGTTCTGGTCCACCAGTGGAGAGATATGAGGACCTTTGATGGAACCTTGACCTTGTATTTGGAGTTGCTTCGGCTGGATCGCTGGTATGGGAGCAGGAACCACTGGAGGGATCAAGTGTGGAGGCGGGCCCAAGGAATAATAGATATACATGAGTTCATCTTGCCTAACAATTTTGATAGGTCAGCTAGGGGTACCCTTTTTTGAACTCTGATCTCCTTAACTAATTGATGGATGCTGTTTTGTCTATCTGGTGACAGGAAAACTTTGCCTTCCATATCTATGATTGCCCCCAGATGGATTAATCGAGTCAATGGTGTTAATTGACTCTTCTTCCAATTGACTGAGAACCCGTGTAGTTGTAGGGATTGTAATGTGGTCTGAGTATCTCGAGTGCTTAATGAATGGAAGAGGACAAAATCAATATATCATCAAGGTAACACTGGATTCATACAGGTACACCTTGGAGATGAGCAGCAAGAGCTGCAAGAACCTTTGTGAAGGTCCTGGGGGCAGATGCTAGTCCGAAAGTAAGAGCCACATATTCGAAATGGTGGTTTTCATAACAGAATCTCAAAAATTTATAATAGGAAGGCCAAATAGAAATATGTAGGTATGCCTCTGTCAGATCTATAGATGTAAGGACATCACCTTTTCTGATGCCGAGTAAGATAGATCGCAGGGTGTGCATTTTAAACTTGCGATATACTAAGAAACAGTTAACAGCTTCAGATCTAATATTGCTCTCCACCTCCCGGAACTTTTGGAAACAACACAAAGACATGAATAGAAACCTTGCCCTCATTGATTGGTAGCTACTGGTTGGATGGCTCATATGTCCAGTAGATGTTGGATAGCTGTTTCCATAAGATTACGTTTAACCGGATCTTCTGGAAACAGGGCATGACGTGAAAAAGTCTGGGGGAATGGATTGAAATTCCAGCACAAGGAGAAATCTGATCGTGTCTCTGACCCAGGAATCAGACGTTGAGGAGTCCCATTGGTCCGTGGATAATTTAAGGCATCTGCCAATGGGAGCCGGATCCTGGGAGTTATCTTGGATGCCGGAAAGACCTATTTCCTGCTCTTCGAAAGGATCTCTTGGATTGGCCACCCCTTCTGTTCCTATCCCTGAAGTTGGACCTCTCTGGCTGCTGCCCTGGTCTGAATGATGGGGGTCTCTGGTATCTGGGTGAGAAGGGTCCCTGATAAAAGGGCCAAAAGGATCCCCTCTGAAAGGACTGAGGGTTTCTAGAATCTGACTTCCGAAAAAGGGAAGGTAGAACTTTCTTTTTGTTTTGGGTTTCGATTAGCAGCAGGTCGAGGGCAGGGCCAAACAGTCTGTCTCCCACAATAGGAGATGAAGCCAGCTTGCATTTGTGCTAAATGTCCGCTTGCCAATGTTTTAACCATGGTAAGCGTCACACTGTGACATGTGAAGTAATGGCCCTGGCTGAAAACTTGACCGCATGATAAGTTGTGTCAGCTGAGAATTCAGCGGCTGCTATAAGTTTTGCAATGTCTTGGTGCACTCTAATGTTGGAATTAGGGACATGCTCCCGTAAGAGATGGAGCCACCTGAGAGAAGAACGGGTAAAGAAGGAAGTGGCCGTGGCCGCTCTGATGGCCCACACATCAGACTGATGGGCCCTGCATAGGGCAAGTTTGGCCCGTTTTTCCTCCAGCTTCAATGCCTCCAGCACTTCACTGGGAATGGAGGACAAGGACGCTAATCCCATTATAGGTTCGCCTACCTCGGGAGTATTCAACAATTTTGAGAAATCAGGGGCCAAATTAAAATATTTCCTGACATATTCCGTGGGGGCAGGGTACACCGCTGCAGATGCCCACTGTTTCTGTACCAGGTCTGAAAACATGTGAGGAACTGGAATCACATCTGCCTCGACTACTGGTTGGTTGAAAATTAGAACTTCTGGTCCCTCTCCTGAAGGAGTTGGAGCGATAGAAGGGGTCGACTTGTTCAGGCGTGCAATGTTTTTTGCCTTAAACAAAAGTGATCTGAATAGTTGTGGGCGAAATAAGCCTGTAAATACACTTTCAAAACCAGGCTTCCCTTGACACTTTTATGAGCCCCAGATGACCAAACAAAAACCACTTAAGCCCTAGTGGCTATATTAAAACGTGAGCTGAATGTTATAATACATTTCCCATTAAGAAATCAGTAAACCCCAATTTAACTCAATCATAAAGAAAGAAAGAAACCCCACAAGACAGGAAAATGCTTTAATAATACAAAGACAAACCGCAGAGCTAGAACCCATCAACCAAAAGTATAACACCCCAATACAGAAAGGCTGCATAATTAGCAAGGTGACAGGGCTGCGTTTCTCCCTGCCAGTGGCACATCTGCAACCATGCCCATAAAACTAATAAAAGACAAATTTCTGTATCAATATTACTGTCTCTCATGTTCAATTTGTGGCCACCTTTGAGAGCTGTACAATCTTCTGTGCTGTCAAATAAACCATCCTCCACCTCAAGCAAATTGCCTAGAGTGTTTATTTTTGTGACCCTGCTCAGAAAATGGACCAAAAGAATTCTCTTCTAACACACACACACACACTTCTTATATGGACATACCCTATTTCTTAGGTATATCACTAAGAATCACTCCTGACTTGAAGGAGATTTTACTTTTATTTATCATATGGCTCTTACCACAAGAAATTATTACAAATTTATTTTACATAATTTCAGTATCTCAAAATTAAATTATTTCTAATGAGAAATACTTCAATACAGCTGAGAACATTCCATTTTTCTTTTCTTGCTTTCTACATTAAGGTTGCCTGCAGAGGGCAATTGGTTGATGCAAGAGGCTGCATGTGATAGGATTTACTAAATTCACCAGCATCTAATTGCTTTTTAAACTACTAAGTGACTCAAATGGCAATTAGATTGAGGGTTTTTTTTAATGTCATCTCTTTTATGAGATTGAGCTATGTAGAATTAGAGTCTGATTCAAAGTTTCAGAAATCTAGCAAGAAACCTGATGAAGCTTTACTTAAAATCTATCTTAGATGGCTGCATTGCGCAGTCCTTATCTTTTATCTAATTTCTCATCTTTCCTTTTCCTCTCCTCTATTTGCAAAGATGAGAGGGGACAAGCTTTTGGAACCAAGATTTGCATTTAATGTTTTGGGAATGGGTAAAGCCACATCATATATAATGGTGCCTTGTTTTTAGGAGACTTTTGTGAGTTTGACATGCTGTATCTATTGTAGAGCCTATATTACTGTAGCCATCTGTTTTAACATTTAAAATGGGAGGATCCTGTGATGTCAGCTTTTTATAAATCATGGCCAGAGGAAGGCTGCAAAGTCTGCACCAAGAAGATTTGGTAGATCTTATGGACCTGGGCTGTACATCCTCCATTTGTATTATAGATTGGAAACATTGCAGATTTTTTTTTAAATTTTTTGTAAACTGTCCTGCATTTGCTTCTCATTGTAGATTGTGTCTCCCTGTCACTTAAATAGAAGAGATGCCTTGCCCAGGGAGCTATGTTAATTGGCTAACCTTTCCCAACAGCTGCTCTTCTTAATGGACCATAGCTGTTGAAGAGGTTTTTTTCTTTCCTAGCTTGTTATTTATCACAACGATAAACCTAATGTGTTAGGCTAATATTATACACTGTTTGAATCAAGGACACAGGATATCTTATTTTTTCTTTGTGATCTTTGTCAGCTTAACTGTTCATTGAATTTATTAAAGAAATAATAATCAGAGGATGTGTCTGTACTGAACTGACATTTACCAATAACAATCTGTTCCTTCCAACTCTCCTTCTGCTAAAGAGCTCATCTAAATGGCTCATCTTTGTAAGAGTGTTTTCACAATCTAATACCATGTGATTTGCAGCAGGATGGATTGCTTGTAAAAGAAAATCTTTAAATCAACCCTTCATTGTTCTGTGGAATATAACATTTTTTTTGCTGCACCTGCTGTTAAATAAATCTTATATTTCAGGCTGAAATCAAAGAAGGACATAAATGTGAATAAATGAAAGCACATTTGTGTATGAGACAGTGGCAGACTCCCATCTGCCTTATGCTTTCTCATTGTTTCAAATTATTTTTCTCTTTATGCTGGAATGGTAAAATATTATTGTAAAACTACCTGTCAAAATCAGGAGCTGTGCCATCTATCACAGTGGACAGTTCAAGATTGTGTTTTGTGGTTTTAAGGAAATGAGAGACACCATTATTTCAGATTGCTTTTAAATTGTGGTTTGGCAAGCTAAATAATATCATGGTTTGGGGGCTATGCAAAACCATCCAACTATGACTTATTGAATGAACCATGATTAGGCAATCATCATTAAGTCAAAGCATGGTTTATATCTTTTCGTTTCAAATATTATTGTTATATTGTTCAATCTTTTCTTTCAAATCACAGTGATGCTACCCATAGATTTCAAGTATACTGGTTTTGTATATAAAATCAGGTATTTATGAGTACAATAGCAATGACCCCAACATTACAGCTTCTAATTCTATGTCAGCAGCCAGGAGGATGGAAAGAACTGGAAGACAAGATGAGATAGATTTCTTTTTCCCATTTTCCTTCTTGCAAGGCATCAACTGATTCAGATGCCCCGCATTTCTCTCCTTCTGTGATGGCAGGTCAGGCTAATCATTTTGGAAAGGTTATACTTGTCATTTTTGATTCCTGTTTCTTTCTTCTGCCTCCTAGAGTCAGCTTTCTATTTGGACTCAGTCAGATTGTTCAGTGACATGTTTGTGGACATGCACTGATGCAGCCTAAAGCAAACATTAATTGTCACTACATTGCTTTGGTCCAAAGGCCATCCTTAGGGAACCAAGATGTTTCTTGGAAGCAGAATATGAAAGAGGGAGAAACAGGACCCACTGGCTATGGGGCCTAGTAAAATCCCCTGGCTGTATTTTGGAAATTAAAATCTCTCTCCCTCTCCCCTCTCCTATATTCTGGAAGAAGGCACTGGCAAACTGCTGCCATATTGTTGCCAAGATAGCTATACGGATATAAACAGAGCACTATGGTGTTGGTTTATTTACTTATTATTTCTACACCACTTTATCCAAAATTGCTGAGTGTCACAGATGTGCTTTAAATCTTAAATGAGCATACCTCCTTGCTATTCATGTTTCAGCTTTTTTTAGGTTTCTATGATACATGAACCTGAAAAGAAGTTTGTAGTGGCAATGCAGAAGACCATTGTTATTTCAAGGAATTTAATGTCATATTTTGATTTCTCCTTCATACTGAGAAAAATCTAGAAGTTTAGAGATCATTCTGACCTAGCCTGCTTGTTTTTTTTTTAATTCCTGTTTTCTGAATAAAGAAACTGTGTGTGTTTGTGTGTTTTCATGTAGCTTCAAAGCTTTTCTCACTGTGAAATTCTTAGACTTTCAATTTTCACCTCAGAGTGAGATAGAGTAATGTGCCAACCAGTCAAGGTCATGTTTTTCAATCTCCTGACCATAGCAGGACCATGAAATCATCCTGCCAAGTTTTTATAAAAACCTTAAGGTGGTTGCTATTTGCTGGGAGTTTCTGCAGAGTGCACAGTGCCTAGTGCTGGGTACTGTGGAAATTGGCCACCTTGGGATATCTCTTAGGTTATTAAGGAACTCCTGGCAGCTTGTAGGAGATTTGGGTATCATCTTTAGTTTACTTTATTGTCATTGCACCTAATCAAACACCATCTTCAGTGCACATCATGACCATGACTATGAAAATAAACACAATCACACACCCTTCACCCTTTACACATTGAACCAGAAACCCCCGACACCACACCACACTGCACTATACAGAAGAATTCAAAAGAGCTACTGTCCTAGGGTAGAAGCTGTTTTTCAGCCGATTTGTCCTTGTTTTATTATTCTGTACCATCTGCCAGATAGTAATAGTTCAAAAAAGGGTTCCCAGGATAAGATGGATCTTTGAGAATGTTTTGAACTTTCTTAAGGCAGTGGGAGCTATAAAGCTCTTCCAAAGAGGGGAGAGAGCAACCAGTGATCTTCTAGGCAATGACATTAACCCTCTGGAGTGCTTTCCTATCTGCCACTGTGCAATTGGCAAACCATAGAGGTGCAGTATGTTAAAATGCTCTCTATGGTGCAGAGGTAGAAGGTCACCAGCAGTTTTTCATTCAGTTGTTGTTTTCTGAGAAGCCTCAGGTAGTAAATCTCTGCTGGGACCTTTTGACTAGGGCTGCAATGTGGGCACCCCAGGTCAGGTCCTCCAGAAACCTAAAACTGGCCACTTGCTCCACTCGATCTCCATTGATAAGAAAGGGCTGGATATCTGATCTGTTCCTTCTATAATCCACTATAAGGTCCTTGGTCTTATTGGTGTTGAGGACCAAGTTATTGTCTCCACACCATGAAAGCAACCGGTCCACCTCATCTCGGTAGGCAGACTCATCCCCCCCCGGAGATAAGTCCCACCACTGTTATGTCATCTGCAAATTTAGCAATAGTATTACTAACGTGAGTGGGAATGCAGCCATGCACATAAAGAGTATAGAGTAAGGGACTCAACACACAACCCTGTGGTGTACTATGTTAAGTATAAGGGCTGAAGAGATATGATTACCTAATCTGACCCTCTGTGAGCGGCCAGACAGGAAATCCATAATCCAAAGGCAGATTGAATTAGAAAGCCCAAGGTCCAGAAATTTAGACACTAGTCTATGTGGAAGAATTGTGTTAAACGCAGAACTAAAATCCACAAAAAGCATCCTCACATAGCCCCCCCCACCCGCTGTTCTAGATGAGTCAGAGCAGTGTGAAGAGTGATGGCTATAGCATCCTCTGTAGATCTATTTTTTCTTTATGCAAACTGCATTTTCTTTATCAAATGTATGTGGAAGACCAGAAATGATGTGCCAGAAGACCAATTTCTCAAAGCACATAATGATGATGGGAGTGAGTGCCACTGGTCTGTAATCATTGAGGTTCCAAAGTTCAGATGTGATATTTGGTAGTAAAATATTTATTACTTCTGCTACAGGGAGATATATTTATTAATATGGAAAGCCAACTTCTCTGACTTCCAGTTTGCTTGTCATCGGAGTTGGAGCAGAATCCACGATTATGCACGGTTTCGATTCAAGCTAACTTGCTGGAGGGTTCTGATTGAGACCAGAACCACCCTGGAGGGGTGGTGAAGAAAGGGGGAATCACCTGGAGGGTCAAAGGGAGCCACAACTCCCCTCCCTGACAGGAAAAACCTCCTCCAAAGGGAAGCAGTGGTCTAAAATGGCCACCATGAAGACAAAGAGCAGTCCAGGAAACTAAGACAGTGAAACAAGCTATAATATGAACTGAAATTGGATAAAATAAGCTTAATACTTAATATTAACAAAGATAATGTGACATGAAATTGAATAAATAAAATGAATAGGTAACTATGGTCATGTTTGTATTGAGATTTGAAACCTGGAATTACACTGCTTGCTAAATGAGAAATTTTATTTAAAAAAATAAAAATGGGAGAGGAAATTGAATAATGAAATTACTAGGTATGTTTAAATGATATGGTGGTTGGCATTAGAAGAGAGTATTGAAATGTTGAAAATAAGCAATGAAGGATTATGATTTAATGCGAATATGTGTATTAAGAGATATGATTGGTATTATTAACTTTGATTACACCAAAATGTGTGATATATTGATGCCATACTGTTTACATATTGTTGTGTATGTGTAGATTGAAAAAACTTGATTAAAAAAAAAGGAAAGCCAACGTCTCTGAAGATTTCGCCCCCCAATATTTTTATTAAGCGTTTTCTAACAGTTTATAACACATAAACACTTTTTACAATGTTACAGCATCATCAACATTCATATTCACCTACTAGTTACAGTATTACTTTTGTTTCTATTATCTAACCAGGTGTACCAGGAGTCCCAGATAAAATAATACTCCGATTCACCTCTATCTTTTAACTCTAGAGGAAGCCTGTCCATCTCCATGTAGTCCAAAATCTTTTTTTATCACTGTCCCCTCAAGTGGAATATTATATCCTGTTTGCAGTACTGTGGGTACACAATTCTAGCCACAGTTGTTACATGTAAGATGATATATTTGTCCTTTTTAGTATATTCTCCTCCCAGTAGAAAAAGTTCCTGTCTAAATTCAATTTTTCATTTTGTTATTTCCTCTAACTACTTTTTAATTCTACTCCAATATCTCTTGGCTTCTGGGCATGTCCATCCCATGTGGAAAAAGGTACCTTGATTACCTTTACATTTACAACATTCTGGGCTTCTCTGAAGATTTTTTATGGGGGAAAAACACAAGCAGTTTTGAAGTGGCATAAGGCATTTAGGTACTGAAAGTCAGGCTTACAGAAAGGATATTTTTATAATATTGTCCTAGGATCTTTAAGAATGCTTAAGATCAGGGGTGGGATCCAACAGGGTTAACTACTAGTTCGGTCATTTACAAGGTTTGATGATTTATGATGTACTTCCCTGCATGCTGCCGGCGCGCACCTGTAAATCGTCATCAGCATGCTGTGTGCAGAGAAGCCCCTTTTTCCTGCTTTTTTAACTGCAGCTATGCCTTGCATGGCAGCTGTAGTTGAAAAACTCAGGAAATAAAGGTCAAGTAAGAGCCCAGGTGGGTGGGTGGGCAAAAACATCAGCAGACATAGAACCAGTTCTATGTCTGCTGCTCTTCAGAGCTACCAGTTCTACAGAGGTGGACAGAACCGGTAGAAACCTACCCCTGCTTAAGATGGTTCCCACATAGGCTAGCCTCACTAGAACACTACGAATCACCTCTATTCCAGCAGATTTAACTTCTAGAAAACACCATAAATCCAGAGAACAAAGATAGATAGAATTGTTGCTCTTCAGTATTGTACATCTCCAATTCCTGGGCTGTCATCCTCCAAATCTCCAGGACAACTATTAATAAGCAAAGTGACTGTTTTCTTATCTTTTGGTTATTATCTCAATGGTGGCAACAAGCTCAGCCATTTACACAATGTACATAACCATAGCAACAGGTATGGTAAAAGTATGATTAAAAATTCAAATATATCAGATTAAATACTTGGGAGAAATGCTATCACACTCACATTTGGTTTTTGGTTAAACTGGAAAGACAGTGCATGGATCTTGAGACCACTCTGGCAAAAAAATAACACAACAGATCATCATGATAGAATATTTGCTGGATAATCTTGTCTGATTTTCTTTTAGTTATCCATTTGAAGTGCTCTTACAAATAGGCAAAACTATAAAGATAAATGAAAAGATCAGTTTGCTGCAAATTGATTGGTATTAAACAAGCTAATAACCACGAAGTCTATTTTTGCTCTCATTTGTTCCATTTCTGGAATTTGTTGTTTTCCTACTTCAGCCTTCAGCCTGGCTCATTATATTGATATAACATTAAATTATCTATTAAAAAGATAGAAGAGTCTGTACTAAATCCTACACAGAAACTGCATTTAAAAAAGCTAATAAATTAACACATGCTGTAGTCTGATTTTTCTCCCAAAAGTGTGATGGGGCTTCTTCATATTGGTCATTTTGACCTTTTCCTATTCAGTAGTCCTGCATCAGTAGTTGAATATGCAACCATACAATAGTCCTCAACTTATCACCATAATTGAGTCCAAAAATTTCTGTTGCTAAGTGAGACATGTGTTCAGTGAGTTTTGTCCTTTATGACCTTTCTTGCCACAGTTATTAAGTGAACCACTGCAGTTGTTAAGGTAGCAACATAGTTATTAAGTGAATTTGGCTTCCCCATTGACTTTGCTTATTAGAAGATCACAAAAGGTAATCACACAAAAAAGAAGCCCAGTAGTGGTCTATAATGAAGTAGGAACATTACTAACAGTGTGTCAAGTTAGGGCTCAATTCAGAAACTCAAGAATGATTATAGATATTCAGATATTAGAGATATTCAGCACTCTGGACAGTTCATAGAAAAGTGAGAGCTTGTGCAGATTGGCCAGTTGACTATAGTTATTTCTACCAAGAAAACAATAGAAAACTCAGTGCCTATCACTCTTAGCAGACTGGATGCAGCAGGTAGAATGCACTATAGAATTCACTCTATGTATTCTACATACAGAGAGACACACAGACACAGCCAGCCAGCCAGCCAGCCAGCCACACACACACACACACACACACATTGATTGCAGGGAGCAGGGAGCCATGGTGGTACAGTGATTAGAACGCAGTATTGCAGACTAATTCTGCGCACAGCCTGGAGTTCGATTCTGACGGGCTAAAAGTTGACTCAGTCTTTCATCCTTTCGAGATTGGTATAATGAGGACCCAGATTGTTGTGGGCAATATGCTGACTCTATAAACCACTCAGAGCATGCTGAAAAGCATGATAGTATGGTATATAACTAAGTGCATAACAGTCAAATAGTCCTTTGTCACAAATTTGTATTTGACTGCATACATGTATATATCTCAGAGGCAGTAGTGGATAATGGGATAAGAAGAGCCATCAATCCATAGCATCTTCAGACTGCTCTTAATTTGTGTTTATTTGAATACATTCCATTGTGAATCACAAAATAGGAGAACACACTGTTCAACACTGTTTCATATAATACATGTAAAATCCTGTAGTTATCTATCAACTCCTAGAAAAATTGTGGAAAAAGTTCATGATGAGATTGGCAGTCTAGAACCTAAATTGGAACATGATTAACTGGACAAAGATCACATCCTTAGATAACAGCTAAAAGGCCTTCAACCGGAAGCTATTCATTCCGTGGAAGACTGTGTTTCATTACTTCTTACCACCATTTGCCCTAAAGATTTGTGCAGCACATCATGAAGCCAAATGTCAAAGAAAGCTGAAAACACGATTGTTCAACTATTTTAAGTGAGATGTTTATGTGGCTTGGCAGGCCTGGTTGAAGACATTGTGGTGCCTCAGGGAGAATATCAAAGGATCCTAGTTCTTCTCCACTAATTAACATAAAGATAAACTGACAGGAAGCATCAGGATGCGCCAGCAAAACCCAAAAAAGGATTCAACTAAGCTCTCTGGCTTCTCTGTAACTGAGTTTGCATTCAGTTTTTTAAATAACTTTATTTAATGTTATGTTTCTCTCAGTATGAAATTAAACTATTTTTAAATTATTGAAATCAAAATGCATAAAAAACATTCAAAACCATAGTCATGAACAATGTAGATATGTGATCATGATGTACCAATTGCCAAGATGAATAAGAGAAATAAATATTTCCTTGGTGTTGAAGAACTGTGAAGCTGTGTGTAAAGCAATGGGAACATTTGAAGAATAGTTCTACTACAACAGGGGTGTCAAACTGGTGGCTCACAGGCCAGATGTGTCACATGCAGGCCATGCCCAACCCAGCTCCGCAAAGGCAAAAAAGTCACAATGCATTATGATATGTGATGTGACATGATGAGTGGCAGATTAATGCTCACTGTTGCCCTAAACACTGACAAATCTTGTGCCCCCCTCCTTTGTACATACTGTACAAACAAAGCCATATTCTCAACTTAGTGGTACTGGTCATATTCTCAACTTTGTGGTACCTGGCCTTTGGGCTTGGTTCCTTAAGCACGTGCTTAGTCTGCTTAATGGTTAATACATCACTGGACATGATCAAGTTTGACACCTGTATACTACAACTAAGGTAGAACAGTTGGCTTAACTTGTCTTGCTTCTTAAGCAGATTAATTCACCCCCTCATTTCTGCTGTCTCCACAACACTTGTCATTCTGACGTTAGCCTGATACAACTCCCCAATATTAGAGAAAAACAAAAAAAGGTAACAATCTTTTTTGATAATCCCTGCATCCAAGTTTCTTTTAAATATCTATGAAACTACAGCAAGGCGGAATGAGATGTGATTCATTAAGTGAATCACCATGATTGTTGAGCGAGACATCATGTGACCACAGATTGCAATTTCACTTCTCTATGCATTCTCTATTCATTCTACTTGTTGGAAGCTGGTTATGAAGTTTGCGAATGGCAATAACACGATTGCAGGACAGTGTAATGGGGTTGTAAATGAGAAGATTGATTCCCAAACTGATTTTTTCAACTGTTGTAACTTTGAAGCATTGCTAAACAGCCAATTGATAAGTGAGGCCTATCTCAAGACAATTCTGAGCTAGGCAGATAAATGGCCTGAATTGGTATGTGGCAGACAGCCATAATTATATAGTTAGGAATAGGATAAATACACAATGCAGCCGAAGTTGCAATGTTTTGAACAATTCTGATAACTTAAAAACCATTTTCAAAAAACCATTCCCAAGACTTTATTGATGTAGAGAAGGGGAGGAAAATGACAAACAAAATAATAAAGAAGTCAAAATAATTTTCCTCTGAAGAAAACTAATATTTGGAGCATTTCAGTTAAGAAAAAAAGGTTTCAGGACTATTTGTGGAATTATGTCAGAGGAAATTCAGGACAGACTTAAAGGAAGATTTCTTTATACAACAAAAGGCTGAAATATGGATTTAACCACCAGTAATGTAGTGATGAAAGTCAGCCTGCTTTACAGGTGTAAAACAGGACTAGAATTCAGAAATCCCACTGAGTGCCAGAAGTGTCAAGTTTAAGAAGAAGGGCCTATCAAGTTTAAGAAAATGACAATGGCAGACCACTTCTAAAAATATTGCCAAAAAACCTGAAAAGACTAGCTTAGGCAGTCAACAGGGTCATAGCAAAAAAAAAGAAGAAAAAAAGCACCAAACCAGTTTGGGTATACCAGAATGTGGATTACACAATCAAAGAAAACTAGCCAATCATTAAAGCTACCTGGTATCTCCAGTGTTGAAGATAAAACATCTCTTAGTACCATTTGCTGGAAACCAGAAGAGAGATCTTGTCATATTGTCCACTTAAGGATATCTGGTTAGCCAGAGTGGAAGAAAATGCCTAGATGAGAAAGACCGAGGGCAGCTGAACAATCCTGGGGATAGACACAGCTGCTTTAAAGAATTGTACAAAAATGATATATTGGTATCCCTTACCCTCTGAACTTATTTTTCTGAATTTATAATTTAACTCCTAAAGAGTCCTAATGCACCTTGTAACTTGATTTGTACAGAGAAAATTATATCTTGAACACATGAATGTAGCTCAACCGACTAAAACATATGAAGAAGGGTTACAGGAACTGCGCCTGGCTAGTCTAGTAAAGAGAAGGACCAGGGGAGACATGATAGCAGTCTTGCAATATTTGAGGGGCTGCTACAGAGAGGAAGGGGTCAAGCTATTTTCTAAAGTGCCTGTAGGCCAGACAAGGAATAATGGGTGGAAACTGAACAAGGAGAGATTTAACCTGAAAATAAGGAGAAACTTTCTGACAGTGAGAACAATCAACCAATGGAATAGTTTGCCCTCAAAAGTTGTGGGAGCACCATCACTTGAGACCTTCAAGAAGAGATTAGACTGCCAATTGTCAGAAATGGTGTAGGGTCTCCCCGCTTGGGGGGGGGGAGTTGGACTAGATGACCTATAAGGTCCCTTCCAACTCTGATTATCTGTTATCTGTTATCACTCTCTCATTTTGCAAAATTGGACTAGCTTTGGGTTTGGTAGACCTCATGAAAAAAATGAGCTTCCTACATAAATTCATTGTGGTTTACCTGCCAGCATCAGTAAATGCAGAAATTTTTTTTTTCAACTACCCTGTCTACCTTGGGATAGTGGGAACTTAACTCACAGGAATCTTTATTTTTAAAGGCTCTTGGGGCTTTTCTTTGTACCCAAGAACCCTGAAGTTATCGAGGATATTTTGTCCTGGATGGCCCCATGTTTTGTTTAGCTGATGACAGTTTGCTTTGGTAAAATTGAGCTCCTAAACATTAAACAAATAATAAAATGAAATGAAAAGCAAAATCAGAGGACTATAAAACAGCCACAGCAAATACTGGCAGTTCATTTCTGCTCTCACTCTAAACTAGATACTGCTTACAGAATTAGAATCGATTGAGATAGCTTTTTCAATTAAACCACTCATTACCATGATTATTTATTGACTCATTAGGGGAAAAAGTTAGAGACCATATTAAGAGGAAATCTATTTGTAACCTGCAATGCAGACCACAGTGGGAAGGGAATGGCTTTCATGTATTGAATTTTTTTTAAAAAATGTTGGCAGTTTCTTTCAACCTTTTAAACACCTGCTTAAGGGGGGGAGCTGTTTTATGAGCAAGGGTTGTTCAAAATGTCACTAAGCATGGAGGGATAATACCTACTGAAATAGGCAGGTGAATGGAATTTTCCAATTGTAGTTAAAAGTATTTGAAAATTATTTTATGGACAGGTAGCTTACAAGACCACCAAAAAACATGGTGGCTAGACTCATCTAGCACAGGGGTCTCAAACTCATGTTGTCACGGCGGTGTCATGTGATGTATCAGGACTTTTCCCCCCCCTTCGCTAAACCAGGTGTGGTCATGACCAGCATGTGACTCATCTAGTCTGTGGGCCGGAAGTTTGACAGCCTTGATCTAGATGAGCATAAACTGAAAAGTTGGAAAATGTGGAGCGAGCTGATCCATGGAATTGCTAAGAATCGGGTACGATTGTACAGATATTCCAATGGTGCATTTTCAAAAGGCAACTGGATTTTCTTGTTTTTTTCTTGAAGACGTTTCACTTCTGATCTAAGAAGCTTCTTCAGTTCTTCAGTTGGAAGGGAAGAAGCTTCTTGGATGAGAAGCAAAACATCTCCAAGAAAAAAAACAAGAAAGTCCATTGCCTTTGAAAAAGCATCTTTGGGATAACCATGACCTGGATGACTGAGAATTTCCATAGACACATGAGCAGACAGCATCATCATCATGAGTTCAAATCCCATCTTAGCCATGAAAGCCAGCTGGGTAACTTTGTGCTAATCACTCCCTCTCAGCCCAACTCACCTCACAGGTTTGTTGATGTGGGAAAAATAGGAGGAGGGAGGTCTGTTGGATATGTTTGAGTAATTTGTAAAAATAAGTGGGATATAACAGACAAATAAATAAATATGGCAGTGGAACAGTTTTACATGCTTTGAAGACTTGAAAACAGCCAAGTCTTTGTCACCACTTTCACCAAGTGCATCTCACAAAATTCCTCTGATTTAAAAACTAAATGCAGTCCCATAGAGGACACGAGCCCCACACTGTGGCTGTAATGCCCAGTAACATCATCATAAGAGCTAGCATTGTAGCACCAGAAATAACTGATGCTCAAAGAAGACAATGTAGGTGATTTCACCTGTCTCCTGAAGACCTCCATTTAAAAAATAATAATATATACCATATTCATCTCCATATGCATATGTAAATCCAGAGTCATATGTGCATATGCACACATCCCTCCAAAAACACTATAGCAGAAGAATCAAAACTTTTGAAAAAGAACAATGGTATTAAAAAGAAAATGTGAACAATGAAGGACAGGAAATGGGATGCCTCAAACTTGGCAACTTTAAATTCCACTCCCAGAATTCCCTAGCCTTCCATGGTGACTGGGAAATTCTGGGACACACACCTTAAAGTTGTCAGATTTGAGAAACACTGAAGTAAACATGTGTATCCATCCAGTCAACACCCACCAGTTAGAAAATTGTATTCTAATATTGATTCTTGTTTGCCTAACACATGATGTTCATTGATTGGCTGAATTTAGAATCAGGTGTTCCATGCTGTTCTTTCAGTAAAAAATGTATTGCCTGGAATGACCTGTCTTGGGAAGATCAAAAGATAGCTGTATTTTGCATTATTCTGCCTTGCCCTAAGTGGAATATTAATTTTCTTGCTGTTGCCTTGCATTTTTTGTGTGAAATTGATGTTAGTGAGAAGGACTAACATAAACACATTATTGCAAAAGCTGCTTTTCTAAAATCTATGTTTTTTTGTTTTCACACCTCCCACTACAATACTTTTCTCCTTATTTATAAAATTGCGATTCTGGCCAATTCCATTTTGATGTGTATTATTTTCTATATTCTTAGATCTATAGCCTTTTCTTTTAAATTCTGTTTTTAATTAAATAAAGTTGTCCCAGGAGGTAACATATCATTGTAACAGTAAACAGTAAAATATCATACCATGAGCTCAGTACTTGTGACCCAAATATCTTTCTTCCCTGGGAATAGTGACACAAAATTAATTCATATTTAAAACATAAGATGTTTTTCTATAGTGTTGCCACTTAATCCTCTTCTGTGTCGTAAGACCAGCTTGGCATACAAGCATTTAACAGTGACATTGCAAACACCCACTCAACATTAGGAAAAATGATGTTATTTCAAGTGTGAGAGGCTAATGCTTCCACCTGCTTACGTCAAATTGCATAAATTTAAAAGTAACAATGGACCTCAGGCACATGAGTTTTCCCATGTGCTTATTCATATTTCATTTTTGTCCCAATTTCATATTAATCTGTTTTCTCTAAAAGAAAGCTCTACTTCTGTACACATTTTGATCGTATGGGGGGAAGTTTAGATTTTGGATTGCTCAAGGGGTTGTTGCGCAGTTCAGAACCTTAAAGTTTTGACTGGCACATTTTGAGAACATTTTGTTGCTGCTTTCTCGATATCAGAGTGCTTTACAAGTTTTCCAGTTGTTTTTTTTGTTAACTTCTAGGCTTAGTAATGTTGTCATCAAAAATTCTTATCACTGGCCATACTGGCAATGGAATCCTGGGATTTGTTGTCCACACACCTAGAAATTGCCACGGTTGAGAAATATTCCTATAGACCCTTTCTTCTGTGAAATATTATTACTCTCTTTCAGATAGGGCATGCAAATCCAATTATACAGTATGTACTAGTGGTTCTCTATTGTGGAAAAAATTGTTGCTAAATTACAATGGCTTGACTAAATTATATAATTTAAACAAGGTAGATTTCCTCCCCCAATCTTTTTTGAAATTATGGATTGGATATTTAAAAGGATAATTGTGTATGGATGAAATATTTCAAAGAGTATTTGAAATATTTATCTCCATCTTTTTGTTCTGCTGTGGAATTTCTAAACAGAAAATGCTGATCAAATCCTTCATTTAGGCATTAGGTTCAGGAGATGCAAATGCTGTGACAAGTTTTATCAAGTCAATGCCAACTGCACAATTTAATATTGAGAAGAATATTTGAATTAAAAGTGTTTGATCATATAGGACAATGAAATGAGTGAAAAGTTTCTAATGAAAAAAAGACACATTTAATAGATGACTTTCTACATTCTTTTGTTTTGGTAAAGTATCCATAGAAATCAATATTAAAAATGGCCAAAAATAAGGATTGTCAAGTTCATAAATGTCTTGTGTATTTCTTTAGTAAGCAAGCTTTTGGAAAGTGGTTAAGGTAGATACTGCATTGGTATTTCATATCGTTGGCATTAATTTACTTATGTAAATTATGCATACATAGATAAAAATGTTTGGTTGAATATTATTATACTTTAGGGACAGTAGTCGTATGATTTCAGGTTATCTACTCAAAATTATCCTTTGGACCTGAAACGTGTACTATTAAGTAAAGCTTAATTTAATTCAGAAAGGTTATAACTTACATGTATATATTAATACCATGTAAAAGAAACAAAAATAAAAAATAAAATAATAAAATAATAACCCCCACCCCACACTAACACATATTCATAGTAGTTACCTTTAAGCCTTTTATTCATTTAACAAGATTTACAAGGCTGCCCAACTCAATTACATTACTCTGTGATATACAACATAAAAAACAAACAATAAAACAACACCTCAACCACATAATATTAAATATATACAATATGTAAATATAAAGGGGCAACCAAGTAATATAACAGAATAATAATAATAAAAAAGGACTCTCACCCAACCATCTCCCAGTGCCTGAGAAATAGCCAAGACTTAATGGCTTTCCTAAAGATGAGCTGAGTTGGGGCTGTTGTACATGGGGGGAGGGGGTGTTATTCCAGAGATCAGGGTCAGCCAGAGACAAAGTCCCGTAAGATTTAAATGAAACAGCCTTTCGGTGGGAGTGTGTAGGGCTGACATATCTTAGGAGAAGACGGTCCATCAAGCAACTCATGTAGGGCTTTAAAAGTGAAAACCAGCACTTAGAATCACTCCTGGAAGCCTACTGAAACCCAAATTTAGCTTGCAGCATAGCGGTGTTAATTGGATATAACAAGATGCAGATGCTCCCATAACTTCCTATATATTCCTATGATCATGCTAATCTTCCAATAATGATGCATTACATTGATTTATTATAATTAACTTAATGTATTCTAACTCTTTATATTAATATTGCAAACCATTCAGAATCCCCCAAAATGGAATGCAAATGAGCATTAAACAAATAAAACAACAAAAAGGCGATCTGAGCCAAAGACACCTCAACTGTCGAAAACCACTGTGTTATCACACTTGACTAGCACCAGCTATCTAGGAGTTGGGATCCGTCCCAGCTGTACCTGAATCCTGGAGATCAAAACTGGGATCTTCTGCATCTCAAGCAGGAGCCAAATGGATTTGTCAAAGGAGTAAACAGACCATAACCTAAGGGACCATAACCTAATGATTATATCCAGCCCAGAAGACAATAGGGATGATTGGCATAGAGGTATCAGAAGCAACCAAAGAAGTCAGAACTGAGGGAAGCAGCGAAAAATCCAGCAAAAATTTATGTCAGGCATAGTCTTAACTACATAAGGGTTTTTTGTTATTAAATTTATCTAGTAGACAACTTGAGTAGACAACACAGGCCAGATTCTGAGGATATTTCACTTTTCAGGAAGATCTTCCAAGCTGCATTTTGATGGCTCACCACTCAGGGCACTATCAGCTCATAAAAGGGAAGACTCCCGTTTCCTATTTTTGTCAGTATTGTAACTAAAATTAAGGCCATATCACTCATAGGGAAGATGTCTTTTGCCTGCTGTTCAGCAATTGCTCTCAGGATGCCTCTGATTTGAGCCTGACTTAAAGACTTTGCTTTTTCTCTTCCTTTTGAACTGGGACCTCCCATCATTATATATCAGCAGCTATTTTTGCAGTTAAGACCTTAAGGATTCATTCCTTTTATTGCTTCTAATTGTCTGCATTCAATTATTTCCTCTATTAATATACTGTAATTTATATTTTATCATTGTATTGCCTTTGTCTGTGTTGTAGAGACAGGTGAGTGATGAATGCTATTCACGAATGCTCTTCATTCTTACTTAGAATGAGAACGCCCTGTTCCCATTTGTGAAAATGTTATTCTTGCAAAAGACAAAATTGGCCAATGTACTTCAAGTAGTTTTCTTCTTCTCTTCCACAATATAGCATAGGATTGGGCTGCCATGGTTATTAAAGCTGAGCCAGAGTTTTCTGTACATTCCATTAATCAATTCCCCAAAGGCAATTAGCAATAAATGCTGCCAAGATTTCTGTAGCTATCAAAGCAAGGATGTTGCTATAGTTATTTATTTGACCTTGTTGTTATTATTCTCTCATCTAAATGGAAAGCTTGTAAATTTACTCGGCCAACCTTTTCATTAAAGATGATCTTTTCTTCTTTCTCCAAATAAGTATTGCAACTGTTTGTTAACTTATTGCTTGTATAGAAAGAGATAGATTAGGGAAATATAACTGGAATTCTACTGGATGTTTTGAACTTGAGATTTGTATTTTTTTGTTTTGATGCACGTACAAAGGTAAATGGGTATGGGAAGTAGGATAGCCTCTTGCTTATCAATAAAAAAGGTAGAAATTGAATAAAGGAGAATATTTGTACCTTGGGTTGAAATAAGGTGTTCTCTGAGCTTGAAAGAAAACAAGAAACCAACCAAGGACCCCTCAGAGGTAGATTTGAATACAACCCTACTGATGCATATGAATGCAAATTTAAAAATACAGGCAGTCATTGCTCAATAACCACAATGGGAACTGGTAACGCCGTCATTAAGCAAGACATCATGTGACTGTGATTTGCAGTTTTACTGCTAGCTCTCTATTAACTCTGCTTGTCAGAAGCTGGCTGTGAAGTATGCAAATGACAATCAACGTCTGCAGAATGCTATGACAATTGTATGCGTGAGGGCTAGGTGTAAAGTTACTTGTTCAGCACTGTTTTAACTTTAAACATTCACTAAACATGGCAGTCTTTAAACTAGGGCTACCTAGTTTAATGGCAGTAATCCAATGGGAAACACCCAAGAAATTTTCCATAGTGGGGACTGATATACTTGTGATCTGCTCAATATTGCTGGGCAACAGAGGTGGTATTCAGCAGGTTCTGACAGTTCTGGAGAACTGGTAGTGGAAATTTTGAGTAGTTCAGAGAACCGGCAAATACCACCTCTGATAGCCCCTGCCCTCATCTATTCTCTGCCTCTCGAGTCCCAGTTGATTGGCTGGATCTTCTTTTGTTGCCCTGCACAGAACTAAGCTGGAAAACAGGTTAGCGGGGTGGGAAAGGAATGGGATTTCGCAGTAACCTTCCCCACTGCTGAGGACTTTACAGTATCCTTCCCCTGGAGTGGGGTGGGAATGGAGATGTTACAGTATCCTTCCCCTGGAGTGGGGTGGGAATGGAGATGTTACACTATCCTTCCCCTGGAGTGGGGTGGGAATGGAGATGTTACACTATCCTTCCCCAGGAGTGGGGTGGGAATGGAGATTTTACAGTATCCTTCCCCTGCCACGCCCACCGAGCCATGCCCACAGAACTGGTAATAAAAAATTTTTTAATCCACCACTGCTGGACAGATCAGGAATAGGGGAAGTGCACCCATCCTGACCCTTCTCAATCTCTCGGTAGCCTCTGATATTATCTATCTTGGTATCCATCTGGACTGGCTTAGATGGGTGAGAATGGGACACACTGTGTTCTTCTCTTTTCTCTGGTGTTCATTGCAGTTGACATTGCAAGGGAGAAGTCCAGATCTTGCTTTGCAATATGTCTCTTTCTCTATTTCTTTTTCATATCTACATGAAGTCAAGAGGGAAGATTATCTGTCAATATGGGGTACAGTATCATCTATATATTGGCAATACTCAACTGTATATCTCTGCCTCTCATTGTATCTCAGTGTCTGGAGCCGAATTGGAAAGAAGTTCAGCCCTGCCAAAACCAAGTGGCTTTGATTTTGGGGTCTTCTGCATCTGGGAATTGGAGATTCTTTAGTTTTAGATAGGGTTGTTCTCCCGGACTCAGATCTAGTGTAAAATCTCAGGTGCTTCAGGGTTTTGGCTTTTTTTTTTTTTGAAAAACAGATGGCGACTATGGCCAGGAGGGCCTTTGTACAGCTTCGTTTTGTGTCTGAGTTGCATCCATCCTTGGATCAGGAAGCCCTGCTCACTTCAATTCCTTCATAGACTCCACAATGTATTCTACATGGAGTTGCCTTTTAAAGCCATGTGGAAGCAACAATTGGTCCAGAATGCAGTGGCATGGATAGTTATGTATTTATCATATTTGTGTAAGCTGCTTATTTCTCCATGAGTTGTGTTAGTTTATGGATGCAGTTCAACATCCTGGTTATTATCTATAAAGCTCTTCAGCCACAAGACCAAGTTATTTGTGAGACTGCCTCTTCTTCAGTGATATCTGCCTATGCCACATATTCCAATAGGGTGGCCTCTCTTTCTAGTCCATCTGATGAGACCCAAGAGGTTTACATTTTCTGCTGCATACTTGCCTTCTGCAATGTCCCCTGAATATTTGCCCTCTGGAATGATTTCCCTTCTGGCTTTCATAAAGGAGTTAGAAACTTGGTTTTACCTTGGGCCTTGGGGCTGGGAAGCCTGGAATTCCTAATAGGAGTGGGGTATGAATATAAGTTTCAGATTGGTTATTGTACTTTAATTTAAAATATGAATTTGTTTTGTTCTGGGGTTCTGTTGTGCATTGCCCAGAGTTGCAGCGTTGGACCTAGATGGCCATATACATTTTAAAGTATTTATTTATTTTGTCAAATTTATATGGCTGCCCATCTTACCCGAAATTACTCTGGAGCGTGTAAAATAAAACTATGAATTAAAATATTTTACAAACCCATGAAACAATGAAAATAGATGAAACAAAACTATGAGAGAGAGGATGTTACTGTATATGCAATACAATCAGCCTGCAAGCTTCAAGGGGAACTCTAGGCTAGCGAGAAAAAAAAACACATTTAAGCTTCTATTCTTAAGGAACTTCATATTTAGGGACAACTTTGAACTCAACAATGTGCTAAATAGAGTGATACAAGATTTCCCTGTTAAGCTGGACTGTCCTAGAGAAAAAACAGCTGTGAGTTCTTCATGTGGGGCTTATCTGCCAGAACAAGATAGCTACCCTTCTGTGAGAGCATAAACAATGTCAGCCTTTACGCATTTTCCTCCCATTATAGATTCAATCGCTAGCTGAATTTTATGATTGTAGTTTCTCTTATATCCCTTTGAGTGCAGTTGCCCATTTTGAGTAATATATGTCTTTAAAGACTCCAGCAATTCTTTGGTTCCCCCAGGGAAGAAGAAAATACTTAATTAAAAATATGCATAAGATCTTCTTACAACTTTTCTCCTAAATCAAAGTTTCTTAATCTTAGCAACTTGGACTTCAAGTCCTAGAATTCCCCAGGCAACATGGGTAATTCTGAAAGTTTAAGTTTGCATATCTTAAAGTTGCCAAGGTTGAGAAACACTGTCTTAAGTAGTAAAATAGTGCAGCATTTTAGAGATATGTCTTATACAGGGGTGGGATTCAACCAGTGTTACTACCAGTTTGGTGACTACGTTTTGCACGCACATGCTTGCCTGATGCACACGGTGCACACGTGTAAAACAACCTTAAACTGTCCTGCCTGGACAGCTGAGCAGTGCTGCGTGTGGATGAGCGGCGTTTGAAAAGCCTTTTTTTCTCCTGCTTTTTCAACCTCAGCTGTGCCGCGCAAAGCAGCTGAGCTTGAAAAAGCAGGAAATAAAGGACAGGTAAGAGCCCAGGTGGGCGGGTGGGCCAAACAGAGCTACCGGTTCTTTAGAACTGGGCAGAACCGATAGCATCCCACCTCTGGTCTTATACAAGAAAAGTTGCTAGTTTAAAGTCCACATTCTTTTTTTAAAAAAGTTACTACTTGCTTAATCTAGCTAGCTTTCCCTGGCTTGTTGGATCCTTTTGGGGTGGGTGGGTGGGTGGGTGGGTGGGAAAGCTAAAATGTAAGTGGTCTTTCTATGGTTTTTTAGTTCAGTATTGTTTTCCTTCCTCGGTTGTATTCATTCCTGCACTCTCATATATATCCAGTTTTCTATATCACATGGTGTTCCTAGGATAGGATTAAATTCCCCAAGCCTTAAAAGACTAAATTTTTTGTGCTCCAAGTGTCCCACTTTGGATGGTGTTGCTGTACATGGGGAAAAAATAGCAACCTTTTATTGTGTTGCTTCTAGCCATGAGAGAAAAGCCACAAGAGCCTTTATCTGCACCCTCCTTCCATTTGCCTGCCTAACCTCTGAGAATGTTTGAACTAAGTTAAGTGTATAAGAAAAAGCTTCATCTCTATATCATCAAATGTCAGCAATGATAAGTTGTTTTTAGGAAAAAGCTCTTGAGCCCTGAATGTTGGTGGATCTGTTAGCATTCCGATGTCTTAGGAATTACAAACTGGGTCCCTTGAGTTCAATTGAGTTTATTCTTAAATAAATGGAATCTGCCACATTTCTTATTTTGCATCATCAGTCTATACAAAGTGTCCTTAAAATTATGTATAAATCCCGCCCACTATAGTTTGGGCAACTATGGTTAATAAACCAGAATGGTTGGCTTCACATTACACATTGAGCCACAAACCAACCACAGTCATAATTTAGGAGAATGAGCAAAGTCAGCCTCCACAGAAGAAAAGAATGCTAGGATGTTAGTGTGATTTTCTCTTTCATATTGAAAGGGAACAGCTTGTTCTTCTGTTTTGGTTGTCCCAGTTGGGAAAACAGTGACACTCAGAAGAGTCTTCGGTTAAATGAGGCTGAATCACCTGCCAGACTTAGGGATCTGTTTCAAATGTACCGTATTTATCAAAGTCATTTGGATTTTTGTGACTGCTAATCGTCTTCATTCTTTGAGCAGTTGATCAAAGAATTCATAGAGATAGTGAGGCAGAAATTTTCTTTGAAGGATGATCCAAGTTTCTTTTTTTAATCCTAAGCATGTAATGTGTTGGATTCTATTTTAACTTTAAGCCATTTGCTCACCATCACCAATTTCAACCATTAACTCATTACTATAATAACAAGCAAGCCTCATCTCTATAGTTCATATGTATTTTATTTGAATTCTTAAAGGGAAACAAATCAATAAGGTATTGGGAAGACATGAAACAAATGCCTTGTATTAATGTTGTGACTGCCTTTGAAGATAAAAGATGATTTGTAAGACACCCTTGGCATATATATAGTACAAGCTTAGTAGGGGAATCTTTCAGTCATCACTCCTTACTCTGATAATTCTAACTAGACTGATCTAACACAATCAATGGCAACTCAGACATGCACCAGGATGGCACTTGGCATCAGAACTGTGCTAAAGTTTGTCCCCACACTAACAACTACTTATTAGATCCAAGTGGGAACTTGGATACAATTTGGATGTGTTAGCAAGGCTGGGAAAAACTATAGCCTAAAAAGCAGCATTTCCTGGGATTTCAGACTGAAGTAGTAGCTGACTGACAGAATGAGATTTAATTCACATTATGCTAAGCTATAATGGTTTGTTTGTTTAGCATAAAATACCTTGCAAAGCCAGCTATTATTTTTAAACTGAATTAGAGTTCAAAGTTCTGGGCTACCTAAGTTAACTGTGATTATTTTAATAAAATATCTTTAAAGTATTGTGGCCGAGCATGAGGTGGGAATTTACTGAAGCAATAAAATATAGGTTGCACATTTCTAGGAAATGAGATAAGTAGGTATATGGATTATCTATCTACAAATCCTAAAATGTAATAATACCCTTTTGCTTTATCTTACTTTGCTGGGATGTGAAGGCATAAAAGATTAAAGGCCTTTTTTCAGAACCTATCACACAGCACAAAACAGAATTCAGTTTAATTCCAGGGAACATGTTAAGTTTTACGTGAAATGCCTACTGAAATGAATGCCTGATTCCAGTGGGCTGAAAAGAGCACTGAGCTATAGAAGAAGCTACCTTAATTAAATGTGATAAAGTTAATTGCATGTTACATCTTGGCTTTCCCGCCCCCCCCCTTCCATCAAACTGTTGATCAGAGTCCTGCAAATAATTTGTTAGAGATCATTTGTTCAATTAATTTGCCTTCTCATGTCTCTACAGAGTTCATGAACTGATGGCATGGTCTTTTTTTAGAGAAGCAAGCTGATAAGGAATGTTTTACACATTTCTTTCCACACTCTAGAATTGTTTTTGGCAGCCCACAGTAAGATGCTTCCTGTTTGTGTATAAAAAGATTTCACTGCATACACAGATCTTCAAAGGACGAAACCAACCAGTTAGTCTAATAAAGGACTTGCAAGGCACACTCATACAAATGTATAAATTTGAATTTTTTTTTCTCATGGCCAACCTAGCTCTGTTCCATGCCAATGGTACACAGTTTGTTGGAGTATAGACGAGTTATAGGAATAAATTGAAACATCCAGTGTTGGGGTATTGATGTTTTAATAGTCAAATTACCAAAACCAGAAACAAAACATTTCAAGATAAAGGCATTGATCCATTTACAGAATTCCTTCTAAAGTATACTGAATAACATAAAAATGAAAGATACCAAAGCGTTTCACCAATATTCCTGGAAAACAGATAAACTAGGGCTGGAAAATAATGGGATTAATACTTACATATAACATATATACAGTACCTGTCTTTATCTTGCCATTAATTTAGATTTTTATGTGAATGAAAATAACCAGTTAAGCATCCTTAAATCATGTTTGCACCCAATTGGGCTGCTTCCTAATTTAAGGAAGCTAGAGCAGTGGTAGTCAACCTGGTCCCTACTGCCCACTAGTGGGCGTTCCAGCTTTCATGGTGGGCAGTAGGGGTTTTGTCCCCTACTTTATAAATCACCATTACGGTGGAACCGGTGGGCAGTTAGAGAAAACTTTACTACTAACAGAGATAAAAGTGGGTGGTAGATATAAAAAGATTGACTACCACTGAGTTAGAGGAACTGCATAAAGTGCTTCAGCCTAGCTGGCTCATACCAATACAGTCTCAGGTACCTATACCATTACCTGTGAAACCTACTGCTCTCTGGCTGATAATCTGAAATTATCCAAGAGTGTGGATCCCTTAAATAGGATCCAAGGTCTGGCCAAATCTGAAACCTAAGCCACATCCTGGCAAAGCCTTGAAAGATAAAGGGAGAGCTCCTCTCTCAATGCATCTCAAGCAACTGGGAGAATCTGTCACACATTTATAATGTGTGGCGGTGAGTGGGTGGGTGCCAGAATGCCTGAAATGCAGAATCCCCCACTTAGCAAACCTTAGTTGTTGTTTTTTTACTATTATGGAGAAAGAGACAAATCTTTGAAGAAGAAGAATAAAGTTTGTTTTAGCTTTGCTCTGAGATTGAAGAGTCAGCGCTTATGTTTAAAGAATTGGAGACATAAACAAGCAGGAATGCAGTAAAGGAGAGAAAATAATTTTCAAGCAGAAAATAAATGTTGCTATTTAGAAATGATGTACTTTTAGATGAATGAGGATGGATCTGCCTGGTTGATAATAAATACTTTTTATCTAGTCCCTTGGCACCAGAGAAAGAAACTGGCCTCTCATAATAGTGGCCTTTTTACTAGGGAAAACTACGGGCTATTTGCGGGGTGTGTGGGGGGGAAGCTGTTTCAAAAGCAACAAAAAAAATCCACATGGAGACTATTTAACAGGAGAGGATTTGCACAACTTAGGCTAAATTGTGATTAGCTCATTTATGATTTTCTGTGTTGTGCAAACACAGCCCTAGAATTTCAGGACCGCATTGACATTTGGATATGGATTCTCTGCCTGCTTGACGACTCTCATTTTGCCACTTGATTATCTTGGAAAGCAGGGCTGCAACTCGTGAGCAGAAATGGCATCTACGCACAAGAAAAACGTTTCAAAGGTAAAGAGAGTTTCAGGGTCGAACAGATGACAGAGATTGAAATAGAAGGACTTGTGATTTCTTGAGAAATGGAACCAGAAGCTGGGGAGGGACTGAAGTCACAGCTTGCAAAAGTGGTCAGCCAAAACAAGGTTAGGGATCTGGCATCTTTATATAGCTATCTGGGAGGGAAGGCTTCAAGCAAGTGAAACTAATGCTAAAATCTACATTTTTTCATCTATTTTTTTAAGTGTCAGTTTTCCACTTTTTCACCTGGGTATCAGAGGATAGGAATAGATGATGATCCTAATAGATTGCCTCAAGTTGTAGTTTGTTACAATGATATGTGAAGTATTTATTTTCAAGATGATTATAAATGCAGGATAATGTTTTTTTCTCTCTCCCCATGATGCAACAGAAACCATAAAGAAATAAAGCTGGTAGCAAAGATTGGAGTCCCGCTTTAACATAGTCCAACAGAGAAAGTAAACATAATTTTTGCTTTGCTTAAAAAAAGGAGCCATTGGTGTTCCCTGTAGTGGCACCTTCATTGCTAGGATCAATAATGTACAGGAAGTCTGATAAGCATTCCACAGAGGACCAAGGAGGTCAGAAGAGGGAAAAGGTATGTGGAATGGAGGGAGGGAAACTTGTGAAAAGCTCTTAACTTTGAAACATTAAGGGGGTCAAACACTGCATTAACGTATTGTTTGATATATTGGTTTGGGGCTTTGCATGTTATAGAAACACATTAGCAGGATTTATGACTTGTTAAATAATCATACTATTACACATGAATGCAACCAGGATGGATTACATTTCAATTACTCTCTACAAAGAAGTAAATAAGGATAATGCAATATAATTTTAAAATCTGAAACAGTAGCATCACAATGGAGGAAGTAAGAAAAGAGAGCCTATTTTACAATCCTGCACAACTTCGAGGTGGCTTTCTCCCAGTATGATATTCTCCAGATATCTTGGACTTCAACATCCACTAATCCCAGTCAAGCAACGTCAAGTTTTGGAATTATGGGAGTTGAACCCAAAAGCATCTGGGGAAATTTCCAATCTGGGAAGGCTCCTTCAGATATACGCTTTGCAAAGTTCTGAGACAGAATTGTCTGTTTCATCTCCTGCCCTTTATACAAATTTGATGGATTGACTGGATTGGGGGTAACTGAACTCATCAATCTTTGAAACAGCTCAGTAAATGAAAAAGCAAACTGCATTCTTCACAGTGCAGAGTTGTTCATGCTGCTCATACAAGAGCACAGACCTTTGCTTACCTCCATCAATCAAAAGGCGGGGGGTCTGCATAAAATAGATATCGGGGGAAAAAAATCAAGGTGGCATACCTAATTGTGTCCCTTTCCACATGCATTGCAATATAAAAAAGAAGCAGGACTCCCATCCCATAGTTGTGGGTACCATCTTGATTTCTTCGATCCTTCTCCCTGCAGGCATCCCTGGCAAGGTAAATCTTTTTCACTCACCCTGCAGACACAGCTGCAGCTGAAGCAGTGCTTGCTAGAGGATGGTGCTGTTGCACATTTTAGATTTTAAATAACCAAAGCTTTTATGATTTAAAACCTTCCCAAACTGAATCAGGATTAAGCAAGTTCAGTTTTGGAGATGGATATATTCAACTCATGAACTCAAAGGGGCTTACTTCCAAGAAAAATAACCATCTGTATTGAGAGTTTTGCAGTGATAATTCAGCACCAGAAAAATAAACACAGATGGCTGATGTTTCATTTAACATCTTTATAAACATAAGTAGATTTTACAAACCAGTTGTAGATTTCTCTAACATGGAGCAAACTCAAACAGAAACATGTTGCAAGTTCAGAGCAGAGCTCCAGTCTTCAGCAAGCAAGCAAGTTAGTTTTATCTTCAATAGACAGACTCAGAGCTCAACATAACTGCAGAGTTGCAGAGCTTAACATAAAGCAGCCTAGGCTACTTTTAGTTTCAGTTTCCAGCCTAAGCTACTTCTAGTTTCAGTTTCCAAACTACCCTCATTGGCTGATTTAGTTGCTATGCCTATTATTGGCTGACCTTGTTACTAAGCTCTATTCCAGTTCATGAATATACTGTGTCAATCAGATAACCTTGCATGCAGAGGACTGGCATCTTCCAATGAATACCAGAACTTTGAATAAAGCACATCATTGAGTGACATTTTATGAAGTGCAAGTGGATAGGTTTATGTCCTGAAAAGCCTATAGAGAAACATCAAAATGAAGGAGGAATAAATTATATGTGATTATTTTAATTCAACGGATTTAGCTTTGGTAGCTAAATAGGCAATAGCTCTCTTGCCTATCCCACCTTTATGGCATTGATAAAATCACCATGATTTTATGTTTTAAAGAATTGTTTTATTTCAAAAAATACAGATTCCATTGTAATTCTCTCCCTCATCCATGAATGGAGGGAGGAAAGGTGAGTTTGGGAATATTATACTTGGGACCTAGAGGGCAACAGAGAACCGCTTCCTTGGTGTGTCTGGCCTGCCACCAAGCATTTTAGGAATTGGCTAGCCCAGAACTCTCCCTGGAAGCCATGTGGTTTGAATGCCCATAGCACACTCCCAAATGTTTCAAAATTTCTACTAAATTAAAAAGAATTCCAGTCCATGCAATCAGGCTATTTCTGTGGGTCTACAAATAACACTCAAATTATAACTCAGGAAGTGATTGACGTTTTTGTGAGAAAGGCACCTAAATAATTCCATGTAGTGACTCCCTGGCATAGATAGAACTGACTTTTAAAGGTCCCTTCTTGGGATATTTTAAGGACAAAAAGTTTGAAAGTAAACAACATATAACCCTTATTCTGTCTAAGTGCAATATGTAAGCCCATCAGTCTATATTTCCTAAGTATTCTTCCAATAATACTACCTTTGGTTTCCAGGTCTATAGAAGGGTGAAACATTTGAACTCACATCCCTCATTAGCTTTAAAATTGAGGCAGACTACTAGAATTAAGATACCAGGCCCAACAGTTTGGGTTAAAATATTTTTCTGTTGAGTCAAGAACTAGAGAGACACATGTTAATGCAGCCGCCTGGCTGTGCTGAAGGGTTTAGCTATGCAAGCATAAGACTGCAGACTTCGCACTTAAATGAAGTGAGGGTTGGATTCATTTATGTGATTTCTTTCTCAAAGCTTTTGTGTCTTAGCACTCATTCTCTAGATGGTAAAAAAGATGCCTTTGGCTATTAATTACTTTGCTTTCATTCCAAATGCTGGTGGTCGTGCACACTGTGATGAGGAAATACACCAGAGTCATTTAGCAACTTTAATTGGTTCTAGGGTAAAGGTTTATGTTGTTTAATAGCACTCCATCTGTTCTGTACAGTTCATTAAAACTAGTCCAGAAAGAAGTGAGTCTTGGATCACCTTTGCTGCTAGTTAACCAGTTTATCACAGCAGGAATATATTAATCCATGGCATCATTTTCATGGTTAAACAGAGACAAGGTCCAACCCTAATTAAGCACATGAAATCTTATGAAATGACTGAAGCACCTTAATTTTCACTGAAAAGATAATCTATAGTCTTATACCCCTTGCTGCACTCAGTGACTCTTTTATCTAAACAGAAGACTCCTTATATTGACTTAACAGCTTCCCAGCTGGAGTGATGCACTTCATCTGCTCATATTTTTTCAGCACTGATCTAGTTCTGCTTTTCATTATCTTCTAGGCTGTTTCTCAGACTGCAGATCTGTGGCTCCTGCTTTTTAATAATGACCATGGCCTGCCATTTCTCAAGGGATCAAGCATACTGTGCTTTGATTTTCTAGAAGTCAGTTTCTTCCTGAATTATGTTAATTTTCTCTCTTTTGAGTGAGTTCCTTAAAAGTCCCTAACTCAGGAAATATCAGTCTGCTATTCCTCTCTGTCCATTCACACCAATTAAGCAATAATTTTACAGCATCTTTGACTGGGGAAGACTCTTTTAAGAAAAGGGATATTCTTAACTGCCCTATCCCATTGTGAGACAAAGCTAATATATTATGAACAGTCCCTCACCTTTCCCATCCTCTTGAGGCATAGTTAGTTCTCAGCATCCTCTTGCTATCTAACTCATGCTGAGTGACAAGTCTAGCTGTAGTTAGAACTTCCATGGGCAGCCTTGGTCAACAACTAATTTTACATTTATTCTGACAATCACAGCCCATTGGGACATACCCTGCCATTTCCATCTCCTTTGCCTTCTATTTTCTGCCCAACAGCAGTCCTAGGTGCTCTGCAATTTCCTGGTACCATGCTTCCCCAAAAATAAGACAGTCTTATTTTCTTTTGGGCTCTGAAATAAGCACTAGGGCTTATTTTCAGGAATGGCTTAATTGAGTGCTGCTACCTGACACCTGCCTTGCCTTGTGGGCGTGGCACCAGTGCATTGCTTGACTTCCTGCTCTGTTGCAGCCATGAACGAGCAGAAGAAATGGGCCAGTGGCCACACAGGGTCTTGCTGGATGGGGCTGTTGGAGCCACCACCATGAGGCAAGGCAGTTGTCAGAGTGTGGATGGCCTTGCTGTGGGGGCCTGAGGTAAGCCAGTGTGGGTCATGTCCCTCACCTCACTTCGTGGCTGCAGCATCAGCCTTTATCAGTAGTGGAGACATGTATCAGATAAAGAAGTGTATGTGTGTATGCACTCATGCATTCCAATACACAGGAGACACAAGACAAAAATATTAACTTACCTCTTCTCCCTTCAGCCCAGTGAAATATTCCCCTCTCTATTGGTCAATGGGGAAGCCATACAGGTCTCAATTGCAACCATCAAAGCTAATGCTGGTATTGATCTCTCCCAGATTTCCTACCTTCGCTATTTCTCTCATTTTGTTTTCCTCAGAGCCATGAAATCTTCCTAAAAACAACAATAGAAAAATTGTGTTCATACATAGCAGCTGGTGTCTTCAGACCAAAAAAAGATCTGTCTCCAAAACAAAGAATCAAGGGAAAAAGAAAGGGAAATCTCTCCAAGAGATTTGGATCAGGAAATATGACTCATCCCCAAAGAAGTGACCCTCCTCTGGAGAATTCCCTTGATATCAAAACATCCTATTATGGTTGCACTTCCAAATATATTTTGACAAATTAATCCCCAGATAAGCAAAAAAAAAAACCCAAAAAACTAGAGAAGGTTCAAATGTTTGTTTTATTAATCCAAAAATAGTAGATTATGCTGAATGAATTGTCTTCTGAATCCAAAGTTACATATATCTTATATCAAATGTTCACCAATGACAATTTGAGCACAATTGAGAACCCTAACGGCAAGGGATATTAGTATACAACCGCCAAGGAAACAAAGATAACAAAGGAGACACAAGATCTCCTTCAAGCAGTGAAATCCCTATAGATCTTCTTAGGAAGAAATATACAGTAGTAGTATTCATTTGCAAGGTGAGCCAAAGTCTCAATTACTATTCTAACCAATTAAGTAGACCCAGATTGGCATTATGATTTTAGACTTAGAGATGTTACAAAGACAGGTACAGAGAAGGACATCAAAGATTTTAAAGAAAGTTACACATAATATAATATTTGGAAATCAAACATAAATGAGGTTATAAAATGGATTCAAACCAAGTTTTTACTCCAACTCACTATGAGATTTATTGCATTTATTATTCTCTACTTTTGACATTTTTGTATTTATTATTTTCATTTGCTGTTTTAGCATTTTACTGTTTGGTGTGGACATTTTTTTATATTTACTATGAATATTTTTTGTTTATGGAGTCACATATATTCTGGGTATTTTAATTGCGTAAGCCACCATGACCAGAATGAAATTGAGGCATCTAAATTAAAGTGATAGGAAGATAGATTATATTTTGATTTTTGAATAGTGGCAGAAGTTTAGAAAAACTTTAAAATAAAGACATTCAGCATAGTAGGGAGACTGTAGCTACTTAACTTGTTCACTCTGCTGTGGTGAGCATCTTCAAGGTACTTGCTGTTCATTATCTGACATTTTTATCATTCAAACACATCTGGACTGAACAGCTGTTCAAACTGAGCATGGTTTAAAATAGGGGACTTTAAAATAGAGGACAGACCTCTGTAAAGTACAACATACAAGCACCCTAATATGGGCACCAATACCTAGGAAGATCCTAGAAAAGGTAATCAGACAACAGATCTGCAAACACCTAGAAACAAGCAAAGTTATAACCAGAAGCCAACAAGGGTTTGTCAAAAACAGATCATGCCAAACAAATCTTTTTTCATTCTCTGACAAAGGGACTACATTAATAGACTAATGAAATGCTGTGGACATAGTATATTTGGACTTCAGTGAGCATTTGACAAAGTAAATCACTACCTACTTCTTAGTAAGCTAGAAAAATGTGGGATAGACAACATGACACCACGTGGATTTGTAACTGGCTGACAAACCACACTCAGCATGTAGTCCTTAATGGAACTACATCTACATAGAGGGAAGTAAGCGGTGCGGTACCCAAGTTTCTGTTTTAGGTACAGTACCCTTCAATATCTTTATAAATGATCTAGATGAGGTAATAGAAGAGGAACTCATCAAATTTGCAAATACCTTAAGCTAGCAAGAATAGCCCAAACTCCAGAAGATAGGCTTAAAGATACAGATAGATCTTGACAGACTCAAACATTGGGCCCTATCTAACAAAATTGAATTCAATAGAGAGAAAAGTAAGGTGTTACATCTAGGAAAAAAAAACCCAAAACAACACACCCAAATGTATTGGTACAGATTAGGTGAAACATGGCTCAATAGCAGTAACTGTTAGAGGGATCTTGAGGTTCTAGTGGACAATCACTTAAATATGAGCCAATAGTGTGCAACAACAGCTAAAATAGCCAGTGCAATCCTTGGCTGCATTAACAGAGGGATAGAATGAAGATCACATGAAGTTTTAGTACCACTTTATGTGGCCTTAGTAAGACCACATTTGGAATACCGCATTCAATATTGGTCACCACAATATAAAAAAAAAGATGTTGAGACTTTGAAAAGAGTGCAGAGAAGTCATGCACAAAGATGATTAGTAGTTTGGAGGCTAAAACATATGAATAATGGTTGCAGGAATTGGGTGTGTCTAGTCTAATGAAAAGAAGCACTAGAGGTGGCTTGATTGCAGTTCCAATATTTGAGGGGAATATTGAGAGGATCAACCTATTTTCCAAAGCCCCAGAAGGCAAGATAAGAAACAATGGATGGAAACTAATTAAGGAGAGAAGCAACCTAGAACTAAGGAAAAAAAATCCTGAATGAGAACAATTAGCCAGTGGAACAGCTTGCCTTCAGAAATTATGGGTGCTCCATCGCTGGAGGCTTTTAAGAAGAGACTGGACAGCCATTTGTCTGAAATATTATAGGATCTCCTGTTTGAGTAGCGGGTTGGACCAGATAACCTCCAAGATCACTTCTAACTCTATTATTCTGTTGTTCTGTTATGGAGGCCTGACTTGAATTTTCAGCTTTAATTAATAAAGTAGGCTTATAACCTTTTTTCCCCTGGAATCATACAAAAGTGGGGTTGGGGGACAGTATTTCTTCAATTGCTCATCAAGAAATGATGCAATCAAATAAAATTGAACATGGTAAGTTAAATGGAGCTATGTTTTGGCTATTCTGCAAGGCTTACTTATCTTACCCAATCATCTATCCCCAGCCCTAAAAGTTGCATATCTGTCTGTCTGTTTGTGTAAATGTTGCCACTATTTAACTCCTTTTAAGAAGAATTGTCAAGTTTAGAATTGGGTGATGGACACCACTGTTAAGTTCGGATAATGAGAGGCTGAACCAGGGCATGGGTGCAACAATACTTTATTAGAATAATAAAGGACTGAACGTGCTTGCCAAGCCTGGAACTGGCTCGCAGCGATCAGCGACTGGTTGGACCCCGCAGCCTGCTTTTATAGCTGGCTGCTGGGGAGAACCAGCCAATGAGAGAGGGCAACCGCCCCCGCAACGCGAACGGACCTGGGTGGGAACTTCTTTAAGTTCCAGGGACATAACAACCACAATAGAAGGTTGAGTTTTTATAAGATTCTCCCTACTTAAGGTTTTTTTAAAAAGTTATTTATTTCCTCTATATTATATATTTTTATAAACATTTCTATATTTTTAAAGTTATTATAAGACCTCTATATTCCTGTTTACTACAACTTCAGTGAAACAAGATTTGCAATTACATTTATTTTTTAAGATTATTTCAGAGGCAGGCTATAAAAATATAAATTATTGAATGAATCGTGAAACTGCTCAGTTTGATCATATATTTATTACTCAGATAAATAAGGGCTGAAGGAATGTTTTATTTCTATCTATGACCCAAGTTGGTGTAATGGTTAGAATGCAGTATTGCAGGCAAATACTGCCCACAGCCTGGAGTTTGATCCTCACCGGCTTAAGGTTGACTCAGCCTTCCATCCTTCTGAGGTCAGTAAAATGAGGACACAGATTGCTGGGGTGCAATATGCTGACATTTGTAAACCACCCAGAGAGTGCTGTAAAGCACTATAGAGCAGTATCAGGGGTGGGATTCTACTGGTTCGGCCTCGTTTGGATGAATTGGTAGCTCCGAAGATCATCTGGGAGTGAACCATTCGCTCCAACAATCAGCTGCTGGGCCTACCTGCCTGGCCTGGCTCCATACTGACCTTTATTTCCTGCTTTTGATGCTTAGCTGCCAATGGATTGCCACATGCCAGCTGTTGAAGACATAGGGAGAGTGCAGGAGTGCAGGAGAAGGTCAGTAGGTCACACATGCAAAGTGCACATTTGCCATGCACTCACACAAAGCATGCCCGCCAAGACACGCCCATTGAACCGGTAGTAAAACAATTTGAATCCCATCACTGAGCAGTATATACTGTAAGTCTAAGTGCTATTGCTACTGCTTAAAGCAGCTTTCTGTTACTTACTCTTGCTTAAAGCAACAGTCTCCACCCAACATGTTAGACCAATTCCAGTGTAATTTCCAGCTGGCATAACTTGTACATCTGAAGAAGCCTGGTTTGCATGTGTGGGAATTAAACAAGGAACTGAGAGGCGATCAGCAGGTGACAAACTGCATAAACTGCTTGCTTATATAAAAATTATTTTTCTTTTTATCACAAATGAAAGTCATGCTGATGATAAAATAAGCTCATTTACTCATGACAGACAGTTAAAGCTGGTCTATTGTTGGCCTTGATTTTTTTTTAAGAAATATGGTTTATAGAAGATGGTGAAGAAAAAGTCTACTGGAGATGGGTTTGTAGGTTAAAAGCAGCTCTTCCTCTGTTTATGTTGTGGTTAGCCGGCAGCAATGAGGTGGACGTTCCCGAAGTCCCTGTGCTAGGTGTGAGTGAGAGCAGGATGATTCATGGAAGAGCAGCACAGGCGATTTGGGAGTAAGAATGGTAATTAATGGCCCCTCCCTCTAGGGAATATAAGACTGGTTTCAAACGGCTTTTGCCTTTTCAAAAGGCAAACGTTCGGAGGACTAAGTGTGGTGATTACAGACTGATTTATTGGAAGATTTCTGCCAAGGTTTTTGTAATTGGACTAATTGGCTGCAAGCCATCTGTTATCTACAAAGAGGTTTATTTGTAGATTAAAGCTGTGAAAGTTGAGTTTATCTGGGTTTGCTCTCTGGGAATTTGGCTGGGTTAGAACAGTTTATAAGGCGAAGTGGGGAAGCAATGTCAAAATTTAACAGTTAAACTAATTATTTAATTAAAACATCGTCTTCCTTTAATGAATCCATAATCCCTTGCGGGGTGGAGTTGGGGCAATTGAATGGAGCTAACAGAGTGTTTACCAGCCGGATGCCTTTCCTGTCACCAATGCGGAGTTTTGTTCAGCAGATATATTCTCATTGTGCCCAGAGAAAGTAATATCTGCCTCTACCTAGGATTGAACTCACAGCCTCCTGATTTTGAGGTGAGAGTTCTACCTCTAGGCTACCATACCGCTCATAATTATTTAATTAAAATGATCAATCTAAAACACTTTCATCTGGCTTTCACTCAAAAGTAGTTTTATGCAGCCTGATTCTCTTTTGCAGAGTGGTTTTCAATCTTCTTAACTTCCTTGTTTACCGCTTTGGGTATCAAGGGAGATACAAAGTTCTGGCTCTTGCTCTTCTGACAGCCACAACCATTGTTAATTGATGTAGTTGTAAGTGTGCTTTGATGTATCTCCATCTTCTTCTGGGTCTGCCTTGAGTTCTTCAAACTTCTCTTTTTGGACATGCCTTGTATGGTATGGAATCCCACTACATTCTCTCCAGGTGAGCAAACCATTTTATTTGCTCTTTTTCTATGTAGTTCAATTCTGATTTTTCCTCTTATGGTCTCTTTTATCATTTTGTTTCTTCTGGTCACACCAGCAATTTTCTTCAAACATCTTATTTCCGTGATTTTTGATATGCCACTAAAAGATGAACATTTCTTTAGGCCAATCAAAGTTGTAGGCACCTGTTATGTGGTGATTTGGGGAAAAAGAAATGATCTTAAATGATGCTTAAAGAAAGCATCCCAATGAGACCTAAGGGGCACCTTCTTTGGGATGTCTTGATAGTCTATTTCTCCTTGGAATAGCCTAGGATCTTTCCCAAGTGATATAATTTGGCTCAGAATTCATACCATGAGAGTAATATATAAGGAATGAATGCAAGCAATTAATTTTAAAGTTTTTAAAAATTTCCTATAAATAATTACCTACAAGCTATTCGTAAATGTAACTAGCATCTATAAATTAGAAGGAGTGAAACAGCAATTGTGACAGTATGTTACAAAACTATCTGGCCCATGGTTCCAATTCAAATGTACAGAGTTATGATGAATGATTATCAGTAATAAGTCTAAAATGCAGCATTTAAATAAACATGACACAAACCAGGGCTGTGAAATTGAAGTAGCATTGGTATATCTGCAGGTAATTAATACAGCATGGTGAGCATCAGTTCAAATGGCCTAGTTCATTATAATGTCACGCACACTTAATGAGCCAAAATGTTTACAGTTTAGATGCTAATTTTGAGAAGGGGGGAAATAATGCAGAAATTGCCAGCTTCCTTCATGCTCCAAACTTTAAAGAAAATATTGGAAAATCCTACATAAATTCAAACCACGCACAATATAAGGTGCTGATTGTTACCTTTAAAGCATGGCACAGAGCCAACTTACTTAAGGGACTGATATCTCCAAGGGTTTCTACCCATCCCATCAAATCTGACAAGCACCCTGAATTGCCTGTAAGGCAAGCTTTTTTGGGAGGAGAAGAAGGAAAGCATTAGTTTCAAACTCAGCCAACTAAGAATGGCTCTAAGGCTGTCTTAGCAACTGACTGGGGATTAGACAGAGGTGGTGTCTTGAGAACACATCCCTCAAAAATAGTTGAAACAGTTGAAAAAGCATCTTCATGTCTCAGTAAGACCACACCTAGAGTACTGCATCCAGTTTTGTTCACCACATTATAAAAAAGATGTTGAGACTCTAGAAAAAGTACAGAGAAGAGCAACCAGGGTGATTAGGGGACTGGAAGCTAAAACATACAAAGAACGGTTACAGGAACTGGGCCTGCCTAGTCTAGTAAAGAGAAGGACCAGGCGAGACATGATAGCAGTCTTCCAATATTTGAGGGGCTGCCACAGGGAGGAGGGGGTCAAGCTATTTTCTAAAGCGCCTGTAAGCCAGACAAGGAATCATGGATGGAAACTGAACAAGGAGAGATTTAACCTGGAAATAAGGAGAAACTTTCTGACAGTGAGAACAATCAACCAGTGGAACAGCTTGCCCTCAGAAGTTGTGGGAGCTCCATCACTTGAGACTTTCAAGAAGAGATTGGACTGCCATTTGTCAGAAATGGTGTAGGGTCTCCTGCTTGGGCGGGGGGGGGGTTGGACTAGATGACCTACAAGGTCCCTTCCAACTCTGATTATCTGTTATCCATTAATCAGGATATGAGGATAAGCCTGCTGTCCCACTCTGTTCTCTTTTATTGGACTACATCATGAGGCAAGTTGTATAACCTCCTGTCTGTATGTGGATTTGTCGTTGTTTCAAATGAGACCAATCACTGTTGTGTCAGCAGCAAACTTCAGTATTTTAACAGATGGATCGTTTGAGATGCAGTCATTGGTATATAGGGAGAAGAGAAGTGGAGAAAGCACACAGCCTTGTGTGGGGCCCTGTGCTAATTGTACAGGTATCAGGTGTGATTCTGCCTAGCTTCACCTGCTGCTTCCTGTCTGTTGGGAACCTTATGATCCACTTACAAGAGTGTTCAGGTACCGCTAGTTGGTTTAATTTACTTAGAAGAATGTTTGGAATGATGATATTGAATGCTGAACTGAAGTCTACAAAGAGGACCCTTGCGGGATGTAATGCAGAGCCATATTAACAATATCATCTGTTAATACCAAGCATCTATTTGCTTGGTATGCAAACTGCATGGGATCTAACAGTGGATCCGTGATGGTTTTCAGGTGGGACAGCAGAAGCCTTTCAAAGATTTTCAGACGTTGGAGCAACTGGTCTGTAGTCATTCAGTTCCTTGATGGAGGGCTTCTTTGGCATTGGGATGACTACATTCCCAAAATAGCTATTAAGAACTATTTGCCATCTCTGATACTACCTTTCATCTGCTTTCACACAAGACTGAAATTTGCAGCCAGTTCACATCATCCTCAAATTTGCTGGTTTATGGTTGGGCTTAGGTTGGAATTATTTCAGTATACCATTAACAGCAAGATGACAACCAGCAGCAAGGTGGGTGGACTCAATTATACAGGTAATCGATGTGCCAATGGAAGATCTAAATGATCAGACCAATACTAACTTGATGGCACATAATCAAAATTTAAAAAAAAATCTATGCATATATTTGAAAATGGATTTGTTTGAAGCAATTGAATGCAATTTTTCAGCCACAAGTAAAAAATATAGCTTACAATTAAAAAAGAAGATTGTTCCCATTGTCTTGCAGTGGAATAATCATCTAAAAAAGAGGGAATGCACACATTCCCCTTCTTGAATCACTCCCCAAACTATTTAGTCTTTTAAAACATTTCTGTTGAACCTTGCAAAATTTGCCTAACTTTCTTTCAAGTAATGGGCGACAAAGCCACATATTTTGAGGCTGATCTTGAATAACAGTGGCATGAATACATTTCTAGAGAGAGGAGGGGTGCTACTTTCACACTGCTGTAGCAAGATGCCCCTCTCTCCCTGATTCTATTGAAGCTCAGTATTATTAAAGATGGTTGGAATGTACAGACTCAAGATGTCTATAGAGATTCTCAGTCATCCAGGTCATCGTTGTCCAACAAATGCTTTTTCAAGTGGCAACTGGACTTTCTGGTTTTTCTCTGAAGACGTTTCACTTCTCATCCAAGAAGCTGAAGAAGTTTCTTGCATGAGAAGTGAAACGTCTTCAAAGAAAAACCAGAAAGTCCAGTGGCCTCTTGAAAAAGCACCTTTGGGACTACAGACTCAAGAGTGCCATATATACTGATGCTGATACTGCGCTGTGAGCAATAATACTGTAGCATCACCACTATTGTTACTACTCTATTCAAAAGAATGAGTTTCCTCAAACATTAAGTTGTTACTGTTCCATATGGGACCTGTAGATCATTAATAAGTGAGGATCTCCATTAACCTAGGAGACTTCTGATCACTTGGCTGTCAGAGGTATTAACTTGCCATCTAAAGGACCAATGAGTTTAGCAAATTGCCTTCTTGTTAGCTGCTATCTTGTAGCTGTAAAATTACCCCCCAAATAACACATCCAAAAGACCAAATTCCTAATTTGTGCTCAGTTATGAAGCATCACCACTTTAGCATCAAAGAGCTTTAAGAGAGCAATCATTTATAGTGTGTGTGATTCAATTATCTCTGCACACTGGTGTGTGTATGTTGCAGCACACTGGGGAACTTTGGCTCTTTCTTAAGCTGATATGTCAATATGCAACTTCAGGGGATGTGTGTGCGTGTAGAACTTTGCACCTGCAAAAATTATGCCATTTGCCAGACTATACCTTTGTTAACTGGAAATGGAATAAGAATTCTGTTTTGTTTATGTTTTGGTAAGAACTTGAGCTTTTTAAATGAATCAAAACGGAGAGGTTCATCCATCCAAGCAAAGCACTTAAAAGGCTTTGAGTGTGAATCAGTGTGATTTCTAGAACAGGGTTGTCATCCTTTTCTTTTGACAAATACATCATAAGTCAGAATGATGTGATAGGCACAACCAACACAGGGTTCTCAGGATTGAGAACAATGTAGCAATTACAAAATTTGATCAGTACAGAGAGGGGACAATTTAGATACAGGGAGGAAGAGGGTGAGAGAGATAATATATACAGTAGACATACAGATAGAAACAGTAAAACATTTATATTTCTTCTTACACTCAACATATTTGAAGTGACAAACATTCAAATGGTGGTGATGGGAAAGACAAAAGTGACACTTTCATCCTTCCTGCAAACCTGACAGATGAGAGCTGTTAAATCTCCTTTAAAGGGTTTCAACATAAAAACCCAGCCTTGTTAGATAATAGGGCTCCATTGGAGTACTTCTTTTTAGTAAAGAGTTTCTCCTTGGATTCAAGTAAACCTTATTCTTTGCTGCTTTGCCCATTGGGTATTGGGCCACTGTCACTGGAACTGCAGTCTAAAATATTGTGAGGTTTTAAGAAGAATGAAGAAGAATACTAATGAAATATTCTGCAAAAATACAACATGCAAACTGTCAATCATTTCCATATGAAAATTCCATTCCCTCCTATGGAAGGCAGCCAGTGCAGGAATGGAGAGAAGCAAACTCTTAAGCAAGATTTCAATCTGCTTCCATGGAGCAATCAGCAGGGAAGAGATATAGTTGCAAAGAAAATCCCCAGGCTGGTATCAGTTCTCAACCTTCTATTGCTCAATGAAGTCAATCTGGCACATTAGTTAAGGAAATAGTCTAGGATTTGGGAGACCCACGTTCAAATCCACCTGCAGCCCTGGAAATTTACTGGGTAACTAAACATTCCTAGCTTAACTCATCTCACTGAGTTACTATTAAGGGACACTGGAAAAAAGCAATCCTGTTGTAAGCTGCATTGAACCTTTAGATGAATAGTGGAATATAAATCAATCATACAATAAATAAACAAGTTTATACTGACACTGACTTAAGGAATATTATTACTGTAGCTGAGAAACCAGCAAATTTAAACATAGAAGACAGTTCTACCTATCTTCAACTGAATTTGTCCAAAGCCACATGAGACCACCTCCTTCAATTCAACACTATTAAGACTTGTAAAAAGGGGATGGATTTTTTATGTGGGCATTATAAGACATGTGATAACATGAATTAGTCTTATACAGCTATAGCTTTCTTTTTATTTCAAATCCCTATCATCCATCTATCTACCTACCTACCTACCTACCTACCTACCTACCTATCTAATTATCATCTATATCTACATAAATTTTGTGAAAAGTATTCTAGTTAAGGATCTAAGTAGGATATTGAATTCTATTCATAAAATATGGATTTCCTCATTTTATGAATCTATCAAGCATGGAGCATGGCAAAGGAAAAAAAAATTCTGATCTTAAGTAATGGATCCAGGATATGGTTTGGTTATCTACTTTTGAAAAGTCTCTTTGTTCTAAAAACTACATATTCTAAAATGTCTCTGTATGCTGCAGATTTAACAAGTTTAAGGACTTAATTTTATATTATTTATATTTTCTCCTTTTTTGTCATATTTAGTTTATTTCAATCACTATAACACCTTTAGGTTGTCTCTCTACATTGCATAATGTACCAGGGATAGTGTTGTGTGTGTTTCTTTTTACTTTTTGGTATTTTATTCTTAAAACATGAATAAACATGTACAGATTTTTAAAAATATGTTAAAGTCTGGATAAGGCTTGTGTGGGTATCCATTTCCTATAGGCTGAGTGTCTGCTGAAGGCTCTAATAAAAAAGAAATTAAATGACTTGCCACATTATACTACCAGTCTTCCATCTCCGGTGTTCAATTTTCCTTTTTTTAAACTTCTGTTTAACCTAATATCAATAGATGTATGGGAGAAATCAATTTACCCAGCACTGTGATGTGAGCCCATCCTATTTCTCTTTTACATCCCTTTAGACTGAATACATCTCTAACTCCTTGAAATTTAGCTGCTGAGTTGATTGACTGTTCAACATAAGGTGGATTAAGCATCCTGCAAAACCGAGGACAGTTTGCTTGAACGGTTATAAAGCATTTGTTGCAAATGTGAGGCACTGCAACCGTTTAAAACAGGCAAGCAAAATATGTGTTTGTTAAACATTCGCTAGACTGTGTAATGAAAAAATATACAGTGTCACGAAATGCTACTCACCTTATTGTCCTTCTGGCTTAAAAGGACCCAATGTGATAAAAAGGACCGGTTTATACAGTAGCTGGGGGAAACTTAATAAATGACAGGGAGAGAATTTTCCTGCTCTTTTCCTGCAAATCTTGCACAGTTGGATGAATGAGAATTCTTCTTTTAGAAATTCTTGTAAGGGAGAAGAGTTCTAAGGACATTTTCATGGTAAAATGTAATGGTTTTGTTCTTGACTATCCAGTGGTAAAGTATGTTTTTGCATTGTAAAAATATGTCTTGAGCCTCATACAGCCTTTTTGGGCTTTCCCTATTTTAATTAAACCCCAAGGGAAAAAATTACAGAGAAAGTCATCTCAATGAGCTTTTTGACAGCAATCAGTTAGGGATTAACTTCTAAGTGGAGAATTTCTCCTTTCCTTTGAGACATTCTGAGAAACAATTTTCCTAGCTGCTCTGACCATGAAACTGATGGAAACTTTGGAAAGGCTACCCTAAAGTGAACTGCTAGGCAAACTGGAGTTCAGGGATATCTATGGGTGTCAAAAATGTAAAAATAGCACGATCAAAGTCCTGCTCCTTTTTATTAATTGTGAGGTTGGAGTTACTCCTTTTGACTTTTTGGACTCCTGCTGTGGACACTCTTTTTATAATATAATAGCTTCTGAATAGCGTCTGCACATACATTAAACTTAAACTTTCAACTGAAATTTAAGCAGCTCTTGACATTTCTGGGGAACTACACTTGAGCTTTCTGGTCTAGAACCTTAAAAGGTTACATTATTAAAACAAAACTTCCTTCACCTCTTTCAACATCTTTTCATGAGTATCTCAGAGTCTTTAACTATGCCTAAAGGTAAAGGTTCCCCTTGCACATACAGCTCTAGGGGTAGTGCTGTCCGAAGACATCTCCGTGGTCATGTGGCCGGCATGACTAAATGCCAAAGGCTGTTACCTTCCCACCAAAGTGGTCCCTATTTTTCTACTTGCATTTTTACATGCTTTCAAACTGCTAGGTTGGCAGAAGCTGGGACAAGTAACAGAAGCTCACTCCATTACGCGGTGCTAGAGATTCAAACCGCCGAACTGCCGACCTTTCTGATCAACAAGCTCAGCATCTTAGCCACTGAGCCTGTAAATATACCCTTGTAACTATACCCAAGACATGGCAAAAATATTCCATATTTGTCTGTGTAACTTAGCAAGAATAAACAGTGCATCTAATATCCCCTCTGCAGCTAACACTGTATTTAATAATCCCCTGCAACTAAATAACTTGCTACCCTGCAGATAATTAATTCCTCATCATGTGATTTTTATTTCTGGTTTGCTTTTCTCAGAGGTTTCAAAATTCCTTCAGGAGTGTGCCATCACATTTCTCCCCAAATCAGAATGGCAGCATCCGGGGTTTTTTTAAGGCTCCAAAATAAGACTGCATCATTATGCCAATTAAGCACCAGCTGAGCCCTCCATCAGATTAATTTCCTTGTCATCCTTACAGCACTTGAATTGTTGCTACAGTTCCTGCTTCAAGGCCATGTTCCTGATGCTCAACTTTTTGTAGCCAAACTATGGTGGGCAGTTTGGAAGGAGGGCAGAACTTGTTCTGAATATACCTTACAAACATTTTTAAATATTTGATTAACATCCTGGCATGGAAAATGCAAGATTTTCCCTTTTATAACACACAATAGAGCAAATGCTCATGAAGGTTGCAACAGACTGCCTAAGTCACCAAATTAATGGGAAAACTGTAGGATGAGCAGAATCAGAACACAGATGGGGCCCTTAGGGCAGAATTTGAATCCTGGAAGATCTTGAGAGCAGTTGAGTCACCTTTGGCAAGATGGGCAACGTACAAATTTAACATATAAATAAATAAATCTCAGATTTATGCTGTGAAACAATCATCCAACTAAACTCTGCTCAGCAGTGGGAATAGTAAATGTCTCTTGCAGCAGCTGTTGGCTTCTTTCTTAAAGACTTCCCTTTTTTTTCCTCAGAAAGACCTCAAAAGACAAAACCAGTATTTCATCCTGTTTAACCCTGTTGTTACAATAGAAAAGCATTATTCCATCATAAAAAATAGGTCATCATAAATTGTGCTTAATCTGCCTCAGTAATGAGGTCTGCAACTGATCATTTCTTACAGTTTTGATGCAAGAGAAGCTAAAGGAACATGATTGATAGAGTTTTCAATGCTGTTTTATCTTTTACTTAGCATCATTGTGAGCAGAAAAACAACAATCAACCCTAGAATCATAGAGCTAGAAGGGATCTTAGAGGATATTCCCCACTTTCAATTTTTATCTACTGGTTGTCAACTCATAAAACATTTTGTATACACGTTTTATAGTTGACAACAGAAAGAAGGGTGGGAGTTTCAAAGAGCAGGTGGCAGTGTGGAATCGAAAGTACATTCCATTCATATTTTCTTCAAACACTGATTAGATGACTGAAGCTTCTGCTGTGCAAAAATCTAATTGGAGAGCATGATTGATGACTCTTGGCTATGGACGTTTTTCATTGGATGATACACCCAGAGGGGTGGGGGGAAGAGCAGGATCAAGGTGACAGTGGGTTACGTGTCTCAGAGTTGGCTATGCCCAGGTAAATGCCGGATGAAGAATGTTATCTTCAAATAAATCTTTTTTAGTTTTGGGAATGTGGCTCGAGGCTCATGATTTAATTGGAATAACTGCCGGAATCCTGACATTGGTTCTGGTCTCATCCTCTGAGTAATAGCGAAGAAACCCACTCTTTCTTCTATGTGACAACTCTTTAGATATTTGAAAACTATTCAGAGTCAATTGGACTGAAGCAATGCATAAATTTCATAATAGCAATAGCACTTAGACTTATATACTACTTCACAGTGCTTTAAAGCCCTCTCTAAGTAGTTTACAGAGTCGGCATATTGCCCCCAACAATCTGGGTCCTCATTTTATTAACCTTGGAAGTATGGAAGGCTGAGTCAATCTTGAGCCAGTCAGGATCAAACTCCTGTCAGTGAGCAGAGTTAGCCTGCTAAACTGCTTTCTAACCATTGTGCCATCAGGGCTCATAATGAAAGAAAGGTACCTCCCCCACTCTTTACAAGTGCAGCAGAACAGATTTGGCTCAAAAAAGTCAAATTGTTGGACACAACCATGCAACTGAATCCCTGCCCCTTTTAACTTTATCACACAGATAAAAAAAGAGTGGGGTTGCTGTCAGGATTCCAGCGATTGCCCTAATTGAATCATGAGCCTCGAGCCAAGCTTCAAAAGAAACCAAAAGATTTATTAGGAGCAACATGTTCGACATTAACATGTATGAAGCCAACTCTGGCCTACGTAATTTAAGTCACCTGTGATCTTGTTTTCCCCCTCCCTCCTGGGTGTGTCATAAACCAGATTCTTCAATTAAGCACGTTCACAGGCTGGGTGTCATGAATCACGTTCTCCAGTTAAGGATCTTCAAGGGCAGAAGACCCAGTAACTTAACTACAATCTTTGTAAGATAAGTGTTGGAATGTACTTCTAATTTTAAACTGCCACACTGCTCCTTCAGATTTCCTCCCCCTCCCCTTGTTTATGGCAACTCTATAACAGGCATAGGAATGCTTTATGAGTTGACACAAGGTGGAGTTTTATTCTTTTGTCATGCCCATCATCTTGATTTTATTGGCCTTCCCTACAGGCAATCATGTTTTTCTGTATAAAAAGGTAAAGTATAATTAAAGTCAAGCTCATCTTGTGATAATTTCTCAAACATGACCATTAAGTTTTCTTGGTGACAATACTGGAGTGGTTTTCACTGCCTGGAGTTAAAATGAAAAGTGAGCATTCAATCTTGCAAATGCCCATCCCACCTGCTAGAGCTGTTAATCCACTGTGTTCTGGATGGCTTCCCATACCATCAAATTTAAACTTCTCTTCATGCTGCTTGAAAGCTGTACCCTCAGCCTCGCCAGCTGCAGAAGAGTTGGATGATGGATATGCTTTCCTTGTCTACACGTTCTGTCAGTCTCTGTCGCTTTCAAAAATAAAAAAAGCATGTTTAAAGGAAGGGTTGAAGATTTTGTTTGTAAGTGGACATGACAGGCATACAGCTTGCCAAATCATATCTGGGGGCAGGGGGTTTGTCTTGTCCAATGTTGTTTTGGATCATACTGATTAATTAGCTGGGCTGTTTGCACAAAAAGTTTGCTTCAAGGACTCTTAACAGGAATCAGGAGGAACAGCCTATGATAATGTCATTTCCATTGCCTTATTGGTTTTGGCAAGAGAGTAAAAGAGGAGGATTATATGTTTCCCTGTATGACATTGATTTTTAAAAAACAAATAAATTATGAAACGTCACCATGGTTTCCATTTCCATCTCTTGGCTCCTTTCAGAAACTTATGTTTCCTTCTCATTAACATGTAAAATAAATCCTTGAGCTTATTGAAGGCCTGGACCAGTGTTTCTTAACCTTGGCAACTTTAAAAGATGTGGATTTCAATTTTCACAATTCCCCAACCATCTGGGAATTGAAGTCCACACATTCTAAAGTTGCTGAAGATGAGAATAACTACCTTAGACTTAGAAATATAGGCTGAGGCAGATAGATGTTTTAAAAGAATTTTTGTCTTTTTTTAATCTTTTGTTCTAATATTATAGGAAGATAGGTAGGCCAATTTGTACCATTGATCTACCTTATAGTGCTTGCTTTAGTTTAGTTTAGTTAGTTTAGTTTAGTTTACTGTCATGGCACCTCGTACAATGAAATTAAATGCTCTCTTTAGTGTACATTATAACTATAAAACTAAAACACAAACACACATCCTTCGCATTCTATACAATTGAATTTAAAACTGGATATTGCATTAATATTGCACTATACAGTAGAATTCAATATAGTTACTGCCCTGGGGTAGAAGCTGTTTTTCAGGCTATTTGTCCTTGTTTTTATTATTTTGTACTGTCTGCCAGATGGTAATAGTTCAAAAAAAGGGTTCCTGGGATGAGATGGATCTTTGAGAATATTTTGAACTTTCTTAAGGCAGAGGGAGCTATAAAGCTCTTCCAAAGAGGGGAGAGGGCAACCAATGATCCTCTGGGCAATGACATTAACCTTCTGGAGTGCTATCCAGAGGTGGTATTCAGCAGGTTCTGACCAGTTCTGGAAAACCGGTAGCGGAAATTTTGAGTAGTTTGGAGAACTGGCAAATACCACCTCTGATTGGAGATTTTACAGTAACCTTCCCCTGCCATACCCACCAAGCATGCCCACAGAACCAGTAGTAAAAAAAAAAATTGAATCCCACCACTGCTGCTGTCCTATCTGCCACTGTGCAATTGGCAAACCATACGCAGGTGCAGTAAGTTAAGATACTCTCTATGGTACAGCAGTAGAAGGTCACCAGCAGTTTTTCATTAAGTTATTGTTTTCTGAGAAATCTCAGGTAGTATAATCTCTGCTGGGCCCTTTTGACCAGTGCTGCAATGTGAGTGCTCCAGGCCAGGTCCTCTTTTATGATAACACCCAGAAACTTAAAAGTGGCCACTTGCTCCACTCGATCTCCATTGATAACCAAGGGCTGGATGTCTGATCTTTTCCTTCTATAGTCCACTATAAGCTCCTTGGTCTTATTGGTGTTAAGGACCAAGTTACTGTCTCCACACCACGAAAACAACTGGTCCGCCTCATCTCAATAGGCAGACTCATCCCCTCCGGAGATGAGTCCCACCAGTGTTATATCATCTGCAAATTTAGTAATAGTATTATTATTTAGCTTTATTTTGCAGATATTTTATGAATAAAACTTCAAAAATTCCACCATCTGGGAACTTGGGGTTGCTTAGTTGCACTAAATTAGAAGACTGGGGATGTTTTTAACAATAAATACACAGATAAGCAATTGTATAAATAAATAACTCTCAGAGTCTTCTAGATCCTATTAATTCTGGATACCATTGTCTATGGCCAATTTTCACTGCAATACAGTATAGCATGAATGTGAAATGAGTGTATGTATGTATTTGTACAGTCTATGATCTTTTACTATGGAAACAGAAAGAGGTTAGAAACAAGCTAACAGCTAGAGGTATTTGAAGAAAGAGCTGGGTCTATTATCAAGCTGTCTATTTTCTAACATTGGTGATGCAAAATTTGAAAGAATGGCTTTTTTTTTCAATGGGGCATGTTGCCTAAAGCAATGTTGTCCTGTATGTGCATATATTTGTTCCTTAGGGTCCTTTATAGTCTTTTGGACATGGAAAAACCAATTATCTTCCATTGTTTTTGCCCATCTAGTATGATCCAGCAGAGTGGTTGCACCCCAGGTCACCTCCTTTAAACATTGTCATGTTCTGGGACCTTGGAAGCATGCCTTCTCAGTTGCATTGTTCACCTTCTGGAATAGCTCCCTTCCAATGATAAGGAATTGCCTTCTTTCCTAGGGTTCTGGAAAGCTTTGATAGCCTGGCTTAGGTTTGGAGTTTATTCAATGGCCTCTGTTTTGTTTTGTTTGTGCTGTCTATTGGAGGCATTGTGGCTCAGCCATTAAAGATACTGAACTTGTCAGCTGGAAATCTAACAGCCTAGGTTCAAGACCTGAGTGCCACATGACAGGTGAGCTCCCATTCCTTGCCCCAGCTCCTACCCACCCAGCAGTTTGAAAGCAACAGAGTTCTATGTGCTTAGGTCAGGCATGTCCAAAATCCGGCCTGGGGGCCAATTTTGGCCCGTTTTCAAATTTCGAGCAGTCCGCAGCCCCTTCTCCCTGCCGGCTCAGCCTGTCACTCATCCCTGCCAGCCGGCGTTTTTCCCTTCACTGCACAGCAGTAACCCTGAATGGTTGGCCCCCATACATTTCCACCTCACCAAATCTGACCCTCCCTGCAAAAAGTTTGGACACCCATGGCTTAGGTCTATAGTCATGCTGGCCACATGACTATGGAAATGTCTTTGGACAATGCTGGCTCCTGTGCCTAAGAAACAGAGATGAGCATTGTCTCCCTAGGAAAAAACTGGATGCGGAAACCTTTACCTATGCTATCTATTAGATTATTTTGTCTTTTGTCTGTATAAATTCAGTGTTTTTAGCTGTTTTCATGTTTTTTCTAGTTTTGTATACCACCTAAAGTCCATTGGGGTTAGGTACCATTAAACGTAACTAACTAAATAAATTTATTCCTATCATAAATTATCTGTTGGTTCTCAAAACAGTTAAGGGACTTTGTCAGCATTATCAGAAGTAATATAACTGCTTCAATTATGTACAAAAAAGAACAGATTGCTTAAGAGTTATTTGTTTTGACATCTATTTTGCCAAACTAACAAACTGATGATAGAATAGGCAAAAAAAAAAAAAAAAGCTGGCTAGAAAACTGAACAAATTCAAGAGGGGCTAAATCCAAGAGGGTTTGGAGAATGATACGTTGCTCTGAACAAGAGAAGAATTTTTCAGGCTGTGTATTTGATGTACTGGCAGACAATGCACAAGAACTAAACTAATGCATGGAAATTACAAGGAAGATGATTTCAGGGAAATATTAGGAGGAGCTTTCTCACGGGAAGAATTGTTAGCCAGTGTTGACTGAGCAGGTTTTGATAACTTCTGGAGACATTTCTTGGACCTTTTGCTCAGCATGCTGAAACTGCAAATATTGTAAGTGCCATGGACTGATTAGATTTGTATCTTCCCTTTACTTTAAAATGCTGTGACTCAAAGATACTGGACAAAACTGTAGATTTTATGCAATCAACATATGTGGTTATCTAAAAAGCAATCCATTCAAATGATGTAAGGCATCCAGAAAGTATCCATGATATCAATCACTCCAAGACATTTTCTCTCCAACTGATTTATTTAGGAACAGATCTGGCATGTCAAAGGCAATTTCCCAAAGTGAAAGTTTTTTGTGTGCTACACAGAATCCACCTTCTCTCCTCCCTTCTCTCCTCCCACTTCTACACTTCATAAATCACGAGAACCAATTAACTGCCACTGGAATTTCTTAATATGACATACAGAATAACCTTGAACTTTTCAACTCCTCCAACTCTCTTAAAAATATGTGGCAGCTGAATTTCAAAGCTGACAGGTGTCCCCCTTGAAAATTCCTCCTCCTAAAGGAAAAGAAAAAAAAAACATACAGGGTTTAATACATTGTCCTTAACCCCCTCTCCCCCCTCCATGAGGACCCTTCAGTTTGTGGGGAAAATCCTCATGGAATTGGTTAACCAATTGATCAGCATGAACAACCCAACTCTTTACCCAACTGGCATCTGAGAGGGGGTATCCTTTCCATAAGACCAATCGGCCACGGTGTAATCTAGAATTGAGAATTTTTTGAATCTCATAATGTGTTTCCCCCTGTACCATTAATGGTTTAGGGGGAGCGATTGGCAGTGGTTTTATCATTGATGCAGTAGCTGGTTTGAGTAAACAACAATGGAACACCGGATGAATTTTCCCCAACAGTCGAGGAAGATTTAATTGACTGGGTTGATTATTTTTGAAATTGGAAATGGACCCAAGAATTTTAGACCCAGCTTCTTACTGGGCAGTTTCAACCTAAGATACTTGGTCAACAAATATACTTTGTCCCCCACTTTAAAAGGCAGTTGAAGGGATATACGTTTATCTGCCTGTTTTTTATAATTTTTTGCAGCTTCATTTAAAGCTTTTTTTGTATCTTCCCACCCTTTCTTTAATGAGTTCATCCATTCTGTTAGGGACATGGATGAGAGAGGCTGTCTAGGTAATTCTGCCATTGGGACAAAATCCATTCCAGTGTTGATTTGGAATGGAGTCAATACCCCATGCTGCTATGTACTGCATTATTGTAAACAACCTCTGCAAAAGGTAATAACTCAGCCCAATTTTCTTGTTGATAATTTACATAGCATCTAATGTATTGTTCAATCATGGTGTTAGCTCTCTCCGCTGCTCCATTATAAGCAGGAAGAAAAACTGAGGATAACCCTTGAGAGGAACCAATGGATTTCAGATATTCCCTCCAAAATTTTGCAGTAATGTGTACCCCTCTGTCTGATATTACTCTACGAGGTACTCCATGTAGTCTATAGACATGTTTCATGAACAGCTTTGCAAGCTTTTTTGCAGATGGAAGTCCTTTGCAGGCTATAAAATGGTCCTGTTTAGAGAATAAGTCAATTATAGTCCAAATGATCGTATTCCTTTCACTCTTAGGTAGTTCAACAATAAAGTCCATTGCGATTTCTTCTCAAGGTTCGGTTAGTTCAGCAACTTGTTGCAGGAGGCCAGGTCGTTTTTCCAGTTCTGTGTTTCATTGTGGCACAAATTGAACAACTTTTTACATAGTCCTTGTCATCTGATTTCATTTTTGGTCAGAACTGTCTTCTCAGTAAATTTAGGGTTTTTAGGAATCTGAAGTGGCCTCCCAGCCGGGAGTACTGGCTGTGCTTTAGTACCAGTGGTCTTAGGGGTTGTGGCTACATAAAGCTTAGTCCCTTTCCAAGCTAGTCCATCATTCATTGTCAACTCAGTTTGATGGTCCAAGAAGCAAGGATTGGTCAATAGGGCCATTTTCAATTCTGCAGTCAGCTTATCTTCCAGGCGTTTGGGGTTGTGGTTGGCTTGGGCTCAAGTGGTCACTTGGCCTGCCAACTGTGCATCTGAAATTAAGACTTGTACTATTTCCTCTCGGTAGCTGTCAAACTGAGGTTTCTGGACAGAGCATTCACCAGTACATTTTTCCCTCCGGGGATATATTTAATGTTGAAATTGAATCGCTTGTTTGGGTGGACTTGTTTGGGCAATAATCTCCTAGGGGTCTTTAGAGCCTCGAGGTTCTTATGATCAGTCCATACCTCAAAGGCCTCTGGCGCTCCTTCTAGAAAATGCCTCCAAGTCAATAAAGCCCTTCATACGGTGAATGCTTCTTTCTCCCAGACTGCCCACCTTCACTTTGTGTCTGTCAGCTTTTTGGAAACATAAGCACATGGCATCAGTCGGCCTTGAGAGTCTTTCTGCAGCAAAACGGCTGCCACCGCTACATCACTTGCATCTGTTTGGACAATAAAAGGATTGATCGCATCTGGGTGCTGGAGGATGAGCTCAGCTGCAAAGAGGTGTTTTAAGGTCTTGAAAGCTTTCTGACAGTCCATACTCCAAGCCAGGGGTTGATTCGGCTTTGGTTTGGTGGGTGACAGGCCTGTTTTTAATAGCTCTGACAACGGGAGGGCAACTTCAGCAAAGGACGGAATGAATTGTCTATAGAAGTTGGCAAACCCCAAGAAACTTTGAAGTTGTTTTCGGGTTCTGGGGGGTTGCCAGTCCAGCACCACTTTCACCTTTCCAGGGTCCATTTCAATCTCCAGGTTGGCTATTCGGTAGCCTAAATAATCCAGCGACTCTTTGTGGAATTCGCATTTTGAGAGTTTTACATATAATTTGATGGCTAGAAGTTTTTCTAGAACCTGTTGAACCAATTGAACATGTTCTTCCATGGTTTTGCTGAAGATAAGGATGTCTTCTAGGTACACAAGGACCCCCTGGTAAAGGTGCGGGTGTAGCACCTCATTGATGAGCTGCATAAACACTGCAGGAGCACCCTGAAGTGCAAAAGGCATGACTTTACAGTTACAGAATAACCTTGAACTTTTCAACTCCTCCAACTCTCTTAAAAAAATGTGGCAGCTGAATTTCAAAGCTGACAAATGAGCCTTTCAGATTTTGTCTGATATCAGTGACTACTTTGTCTCTCTTACAGAGGTGGTATTCAGCAGTTTCTGAACAGTTCTGAAGAACCGGTAGTGGAAATTTTGAATAGTACAGAGAACTGGCAAATACCACCTCCGACTGGCCCTGCCCCCATCTATTCTCTACCTCCTGATTCCCAGCTGATCAGCTGGGCCTTCTTTTGTTACCCTGCACAGGAGAATGGAGCTGGAAAGCAGGTTAGTGGGGTGGGGAGGGAATGGGATTTTGCAGTATCCTTTCCCTGCTCACCAAGCCACACCCATAGAATTGGTAGTATTTTTTTTTGAATCCTACCAGTATTCTCTTACATAAGGAAAATGGAAAACCCCTTCCCTTTTGTCTTTTTTTCTTCACCATCACTACTTTAAAACTTTAAAAGCTTCTTTTGGTGTTCCCATTTCTGTATTCCTGCTGTCAGCCACCTTTCCCTCTGCTTCTGTATGAGCCTTGCTAAGAGAAACTTAGCCCGAAAGCGTTGAATCAAAATTCATCTTGAGCCCTAGACAGAATCCCCTACCCAACCCAACAAAGTGGAAGGCTGTTTCAGATGGCTCTTCCAAATTCCTGGTTCACTTCAAATGAGAAGTATAAGAACTGCAGAAATGTTACTCCAGCAATGGGCCATCTCCGAAATGCAAATAAAACTTCCAGATGGGTTTCAATCCGTCTTTTTCTTTCTCTCATATATATGGCATTAAGAATTAATACAATCAATCAGTAGAAAAGAAATAAAAATAAAAGAAGACCATAGATTCATATTCTGGAGTCAAATGGTGAAGAAATATTAGATAATCATAAGGCCTGTGGAAAGGCAAAACAAACTCCAGCCTCCCAAGCGAGACTAATTGCTGTGATTTATTAAGTCGTTGCCTTGCCAGCAACATAAACTAGTATTCAAGTCATGAAGAAATTAATCCCTTTGCTTACAAAGTAATTATTTCCTTTCTTTCTTTTGTTTTGAATTATTTGTGTTATCCGCTGCAGTGTTACACACTCAGAGGCAGCCATCATTAATGGTTATAGCAGTCTAATCTCAAAGCAGGTCATGGTCCATGTGACCTTCTATATGGAGAAGTATCCGAGCTTATTAAGTGCTAAAGGCACAATAAATCACCCTTAGACCAGCAGTCACCAACCAGTGGGCTGTGGCCTACCGGTGGTCTGCAAGAAAATTTTGGTAGTCCACAGAGAAATGTCACCCCCAGACTACCCCCCAAAGCAATTAATCCATGCTGGGCAGGAACACAAGGCTGCCCAGCCCACATGGCCCGCAGGAACCCACCCTGCTGACTCATTCCTTACCTGACAAGTTGCTAAGTTGCTATTTTTCCTTTTTCTGACCATCAGCTGTTCTGCTGTGCCGGGAGATTTAAATTAACTAAAAAGCAGGAAATCATTGGATTCCTTGCTTTTTAGCTAATCTTTAGATCTTCAGCTCTGCTTTTAAGCAGAGCTGAATCTCCCTTATGATTGAAGGTTCTATTAATCAGTTGCAGACTCAGATAGCTGATGGCAGAAACACAGATCTCTCTACGTGAATCTGTGATTCTGTGAGCAACTCAATCTGTCTGCCTGCTTTGCCCCATTTTGGGTAAGAGATGCTCCTTTTTATAAAAAAAATCTATATTTATATAAATATTTATAATATTTACATACAAGCCATGCCCAGTCAGTAACATGACCACCAAGCCACACCGGCAAATTAGGCCACACCCACAGAACTGGTTGTTAAGAAATTTGAATCCCACACTTGCCTCTGTGTGTTTGTGTTTGTGTGTGTGTGTGTGAGAAGGGGGGGGAAGGGAGGGAGGGCCAGAGGTTAGATCAGATCTCTCTCTCTCTCCCTCCCCCCCTCCCTCCCCCCTCTCTCCTACCAACGTCAGCAAACCACCCTCAGTCAAAATTCATATTAATGGTCCCCGGGATTTAAAATTATGAGTTTGGTGGTCCCTGAGGTCCAAAAGGTTGGGAACCCCTGGTATAAAACATTTGCTAGCTTTTGTTATTTTCTTGGGTCCCTATTGACTGGCTAATTCTGAAACCCAGACAGTCCCTCCCCTGTTTTTAAAAAACATACAAATGATAACTTTTAATACAAACACCACAGTCAGTGATTTATTATAGGTCCCCTTGAGACATAAAGTCAGTTCTTTCCAGTATGTCAGCCACAGAAACTATGTACCAAAATTCCTCTAGGACTGCAGGAATGGATACATTGCACAATTAATTAAATATAAAAAGAAAAGAAAAAACAGAGAGCAATGTATAATAAAAAGGGTGTAATTAGAACAGTAAAAATAAAGTCTGGGCTACTTTAACCATTCACCATTTTTCTCAGTCCTGTTCTTAATGAAAACATTCAGACTCCTGTCACAAGATCATAAGGCTGAATCTTATTGTACTACCTTTAATAAGTACCCAGCTGGTTAGGAACCAGAAAAAGAGGCTAGCCACTTCTCAGAACTTCATTTAACAAGGTGTAAAAAGCAATCTTTTGCTAGGTCCATAGTAGCATCAAAATAGTACTTGTTAGATCAAGTTTAAAGCAGAACAATGCAATACATCCAATATGGACACAGCTGTTCTTCAAAAAAAAAAAATCTTTTTATGTCCTAGTGCAAAGGTTGAATTGTAATGTCCAATTAGATATCCCATGACAATGTATCAATTGAGTGTGCTGTCTAGGTGTTAAAAGAGTTATTGTTAGAAGAAAGGCTTAAAAAAAGTTCCCTCTTCATTTTGCGTTCTTGTAATATTTTTCAACTTGTTTTGACTGCTTAAACCAGCATTTTTTCAAAGTTGCAGCTTTAAGAAGGTGGATGGGGAATTCTGGGATCTTAAAATCACATCTTAAAGTCACCAAGTTTGAAAAATATTGCTTTAAACCATTGCAAAGAACTCTAGACTTTGTCTATCTCTCCAAAAGCAACATAATTCTATAAAACCTGAACAGAAAAGGACCTTATCTGGTATGGAAGAAGAAACCAGAAAAGGAAATCATAGGTTGGATGGGTCATTTTGGAACATTTGAGTCCAAACTCTGATCAGTTGGCCTTCTAAGATGCATCTATCTAGTTTCTCTCCTAGCAAAGGGGAGAAATTCTTCATATTCTTAGATAATTTCTTCCATATCTTAAAATTCAGTTAACACTTCACATCTTGTACATCACCTTAAATTGTATTTGGCTTTGCAACTACTTTTATTATAGACATTTATTGATCATAATATTAAGACAGGTTCACACAGATAGCGACATAATGCACCTCCAATTTAAGAAGAAACTTGTGTTTTCCTCTCCTCAATATTTATACAATGCACATATCAAAACTATATAATTGCACAAACATATTCAAAAAGTTTTTTGAGCTAATCTGTCAGACTAAGTCTATTGAATTTATATAAAAAGGAATGGGGTGTGTCTCACTCAAGTGGGATTGGCCCGTACCACTCATGCCAGCAGAGGAGGTATGCTAGGAGTCCCATCAGCCCATCAGCCCAATTATTCCAGCGGCAGAGTCCAGGAAGAGGGCCTTCTCTGCTGTTGCTCCTGCCCCATGGAACATCTTGCCCCCCCGCTTCAATGTGAGATTGGTCTCAAACTTCCTATCTTTTTGTAAGGGCCTAAAGACATGGCTTTGCCAGTCGACTTGGGGCCCCAATGGGGGAACAGTACAATGGAGGTGGTTGGTTGAGTAATAATAGATCCTACCTTCCCCCCACTCCCCCCACTCTTCCCATGTGTCTTGGGTTTAAAGGTTTGACTTCAACTTTTTATATTTTAACTTACATAAGCCACCCAGAGCTACCAATGGTAAGATGGGTGTCCAATAAATTTTATAAATAAATAAATGGGGGAGGGGGAAGCAAGGAAGATGCTACTGAAATTTCATTCTAATTTATTAGTATTAACCAAGAATTTAAAAGATAATATTTACTCTTTTAAAAACCGATTTTTTCTCAAGAAAGTTCAGATTTCAAACAGTATATTGAACCTTTGTTCAATTGTGCAAATGCAGTATGCTCTTTTCACCTGCATTCTTTAATACAAAGATCAGAACAGTTTCTATTAAGCCCTGTAGTTATTTTATTGGAACTGAAATAAAGCAACATTAAAAGAAGGACCTGCAGAAGCACTGCTCTAGAAGTTATGAATATTTTCTTCAGATTCTTGAAGGAGAGGGGTGATCTAGTCTGGAATTCATGATGAGCCACATAGCTCCAGCTCCAATTATCATGACATTTCTTGGAGGAAAAAGATTTAATTTAATGTAATTGAGCCATGATGTGGAAGCCTATGGGTACTATATTATTAAATGAAAATCATTTTGTTGAATATTGTATCACACACAGGCACACACATGTACGTGTGTACGTGTGTGTGTGTGTGTGTGTGTGTGTGTGTGAAAGAGAGAGAGGGGGGAGGGAGGGAGGGAGGGAATAGCTTTTTCCTATGTCCTCCCACGGAGTTTCAACCAACTTTATTTGTCTCCAACTTCATGTGCTTTCCATACATTATTTTTCTGAAGCCTCTGCAACCCATTTATGGATCAACATATTTTATGCTACAATTGCAGCATTTCAAGACATGTTTTCTTTCCTATTTCATTCCTGAATTAAACTAAAATTATTCACATAGTCACTTGAATTTTTTTAGCCTTAGAACTTCCCAAAGGCATCATAGACAGGAATCTGTAATGAACAAGATAGCAGAATCTCATTTTAAAGAGCTCCTCTCTCAAATCATAATGCCATGAAAATTAGGAAATCTAGCATAATACTTTTCATCCAGGAGGAAAAGAATTGTTGTTAAACATTCCCTCTGCATTAAGAAATCTCTTCACAACATATCTGCATGCCATTTTTTAGGCAGGTGGATTGTTCTACTGGTGTTTCAGTGTACTCAATACCAGTATGATTTGATAAATCATTATCAAAAGCACAATTTTCCCCAAGTGTATAAAACAGCTAGGAATTTCACTTAACATTAAAACTGAGAGTTGCAGTGGGCAGGGCAATACAAGTAAGTTCTCCCTAATGACTATCTTGGATAGCAACAATTTGCAATTACAACATAGTACCTTTACAACCAATGTCGCAAAAGAAAGTAAAGTACTACATTTAAGTAAGAAAAACCAAATGTATAGGTATAGAATAGGTAGTACCTGGCTCATGTGAGAAGGCTCATGTAACTGTGAGAAGGATCTTGGAGTCCTAATGGACAATTTGTTCTGCAATTGCCAAAAAAGCCAACACAGTCCTAGCCTGCATTAACAGAAGGACAGAATCAAGATCATGAAAAGTGTTAGTATCTCTTGATAAGAGCACACTTGGAACCTTGTGCCCAGTTTTGGTCACTATGATATGAAAGAGATGTTGAGACTCTAGAAAGAGTACAGCGAACAGCAACAATGATAGTTAAAGGACAGGAAGCTAAAACATATGAAAAACACTTGCAGGAATTGAATATCTCTAGTTTAATGGAAATAAGGACTGGGGTGGTATGATAGCAATGTTCTAATATTTATGGGGCTGTCTAAAGAAGAGAGGGTCAACCTATTCTCCAATGCACCTGAAGGCAAGATAAGAAGCAACGGATGGAAATCAATCAAGGAGAGAACCATCCTAGAACTAAGGAGAAATTTTCTGACAGAATAATTAATCTATGGAATGGCTTGCCTCCAAAAGTGGTGGGTGAAGATTTTTAAGATGAGATTTTTAAGATGAAGGTTTTTAAGATGAGATTGGACAACCAATGGACTGAAATGGTACAGGTTTCCTACTTGAGTAGAGGGCTGGACTACAAGATCTCCAATTCTACTATTCTGTTGTGTTCTGAATATTTTTTTTTTCTTTTTCTGTCTTAGGTTAAGACAGCCAAAATATGTAGTCTGACAGCCAGATCTTTTATACGGGCTTTTGCTACTTTTGTCAAAATAAAGACACAGTGTTGTGTTATTGTGCACTCCTTTTGTACATAGAAGGGACACCACAGCAAATAGGTAGGACTTTTGCATTCTGCTACCCCTCACCCCTATGGATGCCACTGGGTCTGGTTTTGTACATACAGACTCTGGTGTAAACTCACTGTATGCAACACATTTGCCCTACAAATGCCTTGAATATTCAGCCTTATTTTGCAACTATTGTTGCAACTACTGTTGAATTTCACTACAATTCTCTACATATGAAATATTCACTTGTCCTCCTTTTCAATTCTCCCAACTTCACAAGCATATATCTACTGATTTTCCTTTTTCTTGCTTCTTCTATCCATTCAGTCTCTGGAGTCAGCTTTTCTATTAAATTTAAAGACAATACTGGAGGCAGAGAACAAATAAATAGATCAGAGGTGATCAGAAGTTCTAGACATCATTGTTTTTTTGGCAAAGTGAAGTTAAAACACAGCAAGAGTCAAATGATTAAATTGAAGATTTTTAAAATAAATAAATATATATATATATTTAATCATTTCATGACACTCAGAAATCACTCTTAGAGATGACTACTTCTCCCTGCTTCATGATAGGGCTTCCCACTAGAGACAGTTTAATAGCAAAGGAAGACACTCACACAAAAGAGTAAAATAAGGATGAAGAAGAGTATCATGGAAGAGGCAGCAATTGGTATATGTTGTCCTGAAAGCAAATGCTTCCATAAGACAGAGCTTGTATGCTCTCAACCACTCCCCACCCCCACCCCCATTTAAATGTTCATGCTGTCTATGTCCAGTAAAGACTTCCCGATGATTTTGGAATGTGAATTATGACATTTGCTTTGTTTTGCTAAGTGTGTTAGCAGAAACTCTAAGCAACAAACACATTCATTAATTATATCATCCTGGCATAATCATTATGGCTTTGCCTGGTCTCACTGGAAGACAGCTGAGCAACTCATAACAAATTATGACACAAAGCATCTGCTGGTGTTAATCAAGTTTCCCTCAAAAAAGTCAGCCACAGTCTTGATTAGGCTCTGGGGCTTTGCCAGCAATGTACTTTCCCCCTCATATATATTCATTTCAATAGCAAGAAAGTTGATACTAAAATGTTCAAAATTAATGACAGCAAGAATAATAGAAAGGCAACACGTGACTCTGGAGTTTTGCTAAGCTCGTGTACTTCCAAAAAGGGGGGGAAATCTTTGCAAAAATTAAAGTTTTAGTTTTAATTTTCAGGTGCACCTGAAGAATGTATAATGTATATCCCCTTCCTGTATATTGTTCCAGTTTTAGTATATGTGCTGCCAAAGTGAACATGAGAATTTGATTTGGATGGCTGTATTCTTTAAAACAAAGCCCTAAAACTACATTCTTTTTATGTCTACTGGCTAATATGAACCCCATATACTCAGCTAACAAAGACTAAAAGTCAGGATGGGATGGACTTATCTATCAGAGATATACATATAGAAATAATCTTCATTTTAATTTGTTTCATTGTTTCTTTAAAAGTTTTGTATAGCTACCCATCTTTAAAACATTATTTTGGGCAGTTCACAACAATAACAGCAAAGCCCCATGACTAATCTTCCCCCATAAACCATAAAAGTATGTTGGCATTTGAAGGTTTGATTTGGCAAATTCCCACTTTATTTTGATGCTTGTCTTTGAATGATCAACTGGTTGGTCTCCATTGGTTTTTTATCCAAAACATGTTTGTCCAACCTTTTGGCTTGCCTGGGCCAGACTGAATGAAGAGGAATTGACTTGGACTGCATATAAAATATCTAATATACTTAATGTATATACTGTAAATAACAAACTTCCTTTTAAAAATATTTTTATTAAAATATTTTGGGGCCACATTACTAGCTGCCCAGGGCTGCATGCTGCCCATGGGCCCCGTGTTAAAGATGCCTGATCTAAAAGTAACCAAACCCATCTGCTTCTTTGAGAAATAAATAAATTCTGGACGACAAATCGGATGAGGCAATTGTTTGTTCTCTTCAAATGTGGCTTAGTTTTTCCAAGGATCTGTTGGGAAGGATCACTTTTTTACGATGAAATCAAGAAAACGACAAAGATGTCAGAGGAAAATAGGGAAGAGAGGCAGTAGAAAATTGAGGAAAAAGACTCCCTTGTCAAGCCAAGTATTGTATGACTTATTGTTAATAAGTGAGGATAGAGAAACTTGAGGCTGAATGCTGGGGAAGGACATGCCTCTTGGTCTCAGCTTCTTATTCTTATTGCTGAAAGAAAGGGAAGAAGGGATTGTGAGATAAAAAAAAACAAAAAACAGAATCATTATAAAGGAGGATTAATAAAATCGCCTTTCAAATGAGCTTAACTCATTGTGACTTTGTCAATCTGCTACAGAGTCTATAAATACATTGGCTTCTTCATTCTACTTGCTTGTCTCCAGAGGCTCATTGTGAAAGAAAAACTTCAGTCAGCTATAGTGAGGTCATATGCCCTACTTTTGAGAAGACAATCCTTTGTTGGAAAACATTATTATGAAAGATACAGTCTAGTTTAAAGCTACAGAGCCACCAGGAAGGAAGAAATTGCCCTGATGTTGTCCCTCAATAGTTCCTGTTTCTGCTTGAGGACGTAATGATTACTACGTAAAATGGAAGATCATGAGTCATGTTCCAGCTTTCTCACTTTACCCAGCAGTTCACCTGGCTTTCTAAATTATTACTTGATGGCCCAAAGGAGCTGCTGCTTTTGCGATTTATGGACTCTCACAATTTAGGAGGCACCTCCTCCTTCTAAGGCTGTGATCAGGTTTTGATCACAGCCACTGTGACCATGAAGGAACAACAACTCCAAAAGGATTGTGGTGGCAGAGAATATCCATGGATCTAGAGAGGGGGGGTGTCTGCAACAGAGATGATATTCAGCAGGTTCTGACCAGTTCTGGAGAACCAGTAGCGGAAATTTTGAGTAGTTCAGAGAACTGGCAAATACCACCTCTGACTGGAGATTTTACAGTATACTTCCCCTGCCATGCCCACCAAGCCACGCCCACAGAACTGGAAGTAAAAAAAATTGAATCCCACCACTGGTCTGCAACAATCCAAAATGGCCAATTCTTGACCCTACAGATGCAGGTCTCTTTGTCCTCACTTCATATTGAGGTAGAACTTGGAAGTAGGATCACTGACAGAAAGGTCAGAAAAGTGCAAAAGTTTTTAGCCATTTTGAAAGTCCTACAGGATGCTGGCAGCTAAAGAAGAAAATACTACTTTAACACCAAATCAGCTACAAGCATTGATCTAATTCACACAAGTACTGAGAACAAGTTGAAGGCATAGACATAGAAAACATGGATTGTCAGGCCATATTTATCCCATGTTTAGATACAAGTGATAAATAAACTCCATTTATTTCAAGCGAAGATATAATTGGAAAATACATAAAATAGGCATAGTATTAAAAAGAATAGAATTAACATAATGCATCTGTGCTCTCTGGAAACATATATAAAAAGAGTCATATATTTTCATAGTCTGACCTTAGGAATTCAATCATGATGGAAATTTCCAAAACTACTTGTGCAATCTACAGCATCTACCACACATCATAAATACTGGCAATTCTATGTACCAAAAAACTAGAGAGAGCTCATCTTTCATGTAGCACTCACAGCTTCTTCAATTAAATTGATTGTCTTTGGGTCATCAAGTTGATGTTGACTCTTAGAGGCCACAGAGATAGAACATATCTGGAGTTTCTGTTCCAAACTGGCCCTTTATGTCTCATAATAATGCATCCATAATCACTGTAATAAAGTCCACCTAGTTTGTTGCTGGCTTTCCTTTTTTTCCCCTTTTGCTCTACCTTTCTTGGTGTTTTGAATTTGTCAAGGAGATCTCAAAATGATTTTATAAGCTGTTCTTGAGGAGGCCTTTTCCTGTTAAAAACAAAACTCACCCAGAAATATGCTGGAATACAGTAGCAATTCTGACAGAGGAATTTTGGAATCTGAAGTCTATACATTGAAAGTTGTCAATCTGGGAAATAATTCATTTACTAAAATTATAGTGAGTCTAACTTCTTCCTAATATGTCATTTATAGTTCAGTTTGCAATTACAGCTTCAGTGATAGATCATAATGCCATTTTATTTACCTTTGGAATGACTAGTGTAAAAGCTACTTACACTAGTTTCTTGTAGATTTTAGCAGTAAATTTGCTTCTGTACAATTTATAGTTACTCGTTTTCAAATAACTAAGGTTATTCTTCATAAACCATCATAAAATGCTACATGTTGATCAAAGTTCAAATGAAATTTAATTAATTCATTACAATTCAGAACTAATTAATTAATTGGGTAGGAAAATTTTGATCCTGATTATAAATGAAGCCATCCAAGAAACTGTTCATCTTAATCTAAATCTAATCTATTATAAATGTTCTGTAGAGTAATTTTTAAAACCAGGACATTGTTGATGTCAATGATGAATTGAATTTCAAAATTAAGCACAAAACCAAACTTATCAAAACTGAACTAAAGACTGGCTCATATTAGCATTTCTGAGCAATGGAAGTTGAATAGACTTTAGGTGAAAAAATAAACACAATGAAGACATACTGTACATCTAAAATGTGGGTAGATTAAATTATTCTTGGTTTTTAGATGCTGAACTCTCCCTAGAGATTAGATTGGAATTTATTAGAGATGCTGCAGCAGTAAATTTTCCCCATTGGCAACAGAATAGACGAGATGACTGTTGAGGTCCTTTCCAAATATATTACAGTGGAATTGAAGGTTTTATTCTTGCAATTTTACCAACCCTTTAAGCATAACGTACCCTTTGAGAAGAGATGAAGATCAACTGCAAACATGTTGACTTGATGATTAGAAGTTTGCCTCCAATAGATTCATGGAATTTTATCTCTATAAAATTCTAAAAGAAAATGGGGCCTTTTCCTTGGTGACCATACTTAGGATTTGGGGGGGGGAGTGTGTGTGTGTGTGTGTGTGTGTGTGTGTGTGTGTGTGTGTTTGAGTCAGTTCCTTGGCATGATTTCAGAAGTGACTTGCCATTGCCTGCTTCCTAGGACTGAGATGGAGAGATTGGCCCAAAGTCACCTAGGTTTATTCCAGGTTCATGACTAAGGTGGGACTTGAACTTCAGATCTTATGATTTATAGCCTGGTGCCTTAACCACTACACCAAACTGGTTTCCCTTAAAAGTGTCTAACTGCTAACTGAAGATAGATCTTAATTTCATTCACTCAAAACATTAAAAGTTTATTGGATACAAGTGTTCTTGACAGATGAAGAATGGTAAAAAAAAACAATGATCAATTAAATATTTTGATATGTCCAGCCCTAAAATAAGAGGAATGAAATAAGCAGTTGCCAGTGTTTACTATTTGATTATTTACATAATTCTTTTTAATCTGCACTGTGACTGACAGACATATAATTTATCCTCACAACAAATCTGGGAGATCAATATTATTATTTCCTTTACACAACAGGAGCTGAAAAAGTGTTTGACAGAATTTAATCAGTATTGGGTTATATTTCTGGATTTGTTTATGCAACATATTCATGCATTCTTCAGGCTGATCCCTGGGAATAAACATTATCAAACACGGAGAAATACTATTTCATGGCATTTAATCCGTAATGGCCTAATAAGAAATTAAATCACCTTAATATTTTATAATAATAAAAAAGAAATAATAGGAAATAAATAACCATCATAGAACAATACTCATTATGGAGCTAGAATAGAGAAACTAATATGAACAATTATCTGTTTCTTTTCCTTTTTGATTTGCTTGTTTGATGAAGCTTGCTCTTTGCATCAACATTATTCTTTAAATGTAAACACTCTAGATACTAATAAAAATATCTCCAAGAACTTTTTCAATTGGTTCTCCACATTCTGAAATTGAATTGTCTAAAAAATCCTTCCCCAAAATCCTCTATATTTTTGGAATTAGCGATTAGTGAACTGGTTGTTACACTGGGAGAATCCTACCCCTGCACCAGAAAGGGTTATGTTGTAACCCTTACTGCACTTATCAAATACACAACCCTAAGCACTTATCTCAACAGGTGAGAAAACTTTGAAGATAACCCTTCTTCTAGGGGCTTGCTAGCTTAAGCAGCTATTGCAAAAAGTACACGGCTTGCAATTTTCAAATGCTTCCTAAACATTTTCTAATTGTCACCTACACTGTGATTGATCATGAGTATCCTACATTTGGAACCTGGAAAATGATTAGTGTCAACAACCTGAAATGAGGTTTAATCCAAACTGACAACTAAATTAGACTTATAGGTCTAGAAACAGTCACAAAATGGGCAGAGAGAGGGAATATCCAGAGATCTGTGATAAACTGCTCCAAATGGTGTTGCAAAGCAGGTCAAAGAATGAAACTGTACTAATGTGGATTGATTGTAGCAGCAGTTCCTCCTCTCTCTTCACAGATACATTTTTCAAAAATTATCTATACCTTTGAATCTGGTATACCCTTTTTTGACCCACCGTACATCTAAGTTTCGGACTTTTCCAATCTAGCAGCTTACCCTGATGGATATTAGGATATTTTCCAGGTTTTAATGAGTGGCTGAGGAACTGATGGTAGAGTAACAGCCAAAGGCCATGAATCTTCCTGCTCATTAATTTCATGCTTCCTGCCAAGGCTGTTTCTGCTAGTAATATACAGAAATTGTTAAAATTTAGAGAAAGGCATTTCAAATTATGTTAATGTAATTTGCTAATGCCACGGTTTAATGGTTCGACACATTTTCAAGTCTTTTACACAAAATTAAGTAGAGTATCTCTCCATATAGGTAGAGAACTTATTTATTTATTAGCTGGATACCCATGCTTCATGATGACACTTATGTGATCGGGCTATGCAGGAGAAATCCGATTGGTTTAGTGGTGGTCAGTGATGGGTGGGCACATAAGGGAATATTGCACCCACTGCCTTGAATCCAGAAGCAGTTCCATAGGCGGAAGGCATAGACATTTTGGTGAGGTACCAACATCTAGGACATAAGGAACCCCAGACTGCTCCTGAGTGAAGGAGTGGAATGTCTGCCAGTTCGAATTGAGGTAATGGAATGTGAGGCAACTGGCAGTTGGAACAGAGGTTTTCAGGTGGGGAGGGGGAGTAGAACTCCTTAGCATCAGAGAATGCTAATTACTGTATTAAGAAATAGTAATTTTCTGATGGTCATTTCAAAAAATCCTTTCTTAGTGAGCACCTAGAAGCTAAGAGGAACATACATGCCAAATTTCAAGTTTGTAGGCTTTACAATTCTGGAGTTTTCGTGATGAGTGAGTGGTACTTGGCTTTTTATATATATATATATATAGATTTACTTACTAACTTGCTTACTTACAAAATTTTTATGCTGCCCATTTCCCCTACAAGGTAATTCTTGTGCACTTTATGTACCTCCATTATATCAAGGAGTGACAGAAACCATATGTGCATGATTGACAATAACTTGGCTTTTTAAAACAAAAGGAGAGCAGCATATAACCCATTATTTCAGAAGAGTGAAAAATGCAAAGCAATGAACCTTCCAATGGCACTTATGTATATCTGGAAGTCAGAAAATGCTTCCAAAAGATAGGAGGGAAGCCAAGGCTCACCAGAGTTCAGCACCAGAAACTAGTTGGGAATTACAATAAAGAGACTCAATCATGCAAGTCAAAAATTGGGCAACGGAATTAAGGTCAAAAGTTTAATGAACCCAGAGCTCTTGAAGCCACCCCCAAGTATTATAATAGAGTAAAATAATATTTGGATTAAATATTAATTTATTTACATAAGTTGTATTATGGTTTTATTTCAATGTTGCAAGCCACCAAGAGTTGCCTTGCAGCAAGATGGGCAGCAAACAAATAAAATAAATATATAAATAAATGTATTTCTTACTGCTCTTTTACCATTAGTGCCACTAATAGTCCTAATTAGTCTTGGAACTAAGTTTTTATATACTCACTCCAATGTTTTAAAGCTGCTGACAAAACATCCATCTTATCATCTACACTGAAGTATAAGAAAGGAGAAGTGGCTTGAAAAAAATTGAGAAAGATTCAAACAATGCAATAAAAAGGATCCATCTTTAAATCAGTCAAACCATTTTTCAGTGCAGAATCTAAAAAATTTGATCAGACTGATTACTTTGTTGGCAATGAGAGGGATATGAATACTTGTTGGTATTCAAGTTCCCAAGAAGGGTTATATAAAGACATCATGGCACGACCGGTTGTGGTGTTCAACATCAGGAAGTGGCAACCCTGAACAGCTGACTTTGGGTATCAAGAAAGTAGCAAATTCTTTGCCATCACTGTTGCTCTAAGTTCACTATCCAGAGAGACAAATGATATTTATATGATTTTCTGCCTTGTCTGCCCAAAGGAGGGCTATTGTTTGCCCAGTCTGCATGCTATCTATTTAATTTAAAACATTTGAACATGACTTCTTATAAAATAAATAAGTGTTTCATCTCTAGAGAAGTGGCAGAGAGTAGAAGTATGCAGAAAAATGAAAAGGGTGTTTTATTTTGAATTTGGGACAAACTGGCTGCTCTCAGTACAATGGAATATTCAGATTTGGCTGTGTTTGAGGGAGCAAAACTCAAGATGCCTTGAGCTTCTATGTCCTATACCAGTGATGGCTTACCTTTTTGTCGTTGCATGCTGAGAGAGTGCACACATGTGCCTGCATTCATAATGCAATGCACATGGGACCCTCCGCACACCCACACCCCCTGCACATGCACGTGGGACCCCTCCACTACCCTGCCCCTTTGTGCATGCATGCGGGAACCCCCCCATCCCCCCTGCCCCTGGGCATGCACACGCATCTCCCATATGCACTCTGCTTCCATGCTTGCACAGCAGATACCCGAAAATCAGCTGGCTGGCAACAGAGTATATAGTATGCTTTTTTCAGATTATTAAAGCAGCTGCATCTTTTTCTAGCCTTCATTGGCTGTTTTAGAAGCCACTGATCTTCCTTGGCTGTTTTGGAAGCCACTTTGCTTTATGTGCAAGTCTGCAGAGAACACAGGGAGCAGCCACATAAACTTGCTTTAAGTATTTGAAAAGATACATGCGTGTTCCTACATGCTTTGAAGCATCACTTTCAAAAGATTGGTAAAGTCATGATGTTAGGTGCTACCTTTCATCCCACCTACAGAAAATGCGAAAACATTTTCTAAAACACCCATGTGTCAAAGCTTTCATGGAGGATCCATCTTTAGAAAAGGAGCAGGAGCCGGAGAAAACCTTGCAAGCTAACAGATGAGCTCAGCATAGCAAGCATCTCATCACGTTGGCCTCTTTGAACATGGAAGTTATGGTCCCAGAATCTATCTTGGATTCCTTGAAATAGGTTTCAAGTTCATGAGGACAATAAAATTACCTTGCAGGCAGACAAAGGACTGAGAGGCACAGAAGCTGAAACTCCCTAGATTAGTGACCTATTTAAGAATCAAATTTGCTCCTCAGTAACCCTACTTTCTCAGCAAATTATGCTTGGATTGAAGACTTGACATTTTTGAGGTTCTGATTACCTAGGCTATGTTTTCTGCTCAATCCGCAGGTCACACACTGATTTCCTTGGAGGATGCTTTGGTTCCTCCCAGTTATATTTGCCTTAGCTCTGCTGAGCACATAATAAAAGCAATAATATCAGCATGCTTGATTTTAGAGCCTGCTTACAGCCACAGAAGCCCAGCAGAAACCTATACATGGAATTATTCACCAAGCCAGATAACAAACACACTAACAGTATTCCTATGGCTATTAGCTCAAATCTCTTATTTTCTAATACATAAGCACAGTGGATGTTTATGGAGGTTGCAATAGTTCAGCACACCTCAACAAGCCTTTTAGTCATTCTTGGGGCGGGGGGAGTTGTCCAAAAAATCGAGATAGTGGCTGAGATGATGTGATTGAAGCTCTGCCCATTTTTTAATGGGCTGCACATGCCATGCAAATAAAACACAGAGTTTAATTTACATCATTGTGGCAGTTGTCCTATTTGGACCTTACCGCATGAATACCCCTGCCCATTTTAAAACCCTTATACAGCATTTTCTCTTAAATTGTTTCCACACATGAGGTATATCATATTTTCCAGCACCACCCTAAACATAAAGCTGGTCTTTGTTATTATTATATGGCTGCATGATGCTCTAAGTTGTTATAAATCATTAGGATAGAAGTAGCCTGTTTTTGTGAATCATTGATCATCAATGCCAACATTTACTTAAATAATTGCCATTTCTTCCTGATGTTCCCAGTCCCTTCCCCTGCCCTCATCTGTCCCAGCCTAAGCAGCACCACTGGATATGGTGAATTTTATCTTTTTTAAGCCACAGGACTTTGAGAGTCTTAGAAAAGTTAAAACAGTCCTGTTTTATTTTAAAACCATAACCAAGGGTAGGATACATTCTCCCAATATAGTTATTATCTTATGAGTATCCCAGGACTTCTGAGCTTTTGAATCTCAAAATATTTTCCTTAAAGGATCTTTTATAATTACATTAAAATCGGGGTGGATTTTCCCCTGAGGCAGATTAAATAATGGTAATGAGTCTGTTTTATTTCTTCTTTGGAATATTTATATTTATTGCATATATTTATTTGTTCAGTTTGTAGAGCTGCAAATCTCACACCAGGGACTCTGGACAGTGAATAATTGTAAAGATCATTAAAACAATTAAAACATAACAGAAAAAAGAAATCAAATACAAATTGCAACCACACGTATGGTAATCCATTGCGTCAGCATCATCAGGAAATGGGGCCTTTCCCGGGGGGTGGGGTGGGGTGGGCTGAAACCTGAGAACAGAGCTAGGTCTTCAAGGCCTTCTGAAATGCCAGCACATTTATATGCTGCATTTTCAAGAAAAAAAACTTCTTAGAAAAGGCATCTTTTCTTGTAGCTTGAAAATTTTGAGTGAAAAAGAAAATGGGAAAAAGGCAGAGCAATTCTATGCATGTCCGCTCAGTCATAAGTCTAAATGTGCCTGCGTCATTGCCTTCAGGCTAGATTACTTTCATATATTCTATATGCAAGATGGATTTCTTACAAAAATCAGGTGAGCCAGGTTGAAGACTTACAGAAGCTAAGAATCTGGATCACATATTTATTTTCTCTGTTATTTTGTCTGCCAAATTGTTTGAGAGCATAATCTCAAGGGATGATATTAACCATTAAAATCCATTGTTCTTTTCTGTGAATTCCCATGACTGCTGATAATTCATACATTATAATAAAATACTGTTTCATAAAAAAATAATAAAGGCAAGCCAGCATGAAATTAAGCCAGCTGTCAAATGTCCAGGTCTAATTGTCATTCCAATAGCTTGTTAAAAACAAAATAATATGTAATGAAATTTTTATTTACTCAATTATCAGTCTTTGTCCACACAGTCTGATAATACAGAAGTTTGAAAACACTTTAATCAAGAGAGAGGTGAGAGACATGTACTCACAGCATCATCACAAACAGAAAAATCACTGCTAAACAGTAGTATACTATGTGGACATGCTAGGATTATTAGATGTGGGATGCTAAAATCCAGATGACCACTAAGTAACAGCAAATAAAGTCAGACAGTCTGGCTCGGAGGTGCCAAACTCATGTAGTCACAATGACATCATGTGACATATTGGGACTTTTTTCTCCTTCACCAAACCAGATGTGGATGTGACCAGTGTATGACACATCTGGCCCATGGGCCGCGAGTTTGACAGCCTTGGTCTAGCTGTTCAAACCATCTAGTCGTCTTCCAAATATTTGCAGTCTTGACCTGGTAGCCCTAGGAAATACTGCATGTAAACTGGTATTAGATTGATATTAAAATGGTCAGAGAATGAAAAAGGGTCTCCAGCTGCAACAGAGTGAAATATTATATTATGAATGGTATTTGTTTGAGGTTAGATGTGGTAAGGCTCAGTATTTACCTTAGTTTGCAGGAATCACAGTGATCTCAAAATTAATAAAACCTGAATGATGGGCTACAACAATGGAAGCAGCTGATTAAATACAGATCACAATATTCACACTCCCGCATAGAAGCAGCATTTCTGTCATTCCATATTTAAATCTCTTGAAAATTACAGAGTCTTGATTTTACAATCTACAATCTAATAGCATTGTTTTATTCTGAAGATAATGGCACAATTGGTTGAAGAGATATAATTTTATTATTTAAAAATAATAGTCTTATAGAACTTGACTGCTAGTTTAAAAATCTACTAGGAAATCAGAACATGGAGAAATATGACCTAACCAAAAAATAAGCCCTAGCATGATTTTTCAGGATGCTCATAATATAAGCCCTACCCCCACAATAAGCCCCAGTTAAGATTGCCAGACAGACAGACACATTTAGTACTGTATTTCCCCCAAAATAAAACCCAACTGGAAAATAAGTCCTAATGTGTATTTTGAAGCAAAAATTAATATAAGACCTGATCTTATTTGGGGGGAAACACAGCAGATGAAACTGTTTGATACCATTTAATGAAAAGTGGTGGACTATGCCCCAGGAAAATGAAACATAATTCATTGCTTTATTAATCATCTATCCTTTTATTAGCCTATTTTTGAACCAGCATGTGGATTGCTGTTTCTTTTATATGGAATCTGGTTCAAAAATAGGCTAATAAAAGGATAGATAATTTATATTCCGTATAAAAGGAATATAAGGAATATAAGAGTTGCATAGTTGTATAATGGTATAAAAATTATATTATATAATTATTTTATATATTTAATAAAAAATATATATATATATATATATATATATATATATATATATATATATATATATATATATATATATATATATATATGGATCTTTGGTTGTTCGGGTTTTCTCCCGCATAAGATTGAAGTATCTAGGCAACGTTTCGATGAAGTCTCATTCATCATCTTCAGGCTTCTGTCTCCGGCTCTGTGCTTCTCAGAGTAATGTGAGATTGCAGCTGCTTCCTCCTTTTAACTGCCAGTGGGGTGGGACTTGATTGGGTGGGGGCTTGGCTGTGTTCTGATTGGGTGGGGTGTGTTCTCATTGGTAGGGGGTTTGGCTGTGTTCTGATTGGTTGGGGGGTTAGCCGTGTTCTGATTGGTTGGAGGCGTGTTCTGTTCAGGTGGGGGCTTGGTTGTGCTCAGGTTAGTCTTAGTTGCTGGGGGATTTGAGCTGGTGAGTTGTGATCTTGCTGTTTGGCTTCTAGTACGTGGTCCTGCTGCATCTTCATAGTGGGTGTCAGTTTGCTTCATGTATGGCTCAGAGGGGTTTGAAGTGGGTAGTGATGCAGCTGCAGTGCAGCTTCTGGTCCATGGTCGTGTCTCATTTTCTGAATGGGTGGGAGTCTGTTTTCTATATGGAAGTGTGGTGGTGGTTCATCGAGATCATAAAGAAACAAAACTTACAACCTAGCGACCTACTAGTAAGCTTCGATGTTATATCCCTCTTCACCCAAGTGCCAATAAAAGAAGCCTTGACAGCCATCCAAAACAAATACAACCCCCCCAAGCACATCCTAGATCTAACCAACCACTGCCTATCCAATACATACTTCACCTACAATGGACAAAAATACAAACAAATAGAAGGAGCACCCATGGGATCACCCCTCTCACCTGTCATCGCTAACCTCTACATGGAACACTTTGAAACGCAAGCTCTAGAAAAATACGACCACAAACCCAAACTCTGGCTCAGATACGTAGATGACACCTTCATAATCTGGCCACACGGGAAAGAAAAACTGAACAACTTCCTCACATACCTCAACAGCCTACACCCCAAAATACAATTCACCATGGAAACAGAAGCCAACAATCAACTTCCCTTCCTAGATGTCTTGGTATACAAAAGATCCAATGGCTCCCTAGGACACACCATCTACCAGAAGAAAACACATACTAACCGCTATCTACATGCACTCTCACACCACCACCCAGCACAGATCAATTCCATAGCCAAGACACTCATCTCCAGAACAAAATGCTTAGCCGATGAACAACACCAAAAACCGAACTACACACTCTCACCAACGTATTTACAGCCAATGGATTCCAAAGAAAGAAGATTACCCACCTAATCCAAAAAGAAACCCCAACCAAAATCCAAGACAGAGAACAAGAAAACGGCAAAGCCCTCCTCCCATATATAAAAGGCACTACAGACAAAATTAGCAAGATCCTCCAAAAACACAACATCAAAACAGCATTCTGCACAAACAGAAAAATATCCACCATCCTAAGAAACCCCAAAGACAAAATCAAATTAGAAAACCAAGGAGTATACGAAATCCCCTGCACTGCCTGCCCTACCACATACATTGGACAAACCAACAGAAGAATAAGTGCACGCATTGAAGAACATAAGAACTCAATCAAAAAAGAAGAAACGACCTCTTCCCTGGTCCAACACCTCAAAGCCACAGGACATGAAATTGATTTTAAAAATACCAGAACTATCGCCAAAACCGAACACTTCAACAGCAGAATAATCAGAGAAGCCATAGAGATAGAAAAACGCCCACACAGCATGAACAAACGAGATGACACCTCCCGCCTTCCAGCCATTTGGAAACCCGCCCTCATGAACAGACGAGTACCTAACATGAAGAAGGACACCAGACCCACACCCATGAAAGCCACACAAGATGCCACCACCACACTTCCATATAGAAAACAGACTCCCACCCATTCAGAAAATGAGACACGACCATGGACCAGAAGCTGCACTGCAGCTGCATCACTACCCACTTCAAACCCCTCTGAGCCATACATGAAGCAAACTGACACCCACTATGAAGATGCAGCAGGACCACGTACTAGAAGCCAAACAGCAAGATCACAACTCACCAGCTCAAATCCCCCAGCAACTAAGACTAACCTGAGCACAACCAAGCCCCCACCTGAACAGAACACGCCTCCAACCAATCAGAACACGGCTAACCCCCAACCAATCAGAACACAGCCAAACCCCTACCAATGAGAACACACCCCACCCAATCAGAACACAGCCAAGCCCCCACCCAATCAAGTCCCACCCCACTGGCAGTTAAAAGGAGGAAGCAGCTGCAATCTCACATTACTCTGAGAAGCACAGAGCCGGAGACAGAAGCCTGAAGATGATGAATGAGACTTCATCGAAACGTTGCCTAGATACTTCGAATCTTACGCGGGAGAAAACCCGAACAACCAAAGATCCACATACAAATACCTGCGAGAACCTCAGAAAACAAATATTGCACCTCTACGGGGAGGAAACCCACCATCTGACCAGGACTTATGAAAAACTTGAAGTCCAAAGAGCCTCCATTTTATGTGACCTTGCATTCCTATGCAACTGCCGAGATCAAAATTTAATTCCCACAAGCTTCCAATTGAAATTCCACACCAACACAGCAGCCACCAAACGCATCCTTAAAAGAACAGAACTGGCCCTAATTAGAAATGAACTTCACACGAAAAGGTTTCTCCTAGACCAAATCAACAAAGATCTCCTCACACTCCACCTCAGACTCAGCAACAAGATTCACCCTCTACTTTGGGACAAATCCAAACAACTCGCTGTCTGGAGAGCCGAAACACAGACCACCCTCAAGACAGACACACACACCAACAAACTCAGGAAACTACAACAATGCCAGAAACCAACTCCCCCTCCCCCACAGCCACACATGAAACAAACATTGCACAACATCTCAGACAAGATCCTCACTGAAGCTGAAACCAAGGTCCTTTCAAAAGGATTCAACTTTGCTGTCGCTCCCAAACACATCCCCACAGAAACCATCATATGCGGAGTGGAAACCAGCCTGACCAAAACCAACCCTGATGATGCTAACAAAATCAGACTCGAAATCACCAACATCCTCTGCACTAGCAAACCACCCAAAAGCAACTTATCCAAAGAAGAACAAACTGCACTACTTAACCTGAAAGAAGACACCAGCATAATAATCCTACCAGCAGACAAGGGCAACGCGACAGTGGTTATGAACACATCTGACTACCAAACCAAGCTAACCAACCTACTCCAAGACCCCACATACAAACCCCTAAAGACAGACCCCACCACCTACCTAGAAAAACTACCAAATCCAAAATAAAAGCCTCCCCATCAGTGAAGAAATCCAGCAAGGAATCATACCCAGAGAAAAATCATCCAGATGCCCCAAGCTTTATGGTCTCCCCAAAATACACAAAGAAGGAACCCCACTCAGACCAATAGTCAGCTCCATAGGCTCACCTCTACAAAACCTGGCCAAATTCCTCGCCAAACAACTACAACCCTATGCAGAATCCATCAACTCACACGTAAGAAACTCATTCCAGTTCATCGAGATCATAAAGAAACAAAACTTACAACCTAGCGACCTACTAGTAAGCTTCGATGTCATATCCCTCTTCACCCAAGTGCCAATAAAAGAAGCCTTGACAGCCATCCAAAACAAATACAACCCCCAAGCACATCCTAGATCTAACCAACCACTGCCTATCCAATACATACTTCACCTACAATGGACAAAAATACAAACAAATAGAAGGAGCACCCATGGGATCACCCCTCTCACCTGTCATCGCTAACCTCTACATGGAATACTTTGAAACGCAAGCTCTAGAAAAATACGACCACAAACCCAAACTCTGGCTCAGATACGTAGATGACACCTTCATAATCTGGCCACACGGGAAAGAAAAACTGAACAACTTCCTCACATACCTCAACAGCCTACACCCCAAAATACAATTCACCATGGAAACAGAAGCCAACAATCAACTTCCCTTCCTAGATGTCTTGGTATACAAAAGATCCAATGGCTCCCTAGGACACACCATCTACCAGAAGAAAACACATACTAACCGCTATCTACATGCACTCTCACACCACCACCCAGCACAGATCAATTCCGTAGCCAAGACACTCATCTCCAGAACAAAATGCTTAGCCGATGAACAACACCAAAAAACAGAACTACACACTCTCACCAACGTACTTACAGCCAATGGATTCCAAAGAAAGAAGATTACCCACCTAATCCAAAAAGAAACCCCAACCAAAATCCAAGACAGAGAACAAGAAAACGGCAAAGCCCTCCTCCCATATATAAAAGGCACTACAGACAAAATTAGCAAGATCCTCCAAAAACACAACATCAAAACAGCATTCTGCACAAACAGAAAAATATCCACCATCCTAAGAAACCCCAAAGACAAAATCGAATTAGAAAACCAAGGAGTATACGAAATCCCCTGCACTGCCTGCCCTACCACATACATTGGACAAACCAACAGAAGAATAAGTGCACGCATTGAAGAACATAAGAACTCAATCAAAAAAGAAGAAACGACCTCTTCCCTGGTCCAACACCTCAAAGCCACAGGACATGAAATTGATTTTAAAAATACCAGAACTATCGCCAAAACCGAACACTTCAACAGCAGAATAATCAGAGAAGCCATAGAGATAGAAAAACGCCCACACAGCATGAACAAACGAGATGACACCTCCCGCCTTCCAGCCATTTGGAAACCCGCCCTCATGAACAGACAGAGTACCTAACATGAAGAAGGACACCAGACCCACACCCATGAGAGCCACACAAGATGCCACCACCACACTTCCATATAGAAAACAGACTCCCACCCATTCAGAAAATGAGACACGACCATGGACCAGAAGCTGCACTGCAGCTGCATCACTACCCACTTCAAACCCCTCTGAGCCATACATGAAGCAAACTGACACCCACTATGAAGATGCAGCAGGACCACGTACTAGAAGCCAAACAGCAAGATCACAACTCACCAGCTCAAATCCCCCAGCAACTAAGACTAACCTGAGCACAACCAAGCCCCCACCTGAACAGAACACGCCTCCAACCAATCAGAACACGGCTAACCCCCAACCAATCAGAACACAGCCAAACCCCTACCAATGAGAACACACCCCACCCAATCAGAACACAGCCAAGCCCCCACCCAATCAAGTCCCACCCCACTGGCAGTTAAAAGGAGGAAGCAGCTGCAATCTCACATTACTCTGAGAAGCACAGAGCCAGAGACAGAAGCCTGAAAATGATGAATGAGACTTCATCGAAACGTTGCCTAGATACTTGAATCTTACGCGGGAGAAAACCCGAACAACCAAAGATCCACATATATATATATATATATATATATATATATATATATATATATATATATATATATATATATATATATATATATATATGAAATATTGATTCAACAGTAGAAGTATCATCCTTTCAGTGCTTACCATGCACTCCAATAGGTCTATGTCTCCATTTTCTAGAACACATAGTAATATTGGATTAACTGAAGGATGGTTCTTCCTCTGCAAATTAGCTAATGAACTGCTATGGATAGTGTGCAAAAAACTGAAATACTCTACCCCAAATGAACAAGATCATTTGTGGGGACATACTAAGAAAAGTATACTGGAAACACAGTATACTGGAAACATGCACTCTGATGTCAGTTCGGCTATTGATAGAGGACAATGTTATCTGTTTCTATCCTCCACAAATAATTGCATGCCTGTTCTAGCAATGGATCAGTTGGGCAGTTGAGTAAGCCTTTGAACATCATTTCAAAAAAAAAAAGAAAGCAAAGGCAGCAACAATGTTATTGTCTATTTCCCTCTCTCTCTGGCTCTGAAGATGAGAATGTGATGGCAAACTGATCTCTAAGCCAAAAGGCACATCACATCAAGGAATCATTACTACCCTGGCAAAGAACCAACCTTTAAGGATCCTTTCTTATCCAAGAATATTCACCCCAGGTGGGACAGGGTTGGCCTAGAACCTCAGAGTCTTTCATGTTAGATAATCTACCAGCCAAACTACTTTTGATAAACATTTTCAAAATGTGGAGATGTGGCTGCCTGAATCTTTTTATCATTAGTGGACCTTTATTATTATTTTTTAAATGTTGCTGTAAAATAAATTCCCAAACCTTATGAATCCAGTAACCTGCTTCAATAGAATATATATGAAACAACTTTTCTCGATCAGAAATAGGATCTTGATTAAGAGAACTATAAAAAGACATAAAACATTACTTTCCAAACAGTTGAAATAAGGTAACTCTACTTAATATGCCAAAATAACAGGGTCTGTTTCTTAGGAGCCTTCCTATCAAAAAAGTTTTCAATTGCACTTCCTTCTAACCAGCTTCTTCTTAAACTCTATCCCAGCTAAATCCCACACAGTCAGAGCAGATGTAGTAGAGCAGATGTCCTCTGCTTTCGGCTCTTTCTATTTCCTCTGACCTTCACAGTAAGTCTGTTCTTCAAATCTTGCTGAAGCTCCCTCCGGCCGGAGCTTTCTTGAAACAACTTAGTCCTGGGTCAATTGCTTGCTGGAGGCTTCACTGCCACTCAACAGAAGCCTCAGCCTCTGGCCTCTACATATTTTCTGGCAGGATTCCAGCAGAAGATTGTCTTCTTTTACAACTCTGCTCCCCTCATCTGGAACTTCAAATGTATATTGATTAGAATATTGGACTAAAAGCAGGGAGATCTGCCTAAGATCAAACAATATCCTTCAGACTAGCTTATCTGGCCAATTGTTTAGGGATATCTTTCTGGGTCAGTGTTTTATGTTCTTGGATGAAAAGTGTGATTTACATGCAACAATCTATTTTTTTTTTCATAGTTATGTCCTAACTTTTAAACCGACTTGCATATGCATTTAAAGGAGAAACAAACATATATTGGGTGGGGGGGGGGAGGTTTGTAGCTTTACTCATCATTCCAACTTTACAGTTTTTTAAGTGTTGGCATGAAGTCTCTGTTCCATAGCAACAGTAACCAAAGCAACTGTTTACTAAAAGGTAAAGGGAATGTCTTCCTCAGTCTACCTTGAGTCCTGGTAGCTTCACAGGCACATCCATATTGCTTTCCTAGCAGCAATGCAGAAGTGATTTGCTGTTTTCCAGGTTGCTGGTTCTTTAAAATTTCCCAATCTACTCTATAGAACTCCTTGTGAGCCTTCCATGCAAGTACTCATTGTTTCTTGCAGCCCCTCCCCCTCCCCTGAGTAGCCTGGAATTGGGCAGCTTCACAAATATGACTTTTCCCCCCTCACATTTTCCTGCAGGTGTAGGATCTACTTTTTTCTACTTATCAACCAAGTGTTGATTTATTGGTGGGGACAGGAATTGACTGACTAGATTGTCACCTGAGTCTGACATTGTTGGCTGACAGCCCCAAAGTACATAGCCAAAAAGGCGTTAAGAGTTGTTAACCTAATCTTACGTAGCTTTTTCGCTGGTAATATTACACTACTAACTAGAGCATACAAAACATTTGCTAGACCAATACTCGAATACAACTCATCAGTCTGGAGCCCACATTACGTATCTGATAGTAACACAGTTGCGAAAGTCCAGAAATATTTCACAAGAAGAGTTCTCCACTCCTCTACTCGTTGCAGAATACCTCATGCCACCAGACTGGAAATTCTAGACCTAGAAAACCTAGAGCTACGCCACCTTCGGTCTGATCTAAGTATGGTATATAAAATCATATATTGCAATGACTTACCTGTCAATGAATACTTCAGCTTCCACCATAACAATACAAGAGCAAACAATAGATACAAACTCAAGGTTAATCGCACCAAACTTGATTGCAGGAAATACAACTTCAGCAAAGAGTGGTCAATGTCTGGAATGCTCTACCTGACTCTGTGGTTTCTTCCCCAAACGCCAAAAACTTTAACCTTAGACTGTCTACTATTGACCTCACCCCTTTCCTAAGAGGTCTGTAGGGGGCGTGCATAAACGCACCAACATTCCTACCGTCCCTGTCCTATTGTTTCTTTTATTTTTCTTATATGTATCCATGTATTCATAACTATGTTTTTACTTATACCTATTATCTTGTAAGCAATTGACAAACCAAATAAAATAAAAATGAATAAAAATAAAAAGTCACCCAGATGGCTTTCATGCCTAAAGTAGGGTTAGAACTCACAGTCCTCTGGTTTCTACCCTTGTGCCCTAACCACTAGACCAAACTGGACTTTATAAATATGATTTATTTGTACTCAATAAGAAAACAAATATATATTGACTTTTATAACTCTCCCTGCAGATAACCAATTCTTTGTATAGATTTTAAAAGGACAAATTGAACAGGACCAGTATGTTCAGTTTGAGTAGAAAGGCAGTAGTTAAATAAATAATTTGTGCCACTACAAAAATATTAAAAATAAAATAAATAAAATAATTTGCAGTAGACACATTTCATTTCTTTAAAATATGTACCCTATCCTTCCAAAAATTATTTTTAATTGGGACCTGCCAGGGCAATGAATTTTTTTACAGTTTGGAAGGAGCCACACTACTTCTTTCAAGAAAAAAAATATGGCCTTTAAGACCATAGATAGTGTGGCTGGTGGCTTGGTGATGCTACTTGACTTGGTTAAGCCAATCATTTCCCTCTAGTTCTTTAATATTTTGCCTAGCAGAGCCTTATCTTCATATAGTGATGTAGTAGTCAATTGAAAAATTCCCAGCATTATCCCAGACTTTTCTTTCTGTGTGCTACACAGATGGCTTCACTAGACTAAGATTGTAGTTAAAGGCACTGCTTAATGAATTGAAGGATCATTACAATTATAAATTGAATTAAACAATACCACACATTTGCATGCTAGCCAAAAAGACAAACATTTCAATGAAGGAGATTATGATCTGCATTTTTACAAAGCAAAAGACAAGAATGGGAGAAGTAATAAAGTAGCTAATTATGCACCTTTCCAAGTTACATATAATTTATATATAGGAATTTATATCAATAGCTGCAAATCTGGAAATCATTGACTAGAATAAGAAAGTAAGTGCTTATTAAAGTGCTTCCTTTGCTAATGGCTCAATATATTTAAATCAAAGACTGAATAGTCTTTCAAACTGGTGAAGAGACTAGTTCTTTGGAACCTCTCAGGATAAGAAAAGGATAGGAGATTGCCCAAATGTGCTCTGATTGGCCATTGTTCACAAGAAAACCACAGGACAGTGGTCTTCCATGGATTTGAGTAATGGGATGAATGAATTAGTCACTTTGGTCATAACCACAATGAAGGCTTTTAAAGAACACTATGTTCACAAGCCTCAATCAGTTTTAGAATTTACCCGTTAACATCTTAAAGCTATTAGAAACCTTTGGGATAATAAGTTTGAAAAGTCACTGGGTAGGTCTGACTCAATGCTCAAAAAAATGAAAAATTAATTACAAGCTTAAGAATTTAAAGAATTTGAAATAAACTGCAAAAAATTAAATAAGATTGTGATCTAAGAAAGTTAAAATGGATTATGGGTCCAAATAAATTTTTAAAATTGATTTTACTGTAAGATTTTGGAATTAACTTATACAAAATAAATAGCATCTTGTGAGAATCAGAGTTAGTTTGCTTTAGATCTTGGTTTATAATAAAAATAAGTGACTTTATGATTTTAGAAAATGGATACTAGAGAGGAATAAGGATTCTAAATAAAAGGAAAAAACAAACCAACTTTTGGGATGTACAAAATGACGCAAACTGTTACAATATTGGAAACATTAAAGGAGATTTTGAAGACTGGAGTGCAAAATTAATAGACACTTTATCAACAGAGTTAGTAATGATGTCTATGAATACATTATGTTCAAAAGAAATCAACGAGGGAATGACAGATGTTGAACATTTTTTTCCCTGACAAGACAGAGAAGTACCAAATGTGGCACTACAAATGATAGGTCAAAAGAATTATTTGAAAAAGAATGCTTTATTGGTATACTAAAGGAACTGGCTGAAGTTTAAAAATTAAAGGCGAAATACAAATAACAAACCAAGAGAATGACCTGGAGAATGTTTTCTGGTTGGATCTATAAAAGAAGCTTGTTAAACCCACAGGTCTATACAATTGGATAAAGAAGAATTGAAGAAAAATCATATCCTACAATATTCGAATGAATTAAAAATTAAAACTATCATAAGTAAAAAGAAGAAATGTAAATTTTATTTATTTGATCAAAGTCAAAGTAAGACATATGTTTGCAAAGTTCCAGAAACCCTTTTCGCTGACATCAGAATTAAAGTTGATGTTTTAGGGATTTACATATAGATAAGGGATGAGATATGAGATGAAGAAACATCTGTCTATAACTTTACAAGGGATGATGCATTACTAATTTTGTCTACATATATAATGAAAGTTGGAAGTCATTATATATTTTTATCATATTCTTCCTCTTTTTTCTTTTTTCTTCCTTCAAGTTTAGTTTTTATTACTTTTTACCATTTTAAACAAAATAAAAGTTATATGCAAAAAAGGAAATTCACTGTAGCTACCAGTTGCACTGGGTGAAATGAATTGACATGCTGGCCTAATGTAAACAGCTCCCTATATTCATTTCCTACCTTTTTAAATTCCTTGCCCCCGCCCCCAGAGTAAATGATACCTCTTTGTTTTTATTCAATGAGTTCAACTGAGCTAGGAGGACTAAGTTATGTGAGTAAGAACTCAGCACTTGGTCCATATAACTATCTATCAGTATTTCAAGTATTCCGTTGCATTTTTGCAGTTCCTTAATGCCCTTTGTTGCAAAAAAAAAAAAAAAAAGTGAAGTTGTGCAAATTGCCACTTAGTCTTGTGGAAATGTTGGCAAACTAGGAATTGAATAAATTGGAATGACCATGTGAGAAAAAAGAATCTATCGAATTCCAAGGAACTACAGTTTCTTAGTTTAAGAGCTGCAACTATGTAGAAAGAAACTTGTCTGTTTAGGGCCAATACTGGCAGCCATGAGAGAACACATTTTTGTCTGTGTGTACGAAACTTGGCTACATATTTTAGATTATGTAAAATTAAACAGCTTGTAAGTGAGCTGCTATTCACTTTTCCCCTCTAAACAACTAGTTAGCATAACTATTTCCTTGGGGGGAGGGGAAACTGTGATATGATACATGTTCTGATTCCTCAACAAGCCTCTTTAGATATGGATAATAATAGAACAACTGCCAATGGCATCATACTTGTAGTTAAACACATGATGTTTGTCTGCATTCAATGCAAAATCTTACTGCACAATGAATGAGCCAGCCTCAGGCTTCAACAGCCAATAAGTATGATCTGGTCAGCATCTGTGAAATAATGACAACAGGTAAATTGGCACAGTGTTAACACAACAAGGATACGAGCCCAAACCTGATTATTTTCCAGGTAACCCAACCAAGATTATGGAGCATATTAATAGAAATTTAGATTCCTGAATATAGAATTAGAATTTTGAAGAAAAGAGGCTTATCTTGGTGGAATTCAGCAGTGGCAGGACAGCTAAATGTAAAAAGGTTTTAAACTGAGTACTTATGTTGGGCAGGCTTACTTATAATTTGGAAAAGTGCACCTAGAGCCAGTAATGTAATTACAAATGAAGGAAACGCTTGATTGTTTTTCCACGCATGAAACGTTAAGCAAATTAAGGCATTTTCCTCCAGTCGAAATATTGACTGTAATTATAGATAGCAGGCAGTCTGAGCTGCTATAAAATATCAAAAGAGCCTTTTCTGTTGCAACCAAGTCGAGTTTATTGTTTAGGCCTTATACGAACCCCACAATTTAATGATGTAAGGACTTTACCAAACAATGGGAAAGTGGCCATTAATGCATTACACTGTCACCTTTTCCATTATTAGCATGAAACTGCTTTCCAGAACAATAGGAAACACAGGTTTAAGTGTGCCACATTATACTCTTGTAATGTTAGGTTGCCCTGGGCAGCTGTGCAGTCAAGTAGTCTCCTATTGGGGGGAAAAGGGTGGGGAGGGGGGAGAGAAAGGAGTTAGACCTACTGAATGAGAATTTTATTTTTCTAGCAGTTGGAAAACTTTTGTCAGCTGGCATCAGAACATACTGGTCCTATAAATAAGCGTTAGAGAGAAAATTTGCAGGCTCTCCTACAACAGTTTTCAAAACCATTTTTACTACTAGATTTTACAAACAAGAAAACAAAGCAATACAAGACCTGCTGTCTCAACAGATGATATTTTGAACAATAAGTAAAAATCTCATCACAATGTCTTAGGCAACCATGTTGAACAGAAGCAAATTTGTTCCTTTATTTCAAGAGAGAGGAGAAACAAAGCAGTTAATGCTCATTACTTGGGGGAATTAAAATACATTTTTATATGGTTGATGATTGAATTTATCATTGGTGATTGTTTGCCAAGCACCCAGCTTGATTGGCACAAGCCATTTGCTGAAGAATTGTATTCTTTTTCATCTGCTACTTTTATGAGCTCTTTTCTGATTTTTTCCTTTAGTCTTTATTCTTCTAATTGTATTAGTATTTTTAAAGTGCCCTTTTATGGTTATGTCCTCACAATATTGTTCAATATAGACAGAAGCTTGATCAGATAAAGAGCCACCCAATACAGAAAAAAAACCAGATTACTTCTCATTACACAAAAGCCTATTACAAACTCACTGGAAGGCAATTTTAAACAGGATAGTTTACTGTTTGCTTAAATTCTTGCACAGAAAAAACTAAGTAACTCTTTGTTATAAGGGAATTCCATAATGCCAGAAGAGCCAAGAGCACCAAATATCATTTTTGCAAGTCCTATCCTTGTAGGACAAACAGAAGCTCAGCCAGTCACTGCAGTAACTAATTTAACTAATAACACTTTAATAATGTGTTGTTAATTAGGTGTTGCAACCAATCTTTATCATAAAGTGGCTTGTCATTCCTATATATATATAAGGTTTAGAAGGAAGAAATACAGAGCTAGAAAGGAAGTAGAGACAGAAGATAGGAACTAGAAGGTGAATTTTTTTCCATGAAATATTGAGAAAATAGATTAATGTTTCCTAATGATACAAAAACAGTTATGTGAAATTCATGATGAAAGCAATAAAATCTGCCAGATGTACTTTTCCTGGACTATGAGCTGCCATGCACTGTGACTTATGGTCTTGTCATTCTCAGTTATTTATTTATTTAGTGTATGGTGATGTTACATTAGCCAGGAGACTATAATTGTTAGGGATACACCCCTAGCAAGATCTGCAGGGCAGTCAGGCAGGCAGGCAAAATATGTGAGATAAGTGTTTTTTGTAGCTTACACACAGTAAAACAGAGGGCACAGTGCTAATTAAATAGTTTTATTCCGGCAAGAGTTAAAGCATAGTCAAAACAGTCCATATTTCATTCACTTAGTTCAGTCCGTCCAGGGATTATTCAGTTGCAAATTCCAGTGTCGAAAAAGAGAGGTCAGTACACTTACAAATATCAGTCCGGTGATTTATCTCCTCGCAGTAGAGAGATATGAAAGAACTCAGAAACTCCTCTCTTCCTTCTGCAACTCTTCAGTAGGGAAAACACGCAGCTAACAAACATCAACGTAATCCAATCCAGTAATTGTCAGTAATTGCCAGCAAACCGTCAGCGTCTCGTCAGCAATCAATCAGGGTGTCTTGCTGCCTCTTATGGTGGTTTCACACCACAACCAAAATACATGCTTTGCATTTAAAGTGACACACACTTAAACTAACAATCCTAGCTTATATATATTATGTTACCCAAACTACGTTAGGTGACCTATGTTATACCTAACATTCTCCCCTTTTGGGTAATATAATAATATATATATATATATATATTTACAACCTTAACCCATAGTCATCACAACTCTCTTTGTGTTTGACTGCACCTTGGGCTTTCGTGAACTGATCAGCAATATTTTGTTCAGTCATACAATACTCCAATCTTATTAAACCATCTTTTACAGATTGTCTTACATTCAGATATCTAAGATCTGTATGCTTAGATCTCGTTTTTACAGCAATATTTGTAGCCATCTGTATGGCTGCTTGATTGTCCTCATACACTACAATGGAATCATTAACAGTTAATCCCATATCCAACAACAACTGTTTATACAGAATTAAATCAGTACATAATAAAGATAGACATGAAAATTCTGCTTCCATTGTGGACATACTAATGTGTTGCTGTCTAATTGACCTCCAACCAATCAATGCTTTTCCTAGTAGTATAGCCATTCCTGAAGTTGATTTCCTAGTGTTTATATCTGTTGCAAAACTTGCATCAGCATATGCACTTAGAATCAAATCATCTTTTGGCTCCAAATACAATGCATAGTGCATTGTCCTTTTAAGATATCTTAAGATACGTTTTGCTGCTTGCCAGTGTCGTTCATCGGGTTCAGCGTTGAATCGAGTCAATTGATTAATGCTATAGGCAATATCTGGCCTTGACCAATTACTAATGTACGATAGACTGCCAATTAGCGACTGATAGATAGTCTTATCGAATTTTGAACTCTGAGCATCAGTCCGGCAAAATTCCTGACTCATTGGAGTTTTTGCTGGTTTACAAAGTTCCATCTTATATGTTTTTAGTAATTGATAAATCTTATCCTCTTGAGATATCTTATGGCCACTATTGGTTTTATTTATTGTCAATCCGATATACTGTTTAATCTCTCCTAATTGCTTTAATTTTATCCTCTTTCCTAATAATGATATTATTTCAGTAGCTTCATTATTAGTTTTTGTAATTAAGGCAAATCATCTGTAAACAACAATAATAATGACACTATCCCATTTGTCTCTCTTTTAAATAAACATGGATCAGCTAAACCTGCTTTAAACCCTATATTGTTTAACTCCTTAACAATATATTGGTTCCATTCGTAACCAGATTGTTTTAATCCATAGAGACTCTTTTTAAGTTTCCAACAGTCATTATTAGTTTTATCATCCTTAATTCCTACAGGTTTCTTTAGGTATATAGTGTGCTGCAATGGTGCATGCAGATAGGCAGTTTCTACATCTAAATGATTTATGATATAGTTTTTCTTAGCTGCCCACACTAAAGCTGCTCTCAAGGTTGTTGCTTTTAGACTTGGTGCAAACACTTCATCATAATCACATGCAGTTTGATTAAATCCTTGAGCTACCAACCTAGCCTTATGGGTAACAGTCCCATTTGTACCTGTTTTTAATTTAAATATCCATTTACAGCCAATGGACTTTTCCCCTGGAGGTAATCTAGCATTCTCATAGACTCCCATCTGTTTTAGTGAATTCAGTTCCTTTTGCATTGCTGTATGCCAGCTCTCCTGATCCTTTTCAGGATACAATTTTAGTTCTTCCACAGTGGTTGGAATTTTACTAATCTGGCAAACCATACTTGCCTGATACCTATCAGGTGGTCTACTCTCTTGTGTTGACCGTCTAGGTAGTACAGGACTCACAGGTGGACTCTTATCTATCACCTGTTCCTGGTCATCTATTTCTTCTTCACTTATTTCTTCCTTAATTGGTTCTATTTTCACTTCCTTTACTTTCTCTTTAATTGGATTTTCCTCATCACTAGTATGGTGGCTCGGGCCCCTGTAGGTTTCTATAATTACACTTTTATTCGAATCTTGTTCCAGTTTGTGCCATCCTACATGTTCCAGGAATTTAGCACTAGCACTACAATAAATTCTAGTCGTGCCCTCTTCCCAGAACCTGTAAGATCTATGGTTAGATTCGTAACCTACAAAATATAATCTTTTAGCCCTATGCTGTCCCTTATGTCTCAGTTGTGTGGGAATATGCACCCATGCTGGTGCTCCAAATGTGTGCATATAGCTTAAGTCAGGTTTTCTACCATGCCACCGTGTGAATGGTAATTCACCTGTTGTTGAGTTAACAACATTATTCAATATATGATTACCACACATTGTTGCTTCTCCCCACAAATTCTCAGGTAATCCTGAATCTGACAACATAGTACGAGCCATTGCCTGCAGTGTTTGGCCTCGCCTTTCTATAAAGGAATTATGTTGTGGCCTATATGGTGCAGACCTTTTATGTTCTACACCTGCCATCTTCAGTCTATTTTGGAATTTATTATTTATAAATTCCGTACCATTATCAGTTACAAGAGTTACTAGTTTCCTTTTAGTTTTTCTCTCTGCAAACTTCAACCAATTAAAGAAATTTTGATACGTTTCCGTTTTACTCTTCATTAAATAACAAAAACCATATCTAGAATAATGATCCATTATACTTAATATATAATGAGCACCTCCCACACTTGGTTTTTTAGGACCTATAATATCAGCAAAAACGACCTCTAGAGGCTCCTTAGTCTTAAATCCATTAATTCTATTTGCTGGTATTACCTTGCTTTTTTCTTGACTGCAAGCATTGCAGTGCAAATACTTACTGCAAGGCTTCAGTTTTATACCTTTAGACAGTTCAACCGTTTGCTTGAGCATTTTAAAATTTATATGCCCTAAACGTCTGTGTAACAAATGTATGCATTCATCATGAGGTTTAACATTATTATACACTGTGTTAGCCACCTCTAATTGATTATCATTTAACACATACAATTCACCTTTTAAAGTTGCAGTCACTTTTTTACCTTCTTTTTCTATTATGCAGTTTTCTCCCCTAAAGGTAACTACATAACCTAGTTTAATCAAAACTCTAACTGAAAGCAAATTAAACTTAAGTTGTGGTACATATAACATTTTTACATTTTCTTTTATGCAAGAACAATATGCTGTACCTTCAGCTTTTGCTTTCAGTTTCCAACCATTCGCTAATGATATCTGCTGTGAACTCGTGGACATCTTAATAAATCTTTTCTTATCTTTTGTTATGCAGTGCGATGCTCCACTATCTACCACCCAAAAATTATTATTGTTCACAGTTTGGTTGCTATACATGGCTAACTCTAAGCATTTTTTATCCTTTTGATGCCTTTTTGCATTCTGGCTGGCATTTTGGCGTTTTTCTTTCTTGCAGAATCTGGCCAAATGTCCTTTTCTTCCACAATTAAAACATTTTCTAATTGTGTAGGCTGACGAAGATAATTCCTCTTCTTGTGGTTGTTCCCTTCTGAGTTGATCCCTTTCAAGCCTTCTCCTGGCTTCTTCAATTAATCTGCCAGTAATGTCAGTTAATGTGAGGTTATCCTTTGGCAGCACTTCCAATGAAGTTACATAGTCGTCGTAGCTCTCATGTAATGAAGACAAAATTATATAAACCTGATGCAGTTCAGTGAAGATAAGCTCTTTTTCATGCAGCTCCTGAAAAATTCTCTTCATAGTGTTTATATGAGTCAACATGTCTCCATTCTTTTGAAGATGTGTTCTAAACAGCTTCTGTGTAAGATTTATATGTGCTCCTACACTATCTCGAACATAAATCTTCTTTAAATTCTCCCAGCACTTAGCAGCTGTTTCTTCTCCACGAATATGGACAAGCTGCTGGTCACTGAGTGTCAGTCCTATTATACAGAGAGCTTGTTCATTTTTTAGTTTATATTCTTGTATTTTCTGGGCATCATCTTCATCCTCTGGATCCCAAGCATCTACCTCTGGTGGGTTTTGAATTATATTCCACAAACCTTCTCTGCGTAGAAGTAGGCTGCATTTCATAGACCATGAAACATAGTTTGTTCCATCCAGTTTGGATATTAGAGACAAACTTGGTAAATTGACTTGTGCCATCTTTCTCTGGATATTAAACTATAATTAATAAAACACAGCTGTCTGTTTACAGTATTGTGTAACTACACTAACTCTCACTTTATATAAGCCTGTTATATCCTGGTTAGTCTGACTGTGCAGCTGGGCCCATAACCAGTGTTAGGGATACACCCCTAGCAAGATCTGCAGGGCAGTCAGGCAGGCAGGCAAAATATGTGAGATAAGTGTTTTTTGTAGCTTACACACAGTAAAACAGAGGGCACAGTGCTAATTAAATAGTTTTATTCCGGCAAGAGTTAAAGCATAGTCAAAACAGTCCATATTTCATTCACTTAGTTCAGTCCGTCCAGGGATTATTCAGTTGCAAATTCCAGTGTCGAAAAAGAGAGGTCAGTACACTTACAAATATCAGTCCGGTGATTTATCTCCTCGCAGTAGAGAGATATGAAAGAACTCAGAAACTCCTCTCTTCCTTCTGCAACTCTTCAGTAGGGAAAACACGCAGCTAACAAACATCAACGTAATCCAATCCAGTAATTGTCAGTAATTGCCAGCAAACCGTCAGCGTCTCGTCAGCAATCAATCAGGGTGTCTTGCTGCCTCTTATGGTGGTTTCACACCACAACCAAAATACATGCTTTGCATTTAAAGTGACACACACTTAAACTAACAATCCTAGCTTATATATATTATGTTACCCAAACTACGTTAGGTGACCTATGTTATACCTAACAATAATGCTAATGCAGTGTAGTTTGGCTGTCTGTTTGCTAGCTCTGTTTGGTTTACATTTATGGGCTTTCCAAGGTACACCACAGGAAGGCGGGCTATCTCCGTCCCAGACAGAAAGATGAGTAGCTTTTCTCCAATATTATCTGAGGCCCTCTCCCTCCACCAAAGCTGCCTCACAAATGGGTGTTGCAACTGGGAAGGTTCAGCACTGCCAGGATTCTGACCACCCACACTAAACACCAATTCGTCCCCCCACTGAAATGGTACCTATGCATAGAACATGTTTTTGAACTGCAAGGTGAGCAGAAGCTGAGACGAGTGACCAGAGCTCACCCCATCAAGCAGTGCTAGGACTTGAATTGCTAGAGCAAAGATAATTGCCAATGTCATTAAGTCACTGAGCCACCATGCGTCTCTTCTCAGTTAATCTACTATAATTTGTTTTATGTAGGACTGTCTTTGAAGATAGTTTGGAAGTTACACCTGGTGGATATTAGGTTGTATGTGCAAACAGGATTCTATACAAAACAGATCAAAACCAAATTTTCAATGTTTGCAAAAAAAAGTGAGGAGAAAAACAGTAAAATAAAACAGAATAAAACCTATGGAGACATACATATTTAAAAATTAATAAGAGAAAGAAAATTACTTCATTGAGAACTGCTCAATAGATATGAATAGAATAGAAAGAAAAAAATATAGGTCCATGTGTATTAATATAAATGAAGCTAGCAATTTTTAGGCCAATTGATTTATTTTCAGAAGTTCACTCGGAAGTATTGCTAGTACCAAAATCTGAATCAAATCTCTCTAATAAAAGTTTTGATAGATGCATGGTTGAAAATAACAGCCATCCGCACTTGCTTAGTAATTATGCATTGAAAGTGCTCCAATCTCTTGTGCAACACACTATCAAGGAGCAAGCAGTCTGTGTCTTACCTCCTCCCTTTCCCAAACCTTTCTTTTAAAATGCATTTCCTTAGAAGGTTCCCTTGCCTCTCAGTACAATAGAAATCAGCTTGTCCAATCTTGTTTGACAGCTTGCATGACACATCTGAGGTCACTGGACAAGGATGAATTATGCTAAAATGTTCCCCATTTAGTTTGTTATCTATAGTTGCAGACTTATTGTATAATAAGCAAGGAGAAAGAACAGCTAATTGGCTTTTTGCATGAAGCAGTGTTTATTCTGCAGTAAAATTCCTGGATGCCCTTATATTCCTATCCTTCAACCCTAAATTCAAAATGTACCCATTACCCCAAGGACAGTCTTTAGTTCACCACCTTAGCTGTCATGCAAGCCCAAGCTCTGTTGTTTGCATTCTGCCTTTCCTATTCTTGCTCCATGCCTGTCCTCTTGCCTTCCTCTTTCTTTCACACCCCATCAAACACACACCCCTACAGTGAGGCAGCTTTTCCGAAGATTTATCTAGGATTTGTTCATCTGTAACATAAGGCTATTTTTTCTATTGTTTGCCTTTTGTTCTTCCCGTATCTTTCAATCAGTGCTGTAGGCTTTTCATATTTGCCACAAAGGGAAACACATCTCTTAATGTGGGTGCAGAAGTTGCTCATATGCTAGACTAAATATGGGCATCTGATAGATAAGATGCCTACAGTCTTTTTATGGCATAGTTCTCTACTGGAAGAGGCACACTGACAGTACCCAGGATTCAGGATGTAATTATTCTTCAATATACTTGTTATATTGGCCAAATCACTAGTTCTACACATTGCCTGCTATAAACAATGACTTGGACTCACAGCAGCATGGCAATAGCACAAATCTCTTTCTTTTAAAAAGCATGTTTGATCTGTTGCCAGGATAAATGTTTCTCAGTTGCAGGGAAAATAACAGTCTATATCATCTTATATTCACAGCAGCAGAACTGAATTTATAACCTTTGGGTGATAGAGGAAGGAAGGAAAGAAAGAAGGAAGGAAGGATTTCCTGTAAAATTTGGGGATTTCTCTCTCACCATCAGAATGAATAATTGAGGCCAACATATACATTCTCTGTCTCTCCAGTAACTATAAATCCATGGTGCCTCTATGTCAGTCTATTGAAATTATATCTGAGTTACTTCCGGGTTGCCAGGCTTCGGCGACAGCAGGGATTTGCATTTCTCCGTGATCCCTGCTGTGCTCGCCATCTTGGTGCCTCCGATCCAGATGGATTTGGAGGATAAGGCTGCCCTGTAGAGGCAGCCAAAGATAGGGAGGATCTGGGAAGGGGTTTGGGGGTGCCGCAGACCCCCTCCTCACCCAGCTTAACCTCCTTTTCTCAAGGCAGTGCAGCGGCGGTCAATGATGGCCGCCACAAAGAAGCTGGCAGCTGGAAAAGATTGCACTGGAGGAAGAAGGAGAAGGAAGATCCAAAAGTGAAAGTGTTGGCTGTGCCGGGAAAATAACAGCTTCTAAAACCCTGGAGTGGAATTGTTTATTGCCTGAAAGATACATTGTATCCCTAAGAAGAGAGGAGCGGCGGAGAAAGCTGCTAAGGGAAACCTTTTTTTTTCTACTTACTCTCCCACCCCACAGAAACATTAAATGCAGAACTGGAAAATGCATTGGGCACCGAAGGTATTTTAACTTGAAAATTATTAGAGAAAGGACTTTGGACTTTGGACTTAACACCCTCAGAAATTGGAAAGCGCGCATTGGAGGTATGGATTTCTGAGCGTTTAAAGGGAAATTGTTGTTGTAAGTGGTGGGAGAGGAAAAAAAAACTTTTTGGAGCAGAGCTTGAAAAAGGAGGAGACTACCTAGAATTTTAAAGAAAGATACATTTTAATGGGAACCTTTTGATCAATCAGTAACCCCACAAAGAGAAATTGAAGAAGGTAAAAAAAAAGTATTGAAAGAAACAGTTATTTGGACTTCTTAGTGACTTTGGAATTCTTTTGGAATTACTTTTGATTAAAAATACTTGGGTGGTTGTTTTTGAAGAAATCTTTCTCTTCAGGATGGCATTTGCTTTTGGATGAATTAAAAACTCAATACCAAAAACATAAGAAAGAAGAGCAAGATGGAAAAGATTCTTTGGGCACTCTTTTTCAATTTTTAGAAATGGCGGTACGCACTTATGAAAAATTGACTACGCAGCAGGATGACTGGAACAAAGAAGAAGAAGAAGCCATTTTGGATGAGCAATGGGTTTACTTTGGGGAGGAGGAGGAAGCGGAAAAGAAAAAGGGGATTTTAAGGGTAGAGAAAACAATCCAAAAAGAGAAAAATGAGATGAAAGCTGGATATAAGGTTAGAAAACAACAGAAAGTGAGTAAGCAGAAGAAGAAAAGGGAGGAGGAGAGACAAGGGGGTAAAAAAGGCAAGGAGAAAAACAAACAAGTGAGAAAGGAGGGGATGAAAAACCTTAATGCTGGGAAGCAAGATTCTAAGAAACAAAATCTATTTAGAGACAATGGGTAAATTTAATTGAAAAAGGGATTCTGGAAGGTAAATAAAAGTGTGATTTTCTATGTGTATTCAGAGTAGAATGTGTATTAGTATGTATGATTTGCTCTTTTATGGTATTTCTGGTGGGTTATAGGCTTACATTTTGTAATTCTAGCCTATTTGCTTTTCTTATAAAGTTTTTTGTGTAATTTTAGAATGTACTAACCAGAATCTCAATATAATTTAAGTGTTATATTAAGTATTGTGAAGTTAGGGAAAAGAGTTAAAGGTGTTACTCCAATTAATGTACAGGAGAAGTATATTTAAAGAAAAACGATGAATGGATAACTGTAAAAGAACAGACAAAAAATGTTAAGTACTATGAATTGTATTGAGATAAGATAAACAAAATATAATTAAGAAAGATAAAAGAGGGAAGAAGTTATACAGAAAATCGAAAATGGTAATAAGATATGGATTGACATATAAAGTAAATATTGTTTTTGAATTTGTGTCTGTGCGAAGAGTTTTAACCCGGGATTAAGCAGCTTTCAGAAATTAGGGTTTTTACGTTCTATGTTATGTATGTTTTGTCTATTGTTTTTTTTAAAAAGGCAAAAATTTTGATTAGTAAGAAATATAATCTGGACAACAGAATGAAAAGGAGAAATTGGGATAGGATATGAAGATGAGCAGATAATGTAAATGCACATATTACATTTGGCACGTTTTATTGGTTCTTCCAGAAAGATTCTTTATGCTAATATGCCTTGACTGTTTGTATGTTTTGTAAAGCTAACAAAATTTGTTTTTTAAAAAAAACAAAAACAAAAATAAGTCAGAGGAAAATAGAAGTGTGATGATTGAATAGCAGATAAACTAGAAAAGAAACGTTATTGAATAAGAGTAAAGAGAAATAATGTGAAATCTGTTAAAGGGAATTTATGTGTCTACATTGAAATGAGATAAATTAGAAAAATGCGATATAAAATAATGTGTTACCTGCTTTGTAAAGATCTATGATGGAAAGCGGTTTTATGATTTTAGTGTTTAATGATGTTTTGTCTTGTTTGTTTCTTGTTAAAATTAATAAAATTTGTTTCAAAAAAAAAATTATATCTGAGTTAACCTCCTTAAATGAGGTTAAATCAGATATATCCACATGAAGGGTCAAAAAGGAAACCACATATTCAAACCCATTTTTAAGGTTGCAAACATTAACATTTTGACCTCACCTATGGCTCAATTAACTTGATATAGTTAATATGGTTAATTCTATGGTTAAATATTCGTTAATATACTGTAGTTACAGATCTTAATATTGCCTTCTTTTTGTTATGTTATTTATAACAATTTGATAGATATCTGACAAAGGACTCTGGGGAAATACCAGAATATTTTAGATTTTCATATGATTTTGAGAACTGCAGGGTTAACACAGCTATGTCCTGTACATGTTAAGGAGAAAGAAATTTCCATATTGTTGCCTGTTAAACCTAGTACTTCAGTAGTCCTTTGTGTCCTGTCTGCCTGCACCAACTTTTCATATTCACTGCCAGTCAGCTGACAAGATAAAAGCCAAGAATATTTTGATTAGTGCCCTAGATGGAATCAGTAGCTTAAAAAGACATTAATCAAATCCTACAAGCAATAATGCAAATAGCAGTAGCATAAGTCTTTAACTTTAGAAAACTGAAAATAAGACTTGAGTGCAGTTACTGACTCTGCATTCATTTGTGATTAATGACACATGGATTGCTTGTGACCAGCAAATTTATACGATATTTTGTTATTATATGATAATAATTTGGTCCAAAATTTAGTTTAAATGGGTCTCTAAAAATAGAGACAATGAGATGCCACACATAAATTAAATAATAATTTTTATCTTGAGTAAACAATTGTCACCACAATCTTCTTCCAGGATTTTTTTTTTTACTTCCTTATCTGGTCCACTGCTAATTTCCTAAGGAGATAGAAATCAAAATAGAACAGCAGTCCTTTTTTGTGGTTCTTTTGTTTCAGTAATGAGCAATTTAATCCTGGAAATAACTAGAAATAAGCCAGGATGTCTTTTTCAAGAACATTGACAAATGATGAATTAAGCATGCCAAGCTTTATTTTAAAAGCAATGATTTATTAATAATTAATCAATTATGTTTTAAATCAATGTTTTTTGGATATTCAGCCGACCACTATAATGGAAAGGCGGTAATAGTGCAGCACATACGGTGAATGTTTTCCTCAAAGTAACAAAACTTCATTTAAGCAGATAGGGTTGAAGGTTCCTTTGCAACACCAGGATGTCAGTATCTGTCCTAAAACATTAGCAGTCCTTCTTACTGAGTAGAAAAAAACTCTGGAATATGTTTTTCCCAGAGGGAGAAGAAATTTATTTTGGAATTTTCCATAACAAAAAGTTTGTCTTGAAGTTGCACGTTTAAGAGAATAAACAAAATCTACATTTTTTTAATTCTGAAAACAGGTCTGTGATACGCCATTTATTTCCTTTTTTCTAGAGTTTGGCTTTTGAAAGCATTTTAGCTGTTGCAAATGAAAGCTTTAAAACCTCCTCATGGCTATTAACTATTCTTAAATCAATCAATTCCCAGCAGAAAAGAAAAGATACATAATAACCCTTCCTCAAAAACAAGCTGAAATTTTTCTAAAGAACTAGTGCACAGAAATTTTTCAGAACTATATAATTCTCCTGTGAATAGCATTGACTCATTTTGAAATTGAAAAGGACAGCAGGCAACTTGTATATATATTGGGCAAGATAATTATATTCCGCCAAGGCCTTAGAAACTAGAGTATAAAGTAATGGCCATACTAGTAGTCCAGGGAATTGTAGGGGAGGGGGCAGCTAGAGCAGAGCAGAATCAGGAAGCCTAGAGAAATGCGGAAGAGGGCCTGAAATTTTTGTTGCTGCTGTGATGTTTCTCTCTCTAATTTTCCCTTTTTTTTCCTGTGTAAGAAGCATCCATGCCATCTTTAGATGCCATTTTTAGCCTACAATGATAGGGTTCAACTAGGGCATTTATTCTCCAAAAGTCCACCCATAGTTTTTTTTTTTTAAATAAATGGCCCCATTTCCATTTTCATGATGATTTGGTTCAGAAAAAGAAGAAAAAGAACAGCTTACTTCTTGATGTTAATAGACTTGTTCCTGAACTGCGATTGAGTCAATCCATGATTGTTTTTTTAATTTTATTATATCTTTGTCTTAAAAAAATAAAAACTTTTTTTTAAAAAAAGGAATGGGGTGAGGTGGATAGAAGTTATTTGGAGGGTAAAGGAGTGGGAGTTTGAGCATGTAACAACAGAATCAGGTAGTGAGTTCCAGACATTGACCACTCTGTTGCTGAAATCGTACTTCCTGCAATCAAGTTTGGAGTGGTTTACATTTAGTTTATATCTGTTGTGTGCTCTTGTGTTGTTGTGGTTAAAGCTGAAATATTCATTAACTGGTAAGACATTGTAACAGATGATTTTATGTACTATGCTTAAGTCCAATCTTAGCTGGCATAGTTCAAGGTTGTCTATGCCTAGAATCTAGGAGTGGGATTCAAATTTTTTAACCGGTTCTGTGGGTGTGGCTTAGTTGGTGAGTGTAGCTTGGTGGTCATGTGACTGGGTGGGAGTGGCCAACTTGACATCACTCACATCAAGGTGTGCTTTTCCTCGCCTGGCCGCTCGTGACAAAGGGGATGCTGCAATGGTTGTAAGTGTGAAAAATGGTCATGTCACTTTTTTCAGTGTCACTGTAACTTTGAATGGTCACTGAATGAACTGTTCTAAGTCAAGGATTACCTGTACAGGAATACAAAAAGCTTCTTTGCTTGCAAAAAGCTGCCCTAAATACCAATCATTAGATTAAAAATAGCTGCAAGGTGGAGTTACAAATCAGGCAGGGTGCCAGAGCACCTTGAGGAATTAAAATAGTTAAAATGCAATGATAACTATCAGCAGCCAACTCTTGCTCATAAAGTGAAAGCCTTTAGCAGAGAGGTCATTTAATCTCTCCAGAAAGAGCACACCCAAGAAAAGCAATCCTTAGATCCATTTGCACCACTTAAAGATACCAGCTGGTCTCACCTCATAAGATATCGTAAGGAAACCATCCAGATTTAAGGAAAGGTTGCATACCGCCCCCTCCAAAGGCAGTGCAAAATTAGTGCCAAGCTTGCATCCTGCCTCTTAGAAATATACCCCAAAAGGACAGTGCCAGGGACACTAAAGTAGTGAAGAAAGATCCCCCTCCCCAAATAGAAAAAGAAACCATGAGGGAGGAAAAAATTTAAACACAATACAAATAATTAAATCACAACAGTAGCTGTTGCTTGTTAAACCAATTACCAGAACAAATAGACACATGAACTAGCCAGATTTCTCAACCCAGTTTCTTTTCAGGAACAGAGATTAATCTTTTTGCTTCCAAACAAAGCTTAATGGGGAAAATTATCCCATCAATAAATACTAGATTAAACGTCACCCAACACAGAATTAAATGTCACCAAAAGCCAGTTTTAGACCAAAACTCAAAAAAGGTATGTAAATTCATGTTTGAATGTCAATCTTTCTAGCTAGCCAAGAAGCCTTGCTGAATGTCACTCATCTTGGTTCCTTGTCATTAAAAAGCTTCTTTCCGTTGTTCAATTATTTCTTCAAAGTGCTGATCATTGCATGCCGGCTGGAAGTATATTTCCAGGGGAATATTTCCTCCCAACAGCAGTGTAAAAAGCTTAAAACAACCCTTCCCCTTTAAGAAAGTATCAAGAAAGAAAGAAAACCTCCTTTGGAAACAGTAAATCTAGTCATACTGCCAAGAATGTAATAAGGGTGGAAAAAAACAAAAGGAAATTTCTTCTAACTACCAGTTTTCCGAACTGCTTAGAAAGTTAACAAGGGGTTCTATAGAACTGGTCAGAACCAGTAGAAACCCACCCCTGCTAGAATCTCAAGTCTGGTGGTATAGGATATTCTCTTGCAAACAGAGAAGCGTAGTACTTTTCTTGTAAAATACTTCTGGACTCACTCAATTGTATTAATGTCTGATATACAGTGAGGATTCCAGACAGTGGAGCTGTATTCAAGTATTGGTCTAGCAAAGGTTGGGTATGCCCTAGTTTGCAAATCAGTATTACCAGAGGAGAAGCTGCATAAGATCAGATTTACAACTCTTAAAGTCTTTTTTGCAATGTTGTTGCAATGAGCTCTGACACTTAGGTCATTCTCCTCCATGCTGCATCAAGAACCCAGGATGGGTTGACTCCTTCCTATGATGTCATTTAGCTGAGTCTGTACTAAGATATAAAAGCCAGCCCCCGGAAGAGACCCTAGCTTTTGACTCAGCTCCTTTCAGTCAGTAGCTGTGTCTCTGAAAGCTTCTGTTAGATAACAGTCACTAGTGATCTTCAGTGCCGTTTTTCCTCGTTTCGAGCAGCCCCCAGGATCTGGGCAGCTGCTCTTCCAGGAGAGCAGGGCTCTCTCTCTCTCTCTCTCTCCTGCAAGGTTGGGAGCAGCGTTGCCCGAGCGCTATTCAGGCAAGTTGGGCAGCGTCTGTAGACCTCCCCCATGCCTGCGGTTTGAGCGGTCATAAAAAGCTATCAGCAAACTGATAACAGCATCAGCCAGCTGAGGTTCTGTAGATAGCACTCACCAGTGATCTTCAGTATCTTTTTTCTTCACTTCAGCAGCTCCCAGGATCTGGGCAGCTGCTCTTCCAGGAGAGCAGGGCTCTCTGTCTCCTGCAGCGTTGGGAGCAGCATTGCCAGAGTGCTGTTCAGGCAAGTTGGGCAGCGTCTGTAGACCTCCCACATGCCTGTGGTTTGAGCAGTCATAAAAAGCGATCAGCAAACCGATACCAGTGTCAGCCAGCTGATCGTGTGGCCAGAGGCTGCCCTTTCCTTTGCTGACTTCACTCAGGGTTCTTTATAGCCTAAGGAGAAATTCTTCGATCTCGGAGACTGTTTCCCGTACTCAGTGGCCATCTTGGATTGAAGCCTCCCCCCACAAGGTGAACGGCCATTTTGTAAGCCCGGGGGCCAATTTATACCCTAAGGGGCTTAATACAAAAAATTTACAAACAGTTTTTTTCCATCATAAGAGCCTTTATTCTTCAAATGGAGCAAGATAAGGGTCATTTATTCCCTCATTTATTCCAAGGGTTAACACCTGTTTCACAGGTCCCAGGACATCATGTTGACTGGCTTCTGCCCCCTCCCGCACCATGACTTAGAGCAGCAGTGGCACTCGCTAGATGTAGGTAGGGCTCTTAGAATATACATTAAGTGCACTTCCTCCTTCAGGAAGTCTGAAGCCATTTTGTTTCCTTTTCCCTTCTCACTTGGGGCACAAAGCCTCTTCTCCTACTATTAACAGGTGGGTCAGATCTTGCATTGAGCATGCCTACAAAGCTGCGGCCCTTCCGGTTCCTCGAGGTCTGATGGCACACTCTACCAGAAACACGGCCACTTCAGCTGCCTGGGTGACCCAAGCACCCTTGGAGGAGATCTGTCGTGCGGCCACGTGGACATCTCCATCTCCTTTCATCAGATACTACCATCTGGATGTCTTTGCCTTGGCAACTGCAGCCTTCGGCAGACAGGTGCTTCAACAAGTGGTTCAACAGTCAGTGTGATGAGCCAGATGAGGACCCACCCGTGGACATGCAAGCTTTGGTATGTCCCATCCTGGGCTCTCGATGCAGCATGGAGGAGAATGGGCATTGGTAGAAGTTACCCTGAACACCCTTTCTATCTATGCTGTGAGAGAGCTCAGCCCCTCCCTTGATTCATCCGGAGAGGGTGTCATATTTCTGTATTCATTTGTGCTTTCAGAGACACCTTTCAGCCTGTCAAGTATCTTAGTCAAAGCTGGTCTCTTCCGGGGGCTGGCTTTTATATCTTAGTACAGACTCAGCTAAATGACGTCATAGGAAGGAGTCAACCCATCCTGGTCTCTCACAGCATAGATAGAAAGGGCATTCAGGGTAATTTCCACCAACGCCCATTTGATATGAGAACTCCAAGGTCTTTGACAGAGTAAGGTTAATCAATGAGGTCAAATCCACCTAGCTTGTATTTGGTGTATTGATTTTTTTCCCCCAATATGTAGGACAGAGCCTTTGTTGGTCGAGATTTGGAGTTGCCAACTGTTTGACCATTCAGACACATAATCAAGGTCGCTTTGCAGGACAGTAGCATTGTTGGTGGTGTTGAATAGTTTTACATCATCAGTGAAGAGGATGCAGTTACTTATAAGGTGATCACAAAGGTCATTTATATAGAATGTCAAGAGTGTGGGTCCTAGAACGCTCCCTTGGGGGACACCGCTGTTAACTGGTGAAGGGTTTGATAAGGCGTTTCCTATTTTTACTAATTGTTGCCTGTTTGACAGGAAATCAATAACCCACTTATGAAGGGATCTGGAAATGCCATAGATTTTAATTTTAATAGTAATTTGTCATGTACCACTGAGTCAAAGGCTTTGCAGAAGTCTACGTAAATTACATCTATTGCTTTGCCCTGGTAAAGTAATGTAGTCCATATGTTTTTGCAGTGTAGAAGTTGCAAATTACAGGAAAAAAAATTTCTGAAATCAAATTGTTTGTTGCAGAATGGGTTGTTTGATTCTAGGTGGAAGGTAATGCATTGATTAATAATTGATTCCATAACTTTGCATGTGACACAACGTAATTAGATTGGTCTGTAATTTTCAGGCAGGGGTCATCTTTTTTTGAAGATTAGGGATGACTGTTGTTAAAGACCATAGGTTTGGTAAGGAGCTGGTTCTGAATGATTGTGGATGTACTCATTTGAAAACAAACAAACAATAATGGATTATATAGAAGACCTAATGTAAGTGCTCACCTCAACATAACCTACACATATTTTTTATTATCTGTAATCAGCTGAACTGAATAGGTATAATTAAAGATCCTCTCCCCTGCTCAGTATTACAACTGGGTTCCACAACTACTGTAGTTTGTTAAATAAATTGTGAGGTTCCTTAGTGCTTCTGGAGATGGACAACAACTCCCTTAAGTGAGATCAGGATTTGTTCTTTACATCCATAACATTGTTTTATATTCTTCCCTTATGTTTGTTTTCCTGGAACTTTTAATCTTCAAAACTACTTTTTTGTGCATTCAGACACACAATTCACCCAGAGACTAGGAATGAAAGCATTCCACAGCAGCCTCTGTTGACTCAGGTCATTTTGTACTCTTCCTTTTAAAATTCATTGAGGGACAGAGAGAGCTTAGTGAATAATACTTGATAACAGATGTTCTGCAATTATGTGGATACAGAAAAATAAACATAATGGAGAAATGTGTTTAGTTCTCACTTTAACTAGACCTTGTTTAGTTGTTCATGTTCGATCTATACACAATTAGAATATAGCTATACTTCAGTATTATTATTTACATTCCTTTACCAAAAGTTCACTTATCAGAACATACTATCACCTCAGGTGAATATTAAAACCAGAACAAATAAAAAACAACAATGCTGCATACTTAAAACAATGACGTATAAGACTGCAGAGCACACATAAAATATGTATTTGAAACATGCCTATGGTTGAAGAAATATGCATAGGATGTATAAGAAATTGTCCATGAGTACAGGGATAGGACAAGCCAAACTTATAAACAGAAAAGGGGGAAAATCCTTGAAATTGCAAAACTCAGAAATGGAGAGAAAACAAATTCAGAGTGGCTCATCAAAACTTTAGAGCTTCAGCCACAATTTCCCACTACAGTGGACAGATTGAGACCATCTGAGCAGAGCAGCAGAGGGAGTAGCAATGATGACATAAATTATTATTATTTATTAAATTTGTTTGCTGCCAATCTTGCCACAGGGTGACTCTGAAATGCTGATGGAAAAAGGAGAGGGCTCAAAAAACAGTTTCTCTCCCAGAAACTCCCTTTCAAGGCTGACCTAAGACACGAGTCTTCTTGGGGCAAAGATCTGGGGTGGCAGTTGAATCCTTCATCAACACCAAATCTTTTATCATACTTGAGGGAAACAAATTAGCTTGAGGTCTACATGGCATTGCTTGTAATTCTGTTTTCCAACAGAAGAACAACTGTGGGGTTCATGAGAATCATCAGGAAGGACTGCTGCTGCTGTCACCATCCCTCCAGCAGCTGTCACTTAGGGCAGCCACTTTGCCCGCAACTAAACTGACCCCACTCCCTTTGCTGCCACTGCCAAGAGCAGTGCCAGGAGCCGAGCATCAGCTGGAGTTTGTTTGACATCACCAACAGCAGCTGGTGTTCTGGGCAAATTATTTTAAGAAGAAGCACATCTGTTCAGGGATGATCTCAAGCCAGCAAAATATCAGTATTTAGAAAGTATCATTACACCAGGATTAAGAGGATAATAGTAACAATATTAACAGGAAAAACAACAATGCTGGATACCAAGCTCCAACCTCCTGCCTTGATCCCTACTGTTAATACCAGAATTCCAGATTGCTGATAATCTAAAAACTACAGGGAACTGCCCACTTTAAAATACACCATATGTTTTCATTGAGTGACTCTCTTTCAGCTACTCAGCAACAAGCAATGGCCAAAAGAGGGGAAAAATCTATGACAGGAAAAAGGATGGAGTTCTGTGCTAATGTTGAAAAAAGAGCAAGTCATAAACACAGTGAAGTATGAGCTTAAATATACCAGCAGAATGTAAAGCTCAAGTGCAAAATCAGTCCATCGTATTGGATTCTAACAACAGGATACCAGAAGAGGCATGGGAAGATATCCTATTGTATTAAAAGCCCTTGTAAATGTGAAAAAGTAAAAACAGCCAAAATGAATAACAGAAAACTAAACTAAACTTGGAAACATACAAAACCAAAAATTAGAGGGCAAAAGAGATCTGTGCCAAAATTTCCAAGACAACACAACACAACAAGACAAAGCAAACTACCACAAAAATGCATGTGCAAAACTAAAATGAGAAAATATTAAAGAACAAAACAAGTATTCGAAAAAGTATGAGAGTTAAAGAGAAAATTCCACCCTCAAATTGAAATGCTAAAATGCACTCAAGAATCCATGCTGAATGATGCCAAGAAGATGTTTGCAAGATGGAAAGAACACACCAGATCATTGTACCATAAAGATCAAATGGATCAACAGCCTTTTCAACCTATACATTATGATCAAGGACCATTGTTGATGAGAAAGGAGGTCAAAGAGCGTGGAAAGCTTTATCAAAGAACAAAACACTTGGCACTGATAGCATTCCTTTTGAAATAGTAAAGCAATCAGATACAGTTGTTATAATTCTTAAAAGATTTTCCAGGAAATTTGGAAGATGATATCATACCTACCTAGTGGAAAAGTTTCAGCATTTATAGCATTACTGATGATAAAAGTGATTGGGGGAACTATCTGTCAGATAAGGCAAGTCAGGAAAAAATTTGAGAAGAACCACTGGAACCACAGGTAACCCTTGACTTATAATCACTTATTTAGCAACTGTTTGATGACTTAGAACCAATCCTCACACTTACAGCTATAACAGCAACCTTATAATCATGTGATAAACAAATCAGGTACTAGGCATTGACCTGCATTTATGACAATTGCAGGATACCAAGAAACCAAATGATATTTGGAAAAATGGCTGAAGGACTTAGACAAGATCTTTACGTGCAGATATATTTTTGATATTTGTTAAGACTAGAACATTTTCAACAACCGCCCTTGGATGTGAAAGTTGGATAGTGAAGAAACAAGGCAGGAGGAAACAAGATTCTTTTGGATTAAAGTGCTGGCAAAGGATTCCCTTGGATTAGAGTGCTGGCAAAGGATTCCCTTGGATTAGAGTGCTGGCAAAGGATTCCCTTGGATTAGAGTGCTGGCAAAGAATTCCCTGGGTAGGCCAGGGATGTCAAACTTGATTTCATTGAGGGCCGCATCACGGTTGTGTTTGACCTCAGGGGGGCTGGGCCAGCTTGATGTCACTCGTGTCAGGAGTGCCTGGGTTCCTGAGCTCCAGTTTTGCTGGCAGAGGCACCACAGGGCGGTCCTTTGCTGATTCCAGGGTAGCCTTGTGGGCCAGATCTAAGCACTCTGTGGGCCTTATCCGGCCCATGGGCCTTTAACATGCTTCCTGTAGGTTGTTTAACAAATAAATCGACCAATACTGGGAGAAATCAAGCCTAAACACATTACGCAAAGAGAAAGATCATTAAAGAAAGATATCATGCTTGGCAAGATTGAGAAAAATTCAAAAGAGGAAAAAGCAGAAATGCAATAAAGTGAACAGCCATGGGCATCATTCTATCAACAATTAGCTACCTGGAAGAAGACTGAACACAACATCAAAATTCATACAATTATTTATTAAAAACTAGCTCGATACTCATGCTTCACTACAGAGCTATGTGGTCGGGCTTAGTTTTGGGGGAGGAAAATGAGAAAAAAACAATTCTGCCTCTGCCTACAGCATCCATCGGTATTCATCTGGCTAGCGTCCTGTCAGTGTGTGAGAGAGTTGAGGGCTGTTTGGAAACTGAAACAGTATTTGCTATGTGAGCAAGAAGGAGACAGCAAGTACTAAAGCTGCTTGGTGCTGTGAAACTAAAACTGAAACTGAAACTCCCCTCCTCTGCTTGTGTTTTGCATTTGCAACAGATTTCTTTTCAGGTGGGGAGGGGGAGTAGAACTCCTTAGCATCAAAGCGTGTTAATAATAATATATGAAATACTAATGCTCTGGTGGTCATTTCAAAAATGCTTTCTTAGTGAGCACCTAGAAGCCAAGAGGAATATAAATGCCAAATTTCAAGTTTGTAAGCTTTACGGTTCTGGAGATTTTGTGATGATGCATGAGTGGTATTTCACTTTTATGTATAGATATAGATATAGAAAAGTTGAGATTTTAAGAAACTGGAAGAAAAAAAAACTCAAAAATGTATGCACCAATGCAGGAAGACTTTAAGATCTTAAACCTTTAATAGTGTGGTTTAAATTCTGTGTATCTGACAAGAAGTACAAGGATGGATGCACCACATCCATCACTGCTCTGTCACAGATCATCTCCAAGTACAACTAAATCTAAACAAAATCAAGGAGAGAAAGAGATTTCCTTGAAACCTGGTTTTCCACCAATAAGTCAATAAACAGACACATTGACATCAACCCAGTCTACCAATCTCTGAGAATGCTAGAACTGCATTGGACACAGAGGTGGTATTCAGCAGGTTCTGACCAGTTCTGGAGAACTGATAGCAGAAATTTTGAGTAGTTCGGAGAACCAGCAAATACCATCTTTGACTAGAGATTTTACAGTATCCTTCCCCTGCCACGCCCACCAAGCCACACTCACAGAACCAGTAGTAAAAAAAATTGAATCCCGCCACTGATCGGATACGATCCCAAAGGTAGCATTTAAAATGAACAGACACCCCACTATGCAGCAACAAAATTATAACCTGTTGGCTCACAAGAAATTGGACCACGTCTCAGTAACAACAGCCAGCCACTGAAACTATCAAACAAACCAGACCATGACTCAGAAGCACCCAGATAATAACTCTAATTCTAATCTGCATCATACAGCCCAGCAACAACAGCCAGCCAGTCAAACAATCCAAAATCAGACTATGACTCAGAAATATCTGTACAAACAACATTCAGTCTAATTTGCATCTCATAAAAAGATATTTAAAGACCTGTGCTCTGACGGACTAGCACAATTCAAAATGCACTGATGATGTCTCCTCCAATGGCGACGAAACATTTGCAACCAAATTGCCAACTCGGAGCTCAAACCAACAGCCTAACTACCAACCCAAGCTACTAATATTCAAACACATTTCAACAACTAAATCTCTCTCTGTACTGAATGTCAACCTGAAAACTGACTGCAATGGGTCTAGATAATCTACTTCCTCTGGGGGTGGGGTCGTCAATTCTATTTGGAAGCATCAACTCTGTTTGGCATCAGTTCTCCAGGCAAGAAGGTCTTTCCTATTTCTCATACAAATTCTCGTAGGTCACAAATTGTCAACAGAGTGCGTGTGGGGATCAGGAAGTCTATGACCATACTAAAATAGCAATAGCACTTAGACTTATATACTGCTTCATAGTGCATCATAGTCTTCTCCAAGCAGTTTACAGAGTCAGCATATTATCCCCAATAATCTGAGTCCTCATTTTACCAACCTCAGAAGGATGGAAGCTGAGTCAACTTTGAGCCATTCAGAATCAAATCAAACTCCTGGAGTGAGCAATAAGTTAGCCTGCAGTACTTCATTCTAACCCACTATGCCACCATGGCTCGGTTTATGGTACCTGTGGCCCTGAAAATTAAAATAAAGGAAAAGCAATTTTAAATAAAATCCAAAATTCCACATTAACCTTCATATTACATAAGATAAATGTAAGTATACCGAAGTTTCCTGAGAGATTTAATGAGATGTGATCTTGAGATCTGAAAAAGCTGCCTAGAGCTGTTATGGATGGTGAAGCCAGTGGGTTGAATCTATGAATATCTTATGCCTATAGAGTTATCTTTAAGTTAAATTGCTTTGAATTGCACTGGCCAAAAATCTTCCTCTGCACATGGATGCGATCTTGGAAACTAATATTTTGTTTTAATGGGCAGCTCCAGGCACTTTGAATCAATGTGCATGTAAATGAGTTTCTTCTCATCATAAGTCAATGCAGCCCAACTTTTAAATATATATTTCCACCAAAAGCAGTGGGATTCTTTGCAGGCCTACAAGCACTTTGAGCAGTCTTACAAAGATTTATTAAACAAGTGCTTGATATCATTTGAAATGTTTTTAAATGAACCTCCAGATGACTCATTACTTCTTGGAATTCACAGATCATATTCAAGCCAGTTTCTCCTCAAATCTGGCAATCTTGACCTACAATATATAGAAAATGAAATTAACAACAAACTTATTAAAAAACAGGATCATGTTGCAATGAAAGTTAAAGGTTGAGTATTAATCTACCATTTCATCTTTCCAGCATGTTATCAAAGTGCCATGTGACACAGCTGGATTTTTCACAAGATTAACCCATGAGCTGGTGTTATTTTTATGGCAGCGGACAGAATATTCTCTCTAGACTAACAATGGCAAAATCTGTATGCATTTGTGAAGAAATTAATGGGAATGCTATTTACATTTGGGAGGAAATTAAGATAATGAGAATATTTGCATTTGGGAAGAACTTTGGGACTTCTATTTGTATTGGGGAGGAAATTAAGATAATGAGAAAATGCTGTTTTGCAGTCAAGCATGCACAGCTAAACTAACAACTTTTTTGCTGATATTTTTAAATTATGGACACAAATAGTTAGAACTTGCTGGCTCTACAGCTTTTGACGTTTGATAGCTGCTATTTACAATGCATCCTCCTACCTTGAATATATTATTGTCTTTATTATCTGTTCAAGTATATATCCCCAATAGAAAAGAGTACCTGTACTGCAGGGTTTGAACTCTGGAATTCTTGCCATGCACTTTTGATGTTACTTTATTGGGCAATGAAACATCTGCAAAGAAACATTGGAATTCAGAGAGCACAAAGAACGAACCCAAGAGTGTATCACTGCTTTCCTCCTTCTTTTATCCTGACAACCATAAGAAGAGAACAGCTGGTCTAAGAGTATTCAGCATCCTGGGCCAAGTTTGGGGAACAAAAAGAAACAAGTCCATTTTGTTCTGCTGTTCCCCATGTAGCTTTATAAGGTTTGAAGGAACTGTTTAGGTCAAGAACTTCTTGCTTTATTGATTATTGGGTCCCACCCAGAGTAACTTCTCGTGAGATATAAATGAGATAATTATATTAACTTGATTGTAAATAATTAAATAACAATACACATTCATTTTAAGAACCTTTCCAAAAAGGTAGAAGGGTTAAGGCTAACTTAAGGTTGAGGGGAGAGGGGATGAAAATGGGACACAATGTCCCAAAAGATGAGCACAGCAACAGAAAAGGCTTCTTTACATCGTTTGACTTGCCAGGACCCACAGCAGCAATCCATTTGGGAGGAGTAACTAAGGCATGACTAGCCATGAGCAGAGTGTAGAGAGTAAGGAAGGTGACCTTAACGGAGATACACGAGCTCTGTTGCCAAAGCAACACAGGGGAAAATACATATTTTAACTTCACTATGGTCACAAAAATTCACAAAAGAAATAAGAAAGGGTGGAAATATAGCACAATCCATCTTGCAAGACTGATACTAATCCCACTGAATAAACTGGAATCAAAAATCACAGGAAAGCTAGAACTGTTTTTATTGGGATTGGTTATAATAGAATTTTAGAAGAAAAAACTTAGTTTTATTGATCTCTTTGTTTTTTGGGTTAATGCTTCATCCTGATAGTTTCTTTTTATGTTGACTATATTATAAAATGCCGGCTATTTTTCTTATTTAAAATGTTGTTGCTGTATATTATTACATTTTTAGCCTTATGTTTGCATTTTGCTTGCTGCCTCCCGCTAGTCATTAATGATGTGGCTAAACTTCAGAACCAGAGCTCTGTTGTTTTCTTTCACCTTTTTTGAAAATATACATACGTCAGGAACCTCATCTCAGCTCAAGTTCCACATAAATGCGGTGTGTGTTTTTCTTTAAATTACATTTCTGTCTTCAATTTCAGAACATTTAGATGGTTAAAATTCAATTAAGCCTATGGTACTTAATTTAACATGATATTCACTAATTATATTTAAGACAACAGGAGCATGCTTGCATGGGCTATTTATACTTCCAACCCACGGAATGACAAATTAAAGATAAGCAGTAATCTCATGCTGGATATCAGAGAGAGAAAGTCAACAAAAAGCAGAAGCGGCAAGTCAACTTTTTTTAATAAAAAAAGTATAAAATTGAGAATTTGATATTAATATCTGTATTACAGTGAAAAATAAGGAAAGAAGGATCAGTGATGGACTAGAACAAGAATAAATATCTTCTGCTTCTCATCTTGACAAAAAGGACTTAATGTAAAGATTTAACTATGTTTTGATTAAATTTAGTTATTCTCTTATTGGGAAATAACTAAATTGGCTTTTTCCATCAACAAGAAAGTGGGTAGGGTGGGACAGAGAGCCTCCAGTTTTTTCATGATACACCAAAGTTTGCAATGTAATAAAGAAATGAAGTCAAAATTGATGGTCTAACTAGATGGCAATAGGAACAATGGTAAGGAGCGCAGCTTCTCAGAGGGGAGCAAAGGAACTAGGCAAGGATACCTTGATCTACTGATCTACAACCCAGAATGTCATTTAATGACTAGAGTACATGTGATGTTCATAGTAATATGATATCAGATAAATAGAGAGATAGACATTATTATCCAACTATTTGATATAGACTGATTCCATCTCTTGAATTTTCTATAAAGGCAGACCGGATCCAACCAGTATTCCAGGACACAGTTGATATTTATGATTGGTTGGTTGAATATTGACCACCAGATTAAAAAAACACTCCTAGAAGTTTAAAAATAAGGGATTTATTTAAAAAACTAGGCCTATTCCAAATCTAGTACATTATGGCAAATCCCATGAACCACTTATGCCTTTCCTCATTCAGGAACAGGGCCACAAAGGCATGCTAGTTTCCTATTTCTTTTTGGCATAGATTGCAGAACATGAGAAGAACCATGACGAAACAGACTAGAGGCCCATCTGTCCCCAAAGTGGTGGACCAGATGTCTCTGAGAAGCCAAGGCAAGATAAGAGCCATTTGTATCCCAAACTGATATGGTCTTGTTCTCATGTCTGATCCTTGTCTTTGGAAACACTGCATGGAAGAAATTTTGAATATTTGATTGAACATTTTAGTGACACTTTTCTGGGGGGAAAAGGTTGTTGTTAATTTCGAAGATCATACAGAAAATCTTTGTGACCAATAAGGAATGACAATGACTTGATGTTAAATAAATAAATCTCTAAGAAATATAAACCTCTTATGTGAAATGTGGGGAAAGGGCAATTCTTAGCAGGTCAACAATCTAATTAATCTGAAAAAAAAATAGGCCAAGCAGATAAGCAAAGTACTTTTGACATTTCTGTTCAACTTGGAAGAATTAGGGCATGCAAATTATGAGTTTTCTTGAATCTACAATGGAAATCATAATAATTCTGCTGTGGAATTTTCTTAGATTTTAGAACAATAAGAACATTGCCAAACCTTGATTTAGGCTCTAAAAGATAAACATTCTTGGTTGAATTTGGGTTGGATATCAGAGCTATAAATCACCACTAATCCCGTTTTTCCAAACCTGATGCCCTTCTGCAACCTGCAGAATTCTCGGCACTGTGACTAATGGAATCATGTGAATTGTACTTCTAATATATCTGGCAGCCATCAAGCTGGGGGAGGTTGTTTTACAAGCACTCTAGATGTATACAAAAAGGAGTACTTATGGAACAAGGCACAAAAATGGTGGCCATTGTTTTGCACATGTACAGATTGCACATGTCAGGCAATCCAGGGCAGGCGGTCTATAAAAATCGGCTTAAATGATGGTGAGGATCCCTTGGAACCAGATGTACTGAGATCTATCAATACCTTCACTCTGCCTAGTTTTCTTCTGGAAAATAGAGACAATGAAGCCAAATGACAAGGAGGAAAAATAAACTTATACTGTAATTCTCAGGGAATGGTTTATTGGAACATAAATGGCTCTTTTTATTTATTTTGTTTGGCATTCTATACCTTTTCACTTTACCACTTCAAGCAAAGCTAATCTTCTACTTGTGCCCTCTCTACCCTCTGCCCTTGTCTTTGAATAGTCTGACATCACATCATTATTCAAATATGTTTGTGCATTATGGAAGAACATGGTAGCCCAGATGGACTCTCATCGGAAATCATTTGCACTTGTGCTCCAAGTGAGCTTCCAATTGCCAGACATTTCAAAGAATTTCTCCACTTGGAAGGAACTTCCCAACTTTTGCAGTCTACTAATGGAGCCCCCAAATTTAGGAGCAGCTAATTATAATCTTTTGGCCTTTAGAAAGCAACCCATTAATTTGCATTTGCAACTTGTTTGCATTCTACATTATAAAGCACAGTAGCTTCTCATTAGAATATTATGCATTACTCTCTGCATTTCATATGTCAGTCTTGAAAAATGTCCGTGCTAAAGTGTTGTGACTCGGAGGTCTGAGCCTGCCTTGTTAGAAGATACAGACTTAAGCAATGAGGAAGAGAGGGATTTGGCCTTGAGGTTTGAGCCTGTTTTGTTGGAGGACACAGACTTGAGCCATGAGAAGAGGAGGATTTGGCTCTGAGGTTTGAGCCTGATTTGCTGGAGGATTCAGAATCATCTTCCTCCCCAGGACCTTCCTCCCTGGTTGTGCCTCAGGTGTTGGCAGATAATCAGGAGAGCGTAGCGGAGCCTCTGGCTGAGGATCAAACTGAGGAATGTTGGTTTGATGCAAGGCAAAGACGTAGACATAGACGTGAAATGCAACGTAAAAGGAAATGTCAAATCAGGGACTGAGATGAGAGACTGACACGCCCCTGAGGGAATAAACGGGGGTGTGTTAGCTCTGAATCCTCATTCTGGACAACTTGTTTATTTGAGATAGAAGCTTTGACAAATTCTCTGTGTGGTGTTTGCCTTTGATTTATGGTCTTGTTTTGTTATCGGACTTGGCAGGCAGCTTTTGGAAGACTGCCAAGGACTTCTCCAGCCAAAGGAATTTAACTCTGTCGTTCCTGGTCCTGTCTGTTTATTTATATTCCTTTGGAAACTTGGACTCTCAGCTCGTGGCCACTAAAGTGTTTATTTACTGGCATCATTTGTTTTGCTTTGCTAGGCCAGAATTATTTGAATATGAAAAAATGTATTGGAGCATATAGACACATGCAACCTCGAATTATTCAGATATAGCACTTCATGAATAAGGTATCAGTCTAAACTGAAAGGAATATATAGTATATTATGGTGGTGGAGGGAGGGAGGGCATGTTATAAATTAACATCTCATTCTTATTATCTGCTGCCAGACAGAGTTTCTAGCAAAAAAGTCTGTCCATCTCTTTCCAATAGTTAGACTAGTAACATGCATTTCTTATCTGTGTGCCAAATTCAAACTGAAAAGCATTTCCTATGTGCTTCCTCAACTCTCTCCACACATATGGAACTCCATCCTTGTCAAAATCCCACAGTTCAAGCCAAGATCGGCTTGCAAATGCTAGGATTCAGAGGATGCTTCCCAAAGTTATAATTATGATTTATACAACTATGTATAGCCAAAAGAAGGTAATAGATAAGTACAAGGACATCTATATGCTTGGAGAAATCCCAAGATTTTAATAAATAGGAAACCGCTAAAAGAAGATATCTCTCTCAAGTAGTCCAATACCTACCACTCTAAAAAGTCTATCTGTATGGGGCTTGATCAAAATAATGGAAAGAAAGGAATTGGAAAAGGCAAAGAAGGGCATACCTTCCTAAAATATCAGTTCCACACACTGTAACATTTTCTTACAAGCTTCACTTATACTAAATTTTATTCCCTTCAATTAAATATTTTACTAAATAAAGTAAACCTGCCCCAATAATCAATGTTATATATTTAGTTATTTAATCTCTAAAAATGATAGGGATTTTTCATTCCTATACATCAGATCTGGAATCCGCTATGTTGGGAAGAAGCAATAAGTGTCACTTGGCTGATATCAAATAGCAGATGGAAGCAGGATTTGACCTGATTAGTTTTTGGAAGAGACAAGGTCTGTAGATGTTATTTATTTATCAATTTTTTAAAAACTGCACATCTTCCTCAAAGAGGGCAATGGTGTATGGGAAAAACCTTGGGAGACAAGGCAAAAAGACGTAGTAAAGGGAATGGTCAGATAAAAAGCAACTTAGCCTACAGCAGGAATGTGGCCTGGGCAAGAGGCTCAGAAGAGATTCTCCTTACTTTCCTGGCTGTAAAGGGCTGGGAGGGAGAGAAAAACTTTCAGACATGCAAAATTTTGTTAATGTAACCGTATAATAAAATAGAATTAACTCTTCTGGCTGTGTTTTCTGTCTGGTCTACCTTGCAAGGCTGACAGTAGATAAGAGCTGGGAGTCGAAACATAAATTCCAAAAGATGATTAGGCTAAATACATTGATACTATTGGGAAGAAAAACAATCAGGGCACATGCATGCAGTCACTAGGAATTTGATATTTTACTTATGTTAGAGAACACTACTCTAACACACTCAATTAGAAAACAAGCTTATAACCTCCAAATGTATTCACTGACTCCTTCCCTCTATTTGATTAATCATAAGAAATTTCTTACTTGTTTCTTTTATATGTTGTCCTTAGTAGTTGTTCATCAGTCTCTCTGGCTTGAAATCAGAAGTCATTCAAGCACTCAATATTGCTGTTAGATAAGAATCTTTATTTGACAGCAGATTGAAGTTTCTTAAGGCTTTTGTCCTCTGTCAACATGAAGGACAAATCCTTTTTTTCACCTTCAGCAATACAAATCTGGCACCTACCCCCCTCCCATGGCTTAACATATCTTGGGTGACTTGCTTAAGCTAGGTGCTAGGTGTGCCAGCTGGTTGTTACCAACACCAACATTCCTGTCTGCAAAACATGGACTTCCAAAGTATCTCCTCCACTGCCCATTTGTTCGATTTTAGAATTAGAAAGTTGAGAAATAGTATAGTTTAATGCCTTTTTGTTTTTGTTTTTTCTCTCCTAGGGCACAAAGTAAAAAATATCTGCTGTGAACTCCGTGTGGCATCAGGAAAGGCATCCAGCCAGTAAATGCTCAGCTCCATCCAGTTCAGAGGTGGTATTCAGCCAGTTCTGACAGGTACTGGAGAACCAGCAGTGGAAATTTTGAGTAGTTTGGAGAACCGGTAAATACCACCTCTGGATGGTCCTGCCCCATCTATTTTCTGCCTCCCGAGTCCCCGCTGATTGCCCTCCACAGGAGAACAAAGCTGGAAAGCAGGTTAGTGGGATGGGGAGGGAATGGGGATTTTATAGTACCCTTCCCCTGCCATGCCCACCAAGCCATGCCCACCAAGCCACATCACGCCCACCAAGCCACGCCCACAGAACTGATAGTAAAAAAAAATTTGAATACCACTACTGATCCAGTTGCTCTGACTCTATCCTGAATCAAGGGAATAGAGAATTTTAAAAAGGGAAGGTTAATGTCTGCTCATTATAGAATCACCAGTGTAAACTATATGTTAGCTTTTGCTTAACCTTTGTCCAGTGAAGGAGAGACTTCCCACACCTCCTTTTTTTTTTTTTGTGAAGTTTAGCCCAAATCTCTTTCCCTGTAATATTGGGGCATTTTGCAAAGAAGCCTAAAACTAGTCTAAAACAGTTGAATTATAGAGGTGCTTTTAAATAACAATTCAAAACAACTGTGAACATGGAATGTTCTATACAAAATCTAATTGGTGAAACTGGAAAAAGTGTCAATATCTATAATGTGAAAATGTTCTTATCAGGTATAGTGTTAGCCTGTCAGGAATACCTGAGATAAATAATGAATGGAACTGAATTATCATGGCTTGAAAGTCATGGGGCACAACATTAACACACTGTACAAGATGTCAGGTTTTAGAAAACAAATGCAAAAGTGAGATTTTTTATATTGGAAGGCAATATTCAACATAACACACTGGGGACTCATCCTTTTAGAAACAGACTTGGGGAGGAAAAATATTCTTTTACATACTCAATAGCTTCTTGTACAGCACAGTCTCAGGTGTTTTAATTCTGATGAAAGACTGAAAGGTCATTGGTGCATATAGACTACGGAATCTCAACATCCATTTTTGTTCCTGCAAAATTGAAATACGGATTGCAATCATCTCCCTGGAATTGCTTCTTTATATGCTGTGAGTGCTTGTATCTGAATGTGCATTAAAATAATGTCCCTAACACTGGAAGCAAGGGAGAGAGAAAATGAGGTATTGTTAATCATCAGCATAACTCAGATATTATGAATATGTGATTTGCTGGACATTTTCTTAAGTGACTCTCCCTTTTAATTGGTTCTTGAAGGTCATAATGAGGTTACAGATAAGTGCAAATGGGAAAAGACTCTGTAGATGTTTGTAAATTCTCTCCTTCTTCATGACTACAGATCATGCCTTCAGTGATCTTGGGCTATTCTATAAGAAATGTTCAGAAAGAAACAGAAAGGAATTCAAGCAAATAAAAATGGTAATTGACTAGAAAAGCCCAGGTAAAGTCTCTTCTATTGAAACTATTAATGCTGTTGTTATTCACCATTTAAAAACAGTTGGGTCAGTATAACTCTAAAATTAGGAAAATCATCAGTTAAAATGAAATGAGACCAAATAAGGTGGAAATCCAGAGAAAAACAAAAAACTGCAATACTTTGGAGCTGTCTAGGTTTCAATTCTCATGGCTCCTATTTCAGAAGAGATGGCAGTTAAACATGATCTACAATATATACTGTGTTGAAGCATTGTCTGATAAGCTTTTCATGAGAAATATACTTCTCTACAATTATGCACATGTCCAACCCCCCAAAATCCATACCTTTACAAAGTATAGCAGAAAAGTAAAATTGCCTACATATGCCCAGATAAACACACACATATGAACTATGAAATGAACTATACATTTTTCAAGTGATGATTCATATTCATATATACTTACCTAATCTCAGTTTGGCATAGTACAGTAATCTCTTTCCTTTCAACAGAGCAAGTTCGATTATTAGTTTAATTAAATTATTTTGCATTTCTGATATCATCATTAAATATGCAATGGGGAAGATATTCCAACAAAATCTCTTTCAGCTTCCCATATTTAAGGGCTGCCTGTAAAGGGTGCAGAGAATGGCCTTGAGAGACAAAAGAAAGACTTGCTACCAAGATAACATTCAGATAAAAGATACTTTGAGTTCAGGGCAGGAATGTAATGTGAGCCATCATCTCACACAAGCCCTCTTAGTTATCACAAAAGTAAAAAGAAGAAAGGGGAAAGCACGTTCAGATTTTTAAAATTCTGTTACTACAGCTTTACAACAAAGTAGTACTGACCTACATGACATTGGATTACTAGCCTAATTTACACTGAAGGGCTTACATAGCCCTATGATCCTCTTATCTTGATTGGTCTGGTGACAATGTTGAGAGAAATGGCAATGGCAGGCACAGGGTTGCAGTTAAGGACCTACATAAATGGCCATCTAGGATGAAGAAGGGTGATAATATTAACTCTCAAGTACTGTTCATAGTAAAAAAACAACACTAATTTTCATTGCACATTATTTCTGAACAACCGTGGGATAAAATTGCTGCTTATCAATTAACAGACCCTGTCAACTTTTAATGCAATTATAACAATATTATTAAATACAACATATCAGTGGTTTTAAATCTAATTCTGGGAAATGCTGATTGCTTGAGAGTCACATATGAGGAAGTCAGAAAGAGGAGACAAGTCTCCATAAAAGCCAATTTGGTTTAACTGCTGACGTTTCTCTGCCAAATACAGCAACAGGAGCATATTGCTGTTAATAGAATGATTACTCATAATTTTAGTTCATTGTTGTACACTGCAAAATCTCTTGCTTGGAAGACGGGTAGATACACGAATTACATAAACAAACAAGCTCCAGATTCCTAGGCAATGAGAAAAAGTGTTGCAATGGACAAACATGTCAATAGTTTTCTGATGCAAGAAACTTGCCATGGTACTGAAAATATTCCATTATGTATTAACCATCAGGCTTGCCAAAGACTAAATGCCATTGCATGTAAAATCTGTCAGATATCAATTACTATACCTGAATTGGTTTTTGTATTGGGGTTTTATTCTTGAAAGCTACCTGAAGTCACCAAGAGTGAGTTGGATGGTGTTACAAATTTTCTTTATAAATAATAAACCAAACACTGAAATAAAAAATAACAGAATGTTAAATACAATCAGTTAGAAACTCAGTGAATATTTTAAATACCAAGCAAATACTTAAGAATCTCCCAACATTTTGAAAAAATGTTATTAAGAATAAGTCTGGAAAACAAATTCCATGGAAACTAATGTGCAGAAGCATGCAAGGCTGATTCCATGCAGCCTATCATTTTGAAATAAGATCTTCCACTTTTGTTCTTACCTGTTTTATTTCTTTTGACATTTCCTAAGCAACCTTGTTGGCACTCAAGCCTTTAGCTAAATCAAAGCTAAACACTTTGCAAGAATGTTGATCAGTTCCTTTTCAAGAAAAAGCTTCCAGGACCTGAATGATTAGGTGAAGTCTTCACACGCCTTATAAATTATAGCTAAACAGTTGCTGGATGGCTCTGGGCAATGTTTGGCATGCACCTTTGCCAACAAACTATGCAGAACATATCCATATTGGAAATTCAGTTGACAGCAATGAGTAATAAGCTCTTTAATATACTGCTCAGCCTTCAAGTTTTCAAAATGAAGCATCATGCATACTATCACACTTTTGTTTCAGTTAGAATAGCTTTAGGAAAAAATGAGTCAATTAAAAGAAAATTTCAGTATAAATTCTCTGACTGGTTTTGTTTCATTTTTGCTTTAATTTATCCCTGAGACAATTGCAGCTGCTGTTGTGGAGATGGAGATTTCTAGCAAATGGAATGAAGCATAAGGCTGAAATCTGAAATGCTACAAGTGCAGAAAGCATTGCTTGAATGGTATGGTACAAAACTGCACAACCATACAAATAATGTTTGGAGAACTGAAGGTTAGTTATATCTCCCTTTCCTCACAATAAATAGGCCAGCTTTTCCATTGTCAAAGTCTCCAGATATGCTGGACTACAATTCCTATCATTATCAGACATCATACAGCATATCCGGAGGGCATAGGAAAGGCTGAGCCAGATAAATTGTCATAACTGGTATTAGCTTTGAGGCTACAATGGTGTACAGTAATTTCTTTTCCTAAAGTCAAGTAAGTTTTCTTAGCCATGCCCAGATTATCTCTTTCTCATCCAATCTTATTTCTCTCTATTCATCTTTTTTTATTTGAAAATTTAATCAGCTATGCAGTTGATTTGATTTGCTCTACTCTCAATTCTATCCCCAATTTACGTCAATGTTTATGCAACCTTAATACCATAGTCAAGCCATCAAACACAAAATTGCTGGTTTCAGGGGACAGTTTCCTTCTATTATAAAACCAAAACTCTTGCTATATTCCCCATCATTTTGCTCTCATTTCTCTATTTGTTAGTTTATTTTTTTATTGTATGTATATATTGCCTTTTCTCCTGAGAGATTAAAATGGCATATACTGGGAAACAGAGATTGCAGTTAAACATGATTTTTTCTTTGTATTGTGCTTACCTAACAACTATTGAATACTTTCTTCAGTACAAGCTCTGTACATACACATACACATTGCATAATTGCTCTGATTCTACACGATCCCAAATTCTACTAAAGATCATTCAATGGACACTAAAGCCATGCCTGAAGTAAGAACTGCTCCAAGTGCAAGCATGGTTCAGGAAAGGACAAAGAACAAGAGACATCACTGCAGATCTGATAAGATAAGGCTCCATATTTTCTCCACGGTTATTTAATTTATATACAGAACAAATAATCAAAGGAAGAGGACTATATCAAGAAAATTGAAATGTAAAAACTGGATGAAATGCATGAACAATCTTTACTGTGTTAATGATACCGTGTTACTCACTGAAAGTGAAGATGGTCTCTGTTATCAAGATCAAGGAACACAGTGTCAAGATGGGCATTGACCTTAATGTGAGGAAAACAAAGATTCTAACAATTAATAACATTACTGTTAATTCTTGACTTGCAATTGGTTGTTTTATGACTGTTCAAAGTTATGACAGAATAGATACTTCAAGGCTCATAAAGAATAGATACTTCAAGACCCATAAAGAATAGATACTTCAAGGCCCATAAAGAATAGATACTTCAAGGCGCATGAAGCACCTGCAGAAGTTGTCATGGGAGTCAGGTTTGCAACTGGGTGGGGAGTTGTGTGATCACATGATCATAATTCACAATATTTTTTATTGGTTTCTGGCATTTTTGTGGAATGCTCATTCAAATGAATGGGTTCACCTAACAACCGTGGCATTCATTTAACAACCATTGCAAAAAAGCCTGGAAAATTCCAATCATGTAGGTACCTCAATTTTTGACCATAATGACTTACAAAGAGATTTCTAGTCCCAATTAGGTTTTAAGTTGAGGACTACCTGTAATAATTTCATATTTGACTGAAAAAAGTAGAAATGGTTGATAACTTCAACTTTCTTGGATCGATAATCAATAGTGACACTATAAGGAACCAAGAAATCAAATGATATTTGAAAAAATGACTGAAGGACTTAGACAAGATCTTTACGTGCAGATATATACTTGGTATTTAAACATATTATTTCTTCAGACTAGAATATTTTCAACAACCACGCATGGATGTGAAAGTTGGATAGCGAAGAAACAAGGCAGGAAGAAACAAGATTGTTTTGGATTATAGTGCTGGCAAACAATTCCCTGGGTAGGCCAGGGAGGTCAAACTTGATTTCATTGAGGGCTGCATCAGGATTGTGTTTGCCCTCAGAGGGGCTGGGGTAGTGTGACCTGGGTGGGCATGGCCAGCTTGATGTCACTTGTGTCAGGAGTGCCTGAGTTCCTGAGCTCCAGTTTTGCTGGCAGAGGCACCACAGGGCGGTCCTTTGCTGATTCCAGGGTAGCCCTGTGGGCCAGATCTAAGTACCCTGTGGGCCTCATCCGGCCCACGGGCCTTGAGTTTGACACGCTTCCTGTAGGTTGTTTAACAAATAAATTGACCAATACTGGGAGAAATCAAGCCTAAACACATTATGCAAAGAGAAAGATCATTAAAGAAAGATATCATGCTTGGCAAGATTGAGAAAAATTCAAAAGAAGAAAAAGCAGAAATGCAATAAAGTGAACAGCCATGGGCGTCATTCTATCAACAATTAGCTACCTAAAAGAAGACTGAACACAACAGCAATATCAAAATTCATACAATTCTTTATTAAAAACTAGCTCAATACCTATGCTTCACTACAAAACAATGTGGCCGGGCTTAGATTTTTGGGAGGAAAAATAAGGAAAAATCAATTCTGTCTCTGTCTACAGCATCCATCAGTATTCATCTGGCTAGTGTCCTGTCAGTGTGTGAGAGAGTTGAGGGCATCATGCATATCACAATTAGCATAGGGAAAAAAAATGAGTCAATTAAAAGAAAATTTCAGTATAAATTCTCTGACTAGTTTTGTTTCATTTTTGCTTCAATTTATTCTGTTTATTCCTGAGACAATTGCAGCTGCTATTGTGGAGATGGAGATTTCTGGCAAATGGAATGAAGCATAAGATTGCAATCTGAAATGCTCCAAATGCAGAAAGCATTGCTTGAATGGTATGGCAGCGATGCAGTTGATTTGATTTGCTCTACTCTCAATTCTATCCCCAATTTACGTCAATGTTTATGCAACCTTAATACCATAGTCAGGCCATCAAACACAAAATTGCTGGTTTCAGGGGACAGTTTCCTTCTATTATAAAACCAAAAGTCTTGCTATCTTCCCCATCATTTTGCTCTCATTTCCCTCTTTATTTGTTAGTTTATTTTTTTTAGTGTATGTATATCTTGCCTTTTATCCTGAGAGATTAAAATGGGACAAACTGGGAAACAGAGATGGCAGTTAAACATGGTCTGGTGCTTGAAATATAATGCCCAGTGTGGCTTTTGATAAGAAATAAACCTTTCTATTATTTTATTTGTTATCAAGGCCAAAAATTCTAAAAATTCATGGTTAGTAAACCATGAATGGACAGTAAAACTGCCTATATTTGTCCAAGGATGCATGAAATAATGTATTTAAAGTAAAAATCTTATCAGAAAAAAGATATTTTAATAAACAAAGATTCTGATTACTGCATGACATTAAAATCAACATTGTTCTTTAAAAGGCATTTCCAGGATAAAAATTCAGTGGGAAAAACTGTAGAGAAGTAATTTGTGAAGAACATCTTAATAGTGAAAGCTTTTTTAACGGTAACAAAACTGTTGTGAATAATTTGGGGCTCTCCTTTGAGAAAATTATTTAGCCAAAGGTTTGATAAGTCTATCTCAGAAATGTTTTAATGCTTTGAAATTTTGCAATGCAGATCTTTTTGGTTCACATCTAAACTTCTTTCCAACTTAACATTTTAAATTTTATGTATTTTATAGTTTGAAATCTAAGTAGCAATCATAATGAGGCAAGATTAGGGTTGGGACTGTATATTATTGTATTGTATTGTATTGTATTGTATTGTATTGTATTGTATTGTATTGTATTGTATTGTATATATCATCTCATTATAATTTTACAGATACACACATAAATGCATACATACATATCTTTCTCCCATTCTGAATTCTATATTATAAATAGATGTGTGTGTGTATGTATGTATGTTCCAGCATAACTCTGGAACGCGATGAGCAATTTCAACCAAACTTGGTACACAGATGACTTACTCTCTGGAACAAAATACTGTGTAGTAAGACACCCCTAACCCCCATGGCGTGTTGTATGTGTGTTTGTGTGTATATTCCAGCATAACTCTGAAACGCCTGGGCCACTGAAATAGAAAGGAATGAAGTATATCTATAGTGTCAAATCACAGTACTTTTGACAGTGATAGTGTGCATTTTGGATTTAAGTTCTGTTAAGATACAGCCTGTTGTGCCTTAAAATGGCTTCTACTGCACAGCACAGTGGAGTTGCCATGATAATGGCTTCACAGAACTCCACAAGGTCCCTCCTTCTAATAAGGGGGATTGGTTCTTTAAAAAAACAAAGCCATTTATAATTTGCATACTCCACTATTACTTTGATTTGACACTATAGATATAATTTATTCCTTTTAGACAGGATCAGTGGTGGTATTAGACAAGATTGGGATCAGTGGTGGTATTCTACTGGTTCGGCCCAGTTCTGCCGAGCCGGTAGTAGCGATGAGCAGCAGAGACTGAACCAGTTCTCCCCGCTGCTCTGCTGTTGGGCCCACCTGCCCGCTTGGCCTCCCATACTTGATAAAGATCTTCTGTTTTGAAGTGCAGCTGCTTTGCACGGCACAGAAGAGTGCCATGCGGCAGCTGCTGAAGCAACCAGGAGGGTGCAGGCTTGCAGGAGGTGAGTTGGAATGCCTCTGCGCCTGCGCAAAATGCATGTTTGGCGCACACATGCATGCAAAGTGTGTGCACACGTGCAAAGCGCGCCCACCAAGCCACACCCACCGAACCAGTGGCAAAACTTTTTGAATGCCACCACTGATTGGGATAAATAAATACCCACGCAACGCCGGGTTATTTTATTTTTATTTATTTTATTTTATTTGGTTTGTCAATTGCTTACAAGATAATAGGTATAAGTAAAATCAAAGTTATGAATACATGGATACATATAAGAAAAATAAAAGAAATAGGACAGGAACAGTAGGCCCGTTGGTATGCTTATGCATGCGCCCTACATACCTCTTAGGAAAGGGGTGAGGTCAATGGTAGAAAGTCTAAGGTTAAAGGTTTGGGGGTTTGGGGAAGAAACCACAGAGTCAGGTAGAGTATTCCAGACATTGAGCACTCTGTTGTTGAAGTTGTATTTCCTGCAATCAAGTTTGGTGCGATTAACCTTGAGTTTGTATCTATTGTTTGCTCTTGTGTTGTTATGGTTGAAGCTGAAGTATTCATTGACAGGTAGGACATTGCAATGTATGATTTTATATACTATACTTAGATTGGACTGAAGGTGGCGTAGTTGTAGGTTTTCTAGGTCTAGAATTTCAAGTCTGGTTGCATAAGGTAGAGGAGTGAAGAACTCTTCTTGGAAATATTTCTGGACTTTCTCACCTGTATTAATATCAGATATGTAATGTGGGTTACAGACTGATGAGCTGTATTCGAGTATTGGTCTAGCAAATGTTTTGTATGCTCTAGTTGAGAGGTTGCCAACCTTTTGGACCTCAGGGACCACACACTCATAATTTTAAATCCCGGGGACCACTAATATGAATTTTGACTGATGGTGGCTTGCTGACGTTGGTGAGAGAGAGAGAGGTCTGATCTAACCTCTCTTTGTCTCCCTCCCCCCCCCTCTCTCTCTCTCACACACACACACACACACAGGCAGGGGTGGGATTCAAATTTCTTAACAACTGGTTCTTCGGCGTGTCCTAATTTGTGGGTGTGGCTTGGTGGTCATGTCACTGGCTGGGCATGGCTTGTATGTAAATATTATAAATATTTATGTAAATATAGAATTTTTTTATTAAAAAAGAGCAACTTTTACCCAAAATCAGGCAAAGCAGGCAGGCAGGTTGAGTTGCTTACAGAATCACAGATTCAAGAATCTATCTTTCTGCCATTGGCTACCTGAGTCTGTCACATAAAATTTGCTTGCAAGCAAACTCATAAAATTTGCTAGCAAGCAAACTCACAAAATTAACTCACAACACACCATGTATGTAAATATTGAATTTTTTATAAAAAAAAGAGCAACTTTTACCCAAAATCAGCCAAAGCAGACAGGCAGATTGAGTTGCTCACAGAATCACAGATTGCCTTAGAGATCTATGATTCTGCCATTGGAAACCTGCACTGAATAATAGAAATTTCAGTCCTAAGGAAGGTTCGGCTCTGCTTAAAAGCAAAGCCGAAGATGTAAAGATTAGCTAGAAAGCAAGAAATCCAACATTTCCTGCTTTCCAGCTAATCTAAATCTCCCGGCACAGCAGAACAGCTGATGGCTGGGAGGAAAAAAAGGAAAAATAGCAACTAAGCAGGCAAGTTCGCCAGGTAAGGAGTGAGTGAGCGGGGAGGGTTCCCATGGGCCATGTGGGTAATGCAGCCTTGTGTTCCCGCAGAGCCTGGATTAATTGCTTTGCGGGTGTTCTGGGGGTGGCATTTCTCTGTGGCCCACCAAAATTTTCTCACAGACCACCAGTGGGCCGCAGACCACAAGTTGGCAACCACTGCTCGAGTTAGTAGTGTAATATTACCAGAGAAAAAGCTATGTAAGATTAGGTTAACAACTCTTAATGCCTTTTTGGCTATGTAGTTACAGTGGGCTCTAGCACTTAGATCATTAGAGATGAGTATTCCAAGGTCCTTTACAGAGTTTGTATCATCAACAAGGTCTTGACTCTTCAGTTAGTTCCTAATAAAAACCAGCCTCTTTGGAATAGTTACTTACTTCAATAAGGACACCATCATTGGTATCATTTCAAGGAACCTTCCAGGACCTCAGAAAACATATTGGAAATAAAGAATTAGGAGGCTTTGGGCATCAGTTAAGTTTAAAAACACATACATTAAATAACTTCTTTTATTTTCTGCTCTTATGGATTTTGACTATACCCCAAAAAGCAAACCGTTGAGCTCCCATCACTGGCTGAAATCTTCCCAGCCCCTCAGAGCTCTTGTTACAAGTGAAGTATTCCTATTTATAGTTAACTTTCATCAGTGTTGGAGGAGAAATCTTACAACACACCAATTTACTTTTCTGTCATGTCCCAATTTAGTCACACAATGATGGGCTGCAGCATGTAGTTCTGTTCGCCTTGAGCTTGTACAACAATTCCTTTTATGCTGGCAAGTCCAGGAACTCTATTCATCATGAAATTAAAAACATTTATCACAAGTGCAAGGCCACTGCATTTTCTTTCTTTAATCTCCTGTATTTTTCCTAGAGGACAGGATTCCTCATGCACCATAACAAAACAAAACAAGAAGCATGAAAGAAAGAAAAAACATTTTTTTTCATAACTTTCTGATGTTGTTCCTAGATCATAGTGAATTATCACAACTACGTGGATTACAACAACAGGCATAGCGAATTTCGAGAAGGGAAACTATTTGTTCCTCTTATGAAAGCTGGCTCTTTTTTGATTGGTTTTTACACAGGTGATACAGATGTACTGTGTATATACACACCCACATACTTTCATGGGTAATGTCACTTTGCTTTTAGAGGGCTCCTATTTTTCAGAGCTTGTTTTCTTTAGATTTATTTTCAGGCTGTATGTCGTTATACCTGGAGAAAATCTATGTGGTTGCTAGGAGTCAGCACTGACTTTATGGCACTTAATCAAAGAAAGTAACTGTTTCCTTGGTGCTCTCTGAGATTGGCTGTTTGCTTGCAGACATTTCATTACCCAACTAGGTAATATCATCAGTGCACTTACCCACGTGGGTAATAAAACATCATCAAATAAACAACCAAGTTCAGAGAGTACCAAGGACCCCACAGCTCAACCCTCATCTATAGATATTATCTTACGTTGAACGTAACCATTTATATGGTTTTCTTATAAATTATCTCCAGTCTGACTGCTAAAACTATTCTGGGGCAATCATATGAATATTTGAATCATCTCACTCTTTTTTCCTTTTCTTTCTCTCTATCATCTCTTATTGTTTCTATTTTACCCTGCTCCAGAAATTGTACTTAATTAACATTCAGCTATTAAAAATGTAACAATAACATCATGAAATTCTAATAATAATAAGGCAAAAACTGGTAAAATAAGGGTTAAAATCAGTCCCAAGGATTGTCTTTCATCTCCAAATAGTCTCTTGAAGAGCTAAGTTTGAGTGCTCTACAAAATGGCAGTCCAAATGAAATGGAGTAGTAGACAGTAGTACTAATTAGTTCAACATGACAAGCTGGAAATGGTGGCTGCCCATCATTCATACAGGCTACACAGACATAAAGGGATTGCCACACATCGTTAAGAAATCTTTGGGAAAGGATAAAGAGGCAAGCAAGCACATTTTCACCTTTGAACTTTAACATGTCAGTAGTTTCCCCCTTGAAATATAGGACATTGACATTTATTGCCTAAAGTACAGCTTTGGGCACAGGAGTAAAAGAGAAAAGAGCAAGGGAGAGAAATTATATTGCTATCAAGCAGTATTGATTCTTTTCAACCATATAGATACAGTACAAATTCTCTAGACAGGGTTAGGGAAACTTGGCTCTTTTATCACTTATGGACTTCATTCAAGTCAAAAATTGATTTCCCCCAAAACTGAAAAACCAATAGGCCAGGGATGGGGAACCTTTTATGGCTCACTCAGGAATTCTGGGAGTTGAAGTCCATATGTGATAAAAGAGCCAAGTTTCCCTACCCCTGCTCTAGGATGATCTGTCCCCAATTTGGACTTGAAACTTTCAAATTTCTGAATGATGCATCTATCACTGCTGTAATCAAGTTCTTCCCTGTGTTATTGGTTATTGTCTTCTTTCCTTCCAAGTTTATGGACCTTTTAAGGGAGATGGATCTTTGCATCATATATTAGAAACATGATAATTTGAACCTCATCATTTGGGCCTTTAGTGAGAACTCTAAATTAATTTGCTCTATAATTTCTTTGTTTCTTTGGGTATGCATAGATATCTCTTTAGCCTTCTCTGACTAAATGGAAATACTCCTTTTATCCTGCTTCTCTAGGAAACTTTGATTTACATAGGCTGTCCTAGGGAATATCATAGCCTGCACAATCATGATATTTGTAACTACAAACACATTTGAAAGCTGAACATCTTTTCCAAGGCCTTCATTGCTACCCTAATAAATGAAAATAAAGAAAATTCCAGGCATATTTCTTGACTACTAATTTCTTCATTTTTGATAGTCAACTCTATAATGTAGAAACTATCCACCACTTCAATGAATTCATTGTCATCTTTTAAGATTGTTCCAGGAAGCTGTTATCATTTAATTCCATTTTTTTCTGTGCTCTTTGAGTTTCTTTGTCAGAACTTCTAGATTATTCACATGTTCAGCTATCATGGTCAGAACAGCATAGTTTCGTTCTTTGGTTTTAAAATAAGCACATATTTTTTCAATCCAGTTTCCCTCAGTATGTACTTTACTCATCACTTAGATTGAAAAAAAATAGCAATGATACTGTATACAGCCACGAATGGCTAGTTTGCCAACCTGGGGGGTGGTCTGTTTCACTATGCACCATCTGGACTATGGCTTTCTGTCCCGTGTATTGATTTTGCACAATATATATATTCTCATATTTATTATTAAGGAGGCATGATAACTTAATTGCCTGTAGTAGTGAAATGTGGTTCATAAACAGTTTTATTCAGTACAGTGGAGTTTGGCATGCCAGTTGAATTACTATCTGAGGCTTGATTAAAGAAAATTTCAGAGTGTTGCATGTTTGCATGCTTGTAAATTCCAAATCTAATTATTTTATTTTGCATAAACCACTAATTGGATCTTGGAGTCCCAGCAAGCAACGACTTCCCCAAATATCTATGACACAACATGGATGGTCTCTTGTAGTAAGATATATCATGGATAAGAATATCAGGCCGATAGAATACTAGCTTTCCTCCTTGTGTATTACATGTACCAATTTTTTTTTTCTAGAGCATGGTTAGTTCTGAAAAATATTTGGGGATACATCATGTTAAGGTAGCATTTCCCCCTCTACTGAACTGGACTCACAGCTCTGTAGATGGTGGAAAATCATTTGACATTGCTACTGTCATTTGAAGGTTACATCTTAAGTAAATTTAAGTTGGGCATTTTATTCATCCTAGACAAGTGTCAGGGCTCCTGAGAATTGCCATTATTCTATTATGAATTCAAGTAGCAAGACAAATTCCCTCTATAAAACAAGACCAAATGTTGTAGAATTCTGAATACTTTTTATAGTATTCTAGGCTGGCAGGCACCCCTTCCCTCTCCATTTGCTCTGCTAGCAAGAGCACACATCATTATTAGGTGTGAGTGCCTACCTGCAAGTATAACATAATTGAAAAATTCTTGGTTTTTGAGTGGAAGTAAAATACTCCAGGAGTGCCAAGAGTCCAAAGCAAAACAATAGGATTAGGTGCCACTGAGAAGCACTCCTTTTCCTACATAGATAGAGAGATGAGAATACAGGAGAGGGAGAAAGGAGTAAATTACAAACAATTCAACTTCCTTCTCCTTTTTTTTAGCTTTCCCAGAAAGATAGATGAAAGGGTAGGGTGAGAAAAATGACAGGAATTAAAGAGATTGAATTTATCTATATTGGCAGTTTCTTATAAAGGAATGGTTGCAACAGCATGTGAGTATAACCTTCCAAATGTGTGCAAAAGGGGCATGAATATTGTGGCAACATTGTGCAAATGATATACAGTTGATGCCCTAAGTTGTCACTATGGTTTGCACTGAATATCTAGGAATGTGAGTCACCATGTTCTGAATGTTTTTCTAACATTCAAGGCATATCTATTATCTAATCTTATGCATTATTTTTTTCCTGGTCTGGTTGGTTACTTGTCCAGCCTTCCTCAAAACACAGTAAGAGATAAATAGATGTTCCGATCTCCCTTGCACCCTGTATTCTCTTGTGCAGGCCAGCTACAGATCTGGATTCTTAAATACTTATCCACATAATTATGCCTGACTAAGAACTATTCATCCATGTGTTGAAAAATATAGGAAAGGTCACCAAAGTGAGCTCTGAAGTAGGGAGATGAGAAAAGACAACAGCATCTTTTGTTTTGAGAATGGCAATTCACCAAGTGGAGTATGAACAGAGCAGATACTCTGATCATTTCCTTCAAGAGAATGGACAAGAAAGCTTTTATTGCTTCAGTGAAAAAATGTTTTAAATACAAGATTGAGGACAATAATATTTCAAATCTGTCCATGCTGAAGATTGGAAATGAGACACAATCTCATTTCTACTAGCACTTCAGGTTTGGAGCTGAATGTTCATAACTCTGAGTTTTGATTTCTATTTCTACCACAGCTTGGAGCTCTATGCCCCATTCTATTCTCACATGATACTGCCTATTTGGAAAGCTCTGCCTCATAGGAAGGGTATGATCTGCCACATTTAATTAGTTGCTTTTTAACTGTAAACTGTGTGCTTGAAGCTGTAACCTTTTCATGTAGAGTTGGTTTAGTTTAACTTTATATATATTCATTTCATGTCAGCAAGCTACTATTCAACAGATTTAAAATGTGTTTCCTGAATGACAGTAGCACATATACGTCCAGAAAAGCACATTGAAAATTAGGCATGAGAATATATTTTCTTATTTAGAAATATACACATTTTTCAGTATTGCTTCTTTTTTGATGTCTTGATCCCTAGACTTCTGGAGTAATATGTTTGTTAAATTGCCTGAAAGCTTGAAAATTATTTCCTTCCTTTTGGTACTTAACTACCTATTCATGTTGTGTGTAAATATTTTTGCCATCTTAAATAGAGATTTACAAAGATTGTAAATCTTTATTGGGCGAAATTATTTTGCTAAATGTTAGTTCTTGTTTTACTTCTTGTTTTCTGTAACCAGAACTTGTGTTATCTTTCTTTGACTGTCTTCTCAAATGATGTTATTAAATGATGTTGACATGACAGAATTTTAGCCCAGGCTTGGTGAAAGTGTGTGTTGATCCAGATACCATGCCAACTTCATAAATTACTTCCATGCACACATGCAAATACCCTATATAGCCAGGAAAAGTGTTCAATAGACCTAAACATTTCACTTCTCATGACCTGGATGATTGAGAATCTCCATAGACAAGGTGCCATTAAATTGTTTTCAATTCCTAGTAGCTACAAAGATAGATTTTCTCCAAGATGACCTATCCCTAACCTGCTCTTTCAGTGAGATCACTCATTGCCTCTGTAACCAAATCTATCTACCTTTCTACTGAGCTCTAAAATAAAAGGAGGATATACATTTAGATAAACAAGAACTAAATAGAGAAATAAATTTAAGTGATCATTGACTTAATCCTCCAAGGAAAGATTGAAGACAAATGAGGTCCAGGTAGAAGAAGAACATCATGGCTTCAAAAACTAAGGGATTGGTTTGGACAAAACTCAGCAGCACTTTTTCATGAGTCTGTTGATAAAAATAGGACCACCAACATAATTGGCAATGTCTGATGACAGATATGGCACAAGAAGAAGATCATTGCCACTGAGAAATGTACTTTTTGTTCAAGTCAAAATAAATTCTTATTTCGTTGTTTTGATGCCTTGAGTCAGTCTTAATTCCTGATAACTCCCTGGACTAATCCCTGCAGTTTTCTTGACAACATTTTTGGAGGTGACTTTTCTTCTTATGGCTGAGAATGACTGGCCTAAGGTGGCACAGTCAGTTGCCTAAGGCTGGACTAGAATTCATGGTCTCCTGGTTTGTGACTCTCACACACTAAACTGGCTCATTTGTTCATTGGTAGGAGTTATGATTTCTGGTAAATCTAGTGTAGGTTGATTTTTATTTGTGGCTCATAAATTTAAGAAATTCGACCTCATTCCTGGAAATGTTATTTTCTATGTTTTGAGACTAGGTTTTCTCCTGTGAGAGTAATAAGGTAATGTTCTAGCAAGATAAAGCCTGCAGGTTAAACTGAAGTGGAAAGCAAAGGTCAACATGAGGCTTGAAACACCTTGAAGTAAGAACTAAAGTGACAGTTCTATCAGGGAAAAGAAGAATAAAGAAAGTAGAGAACTAGAAATCCATACTGCCTATTATTCCACTCTGATATTTTTTTATCACAACAGACTTCATATTGACTTCTATTGAAATGTAAAATCTTTGTCAGTGTCAATAATTTCTGGTATTTATAATAAATGCAAGAGTATGTACTTTTAGTGCTACAACTCAGAACATCTCAGCCCTGTTTTCACTACTCATGAAATGGCCATGTTTGTTAAGTGTGTTATGTGAATTTGCTGGTCTGTCAAAAACTATTGCAGACTGGGGCTGTCTTGGACAATCTTCTCCTAATTTTAGTTGCTTTGATGTTGCTTTTAAAAAAAATTTCTTTGCATTTTTGCAATGTTCTTTTCGCTGATGATGTAAAGCTGTTCAATACCACAGACAATACTGCTACCCTTCAAGAAGATCTTGACTGTGTATCTGAATGGTCAAACAAATGGCAACTTCAAATCTCACAAATAAATGCTCTGTCTTACATATTGGCAAAAAAAATCCGAAAATAAAATACAAGCTGAATAGTCAAGATCTTGTTGATGATCCAAGCTCTGTAAACGACCTTGGAATACTCACCTCTAATGATCTAAGTGCTAGTGCCCACTGCAACTACATAGCCAAAAAGGCATTAAGAGTTGTTAACCTAATCTTACGTAACTTTTTCTCTGGTAATATCACACTACTAACTAGAGCATACAAAACATTTGCTAGACCAATACTCGAATACAGCTCATCAGTCTGGAACCCACATTACGTATCTGATATTAGCACAATTGAGAAAGTCCAGAAATATTTCACAAGAAGAGTTCTCCACTCCTCTACTCGTTGTAGAATACCTTATGCCACCAGACTTGAAATTCTAGAACTAGAAAACCTTGAATTACGCCGTCTTCGGTCTGATTTAAGCATGGTATATAAAATCATACATTGCAATGTCCTACCTGTCAATGAATACTTCAGCTTCAACCATAACAACACAAGAGCACACAACAGATACAAACTCAAGGTTAACCGCACCAAGCTTGACTGCAGGAAATATGACTTCAGCAACAGAGTGGTCAATGTCTGGAATACTCTACCCGACTCTGTAGTTTCTTCCCCAAACCCCAAAAACTTTAACCTTAGACTGTCTACTATTGACCTCACCCCTTTCCTAAGAGGTCTGTAGGGGGCGTGCATAAGCGCACCAACGTGCCTACCGTCCCTGTCCTATTGTTTCTTTTATTTTTCTTTTATTTTTCTTATATGTACTCATTTCATGTATTCATAATTATGTATACACTTTTACTTATCTCGTAAACAATTGACAAATAAATAAAATAAAATAAAATGTTCTGATGTTTTAATTTTTTACAGGATTGTATTATGATATGTTATAATATGATATCATTATATTATGGTTTGTCACATAGTCAGTCAGATGTTCAGACTGGATTTGGCATTTTTATCCACCTATCAAGTCCTTCCTAAGGACCTGGGATAGGCAGATGCTGATGTTTTATGCTGTTAGAGGTATTGACACAGGATATATGCTGTTCTGAGTAAAGCTCCCTTTTGGAATTGACTGATGGAAAATTTGTCAATGCTGATGGTGTTCAAGAGGTGTTCCAGTTGTTTTGGGCTTGCACCCAGGATGTAGAGTTTTAATTGCAGGAATGTTCCAATCTCGGATGGCAAACCTCAGATAAAGAATGTTTCCAAGCAAATACAACTCAGGCAAACAAAGTAACTAATCTATGGATAAAGGAGGATTAGAGAGGGGAAGTAAATATATGTTAGACTTTAACTAGAGATAATTAATTGTATGGATTACTGTACTAAACAGTAATGAAAGTTAAGCAGTAACCAAAGTTAACCAATGATGGAGGATAGCTAAAAATGTATATAAATACAAGACTATACTCCAATAAAGATCATTATGATTCCGTTGTTCATGATCAAACAACTCGACTGCCTCGTCATTACAACACCAGGACACCTATTATGATTACTAGTACTACCTTTGGTTTCTTTTCCCACAGTCCTTCTTATTTCGTTCCCTTCTCCAGTTCTTTCTCTTCTCTTCTGCTGTCTCCAGGTGCTGCCATGTCCACTACCAGAATTTTTTGTATTTCTTATCAACAGTTATTAAGTCTTGGCATGTAATGCTTGTCTGTTTGAATTCTAAACACCCAGAGAAACTTTAGCATCTTCATTTTCTATTACTTTCTCTATTTTATAGTCCCATCAGTTATAGCTTGCAGGCAAATAATATTTCTTCCAGATCTTCCAATGCACCATTGTTGCTCCTTTATCGTGATGTTGTTTGTAGTCTGTGCAATCTTCTTGCAGCAGCTAATCTGGTGGTCCACTGTTTCTTCGGTGTCTTTGCAGAGGCAACACTTGCTATCTGTTCCTATCTTCTCAGTTCTGGCTTTGTATGCATTTTTTCTTAAGGCTTGGTCTTTTGCAGCCACAGTTAGCTTCCTGTCTCTTTTTTCCAGCTTTCCTGCTCTTAGACATTGCCACATCTTATCTGTTATTTTTTTAAATGCAGTATTCAGTAAGCCTTCCTAGTATACTAGTTTCAGGGCATATTCTTCACTATCCTTCAGATATTCATCTAATGCCCTTTTTTTCTTCTTCAACCGTCTGATGTACTTTCAACATTTCATGCCCATCTATTTTCCTTGGCTATTCTATTCTATTCTATTCTATTCTATTCTATTCTATTCTATTCTATTCTATTCTATTCTATTCTATTCTATTCTATTCTTATCATAATTTTATCTATATAAGGGGCCAAGAATCATTTTGATTGTGCCAGCACAGAAATCTGTTTAATAAAAATGAAACTGAATGGAATGGAAAGGAAAGTGGAAAGCTAGTTATCCTAGCTATTAACCCAAATGATTTGTTTAACTCCTTCGGGTCAAGTAACTCACATCATTTGGTTGAAACAATTTATTCAAATTTCAACTAATTCCTCTTATTACTGCTGTTAAGGGTGTTAAAACTATCTCCCATTTCCATCTATTGTGACAATTATAGTTGTACTTCCATGGACTTGTTTTCTTTCCTTCTGGTGGGGAGCTTCCCAGCCTCCATTGTAGCAGATGGGAGAATTAAAAGTATGACTGCCAGCCAACTGACCAAGCATCCTGAATCATATGCTACAAGCAGAAAAAAAAGGGACTCAATTGATTGCAAAGGGATCACTGCATTGACATTGCTATATAAACAGACATCTCGATACTCATTTTCTTCCATATGAATCCACTGGGTACCAAAAAACCTAAATCTGCTTTCATCCTTTTCCACGGCAAATTTATTTTGCTATGTCTTATGAAAGTGTAAAGATTGGGCTTGAAAGACCATTCTATACAAGTGATTGTATTGCATGGTGAGTTTTTTAACTGATCAGTCATTCAAGTCATTTGCTTGCATATTCCAACCAACTGATTTTCCATGGAAAACTTCCATGTCAGTGCAAGATATACCTCAAAGAGAAGGTGCAATACAAGCCTAAGAAGGTGTAGTGTGGCCTTCTTAATTGCCTGTTCTGCACATTCCGGACCAGGTCCTGGATGTTCTTCTAGGACAGCCTTGTGTATAGAACATTATAGTAATCAGCCAAGGCATTGATCACTGTGAGCAGTGTATCCTACATTAGGAAGGGATGCAATTGGCATAAAACACATATGTGCAAAAGATTTCCTGGAGACGACTATTACTTACTCCTAGAACAGGAACCATAAGTTCAGAAGAATTCCCATCAAGAACTGGAGGTGGAAAATCACCAGAACTGGCAAAGTTTAAAACCCCAAACCATTCAATCTTGCTAGGGTTGGACTGAAATCTGTTCTTCTCCATTGAGACAGAGCCTTCTCAACATCACTTGGTCAGCCATGGCAGAGACAAAACGTTGAGTGTCATCCACATACTGATGTCTGTGGAGATTCTCAGTCATCTAGGTCTTAGTTAGCTCAAGGATAGTTTTTCAAAAGGCAACTGGACTGTTCTTTCATTGAGGAAGAAGAAGATGTTTTGCTTCTCATCCAAGAAGCTTTTTCAATTTTAAAGTGAAAAGAAGAAGCAAAATGTCTTCTTTTTGTTGTTATTGTTGTTCTTGTTCTTGTTGTTCTTCTTCTTCTTCCTCCTCCTCCTGAAAAAATCTCCACCATTCAGTCAGAACTGAAAAGGCTTCTCAGATCAGAGGTGAAATGTCTTCTTCTTCTTCCTCAAGGAACAAACAGCTCAGTTGCCTTTTGAAAAAGCATCTTTGAGACCACTTATTAATGATATCTCATCCTATGCCATCAGATGATCTCACGCAGTGTCATTGGCTTAAACTCAATTTTAAATAGGTGGGAACAATATCAAGCACTGAGAGTAAAGATCCCCAAAAGCAGAGGCCATGGGCAGGATCTCCCCCTCCCATCAAAATCAATTGGAATTGACATAGAAGTAGAGAACCAATGTCACATTGAATTTCTCACTCCCAGCCCCTGAATTAAGTCCAGAAAGATAACATAATATAGAGTATCAAAAGCTGGTGGGAGATGGAGAGCAACAACGAAACACCACCCCTTTGTACTTCCACCAGAGTCATCTATAAGTGTGTTTAATGCTGTTTCAGACTCAGGCTTGAACCCAGACTGAAAGAGGTTCAAATAATCCATGAATTTTGTCATGCTGTAATGCATCGATCTTTCAATTTCAGCATCTTTAAAAATGGGAGTTCAAGTCTACACATCTTAAAGCTGCTGAGGCTGAGAAACGCTGAAGTAGTGTAACACAGGGATGTCAAACTCAGGCCCGCAGGCCGAAACAAGCCTGCAGGGTACTTAGATCTGGCCCATGGGGCTGCCCTAGAAACAGTGAAGGACCGGCCCACAGCGCCTCTGCTAGTGAAAATGGAGCTCTGGAGGGCTGCACGCAGCTCTCCCAAGGTCCATTTTCAGCTGCGACTGCCTCCTGTAGTCTTTGTCAGTGAAAATGGAGCTTTGTTTTCACTGGCTGAGTACTCAGGCCACCACAGGTGCCCCTGACACAAGTGACGTCAAGCTGGCCATGCCCACCTGGCCCCGAGGTCAAAAACAACCCTGATGCAGCCCTCAATAAGATCAGATTTGACACCCCTGGTGTAACATAAAATGGGAAGATTAGAAACTGGACAAAAATTGTCCACCATGATTGGATTCAGTGATGGCTTTGAGAGCAATTCATCTTCTCCTTAATTACGGATTTTCACTATAAGCATGAGATGATTGAACTAAAAGCCACTGTGGCAGCACCATTTTTTTTAAACCTCAGCAACAACCTTCTTTTCCTGTATTACGGAACTGAGGTATTTGAATTCTTGTACTTGTTTGAATTGTACTTCATTTGTAACTGTACTGTTTAAAAAGTAAGCTTCTATGCACTGCTGTCATGGAAACATTTTAGGGCATTGAAAATGTCATAGTAAAAGAAATACGAGTTGCTACATTGATAAAATCACCACAGGGAGGAGACAGTATGAGACAGGGCATATGAGAAGAAAACAGGTGCCCCCAAATACATTGTTTCATGTCAGATTACTGCTTTTTTTCCCATCCGTCTTTGCTTTCTTAGACTTTTAATTCAGTTCTCATAACAGCCAGTTACGTTGCCGTTGCACTGTGGATGAGCTTTTTAAAATCTTCTGGTAATTAACTGCATTGCAATATGAAAGCACTTAATAAGATGCTTTTTCAACCATTTCCCCCAGCCTAGACTAATTTTGTTCATTTTTCCATGGCATGAGCTAATGCTATGCTTAAAATAGAACTACCATATGTTGATCCGATAAGAAAAACAAATGACTACACAATTTGTTCATTCAAGAAATAATTTGTCATCATTATATCATTAAAAAATAGACTTTCAAGTACAAATGTATAGGACTCAGACCTATTCAAAATTCTAGACATTCATCAGAAATTCAAAATACAGACCATTATGAGAACATATCAATGCCTTGGGCAAGAATCTTCTGATCAGCTGGTTGCTTCTTCATTGGAGATGTTACCCTGAACTGCAGTTATGGAGGTGGAACAAGGGTGGGATTCAGTTGACTCAGGCCAGTTCAGGTGAACTGGATGTTAATTTTACACCCAATTCTGCAAACCGCTAGTTCCGAAGACCAGCTGGCCCAGCCCCACCCCTCCCTCTCCTCCCAGGAATCCCCATGTGCCTGGTCCTTCCCCCCCTCATGTCCTCTTTTGGGTCCCAGGAGGGTCCTAGCAGGGGTGGGATTCAAATTTTTTAACAACCGGTTCTGTGGGTGTGGTTTGGTTGGTGGGCATGACTTGGTGGTCATGTTATTGGCTGGGTGTGGCCAACTCAACATCACTCACATCGAAGCACGCATCTCCTCTCCTGGCATTTCATGACTGTGGGGATGCTGCAACAGTTGTAAGTGTGAAAAATGGTCATAAGTCACTTTTTTCAGTGCCATTGTAACTTTGAATGGTCACTCCTCACAAGCAAAGTACCAGCAAAGGAGGGGAAAAAAACTCCAGAGACGTTTCTGAGAGAGGAAGTCTAGTCCTGCCAAGAATGTAATAAGGGTTAATGGAGAGGCAGTTTCTGTAAGCAACACCAGAATGTTTCCTTCCTGCCTTCCTTACAGGATTATGCTAGTAATTTCTTCTAACAACTGGTTCTCCGAACTGCTTAGAATGTTAACAACCGGTTCTAGCAAATAGGTGCGAACTGGTAGAATCCCACCCCTGCTTCCTAGGGGTGCAGGGGTATGCAGTGGTGCCCCCCCCTGCATCCCATTTTGGCTCTTCTGAGGCTCCAGGGAGGGTTGGTAGGCCCAAAGAAAGAAAGAAAGAAAGAAAGAAAGAAAGGAGGGAGGGAGGGAGGGAGGGAGGGAGGGAGGGAGGAAGGAAGGAAGGAAGGAAGGAAGGAAAGAAAGAAAGAAAGAAAGAAAGAAAGAAAGAAAGAAAGAAAGAAAGAAAGAAAGAAAGAAAGAAAGAGGGAAGGAAGGAAGGAAGAAAGGGAGGGAGGCAAGGGAGAAAGAAGGAAGGGAAGGGAAAGTGAATGAGATATGGATGGATGGATGGATAGATGGACAGATGGATAGAGGGGTGGAGGGAGGGAGAGAAAAAGGAGAGGAAGGAAGGACCACAAACCCTGGCACTAGATGCAGCTTCAGAGGATGCTTTGAAACAGCACAGCAATCCAGGGCTGGAAGGGACCTCAGAGGTCAACTAGTCCAACCCCACTCCAAGAGCATTGTTAAAGTGAGTTTCTCTCTTTTGACTCACCCAGTCACATGACCACCGAGCCACACCCACCAAGCCATGCCCACAGAACCAGTTGTTTAAAAATTTGAATCCCACCCCTGAGGTGAAATATATATATATAACCTTCATGGCAATTTGATAGCATGAATAAAATATGAGAAAGAAAAAATACCAATACTGATTTTATTAACAAGGCTCAGTTGCAAAATGTCTTTTTAAATTCCATATGAATTACAAACTAGGACAAAAAAGAAAAAGTGGATTAGGCTGCAACTTATGTGCATTACTGTTTTTAGCACCCTGCTGAATGTTGCCTTAAACACTAAGTGGTGCTTCTAAAATAGCCACAGGGGACTCGGCTGGTAAACATATTTTATCCCATTGCTGGACATAATCATGAGATCCTTTCCTCTGAATTGTGTGGTGCCCTTTGGAAAACAATAATCCAAGCCACAATTTACTAGTTTCCTCCTCTTTTTATAAAAGTTATTATGATAAAAACAATAGAAAAATCTGTTTGTTTTTTAAAAAACAACCTTCAACAATTCTAAGTCCAATGCTTCTGGAGGCTTGCATTCATGCAGCAGTTAGCTACACTCATACTCCAGAGCATGTGAAGCATCTTCCAATAAAGTACATATAAAAGATGGTTCTTTATTAGGTTTGTCTGATGAAAATGCCATAACAGATCTACCTGGAACTTGTGAGAAGATGAAATTTATTTACTTTTTTACCTGAATGTGAATGAGATTATCATGAAAGTTTACATTTAATATTCGAGGGGCTGCTACAAAGAAGTGGGGATCAACCTGTTTTCCAAAGCACCAGAAAGCAAGACAAGAAGCAATGGGTGGTAACTAATCAAGGAGGGGAGCAACCTGGAACAAAGGGGCAAATTTCTGATAGTGAGAACCGTTAGCCAGAGGAACAAGTTGCCTTCATCGCTGGAGGCTTTTAAGAAGAGACTGGACAGCCATTTGTCTGAAACGGCCATCCATTGGTATAAGGTCTCCAGCTGTCTCCAACCTTGGCAACTCTGGCTGAGGAGCTCCGGGAGTTGAAGTCCATAAGTCTTAAAGTTGTCAAGGTTGGAGACCCCTGAATTAGAAGACTTCCAAGGTCCCTCCTAATTCTTTTGTTCTGTTCTCATAAGAATCTCTTTTGTAACCAAGGGTCCCCAGAAAGAGCAAGGACAATTTTCTCCAAATCTTAGAAGGAAGTGCCTTTCACAGGGCAGAGGCTGTGATGGAAGAGGCATGCCTCTTTAATCCCTCCAAATGATGCAATTTCATAGAAGAGAACTTCATTTTCTATGGGATGGTGCCTACACCAATCAATGATACTTTATTGATTCTTGAAGAAATTGTCACTTAAGTAATTTCACTTCCACCTCATAGGTTTCAGTCTAAAAATAGTTCGATTCAATAGTTCAATAGGTTTCATTCTAATAATGTCTAGCGGTGCTAAATGTTCTTCAACAAAGGAAGCAGAAATCAAAAGGAAGTAGACCACACAATCTAAGCCTTGCAATATTTGATCTAATATTTGAACCCTCCCAAAGAACTCAGCATTGATACAGGCCTTTCTGAGACTTGATGATTAGGTGCTGCTTTCAGACTGAATCTAAAACAGGCACGTGATAAGTCAGTAAAACAGTTTTCTTGAATCAGTGTAGCAAATAGTCCCTAAAAACCCAGTAATGAACAATTACAATCAAAGCTTTTCAGTGGCTCTGCTAGGCACATGACATTATGCTGTGCTGATCTATTCCTTTTGATTCCAGGTCCTTTTCTATAGATTCCCTGAGGGAGTAAGGCGAAGAATGTGATTTGTGAAGAACGGCCCTAGCATTGATATGTCATTTAACAAAACCTTTGAGTCCTTTTATGGTACCATATCATTATTTCAAAAGAATTCAACGTTTATTAAGTACATATTTCAAAGTTAGAGAAAGAAAAAAACTTATTTCAGTTTACTTGACTGTAAATGGCCCAGGCCTTTTAAAATTACTCCAGTGAATCCAATTTCTTCTTAAAAGGATGGATTTTTAATCCTGCATAACCTGACTCTAATGTTGCTATTCTGGGAAGATGCACTTACTTTATGCGCATCTGCCTATGTGTTATTTTTATGTTCTTTTAATTGCTGAGAATTCGGTCTGGTCAGCTTCATGGTTAAAGCAATGTTACAGGCAGGTTGAAAAATCAGATTTGTTTTTTTTTTTAAGTAAACTAATTTTTGCAGATAATACTTCCTATGAAAGTCACCAAGGTATTTTTTTTGCAAAATGTGGTCTGAAAATTGCACAAATGCACAAAAGACAGATAATCTTTTAAAATCAGTAAAAGAGTTTCCAAGCTTTTCTCACTTTGTGGTTTCTTCCACAAAATCTAATGCATTTAGCAATAGTGATAGCCTGGGGTTTATAGTACTGTGATAGATCTACTGTAAGTCTCTGATACGTGAGCTTTACGGGCTTCAAGGGAATATTGAGTTTTCAGGAGATTATGTGACTCTAAAAGTAAAACTCACCACAAATATGTCTCCCCTCTTTTCTAGAGGTATGGCATTTTCAGCAAGCTCTTTCTCAAATCTTTCAAAATAAGAATCAGATTTCTCAGCTATATCAAAACATTCTGGAATATGTCCAATAATAGCCACTGTATACATTACTAGGCAACATAAATACTTCTGAACAAGTATACTACAATTGGGATTGGAATTTAAATTTTAAGTGATATGATCTTTAGTGAGTCATCATGTGACCAGGTCTGATTTTTATGAACATTTTATCACATTCATTTATCAAATCACTGCAGTTATTAAGCAAATCAATGCAGTTGTTATGCAAATCATGTGGTTGCTAAGTAAATAACCCAGTCATTAAATGAATTCACCTTCCTCTGTTGCCTTTTCTTGATGAAAGCCAGCTGGGAAGGTCACAAATTGTGATTATGTGACCACAAGATGCTGCAAGCATCATAAACATGCAGTGGTTTCCAAGTACCTGAATTGTGACGACAGGGCAGTGCGATGGTCATAATTTTGAGAATGGTTGTAAGTCCTATCCCTTTTCCCTGTCACTGTAACTCTGAATGTAAGTGATTAAATGAATGGTTGCAAGTGGTAGACTACTTGTAGAAATTTCTACTAAAACAGTGAATTACAGTAAGCAAATGAGATGACCAGAATTTGCCACTGAAATAATTGGAATGCAGTCCTGTTTTTTTGGATGCTGTAATTTGTTGCCCTAGGATTAGTACTTGAGTAAGCAAAGATCTTGATACAAGTAGCCCAAATAACAGTGAATGCTGCTTCTAAAATGGCTGTCAGGGAAACCTGAATGGGATGCTGCCCTGTACAAAAATGGCTGCCCACGTTACAATTTACTGTGAGGAAAGGAAGGGAAGATTAATTCATGTGCTTTAGAGTAATCTTCCTTTTTCAAAAAAAGAGAAAAAAAATGTTCACAATGCAACTATGCACCACCACCCCTTCCAACTTCTATTATGGTCTTTTTCCAGAATAACCAGGCTTAATGCAAATAGCAATCCCTGTCCATGAAATGTTGCATTCTTATAATCTCAGGCAACAATTTCAGAAGATTCTGGAACAAGATGTTGAGTAGGAAAGGGATGATTTGGCCCAGTCCTCCTAATAATGCACTTAATCTAGGAATTAAGAGTGTTGCAGATGGATCATTTTGAAAAGGTATCATTTCAGGACATTAAGGTTCTTCAACAAATATGCATCTATTAAAAACACTTTGGGGAGAAAGATCATGTTCATAAAAAATGGTAACGAATTGTCCTGACTGAACACTCAACACCATCAGTTCCCATCCTAGGTAATAGTCACATAAAACATCATGGAACAATACATGAAAAGTTACAGAATGATCCAAGGCAATCAGCAGAATAAGTTTTAACATCTAAATGAAGCTGCTAGGTGAAATCATTTAGAAGTTTGAGTGCCGGTGATAGCTTTATATCTCCATCTCCTGCCATCTGAGTGGTGCCATGGGAGGTCTGTCTCAGTACTTGGAGGTCTATGGGGGCCTGGATAGGGCAAACCAGGCTTCAGCTCAACTGAACAAGACCGAAGTATCTCTAAATTTGTGTACCCTTTGGCTCAAGGAACAGTCTAATTTTGGTTCTGGATAAGATGGCACTGCCTCAGATAGCTGATGCATAGTCGGTGGGGCCTCCTGGATTAACTGCTCCTTCTTGAGGAGCCACAACTAGGATAATTTTTGAACAACTTCAAACTGTGTGTCAATTGTGCCCATTCCTAAGCCAGGAGGTCTTGCTCACAATCATTCATGACCTCTCAGTTTGACTCCTGCAATACATTCTATGTAGGACTGCCTTTGAAGAAATTCAGAAGCGTCACCTGGTACAAAATGCAATAGTGCAGGCATTTAAAAGCACCACATATATGGCACATGTGAAATCACTGCTATGCACTGCTATCTTTCCAGAGATCAAGTTAACCACAACCCTGCTGGTCTTCTGCATAACCTTGAAGACCTCTTTCTGTGCACAAACCCAGGGCCCCAGGTACATCATGCAGCCTGTTTCCTGGCTCCGCTGAGGGTTTTTATGATTATTTGGCTGCTGTGTGTTTTATTTCTTTTTTTATTTTTATATCTAGATGAGGCTATTTTTTTTAATATTGTGAGGCAATCAGAATCATAGCTACATAAATTCATTAAATAAATAAATAAATTATTCCATCATTGTCACAGCCTAGATCATCAAGCAATATAGTCAAGATTGCTTTTATACTAAATGAAAGCTAAAATTCATTTTAAAAAGAATGATGATGATGATGATGATATCCATTCAATCATGTCCAATTTTTGGTGATACTATAGAGCAGCTCTCTCTACAGTTTTTGATCTTTATGCTCTAGCTCAGGGATGTCAAACTCCCATTGTCACGGCGGTGTCACATGACATATAGGGACTTTTTTCCCCTTCGCTAAACTGGGGGTGGGCATGGCCAGTGCATGATGCATCCGGCCCATGGGCCAGGAGTTTGACAGCCCTGCTCTAGATGATATTGGCTTCGATGGTGTCTATCCACCATGGTATTTTTGGCAGCTTCGCTTCCTTTTACCATGGACCATTCCAAGCATAATTGCCCTTTCCAACAAGTTTGAGCACATGACATGGCTGGAATAAATAAAATGGAGTTTTGTGATTTTGCCTTTCAGGGATATGTCTGGTTTTATATGCTCCAGTACTTTCTTATTTGTCATCTTTGCTGCCCAGGAACCTTTTCAAAACCACAGTTTGAATGAGTCTAGTTTTTATATGATCCAACTTTCACAACCATAAGTAGCTATGGGAAACATCATAGTACAGACAATCTGCATTTAGCTGCCAGACTGATGTCCTTGCTTTTACATATTCATGCTCATCAATAAAAAATAACAATAATTGGCGGCACCAATGTTTCAAGATGCATGGTAACCCTCTATTATTTGCAGTATCCTTATAAATTTACCTTATAAATAAATGCTGCAACATTAAAAAGATTTACAAAGTATCAAGAGATCTTCTTTCAGATGTTATCCTTGCTTTCTCCTTCCCAATTAATAGCAGGGATCAATTTTCTGGTGACAAGACATTAGTCACCTTCTTGACCCATCTGGTTATCCTCCTCCTGCAAAATGTTATAAATTAGAGTTACATTTACACTGAAATTACCATAACTAATGTAAGCCAATATGGAATGAATATGCCGAAATAAGGTAGGTGTCACCTTTATTTTTGCCAAAGATATGTCACAATTAATTTGCTTCTTGGAACATGGGATAAAAGTGTAACTTTATTCTGTCATCTCTTGAATAGTATGCGAGTAATGGTGGGAGTTGTTTAGTGTGTTTCAGAAGCCAGTGTTGAAAATGTTACAGGAGGTGGATGGCTAATTATGTTGTCAGCAGGTAAATAGGTGCCATATGGTGGTGGCAGCAGACTGGAGTTGATAAAGACTGTTTGAAACATCTCATTAATACAAATTTTTGAACAAACAAACTGAGAGGAAAAGCAACTGAAAGGAACACTCAATTGGTGTCTAGAACTGGAAGCTGACTGCAGTGTTTGCAAAGGCAGTTTTTGTACCCAAACTTCCAATAGCCCACAATAATGGTGAGGGGGCTGCAAAGCATAGCATTATAAGCTCAGTGGAAGTCCAGTGTATGCAGCCATTTGTGTCAAGAAGAAAAAGGCAAAGCTGATGAGAGCTACAGTAAATGGCCTTCACTTATGCAAAGTGCTTCTGCAAATTGAATGAACCCCAGTAAAGAATGCTCTGTTTAGTTTGGGCCTATTATAAAAATCTCTGCACTTAATGACACAGCCAGGTTGCTGGAAGTACTTGGGAGGCTGGCTCCTGATGCTTTTTACCAGCCATGCTTAGCTGTTTGGCACCACTCGTCAGACCTTGGACCTACTTATCAGCAAAATACCAGGGTATAAATTCTGTATTACAATCTAATGCTTGGAATAGAGTTGGAGAGTAATTAATGAGGTTAAAATCTGATTGCAAAGGGCATGCATGTATAAGAAGTTGGCTATTGTTTTGGAGGCTGAGGTAAGAGATAAGCTGCCACTTTAGGCAAACTAGAGTCAGTGAAGACCAATGCACCAAAAACTCCAAGGAGCCAAGAAGTTGAAGCAAAATTCAGGAGCCAGGGAAATGCTAAAGGAAGGAGCTGTGTGGACACAAAAGGATGCGTGGGGTCAGGGGTGGGATTCAAAATTTTTAACAACCCGTTCTGTGGGCATGGCTTAGGTGGTGGGCGTGGCTTGGTGGTCATGTGACTGGGTGGACATGGCTTGGTGGTCATGTTATTGGCTGGGTGTGGCCAACTCAATATCACTCACATCGAGGCACGCATCTCCTCGCCTGGCCTCTCATGACTGTGGGGATGCTGCAACAGTCGTAAGTGTGAAAAATGGTCATAAGTCACTTTTTTCAGTGCTCTTGTAACTTTGAATGGTGACTCCACACAAGCAAAGTACCAGCAAAGGAGGAGAAACAAATTCCAGAGATGTTCCTGAGACAGGAAGTCTAGTCCTGCCAAGAATGTAATAGGGGTTAATGGAGAGGCAGTTTCTGTAAGCAACCCCAGAATGTTTCCTTCCTGCCTTCCTTACAGGATTATGCCAGTAATTTCTTCTAACAACCAGTTTTCTGAACTGCTTAGAATGTTAACAACCAGTTCTAGCGAATAGGTGCAAACTGGTAGAATCCCATCCCTGCATGGAGTGTGAAGAGAAGTGTGGGGCAGAAGTCTCATCATACTAACTACGATGCAAGAATAATAATAAGAATGAAGAAAGGGAGGTTAAGAGGCCAAAGAGAAAAGGAAAGGGTGATAGGAAAGATTACTTTGGAGTAAGTAGACAGGAGGGAAAAGTGGAAAACTTCCTGAAGTATTCTGTTTAGCACAGAGTTATCAAATATCTGGACAGGCAAAGGAGAACATAGAAAATAGGAAAGGAAGACAAATGGAGAAAAATGAGAACTCATTAATGGTTTTTATCTTTTTTGGCACCCACATCAAAAATTACACTAGAAAAATTGCAGCTAAAAATGTGTTTAGGCCAATATATATATGAAATTACTTTTTCCAGCATCAGAAAAAACTGGTTTTTCAATTGCAGGAATGTGCTAGAGCCAGTTAGGAGTTGAAAGCCTTCAGTGCACATGACTGATTAAACTCTTGTCAATTTCAGGCAGCAGCAGCTGGAGGGTACCCATAAACTAATTATGGTCACAAAGGGAGCTTATTAACTAGCTTTAGCACTTATTAGTGAAGCTCTGCACTTTGGAGAATAGCTGCTGAGGAAGAGATGCTCAAAAAAAACCCAACCCTGGACAATATTTGATTTTAAGGCTTTAAATGAGGACAGAAAAGAGATGTTCCCTGTTTGCCAGTTGTTTGGTAACCCTAGTTTAGCAAAGATTTCCCTCCCTGAGTGAAGAGAAAGGAGAGGAAACCAGATGTGCAGAGAAGCAAAAGATTTGGTTAGCAACAAACAGGCAACACAGCAATTGTAAGCTGTTGGCATAGAAAAAGGACCAAGTCCATTGGGGCTGGAGAGAGTCAGGAAAATAGCTATTCTAGGCATGGTCAGTGACGGGAGGGGATGCAAAGAGATGCAAAGAATATGGAATGGTTCAGAGGAAGCTGCTTTTAAGGTATTGTCCTCAACATGGTTCTTCAGTCTTCCAACAGTGCACCCGTTGTCACAGATGTTGAGACTCTAGAAATAGTACAGAAAAGAGCAACCAGGATGATTAAGGGACTGGAGGCTAAAACATACAACGAACGGTTGCAGGTACTGGGCTTGGCTACTCTAGTAAAGAGAAGGACCAGGGGAGACATGATAGCGGTCTTCCAATATTTGAAGGGCTACCACAGGGAGGAAGTGGTCAAGTTATTTTCTAAAGCGCCTGTAGGCCAGACAAGGAATAACGGACGGAAACTGAACAAGGAGAGATTTAACCTGGAAATAAGGAGAAACTTTCTGACAGTGAGAACAATCAACCAATGGAACAGCTTGCCCTCAGAAGTTGTGGGAGTGCCATCACTTGAGACTTTCAAGAAGAGATTGGACTGCTATTTGTCAGAAATGGTGTAGGGTCTCCCGCTTGGGTGGGGGGGTTGGACTAGATGACCTACAAGGTCCCTTCCAACTCTGATTATCTGTTAAATCTGTTAAATCAGTAAATGCGTGATACATGGTTAAACAATATGATAAAGACAAAAGAGTAACCTCAAACAGCGTTATTGATTTCAACAGGGATCAATGCACCCTTTTCCAATCCTGTCTCACAGGTCAGAGCTCCATCATGTGGAGAAGTAACTGGCTGCCTTTTCACATTCGTTCATGGATATATGTGTTTCATGTTGCTCCCTTCCTGGAATTGCCTCTGTGGCTCTCACATGTTTACTGCACCAATGACTGCACTAGTAGAAGACCTGAAAGACCCAGTTGGGGACAGATCCTCCTTGAGAAGATCTTTCCATTTGGCTGCTAAGAGTTAACACTGGTCTGATTGTATATAATCGCTCCTGTAGGACTTATCACTGTGGAAGTAAAGCTATTTACTGCTCACTATTGAGGCTTTATTTTTATTTTTTTACAATGTTATCCTGAAATAGGCCAGAAGGGATACTGGTATAGACTAGGAAATGCTATATAGGAAGTACTGTGAATGTCAGCTGGGGAGACTAAGAAGTTAATCCCACATGCTGAGTCCTGTAACACTGCAACCTTAAATGATGTGCTTGCCCTACAGAACAGACACTCAAGCTTTTTGACTCAGTGGACACAGTCGGAAGTTGGAGAGCATGCAATAAAAGCGTTCAGAAATGCAAACATTGTGTCATAAAAAAGACCTATTTGCCCGAAGGCAAAGAAGTCAGCTTGCTGTCCTCCAGCTTCTTCCTCTGTACACTCCCCAAAGCTGGCTCTATACAGGATTACCATAGCTTACCTTTGATTTTGTTTTTATGCACAAGTAGGCGCAATTCCAAAGAAAGCCCTTGTCTCTTGCCACTAATTATTTTCATTTTCTAAAACTGCCTATGAGACCCAAAGGCATTCAGTGAAATAAAGATAATGCTGGAGTCTGGTGCTTTGAAGCTTGCCAGCTTCCTGTATCTGGTTTTTTTTTTTTACAAAATTGAAGGAATCCAAACATTAAATAACAGTAAGGCAGGGAGCCTAATTGGCAACAAGGGCATATTGGCATCTACTGGTGGCAGAATACTTATCCCTGCAGTAGAGCCTGCTTGAAATTTCAAGTCATGGTTGATGGGGGGGGCGGGGGGTTGTCAAAAGTTTGATCTCAGGCAGCTCTGTTTGAACTGGGATACCGGTCACAGCTTATCACTACTGAAGGGAGGGAGAGGGCATGGACTTTGCTTATTAGGAATACAAATTAGAAAAACATGGCAGTGGGAGCAACACAAGACCAAATCTGGTCAATTTAATCTCTGAAAATAAATCCTCTGCCTCTTCAGTTGGTGCTTCATTTTTTTCCCCTCCCTGCTCCATTTTCTCCTTTCAATATTGGTGACTCCCCCCCCCCCCCAAGCCTTTCTTATTCAGGCTTCAAGGCATTAAAAAGCCTTCAGAACATGACCTTAAACACCTGGAAACCCTTTTCTTTACAGTGAGGGAAGGTTGATGTATCTCCTTCTTCAGCAGAACTATCCAGCAGCTCCAACCTCAATCACTAATTCTAGAACATCTGAAGCTCTCTGAGAATGCTGACAAATTCCAGCGGACAATGTTTCTTGCTATTTTGAGGCTGACAACCACAAAATTCTAAACCTAAAATAGACTTCACGGGTTTTAAAAACAAGGCACAGCCATCCATCGTCAAGCTCAAGAAATGAACACAAGTAGATCCAGAATATAGCTCCATCTACTACAGACTGCCACCTATCCACTATATCCTTTAATATCCTCAATAATATCAAGTGCAGTTCCAGGCTATCAAAATATTGCTTTGTCTACTCTTCTTCAGATCATAATCAAAATTCCTTTTTTCAGTTGCAGTGGCAATAATGTAGCAGCACGACACACGATTCCAGAGGTAGTATTCAGCAGGTTCTGACCAGTTCTAGGGAACTGGTAGCGGAAATTTTGAGTAGTTTGGAGACCCAGCAAATACCACCTCTGACTAGAGATTTTACAGTATCTTTCCCCTGCCATGCCCACCAAGCCACACCCACAGAACCAGTAGTAAAAAAAAAAAATTGAATCCCACCACTGGATGATTCCCTAGGGTTGTTGGAACCTTAATAACCAAATGCATTGCAAAAGTTGACAGATGTTTATGTTTTAATTTATTTAATTAAGTTTGGTGCCTAAATCAGGCTGCATATAAAATTAATAAATAAATAAAATTTAGAAGTGCCAGCTCTACATAATGCAGCTTCAACAGAAATTCTAAAAAACTATAGAGTTTTTTCTGCAGTCTTATAATTACAACTGGTTATTTCTGCCTGGCGGTATGCCTCAAAAATGAATATTTATTTATTTTTTAATTCTTCAGCACTGTAAACAACTGACATCTATATCCCCATTGCCTAGCTCCTGCTTATTATGACTCAGAAACTTGTGCTCTTAACTTTTCCTGGTTCTTGATTCACCAGACTGCCTTATGGTACTCCTTGTTTCATTATTGTTTGGCCGGGCAAATTGACTATATTGCATCCTTAATTTCAGTGATTCTGAATTTCCTACCAGTTTGCAAATTTTGCCAGCTTAGGCCATAATCACAACAGCAATGGAAGTCTGTCTAGTGGTTTGCAAATTGGTTTCTTCCTCAACCATTTTATCAACACACCCAGCTTACTCAGCTGTCTGCTCTTCCATTAATGAACCTCCATTACTTATTTTGTTTTCAAAGAACTGGATTGTCTGTCAGTTTAATTCATGGCAATGACTCTGAATTCAGGATAGCTAATGAATTTTAGACTGCATGACTGTGCTTTGGAAAAGTCATGCCAAAATAAATGGTCTGCAATTTAACATTTATTGCTCCTTTTTCTGTTCCAATACTTTTCTACGGCCCTATCCAAACTAGCATTTGTTGGCGGAGGGGAAGAAGGGGGGAAAAGAGAAGAGCCCTATGAAGCCAGACTGAAGGCCACTTTACTAAAGCATCCCACTTAATGTGCAATCATTCAATGACTTTGTAAAAGAAAGAAAAAAAGATTAGGCAGTATTGGCAGTTTGAGTTTTCATTCTGTTCCTAACTGTAGCCCAGGGATATACTTTCTGTTAGCCTTGCATACTGGGGCCAAGATTTTCAGTGAGAAATCCAGCATGACCCTAGCTAGTATTTCCTGATAACTTATCACCAAGTCAGGTTATTTTAGCATATATTTGAAGTTAGGAAGGTCTTTTTTAACCTGAGATTCATCATTTTAGGTTAGTGATGCTGAACCATCCTTAAATTGACTGTTCATGACTGTTCATTTGCCCCTTGGGGAGCTGTTTTCTTGTTTTGATTTTGGCACACTGAATAATGTATTATCAAAAAACTTGGACAGCTCCCTGGTTATTTCTAATTCAGGATAATGTATTTTGTTTGTGCTTGTGGCAATTTTCCTCTCTTTTGAAACAGCATTTTCAGTCTTGTGTTTCCATCTTCAGTTCCCACCTTCCAGCCGCTCCCTTTCAGTTTTTAAAGAGTACAAACAAAGGATACACATAAAATATTTTGTGGCCTTGAAATAATGAACCGCCAGGACCTGGGAGAATTATTGAGCATGGCAAAGCATAATGATTATAATATTACCATTCCTAAAGATGATGGCCAAATCAGACACTCCATGCTGCTGCACGACTGAGCTGGCCCTACAGACAGAGTGAGGCAGGTAACAGCAAAGTGCTGGTGGGGGGAGGGAGATTTGTGTGATATGGAGAATGGTCCCACATCACTAGATCCGGTTCTGATTGAGTCATCTTTAGGGGATGGAATGGGGCTCCTCTTTGTTTTTTGTTCCAGACAGCAGAATATTTTGAAGTCTGCTGTATCATTGTAATGCTGAGCACTGAGACAAGTAGGAATCATTATATTATCTCCAACATACCGATTTGCTAGCGTGAGACCTCAGAATCAGCCTATGCAGTTAAAGCTAATGGCCCAATCTATCTCAAACAACTGCAAAGTACTGCAGCTAAAAGCAAGTTCAGCCCATCCGTGCACTCTTAATAAATAGACCATTTGACTCAGGTTTGAACACTCTTGTTAACCCCTGAGTGAGAGAAGCACAGTGGATCATGAGGTTAGGATAATGCAGGCTTGCATTTGAAACCCAGTTGTTGCTGGAGGATGGGGTGAGCTCCCATCATATGCAACCTGGAATTAAAGAGAAACTTCCTAACAGTGAAGACAATTAACCTGTGGAACAGTTTGCTTTCAGAAGTTATGGGTGCTTCATCACTGGAGGTTTTTAAGAAGAGACTGGACAGTCACTTGTCTGAAGGGGTACAAGGTCTCCTGCTTTAGCAGAGGGCTGAACTAAACAACATCTAAGGTCCCTTCCAACTGTATTCTGATTCTGAATCTGATTTGTTCTCCAATCTCCTATCTGGATTAAGAAAAGAATCCAGGATCTCACATAGTACTGCATACAGAGGCTCCCCATGACAAGACTATAAAATAGTACCCTTCAGTAGGTTTTAGAGCTCTGGGAGTAGAAGAGTCTGCTTTGCCCAAGCTACAGTTCAGAGCCTTCAAAGAGACACTTGGTTTACCATCTTCCTCTCTTAATAGCTTTCATTTGAAATGGCTCGTCAGTTGCTTTTAAGAACTTTCTTAAAATTAAAAATCTTCAGAATGACAAGTTTGATTACACTGAGTGATTTTCCTTCAATCCTCAGTGTAAGAAGTTTCATGTAAGGTTAAGAACTTTGTTGTTTTTTTAAATAACAGCAAGAGGGCAATTGGAATGTTAATTTTTGAAAGTTTTTAATGGACTGAGGGCATTTTAAGATTGACTGGAAATAAGATTATGAAATAATTACAAGAATACTTCCTGTGGTTTGTTTAAAATCCTATTAAAATATATATGTGAAGATTTAGAATTCAAGTGTAAGAAATCTTATATATAAACCTTATAAAGAACACCCTTTATACTCTATATAAATGACCTTTATGATCACCTTATAAGCAACTGCGTCCTCTTTGCTGATGATGTAAAACTATTCAACACCACTGACAATGCTACTGTCCTTCAAAGCAACCTTGATTATGTGTTTGAATGGTCAAACAATTGGCAACTCCAAATCTTGATCAACAAATGCTCTGTCCTACACATTGGTAAAAAAAATCAGTACACCAAATACAAATTAGGCAGATATGACCTCGTTGATAATCCTCACTCTGTCAGGGACCTTGGAGTACTCATATCAAATGACCAAAGTGCCAGAACTCACTGTAACAGTATTGCCAAAAAGGCATTAAGAGTTGTAAATCTAATCTTACAAAGCTTCTCCTCTGTAAATATTGAATTGCTAACTAGAGCAGTGGTCCCCAACCTTTTTTGTGCCACGGCCCGGTACTGGCATCACAAAATGGTCTGTGGCCCGGTACTGGCATCAGCACGCATGACAAGGCAAGGCGAGCCGAGCGACCAGCCAGCCAGCCATCCCCCGCTTCTCCCCGCCATCTTCAACTCCTCCTTTGTACCTTTTTGATGGGCTTCGCTTTGGGACGGCTTTGGGACGGTCGCTTGGCTCGCCTTGCCTTGGGTGCTGAAAGAATCCTTGCACCTTAGTTTCATTCGAAGCCCCCCCCCCCTTCAATGAAACTAAGGCGCGAGGATTCCTTCAGGACCCAAACGCCGCTTTCCAACCGGAAAAGCTCACCCGGAAGCACTTTTTTGTCAAACAAGATGGCGGCGCCCAGCAAACCGGCGGCCCGGTAGAAAATGTTCCATGGACCGGTACCGGTCCGCGGCCCGGTGGTTGGGGACCCCTGAACTAGAGCATACAAAACTTTTGCTAGACCAACACTCAAATACAGCTCATCAGTCTGGAATCTGCACTGTATATAGGGCATTAGTACAATTGAGCGAGTCCAGAAGTATTTCACGAGAAGAGTACTACACTCCTCTGCTCGCAACAGAGTACCCTATATAACCAGGCTTGAGGTTTTGGGTTTGGACAACCTTGAACTATGCCGCCTATGGTTGGACTTAAGTGTAGCACACAAAATTATCTGCTACAATGTCCTACCAGTCAATGACTACTTCAGCTTCAACCACAATACAAGAGCACACAACAGATACAAACTCAATGTAAACCACTCCAAACTTGATTGCAGAAAGTACAACTTCAGGAACAGAGTGGTCAATGCCTGGAATGTACTACCTGACTCTGTTGTTACATCCTCTAACCCGCCACTCCTTTAACCTCAAACTATCCACTATTGACCTCACCCCATTCCTAAGAGTTCCGTAAGAGGCATGCATAAGAGCACCATCATGCCTACCATCCTGTCCTATTGTCCCCATTTATTTATACCTATTTCCTGTATTCTTATTCATGTTTATACTTATACTATTATCTTGTAAGCGATTGATAAATAAAAATAAATAAATAAAAAATAAAAAATTTCCCTGGAAAAATATGGAAAAACATAAGAGGAGACCTTGAAGTATGGTACTAGAGACCACCAGAAAGAGCTGAAGATTATAGTTAGAGAAGACCATTAATACAGGATGGGAAAAGTATTTTAACTTTGAAAGAATACGAGGATATTTGGCAGCAAGGTACTAAGAACTTTCTTTGCAGACTGTCTATTTCTATAAAAATGATTTCAAAATAAGAGATTGAAACGGATAAATCTGTGAATCAAGCTGTTTTAGATATGGATACAGTTTTGACGAAGTTTTACAAATGAAACTTGTTATGTTTTAATACTTACAGGGACACCCAAATAATAAATGAGAGGAGTGATTTGGATGTGTGGATTTCAACTCAGAAAAATGACTTGGACAACTTTCTTATATTTTGGACTTACAAAAGAGAACCCTATGAAGAAATAGAAAAGATAGAAAATGAAAACAAAACAACTACTTAAAAGCAATAAATCTCAAGACTTTTAAAAATAAAAAGAAGATTTTCAAAGTTGGGTTATTCAATCAAGATTAAAATATATATGATGTGTGTTCTTTTTTATTCCACCAGAAGGTTTTAATAGATTTTTCTTCACCAGGACTGAATAATAAAACTTTAAAGATTTATTTATAGATAAGATATGGGGTTTTTTGTTGTATTTTTTGAGAAAGTGATAAGCTATGGTATTAAAATTGAAGAAAAGTCTTAAACTGAGTTTCTGAGAGAAGATGAAGAGAAGACAATAAGAAATTAATTCTGGGGACATTCTTTGATGGAATTACATTTCAATATATAATTGTTTCTAAGAGATCTTAATGGAATCTTTTCTGATTAATTTTGGTGAGGCTTTAACGATTTACTTATAGATAAAAGACATGGGGAAAAGTTTTTTTTTCCTGAGAAAATGGTTAGTTACTGTGTAAAGGAAATGAAACAAACACGAAATTGATTTACTTAAGATGGGGGTGTGTGTTTCTGGTAGTTAATGGACTTTTGCTGATTAAGAGAATGATCAGGCTTTATGGTTTGCTAATAAATAAAAGCTGAGATATGGGATGAAGAGATTTTAGACTGAATGTTGCAGAAGTGAAAAGTTTCTGGAATTGTGGATAACTTCTGATGATGAAAGAGAAGTCGTTTCTTATATGAATTTTTTTTTCTTTTTTATATTCTTCTTATTATTAGTTATTTATCTTTGCATTTTTTAGACTTCAATAAAAGTTATTAATAAAGTTATTAATAAAGAAGATCAAGTTTTGCAGAAGCATTTTAATATAAGATTGAAGATTAATAATATAGATTAGTTGTTCTTAAAAAAAATGGTATTAAAGTCTTGTTTAAGAGAAAAGGGTGTTGTTTTTTGACCAATGAATTAAAAGAGAAAAAGAATCCATCTCAATGGGACAAATTTTACTTTTAAAATGTAGAGGTTTTGACTTAATTCTGTCCAGAAAGTGATGGGATTTGTAGAAAAAATTATAGAGGAATTGGAGGAGATTCAAAACAATGTGTCAGAAGACAGTAAGCAAAAATGTCAACAATTATAACAGGAAAGTAAAAGGGATGATATTATTTGTCTAACTGGATTGATTATAGATTACAAATGCTTAATGTGGTATATAAATGAGCAAATACTCCTCAATAGAGGAAAAAAAATTCTTTGTTTGAAAAAAATTAAAACATATAATTTGCCTCCAAGAGAAACATATCAGGAAAAAAGGATATAAAATATTTGATTTATAAAAATTTGAATGAAGAATTTATTTCAACAGGAGCTTAAAAAAGAAAATTGATTTATTTGGTTAAATCTTCAACTATAACCAGAATGTGTATTGATGGATGAGCATAGTAAATTTGTTGGGATGGAAGTTAATTTACATTGGATTAAAACTCTGATATTGGGATTTTATGCCTCAAATTAGGCCGAAGTACTGTCCTGTAAAGGACTTAGGGAGGGACTAATAATTTTTTCTTATGAAAATTGGGGGTTGATGGGGGAGTTGAATGAAGTGAATTCACCACTGTTCAATATTTGGGGGGGAAAACTATTAAAATCACTCCAAAAATTGTTTTGATATGATGGACTATTTAGAACTAATTCATATATGAAGACAGGAAAATAGAAATTCAGGAGAATATATCTATTTTTCTGGGAGAAAAAATCATTTTAAAGAATGGATATGATTTGGATTTTGAGGTAGCCAAAATGACCTGCCTGATTAGAGAAATGACAAAATATTTATTGCTGACTGGAAATCTCTTATGAATTTTTTGCATAACACAAAAAAGGAGAACTTATGAAGAAAGTCATGTTTTAACTTTACAGAAGGAAGTATTATAATTATACTTAATAACTGCTGTAAATAAGATCAAATGTCTCTTCTTTATTTTGGGTTTGTTTGTTTTATTTCTTTTCTACTTTTCTTTTACTTTTTTTCCTTTCTTGCACTTTTGCGCTCTTTGATTTCATTCTTTTTCTTCTTCTTTACTTCATATTACTTTTTATTTTCCTTTTTAAAACTTTAAAACTACAGTGGTACCTTGGTACTCAGTGCATTTGATGCCAAAATTTTACTCATCATTTGTTTGGTACTCAACACACAAGCTAGAACTTGTTGATATTGGCTGCCTGTTATTCACTACCTTATTCCTTGCGGGAAATTTTTTGTTTGGTGCTCATTGTTGTTGGTATTCATCTTTCTTCCTAGAACCAATTAATGATGAGTACCAAGTTATTACTGTATAAAAAAGGAATACGTTTTTCTGCTGTTTGCTTTACTGAAATTTCCAGATGACCTCACTCCAGTAAGTTTCCATTACAGAAGATATAGGAAGGTCAAGGTAAGAGCATACTTAAACAATAACAATTACCCAGAGCATGCTTGAACTGTAGAGCATGCTTAAACAATCACAATAACGCAGTATATTAAACTCTTTCTCTGCCAAGATACAACCCTATCATGTTTATAAATCAAAGCAGTATGGTGACTTCTACATGCAAATAGAATCTGTCTCTTCAGAGAGATCAAGGAATTACCAACTCAGTCAAACAAACAGTAAACAACAACCAATCAGGAACCATCAAGACACTCCCACCACCACCATTACAGGGAAAGCCAATAGTATTTGTTTGTTCTCTTCAATAGACTGCCTGTAAGCCCAACAACAATATCACCGGCATTTGATCTGTTTTGAGTACTGCAGGTAAAACATTTGCAAATTTTAAAATTGCCAGCTTTTTGTTCAGTAGGATATTTTCTCCTGGCAGGGCCCACAAAGAATTTTTGAAACTTTGAACAAATTCTGTCAGCCAAAGCATTTGTAGCTGGGTAATATGGCCCTGGTATATGTCTGGTTCCATTCTTTTTTCAGCTGAATATGCTCAACTACAAATCATAATCCATTGTTATTCAATAGTTGTTCTGGAATACTTGTTCTTGCCAAGAATTCTTACAATGCCTTTTGGGTATAAGTGGCTGTTATTGAAGTCATTTGAAATACCCCTGCATTTTCAGCATGCATCACTACAACTAAAGAAAGTAATGCTCACAAATGTTCCTACTAAATCTGTAGGAATTCCTTGCTATGGCAAGACAGACAATTCCCAGGGGTGAAGTGGTATTGTTTTTGCTATCTTTTGGTCATGTTGGCAGCCTAAACAACTCATTGAAAGCTGTTCAGTTTTTTGGGTGTAATTCTGGCCACTAAACGAATATGTAAACTAGTGCATTTACTTTTTATTTACTATAAGAGTCCAACATGTAGCTTCTCAACACTTAAGTTCTCAGCTTTACTGATATGGTAGTTCCCCTTTCCCACCTAATAAATTGCTGTCAAATGTAATTTCATTACAAGAGTGATAAAGCTCCATAAATGTTAGCATATCTGAAATTCTCAAATTCACATTATGCTATAAATAATACAGCTGAACCAGCATCCCATTACACTGATAACATGGTGTCATTTGTGTCTAGTATTAGTCGTATTGCTAGTCTCATTCTACCTTTTATACCATAGAAATGGATAATCTATGTTTAAAAAGATTAGCTTTTCCTGCTTCTATCAAATTCTTTATCTGTGATGTTTTTAATTTGATTTAAGTAATGGCTTGGTTGTTTAGCACAATAATTACTTTTTTACAGACAATCTAATATGTCCCACTTTACAACAAGACAAATTCACTGTGTGTCCAATCACACTTAGCCAATAAAAGTATTCTATTGCATATTCCTCAGGTTTTTCCTTTAAATCTGCATTAAAATTGCATTGAACATGACTTTCTGCCATAACAATAATACAACTCATTTTGACCTGGGACCCTCTGCTCTTGCAAGTTTGTTCACATTTGTTTTTTTCATAACTACAACTCAACCATTTCTAGGAGCAGTTTCCATGGAGATAGCAATTTCAAATGATGTCTTAAATGTTAAATCTGCCTTTATTCTGCATTTTTATTTAATGCCTTTTCAGAGTTTCACAAAGCAGCCAATCTTTAAATGTACTGTTTAGTCTTTCACCAAATTTGGAGTGTTCAGATAGCTTTTTAAGGTCAGCTCATGTACAGCAATGGACTTTCTCTGTTTTGATTTTGGGCTTATAGAACCTGAAATCAATACTGAATTTTGGCATCAAATCATCAAATATCCCTGCATTGTTTTAACTAATACAATTCAAAAATGAATTGTGACTAGAATGAATTGTGGACTTTATGAGGAATACAAACTTTTCAATGCTATACATGTATGCTTCCTCCACCCCAACAAAAGGTTTAAATGTTCCTTTTTTTCCTCAAAAAATTGTTCCAAGTTTCTCTGTATATAATCTCCATGGTACTATCAAACACATTCTTCTTCCCTAAAATATTAGCCATCTTATCTTGTACTTTTCCCCTTTCTCTTTGCTAACTGTAACCAATTCTGTGTTATACTTTCTCAATTTTTTTTTTTTGCTTTTTGTTCTTTTTCCCCTGCCCTTCTTCTATTCTGAAGAGAAGGTGAGGTTAAAAAGATGGTTTTTGTCGTTTTTTTAAAAATGATCTTCTTAATCTATTGAAACTTCCAAAACTAACTCACATGTATCTGAAAAATTGAAGGATATATTGGAAGGACAAGGCAATCCATTACTAGATCAAAAATATGCTTAATCAATCAGTACTAACAATAACTGAATACAATACAGGATTTTTATGAACTACAGGATAGATATGGCCATGGGATGCATGGAATTTGTGGTAGAGGCATGATCTTGTATCACACTTTTGCCATTGGATGGATACTGCATCTAAAGTCACAAATGATGAGTGAAACAAGAGCTGTGCTTACAGAAAATATCTTCTCCCATTTAACTTTCTAACATTTTAAAAATTACTTCATTACAGTAATAAAATATTATCTTCTAATTTCATGTTTATGTGAAACACATTCAATTATGTAATCCTTCTGAGACTTTGAAATAGAGGATAAATGTGTGCCTATGCAAAGAGAGAGGAAGGAGGGAGGGAGGGAGGGAGAGAAAGAAAGAGATGCATACATACACAGTATATCCCAGAAGTGAGTATACCCCCTCACATTTTGTAAATATTTAAGTATATCTTTTCATGTGACAACACTGAAGAAATGACACTTGGCTACAATGTAAAGTAGTAAGTATACAGCTTGTATAACAGTGTAAATGTGCTGTCCCCTCAAAATAACGCAACACACAGCCATTAATGTCTAAACTGCTGGCAACAAAAGTGAGTACACCGCTAAGTGATAATGTCCAAATGGGACCCAAGTAGCCATTTTCCCTCCCTGGTGTCATGTGACTCATTAGAGTTACAAGGTCTCAAGTATGAAGGGGGAGCAGGTGTGTTAAATTTGGTGTTATCGCTCTCACTCTCTCATACTGGTCACTGGAAATTCAACATGGCACCTCATAGCAATGGACTCTCTGAGGATCTGAAAAAATGAATTGTTGCTCTACTTAAAGATGGCCTAGGCTATAAGAAGATTGCCATGACCCTGAAACTGAGTTGCCACACGTGGCCAAGACCATACAGCAGTTTAACAGGACAGGTTCCATTTAGAACAGGCCTCACTATGGTTGACCAAAGAAGTTGAGAGCCCATGCTCAGCATCATATCCAGAGGTTAGTTTTGAGAAATATAAATGTATGAGTGCTGCCAGCATTGCTGCAGAGGTTGAATGGGTGGGGGGTTAACCTGTCAGTGTCCAGACCATACGCTGCACACTGCATCAAATTGGTCTTGCAGGCCTGTCATCCCAGAAGGAAGCTGCTTCTAAAGATGATGCACAACAAAGCCCGCAATCTGTTTGCTACAGACAAGCAGACTAAGGACATGGATTTCTGAAACCATGTCCTGTGGTCCACTGAGACCAAGATAAACTTATTTGGTTCAGATGGTGTCAAGCCTGTGTGGTGGCAACCAGGTGAGGAGTACAAAGACAAGTATGTCTTGCCTACAGTCAAGCATGGTGGTGGGAATGTCATGGTCTGGGGCTGCATGAGTGCTGCCAGCATCGGGGAGCTAGAGCTCTTTGAGGGAACCATGAATGCCAATATGTACTGTGACATACTGAAGCAGAGCATGATCCCCTCCCTTCAAAGACTGGCTGCAGGGTAGTATTCCAACATGATAACGACCCCAAACACACCTCCAAAACAACCATTCCCTTGCTAAAGAAGCTGAGGGTAAAGGTGATGGACTGGCCAAGCATGTCTCCAGACCTAAACCTTATTGAGCATTTGTGGGTCATCCTGAAACAGAAGGTGGAGGTGCACAAGGTCTCTAACATCCACCAGCTCCATGACATCATCATGGAGGAGTGGAAGAGGACTCCAATGGCAATCAGTGAAGCTCTGATGAACTCTATGCCCAAGAGGGTTAAGGCAGTGCTGGAAAATAATGGTGGCCACACAAAATATTGACACTTTGGGCCCAATTTGGACATTATTACTTAGGGGTGTACTCACTTTTGTTGCCAGCAGTTTAGACATTAATAGCTGTGTGTTGCATTATTTTGAGGAGACAGCACTTTACACTGTTATTTATACAAGCTGTATAGTCACTACTTTACATTGTAGCTGTGTCATTACTTCAGTGTTGTCACATGAAAAGATATACTTAAATATTTACAAAATGTGTGGGGGTGTACTCACTTCTGTGAGATACTGTACATGCACATTGAAAATATTAGAGATAAATGTTTTATTATATCTGTAGCTCTAATATTCTACAATCAAGTCTGCCTCCTATAATTTCTATAATTTCCCAGTGACCCACTTGGTTTCAAATATACAAAGTTTTATATGAACATCTCATAGTCACAGCGGCACGGAACAAACATTAAGTTTCCGGGATCTATTTTATAAACACTTTTACATCCCTTTCAACTGTTTTTGAAAGCATATAAAAGAAAATATCAGTCCATGATAAGTAGCTATGCTTGAATGTCACATACTAAACAGTTCCTTTCTTCATGCACTACTGTGCCAAAAATTGTACACAAAGAATTAGAGAGTGCTTAGCCTGAAATGTTTTGAATGGAATGTATATTCATGTACCGGAAAGGCAAAACAAATCACTCCCCAAAAGCTTATCTACGTTTTTTGCTGCTTTTATTAAATAATAAATACATTTTTGTTGATTTTTGTTGACCCTTATTAAAAGGATCCACCCAGAGATCCACCATCAGAGAGAGATCATAGTTTCCAGGGTGAATATGCCCAGATCTTTTTTTTTCTCTTTTACTACCAAGGGAAAGCTATATGGCTGCACCCATTCAAAAGGCAAAATACTTCTTGTGTTGGCTTTGGAAGCATAACTAGTGGTTACAACATGAGTCAGCTCTGAAAATAGAACTCCTTGGCTAAAGAGATTACATCATCTCTTATCTGTGATTTTTGTTGCTGTTTATTTATCTTTAGGTCTATCTTTTGTGACTCTTCATTTTCTTAAGTGCTATTTTTAGTTATGAGTTATTTTGGGATAATTGTTTTGAAGACTACATTATTGATTTCTTTCCCCCTTCCTTCTCATTTGTTTTCTGCTCATCACTGGTTTGTATTTTCCTATGATTGCAAAAGAAGATATAATTTCAATTTAATGAAACAAATAGTGACTACATGAATCATATTACAACCTTATTCCTGTTTTCTCAGAAGGAAGGCCTTCTGGGTTCAGTGAGCTTTCTTTGGGGAAAATGCATAAGCTTGCAACTGTAATGATATTCATAGGGCTGCAGTTTGTTTATGTGTGCAACCTCTCTCAAGTTGAACTGAACGGGGTTCTGTTTGACTGAAGACTGAAAGAAGACAGCAAACAAATTAGTAACGTTATTGTGACGTGAGTCAATTCTTTAAGAGAACAGTTTGGGAGATGAGCAACTTCTATTGCTTTCTGTTTCTAGACTGATGAAAAGTGGCAGATCCACAGAGAAGAGGCATATGGAATGCCTACAGTAAATGTATAAAAATGCTTTTCTATGTGCACTATTCTCAAGGGAAATCCAGAGCTCATTTGAGTTAAATTAAATATGAAATATCCCCAAAGTATCAAAGAGAAGTGAGGAGAGAGGCACAATACAGACTACATATTGGAAGAAGATATGTCTGGCATTAACTTTGGTAAGACAGATCTGAATGGTAAAAATAAGCTCCTGTTTATTTAAATTCTTTTAAACCATAGAATTTAAGGAGGTAGAAGTGCTTCCCCATCTCAGTTTTTTCCTCCTCTTCATCCAGAGTGATCTAGTTTCACCCCTGCTGAAAAACTGGTCAGAAAACAGAATTGAGGATTGGAGTGTATTTGTGGAGACATTTGCCAGAGATGATCAGAATAAGGCTTTTCTTCTTATACTATGCATAGTTATAATGAAAACATAAAAACAAACCAGATGAAATTATCAAAACAGAATTCACAGTACATTATCTATTTGGGCTTGCTGGCAGATTCTACCAAATAGAATCAGCCTGGATCATGCATGCATGTATGGAAGGAAATCTTGGAATCTTAGATCAGGAAGACCTGGGTCCCAAGACAGTCTGTCTCCATGGTGTTTCATGTGCTTATAACCCCCTGCCTCCATGCTGAGATTTCACAAGAAAGAGAAAGCCATATTAGGCAAATAGGTATTTGTGGATGACTCTGGTTTTTCTTGACTTACCATGAATGAATTCCCATGCTTCTGTTATTATATTTGTTGTTGAAAACTTGAATGTGTTTGATTTCTGTGTTTTTAATTTTATTACTGAAAAGAGTTGTAAAAGCTTACTGGTATTTTGTAAACAAATAAAACAATACTTCTTCACCACTTTTCTTCACCATGATGCATCATAATATATATTCATTCAGGGACATTCTGGGTGAACAGCCTTGAAAATAAATTCCATTCCCACAAATCACCTGAATTTAAAAGTTCTGAAGAACTCTCTGAAAGTGATTTTATTCATATTTGGCATCTTCCTTTTTAGTTATACTGACAAAACACAGAAATTTCTAACAGATGATCTACTTATACACATATGCATATAAAAGGCTCAGAAGGTGTAATATCTCAATTTCAGTTTCATTACTCATGATTATTAGAAGTCTTTCAAGAAGGTGTTTTACTCAAGATCTCTAATAATGTGTATGATGACATCATCATGGACATGAAGTAATTTTCTCCCCATTACTCCACTTTATAGATGCCTGTGACAATATTACTGATTGGTGTGAAGGAAAAGGAAAGTGAAGTTCAAAATAAAGAACCTTGGTGGCGCAGTGGTTAGAGTACAGTACTACAAACTACTTCTGCTGACAGCCAGCTGCTTGCAATTGGGCAGATCGAATCCCACCAGCCTCAAGGTTGACTCAGCTTTCCTTCCTTCCAAAGTGGGTAAAACTCAGATTGTTGGAGGCAATATGCTGACTCTGTAAACCGCTTAGAGATGGCTGTAAAGCACTATAAAGCAGTTTATAAGTCTAAGTGCTATTGCTATAATGAAAGCTGGCCTCACAAATTCAACTTTAAAATGCAGGCAAGTTGGATCCTTGCAACTCTTTTTGCTTGCCCAGCAGCTCAGGCCAAGTGAACTGGAGTAAAACTGACAATTGTCAGGCTGATTGTCTTACTTTCTTTTTAAATAGCTAGCTGGAACAAAATGGCTGACTTAAACCTATGAATCAAAAAATTGAGTCAAAGTAGGTACACAGCAGACAAGTATTGCCAACCATGTGTAGAAGCATTGCTCACAATGCAACTTTTGTCATCTTTCTGATGACAGTTTTGACATCCAAACTATGGTAAAGGCTGTGGCAATGAACTTCTTCAAAACATTTATCTTAGTTATTTTTCCTAGTACAGTGATGAAACATCTATAACTCAAAACCCAAGCTTGGAAAACTCTAACATTATTAAAAATTGCTCCATTTTGTTTAGCTAATTATTCATATTAAATTGGTAAATTGGTAAAGAAGCCAATTTTCAGCATGGCAGGTTGCAAATGAAATGTGAATCCACATTTAGAATCAAAAATAGCATCTACTACTAAATCTGAACTTGTCTCAACAATTCATTGATTCAAAAAGCCTCACATAAACTTTGATTCAAACTAAACTGACCTCAGTGGTAATAGCAGCCTCATATTTTAAAGAACCAGGTTGCACCTGTCAGAATTTGAACAGGGAGAAGACCAAAGGTGGTGTTCAGCAGGTTCTGACCAGTTCTGAAGAACTGGTAGCAGAAATTTTGAGTAGATCGGAGAACTAGTAGCAGAAATTTTGAATAGTTCGGAATACCACCTCTAGCTGGCTGCACCACCATCTATTCTCTGCCTCCCAAGTCCCAGCTGATTGGCTGGGTCTTCTTTTGTTGCCCTGCACAGGAGAATGGAGCTGGAAAGCAGGTTAATGGGGTGGGGGGGTGGGGAATGGGATTTTGCAGTATCCTTCTCCTACCACGCCCACCAAGCCATGCCCACAGAACCGGTAGTAAAAAAAATTGATTCCACCACTGGAGAAAACTTCTAGTGAGGGTATTGCAAGCTAGACACCTCTGAAAAAAATAAGGAATGACATTACAATCAAGATCAGATCAGAGGGTGGATCCACGACTGCAAAATCTCTCTGGAGAAAAGTGAGATTGCCCAAATATACAGTGGATTTCAGGAATTGAGATTTTTGCAATTGGCTGGGAAGGGAGCAACTGGGAATTAAGGGATTGCAACCAAGCTCACAGATGTAACATGGTCTTTACAGACTAAAAGCTTGGCTGAGCCTCATTTATTAATAACTTTTGGAATTACTTTTTGTATTGCTTTTCAAATTTTAAGAACCTTCAGAACAGGAAGTTTTATGGCATTCACTGGCTGAGTTTCTTTCAATCTTTAGTAAAATAAGTGTTAAGTGCAAGTTGAAAGCCTTGTCTTTTTTATTTCTGGGATTAAACAGCAAACGGGTGATTAGAGTGCTGTTTTTAGAAAGTTACTAAATAATCCATGACCCATTGGGTCATCCTTTCAGAAATATTTCCTTATCTAAGAAATGGAAGCTGTGAAAATGGGAACAACTTCTAACTTCTGGTCTACGGTATTTCCCCATTGACTTTGATTTTGGGAAACTGGCAGGAAGCACAGGAGATCCCAATTGCATGACTGTAGTGACTTTGGATTGGTCACAACTTTGCAAATATAACTTATGTGTAAATCCTTGAAATTTCAATTACATAAGAATAATGGGTCCTGTATTTTGTAAACATTAAGGTAGCAGATTTCAGGCACTTTGATTCAAAACTTTTGTGCTATGATACACTGCTTGGACTAATTGAAGGTTACAAATAAATAGGAGAATTTTATAAATGACTGAGAATCCAGATGAATATGAAATAACAATTTTGAAATTAATTATAAGATCCCTTCCCACTGGAAATAGCTGTTGTCTTGAAGTCTGGAAAAAAAATGGATGGAACTTTTAAAGTTGGACACTAGAGGGTAATCAAAAGAAATTACGCACTACAATTAAAGGAGAAGTAGATCTTAATCTGACAGAATGGAGCAAAGTTGTTTAACCTTGGATGTATTGAGAGATATTTTATTTATTTATTATATAGTGGTCTCTAAATATGATAAATAAATAGAACCCTTTGGATGTACTGAATGATATTTGTGAACCATGGACTCAGAAGTTAATTTTAAGAATGCCTGCCATTTTAGATAGACTGTGTATAAATAAAGTTATGGGAGAGGAATAAATTCTACTGGATAAGACTGAAACTTATTTGAATTTTAAAATGACATTAAATTACTCTTTCTAGAGCCTCCAACAAGTAACATCAGTAAATCTGAGGACCCAGATTGTCGGGGGCAATACGCTGACTCTGTAAACTGGCTGTAAAAACACTATGAAGCAGTATATAAGTCTAAGTGCTATTGCTATCCTCAAATCTCACTGCTACTATCTAAATCCACTGGAAATACAGGGCCCTAGCTCTGTTTAAATACTCTGAATGTTTTCCCACATAATATCATTTTCATTTCTCAACCCCTCCAAAGCTGCTTGAAATGAATCTGACAATCATCTCCCTATCTGCTAACCTTGAAATGCTGACAACCCGCTGAGAACACTATGAGCCAATCAGTGTACTCACTCCAGATGACAAATAGGATCCTTCCAAAATCAAACAAATTAATCATCTTTCTGACTCTTCAAAAAGGTAAAAAGGTCTCTTACCTCCTCTTTATGCAAAAGGAGGAGAAAATAAATTGTTGGTTTGTAAAAAGAAAAAAGATAAAGATAAATCTGAATGTTTTAAATATTTTTTACTGTCATTTTGTAGTGGCCTCAATTTTTACAGCCCAGTCTACCCAATTGGTCCCAATCAGTCTGAGTTTGGCATGTCTATTGGTCCCCAGTGAGCGACAAGGGGAAGGCTAATATCTGTAGAACTGCCAATTTAATCCCTACTGGGTCAAGCCAGCATTTCCTTAAAAAAAATCTAGTAAGGCAGCTGTAGTGCAGGCACCAGAAGGCCATGGGGAGGCAGATGGGTCAGAGGTTCTGCAGAGTTTTCCCATTTCCCAAATGTTTGCATCTTTTGAAATTTGGATGATATCACAGCTGAGACACAAATAAAGGATCTGCTGCCAACTTCAGCTGTCATGGTGGGATCCCAGAGCATTGGAGCTGTTGAAGTGCTGGGGGCTCTTCTTCAGGAGTGCCCTCAGGCTCATACTGCGCATATTCCTTTCCCTATATCTTTTGGAGGAAATTCAAAATAGTTCTTATGGGAGAAAGATTAATGTTGCCTTGTTTTATCTTGCTTATTCTGCTTTGCAAGAGTAATTGTTCCTAGAGAGACAGTTCTTCAGTGAAGAAGAAAAAATGTTTGGAAATTCCTTCTAGCAGTTTCTTGTTCACCATTAAAAACATGTCCCACATTTGTCTTAAAAGAAAAGAAACTTTGGTGTATAATTATCGACTGATAGGTTTGATTTTAGGTGATCGGCAATGGCTACTTGCTATTAAATAACTAAGAAGAAATTTCCTGACAGAACAATTAATCAGTGGAACAACTTGCCTCCAAAAGTTGTGAATGCTCCAACACTGGAAGTTTTTAAGAAGAGATTGGACAACCATGTGTCTAAAATGGTATACAGTTTCCTGCCTGAGCAGGGGGTTGGACTAGAAAACCTCCAAGGTCCCTTCTGACTCTGTTATTCTATTCCAAATAACACTGACAACCATGCATTAATTTCATCAACATTTGCCCTCTGTGATAGCTAAGTGAATGGATTAAAGGCAAAAATGACTGAGAAAAAATGAAAAAGCCTTACTCACTCATATAGAATCTCGCCTACAGCTTCTCCTCCCCTTGATTTCCCCATTCACAACAAGCCTTAGTGTTATTTATAACAGCAAGAGAGATAAGATGAATTTAGTCATGAGTATCATGTCACCATTCTTTTTCATCTACATTTCAGGCAACCTACTGTAGTTAAAAGATGCTGCTGTCCTCTTAATGGTGCTATTATAAATATTAGTAAAAGTGTGCACACCATATTTTTCATTTTGGTAGACATTTTCTCTCTTTTAAGAATTTGTTGTTATCATTATATACAATAGAATGTGAAATCACAGCTTCCAGTTCTTTAGCTGGTGCTGGCTGTTAGGATTCTAGCAGTTACTCCAATTAAACCATGAGTCTTGAGCCCAACTTCCAAAACTAAACAGGATTTATTGGGAATGAACATGTCAGGCACTACCTGGGTTGCATATCATTTTAAAAAGTGGGTGAAAGAAGGGAAACATTGATAAATACTAATTCTGAGGTAAATGCAAATTTCAAAGTAATGTCAACTAGAAACACAATCAATCTTTCTGCTGCTAAGAAAATTGTGACCTGGGAGATCTATGTGCATTCTTGGTCTGTTGTCCAAATTCTAGTTCTTAATTGATAGTTTCAAATGTTCTGATTTCCCTTTGTAGAATTTGTTATGTTTAAATTGACCTTGCTCCAGGCAGCTACTCCAGTGGAGAAACATCCTTTTTAAAGAAGGACATATGGCCATCCTATTGGTGTTTCTGTTATTTTTGTTTTGTAAAATTTTTGGCAGGTTGCATTTTGTTTTAATATTATGGAAGATATCCTGAAGTGAATAGCAAGAGGGGGGAAAGGACAAAGGGAGAAAAAATGTTATGAGGTGTTTTTTTAATCTCCATTCAAATCTTCACCCTTCTGTTCCTCTTCCTATCTCATAATATAGAACTGATTTTCTTTCTTTTTCCAAGAAATAGAACCAATCTTGATAGATAAATCATTATGAGGCATTCTGCCTCCCTTTATGAAGGCACGATTATAATGTTTGAAAAGGTCCCCACTTCTGAAAACAAAAAAGTATTTTAGCACTCTTTCTGGCCTATAACCATATTATATTAGTATCATATAACATGGGGGTTGCTGTTCTTTATTCTTTTATATTGGTTTTTTTTATTGTTTATAAACTGCCCAGTCACTGAGTGTGAAAGGACAGCCATATCAATCAAATCAAATCAATCAATCAATCAATTTCAACTCAGTCCTGAGGCCTGGTGACCAGACCTTGTACTTTTCTTGGCAAGATTTTTCAAAAGTGGTTTGCCACTGCCTTCTTCCTAGGGCTGAGAGAAAGTGACTGGCACAGCTAGACTTATGCCTAAGGCAGAACTATGACTCCTGGTCTCCCAGTTTCCAGCCTGATGCCTTAATCACCACATCAAACTGGCTCTCAACTTTATAAATAGTGACTCTGAAATAAATGTTCTTGTTACTATATGAAAACTGTTCCTTAAATAACTAATCAAGCGGTGCACTGTAGCCTGAAGCTTCTTTCTGAATGGACACGCACACATGCACAAATTTTACATCCTATTGTTAAATATCACACAGTCTTGCAATTTAATTTTGTTACTTTGAATACTGGAATGGCACTTAGGAATTGTAACAAGTGTTGCTTTTAAATATAGTGATAATAAAGAAGACATACTGATGTTTTTGTAGAACAGGGTCCATAAATCATTTCTTGGGATTTGAGATAGGCTTGAGCTGTGAATATTCACACACTGAGACTTGCCAGTACTGCGTATTATAAAAATGGAAGGAAAAGAACAGCATTGTTAGAAGTTGAAGTAGAAATATTTGCTTGAATTTTACCTACCAATTCTCATTCAGTTGGATAAAAGAGCATTTCCTTTAGAAATTCTTTCCAAGGAAAAGATAGGGTGGGGTAGTCTTGCATTACCTTAGTTTCTTGGTAACCAAGAGATTGCTGTGAAAGCTCTGACTTCCATTGTAGAAACATCACTCCCAATATCTACTTGACTTCCCAAATATCAACTCAGTCTGAAAGAAGATGCTATGAAGGAAGTTCTCCCACTGTGCTTTTTCAATCATACTTCGTCTCTCAGTTTTGAAAAATGGTTTAAGAATTTCTTCGGGTTTTAATCACACATTATGGAAAGAACAAGTGCAACAACATTCTTTATTGTTTTCATTCATTCCATTTTTGTTTTCAAAAGTATGCCCTTTTCAATTATAAAACTGCTAAAACTTCAGCTAGCCTGTCAGCTGCAGGGGTGGGTTTCTACCGGTTCTGTCCACCTCTGTAGAACTGGTAGCTCTGAAGAGCAGCAGACATAGAACCGGTTCTGTGTCTGCTGATGTTTTTGCGCACCCGTCCAGCTGGGCTCTTACCTGATCTTTATTTCCTGATTTTTCAACTTCAGCTGCTGAATGAGGCACAGCTGCAGTTAAAAAAACAAGAAAAGAGGGCTGTTTCAAAGGCTGCTTCTTCAGCCGTGTACTAATGACATGCTACCGGTAGTTAACCCTGTAGTATCCCACCCCGGTGAGCTGTCCAAAAAAGTGTCTCTAAGGAATGTTCTCCATTGCTGAGTTGAATTGCTATAAACCTCTCCTAAGAGAGAGGTTCTGAGGCAGAACAATATTATCAGGTAAAATTTGCTATCCCCATTGACAGTCTATATCCTGCTTCTATTGCCTCTGTTCCCTATCTCAAACAGTCATCTGATCCCCCTCCTCACAGAGTAATGAAAAACAGAGTTATTTTATTCACCTTAAGGCTACTCTTTGATGACATTGGAATGAATATAACTGTATCATTATGGATATCTTTCCACTGTTGTTGCATTGATGCATTCTTCTTAGCCATTCTGGGAAGTAGTTGTTTCAAGGTGCTCCATGAGATGATGGACAGTGCTGAGCCTGTGTCAACCTCCATCCTGCAAGGTTTTCCTTCTATAGAAACAAAAACACTAATTTTGTTAGAGCCTTTGTTAGTCAGCTTGGCTTGATAGCAGGTAAAACAGTCTTCAACTTGTTTTTGGAAATGTTGGGTTATCTGAGGCTTTAGGGCAAAAGTCTTTCCTGCTTGACAGATCCTAGCTAAATGACCCTTCCTTTGGCATTTTAGACAAATGGCATTCCTGAACTTGCAGGATGCCCTGAGGTGGTTTCCCCCACAGCTTAGACAAATGGGCTGATGCCGTGGAGGTAGATTGGGGTTTGGCCTGTTTTCCCCTTGACTGGTTTTTTTTGCTGCCTGAGGCGATTTACATCATTAGCCTCTTCATAGCCTTCTTCTGAGGAGGCTTCATCGTAATGGATGGCTGAGCTGCCCTGGCTAATTGGATTTCCCTGAATTTCTGCTGCTGAAAGTGCTGATAGTTCAGCAGCTTGAGACTCTTCAATTGCTAATTTAAGGGTTAAATCTCTTTTAGTCAATAGACGCCTTTGTAGCCTTAAATCCCTGACTCCACAAACTAGTTGGTCTAATAACATGTCTTTCAGATAGTCTCTAAACCCACAATGCAAGGCAGCTGTTCGTAGGGCAGCCATGTACCCACTAGTAGTCTCTCCCTCAGCCTGAATCTGTCTCCTAAAAGCATGATGCCTGGCAATTTGGGATGCTTAGGGGAATAGTGGTTGGAAAGAATTTCCTGCAATTCTTCCCATGGAACAGTCTTAATTGAACATGGAGCCAATAATGCCGTAGCAGTGTCAAACACTGTGGCTCCGTAAAAACTGAAAAAGTAGGACTTTTTCGTATGGTCGGAAATGTCAGCAAGGTCTATGGCATCTAGGAAACAGTCAAATCGGTTTCTGTAGGACTCCCATGTTTCTGCTGTCGGTCTGAAAGGTGGGAATGCAGGGTTCAAAGTCATCTCGACCCAGCGGTGCCGGATCTTTCGAGGAAAGTTGAAATTCACGCTCGCAAATAGTGACAGTAGCTCTTAAAGTGACATTCAGCTTGGTAGTGACTTCAGCTCTTTTTGTAGTGACTTTGCTCAACGATTCTTTGCCCGGTTGCCTCTTATAGGTATCCCGTCCTTGTCACCAGTGTTGTAGAGCGGCGGAATAACCTGAGGCAAACACGGAGTGAACTTCAGCTTTTACTTCATTGTAACAATAAAGGGTTGCTGCGGCTGCCGTGCTAACAAGGCAGCCAGCTGGCGGACAACAGCTGATGCCATTTGACAGCTCCCTTTTATAGCCAGCTGTCAAATGGCATCAGCCAATAGGAACGGTCCATGTTCCCACTGGAAACACAGACTGGAGTGAAGACTTCAGCTCAGTCTTTTCCGAACGCCACAGTATTTATTCCTGTAATAATCCTATTGCAGAATTTTTCAGAACTAAGTATATGGGACATATATTTCTAAAATATTTCTCTTTTGCCAGGATGTTCCTAGGATGGGATACAAACTACCAAAGGAATAAACTTTGAGGTATTTCTTTCTTGACTCCTCTTCATGGAATATTTGCTTAAACTAAGTGTAACTGATGATCTTTATTTTGCTGCATTAATCAAATGCATACCATAAAAGGATGAGGGAGGTTTTGAAATCATTGAATATTATTTATAGACACATAGGGGCTTTGATATATTTTTCTAAAAATTACATGCTAACTGTGATTCAGTTAAGCAGCCTTTCATCTACAAATCTGCAACCTCCTCGCCATCCCTGACCTTGACAAGTTATGGATAGTTGAGGTTCTGTTCAATTATATACAGATCTGTAGTCGAGAAATCAATAAATCCCACTTGAAAAATCATCAATAACAATCCCTATAAATTGTTCTGTCAATGAGCGAGCCAGAGAGAGAAAAAGAGACAAGCTCTGGTTTGACAATTGAAATAGATTTGTCAGATGAAGTTCCATTTGTTATTTGACTCCCACTAGAAGACGAAATGAAAGATCAGTTATCATTTCTATAGAAAGATGAAAGAGAGTATATTCAGAAAAAAACACTCCTCTGCTACTAATGAAAAGTAGCCATATTTGTCAGTGTCTGGGAAGAATTCCCTAGGCTCTGGGTTTTTCTGTGCCTGCCAGAGCAGAGCTTCTCATAGATTCTGGGCTTTAATTTATTCTTTCATTTGTTATAAAAAGACTACCTCAGGACTCCACAGTCATGTTAAATACCTCACCAGAATATGACCGCTAAGCAACAGCTAGAGATTTTCAGCCATATATTAACAGTCTCAGAAAATTTTTATTTAAAGAAATTCTATGGTGCAAGGAGCAGGGGAGGGAGGGGAGGGGAGGGAGAGAGAGAGATAAAGAGAGAGATGCACCATTCCAGATGTTTGAGAAATCTGAAATTGAGTCTTGCATGGATCAATATCTATATAGCAACCTGGAATTAAGGAGAAACTTCCTAACAGTGAGGATAATTAACCAGTGGAACAGCTTGCCTCCATAAATTATGGATGTTCCATCATTAGATGTTTTTAAGAAGAGTCTAGACCAGGGGTGTCCAACCTTGGCAACTTTAAGACTTGTGGACTTGTGGACTTCAACTCCCAGAATTGCTGGCTGAGGAATTCTGGGAGTTGAAGTCCACAAGTCTTAAAGTTGCCAAGGTTGGACACCCCTGGTCTAGACAGTAACTTATCTAAAATGGTACAGGTTCTCATGCTTGAGCAGAGTCTGGACTAGATTTCCAGCCTCCCTTCCAGCTCATTCTATTCTAACATACCTATCACCATGCCTATTTCTACCCTTTTCAAGCTTTTCTGAACCTAGAGATTGCAGAAAGAAATTATAATAAACAATTGCATCAAGCATTCCATTATGCCTATCCTTACTTTGTGGTGTGGGCACTACTGTGTATGTTCTTGGCAATACAGAGTCAAACTCCACATAAGAAAGCAGATGACGCCAGAGGAAAACAATATGTTATTTAACTTAAAAAGATTTGCAATTATAAACAATGCATGTATACATTATTTCATTAGAGTTGATATGATTCGTTCTTGTGCATATAATAATGTTTCTCTTCGATCCATGTACTGTATATTTCATTAAAGTTTATAAAGAAAGGCTTTGGGGGCAAGAGGAGGGGAGTTATTATATAGTCACAAATAGTTTGCCTCTGATTTGGAAAGTCATTTGCACATTTGTGCCTTTGACTGCTGCCTATTAGAGACTTTGCCATCTATCCTCCCTCCCTCATTCCCACCATCTACAAAGAAAGTAGACAAAAGGTAATGAAGACAGTCCCTCTACAAGTGACTTGCCTTCAGCGGTGGCTTTCAAAAATTGCAGCAACGAATTCACTGCCCGGTTGCCGGGTGGGTGTGGCCTAGTCAGCCTTCTGCACCACCATGGGAGGGGGGGCATTTTCATCTTCCCCAGGCTCCAGAGGCTTTCCTTGGGCTTCTGGGATAGCAAAAACACCCTTCCTAGGCTCTGGAGGCCTTCCGTGCCCATTTTCAGACTCCTGGAACTTCTAGGAGGCCCATTTTCCCCCCTCCCAGAGCCTCCGCATGCACCCTGCAGTTACCTTGCATACAAAATGGACCATGTAGAAACTCCTGGGAGAGACGGGGTAGACAGGGCCAGCCAAGGGTGGGATTTGGTGGTTCGCTGAACCAGTCATAATGTTAGCAGTGGGTCCTCCCAAACCCGGATGAACCCATAGCAGCTCACCCCCTGTTTGTCTTGGTTCCTAAAGGTTATGGGCCAACCTGCTATTTATTTTATGCTATTTATTAAAACACCTAATTTTATCATCTTTTTTGCCAAAGTGATTGTGCAAAACATCACATGATTCCCATTTATGGCTTCTCTGGCAGCTTCCCAATTGACTTTGCTTGTCAGAAGCCAGTTGGAAGATTGCAAATGGCAATCCTGTGACCCAGGACATTTTAACCATTGTAAATGCACAACAGTTGTCAATTGCCAAGTACCCAAATCACAATCTTGTGACAATGGTCATAAATGTGAGGTCTGGTCATAAATTGCTTTCTTCAGGACTATCATAACTTTGAACAGTCACTAAATGAAATGTCTCAAGTCAAGGATTACCTTTAAATGATTGTATATAGTAGTCCTGAGAAACCTGAATATAGCCTATAGCAGCTTAATTATACAATGCTTTGTCTGACAAACACATATTCTACCATTTATACAATCACATCTTCAAGGACAAAACTGTATCTCAGAATAAGCAATTTGTCAGTTTTGTTTTACAGAATTTCTCATCTTTTCGACACCTAGTTCAATTTAACCTCAGCAGAAAAGTTGTAGGAATTAATTTCTTTGAGTAAAGCTTATGTGTCTAGAATTTTTATTTTAGGAAAATATAACTCTAAAGTTATATTCGTTGATGGATATACCCTCAGAGTAAAGGAACACTTGGCTATATGTTTCCTAATAAAATACCGGTCTAGTTATAGAGCTACCAAGCTGAAATATTAGTTGTATGGAAATTCAATAGTTGTATGGACTGGAAAACAAGATCACAGAAAAATGTTATTTGAATAAGAGCAAGTAAGAAAAACAGACCATAAGTTTTAATTAATTAACAAGACTCATGATATTTTAATCTATTGCAAGTCAAAGCAATTGCATACATTTCTAAAGAGGAAAAAAACAGTGGTTGTTCAACCTGGTTTTATTAGACATTCATTCATTCATTCATATATATCAGTGGTTCCCAAACTTTTTCAGTCCACTGCCCCACTGGTGCTACAAACTCATCTTCGGTGCCCCCCACCCAGGGGTGGGATTCAAATTTCTGTGGGCATGGCCTAATTTGAGGCTGTGGCTTCCTGGTCACGTGACTAGTGGACATGGCTTGCTGGTCATGTGACTGGGTGGGCATGGCTTGCTGGTCACATGATGGGTAGGTGTGATTTGGTGGTCATGTGACTGGGTGGGCATGGCCAGGTGACTGGCAAACCAAATACAAGTGGTCCTCACTTAATGGCTGGTTGTTTAGCAAGTGTTCTAATTTATGACTGGCCTCCCCAGAGGTACTTGACCCATTTTTGGAGTTTTGACAGCCATGCACACACATACACACACACTCCCTTCTAACCCTGCTGGAGCAGGTCATTGCACTAGAATCGGCAAAGCATCTCTGATTAGATTCTAGCAGTGAATCAAATCTAATCAGAGATGCTTTGCCAATTCTTGTTGATTTGTTTTATTTGTATCTCTTTATTTTATGTTGCTGAATTGCATTGACATGTGTGTCCCTTCTTGTGCACAACCCAGAAGCTTTTGTGATTCTTTGCAGTAAAAATTACTGACCTCTGGCTTTGCTCTACTTTTCAAACATGCCGACACTGCCGCATTCTAGGTGCCGGCCCCACAGGTCCACCGCATTGAGCCCACTGCACTGGAGGGACCTGCCCAAGCAAGTCAAGTCAATGGGGTGAGCTTAAGAGAGGGAAAGAGAGAGGAAGAAGAGAGAGAGAGAAGGAAGAAAAGAAAGAGAAAAGGGAAAGAAAGAAAAAGGGACAAAGAAAGGGGGGGTGGAAGGAAGGGACAGAAAGAAAAAGAAATAAAGAAGGAGGGAGGAGAAAGATAATGAGATATCTATTCTAGTCCAATCACCTGCTCCAGCAGAGTTAGAAGGGTGTGTGTGTGTGTGCGTGTGTGTTCTCCTTGTAATTTACCAGTACATTTTAGTTTTGCCTTCATCAGAATTGGCACTGTAATACATTGGGGAAAAGTAATTTTTAGAATGGAGATCTGGTCTAATGGATCCTGTTTAAAGCCTCAACAAAATGTGAGAGCTTCTTGATAGTCTTGACTAAGTTTTGTCCAGAAAACCTTTAATAGAAGCCAAAGATGTTTCAATGTGGAAAAGGGCCTCAGTCTAAACTAGGCCTCATTTCAATCTGATGCACCAGGTCTCTCTCTCTCTCTCTCTCTCTCTCTCTTTCTCTCTCCCTCTCTCCCTCCCTCCCTCCCAGACTGGCTTTGCTCTACTTTCCCAATGTGCCTATGGGGCTGGTGCTTCGAACATGGATGGATGGATGAATGGATGGATGGATGGATGGATGGATAGAGAGAGACAGACAGACAGACAGAGACAGGTAGGTAGGTAGGTAGGTAGATAGATTGGTAGATAGATTGGTAGTTGGATAGGTAGATAGACAGGCAGGCAGACCTTTTGGATGAATGTATGGATAGGTAGGTAGGTAAGTAGATTGGTAAATAAGTAGGTAGATAGGTAGATAGATCTATATTGGTAGATGGGTAGGTAGGTAGGTAGGTAGACAGAAAGACAGGTAGGCAGGTAGGTAGGCAGGAAGGCAGGAAGGCAGACATTTTGGATGGATGTTTGGATAGATAGATAGATAGATCTATATTGGTAGATATATAGGTAGGTAGGTAGGTAGGTAGGTAGGTAGGTAGGTAGGTATATATAGACAGAAAGGCAGGCAGGCAGGCAGACCTTTTGGATGGATGGATGGATGGATGGATGGATGGACGGACAGACAGAAAGAAAGAATGCGACAGCAGTGGCACTTTGAGAAAGTAGAGCAAAGCCAGAGTGGAAATTGAAGTCCACACAATTTTCCAAGGTTGAGAAACATGGGTTGAATATATCAACCCAGCCATTCTGATTTAGAGTTTAGCATGCTGTTTGATTCCGGCTTAGTCAATGAACAAACCCTGGCTAAGATCCTCCTGCTCTTTAATGCAGCTGCCCCTCTGTCTCTTCTGCAGCCCCTAGCAGCTGCCCCTCTCCCCCCTCTCCAGCCCCCTGCAGCTGCCCCTCTGCCCCTTCGCCAGCCCCCTTTGGCATCCAATTTTGCAATGCCAACCTCCCTGGGGCAGCGATGCAGCCGACCTCACCCTCTTTGCTTCAACCCAAGGTCCACTTCCATTGGGCCAAGCAAGGGGAGGTACTCTGCACACGCTCAGAGACTCCCAACTTCAGTGAAGCGTTCCACCCATCTTTATACTCCACCCAGGAGGAGGAAGGCATGCAGAAGTAGCCCAGACCAGCGGAGGTGGAGGAAACAATTGCTTGGAAACTAAGCAAGCAAGCAAGTGCAGGGCTCGGTTGCAAGAACCGGGCTGCAGAGGGAGGCTAGGTTCTAGGTCTGGAACAGCCACGTAGAGCTGAACCGAACTGAGCCACGCTCCTTGGAGAGCCACAGCTGCACCCGCCTGCATCCTGCATGCAAGCCTGGCTGGCTGGAGAGGCGGAGGCCAGGTGGGTGCTGCACGCTCCCTTGTTCTCCTCCAGGGAAGGGGGCCCTAATACTGGACCACCCACCCCTTCCACGGGAGGGTTTTGCTTTCGGGCTTTCTGGTGTGCATCCGCAGCTTCCACCAGAGAAGGCAGCCTGCAAGCTAAGGCGCGCTCTTTCCATCACCTCCCACCTCTTCCCCCTTGCCCCAGGCTTGGCAAGGCTCACCGCGCATGGGTTCTGCATTCAAGGAGCTGCCTACGGAGCAATGAAACAGTCAATGGGCTGCATGGCTGGCAGTCAGTGAGCCTGCATGGCTGGCACCTCGAATGCCCCCCTGCCACCCTTAGCACACCCTGCCAGCCCCCCTTGCCTCTTACCACCCCCCCAAGGCACCCCCCCCCCGGGAGCGGTACCGCCCATTCTGGGAACCACTGATATATATTCTGCCTGGTGCTTTAACCACTAGGTCAAACTGTTTCTTGGAAATAGATGGAGCTGACTTCTGGAGCTGCATTTTTGTCGACAACAGATCAGAGACTGTGATTGTGTGTGGCTTTGATCCATGCTTACCCTGTTGGAGGGGTCCTTAAAGGACTCGATCCATCTGACCCACCTCGTAGGGGTGGGGGAAGAGGGGGAGACCGCCAGCTGGGTCAAGGGAAGCTGCATCTCCCTGCCCTGGCTTGGCAAACTCCCCTAGAAGACAGAGAGAAGCGGCAGCCTTTAACGGCTGTCCTGAAGACAGGAAGCTGCCAGGACACAAGTTTGTGCTGGAGAGGGAAAGTGGTGAGCAGCATGTAACCAGATAAAAGATTTTGAACATATTTTTGGATAACCCCAAAAAGTGGAAAGAAAGAGCCCCCATTTGGAAGAATGGTAGCGGTGAATGAGAAATAAGAGGAAAATATAAGGTAAAGAAAAAAACAGAAATAAAAGAATTATATGTGATTAGAGACTAAATTTGAAATAACATATAGAACTGGACATTAATCAGGCATTGGATAAAATGCTGGACTTATTTGGAACTGATAAAATTTAATATTAATACTATGGAAAAGTGAATTAAAAATAAAAGAATTTTAAGAAGAAAGCAATACAGAGCACCACTTAAGGGTTAAAGAATTCCTTCTTTTATGTTTCTATGGAAAATTACTGGTTGTATAGAGAAGAAATGGAATAAAAGATTATTAATATAACAAGATCCTTGGGAGCTTTATAAAAAAAAGAAAGAAGGGGGGATTACAGTTAAACATAAAAGAATGCAATACTTTGGGACTGTTAGAGGTTGATTGTGACAAGAAAACGGAAGAAAGAGATAAAAGGAGACTTTTGACAAGGACTATAGCAGAAAAACTTGACTTTTAACAAAATAAAGAATAACCAAAGAAATGGAAGAAATAAGTAAAGAATTTAAGTCAGAGTTCCAAAGTGTGAGAGAGATGAATGAAGAAAGAATGAAACTGGTGGAGTTAATGCTGAGTAAAGTAATGGTGTCACAGCTCACGGAAGAAGAAAGGAAGCTCAGGGACAATGAAAATAACAGCCTTGATGAGCATGAAGAACAAGGACCATTGTCAAAGGATATAAAAGGACTTAAAACAGAGACATTGACATTAGAGACAATAAACAAAAGAGATAAGACACTCAAGATTAAGAAGAAGAAGAAGGAAATATGTAAGAAGAAACCCCAAAAAAGAAAACTGAAAAGGGAGGGGGGAAACATAGCTGACAGGCAGAGGGAAACAAAAGCAAAATTAGAAGGGAAAAAGAAGGAAGATTGGGGAAACTTAGAAATGGGAAACCTAACCAAAATTAAAAGGAATGATAAAGTTACAAGATTTAGAGATAAGGGTTAGGGATTGTATAAGGGGGATTTCACATGGGAATGTATACTGGCACTCATTTTAAAATTGCTGGAAATTATTTTAGGATTATATAACTATATACTATATACTATATATATGTGTGTGTGTGTTTTCTTGCTCTTTTAATATATAATTAATATTTCTTGCTCTTTATATATATAATTGTATGTGAATTATGCTTTTATGAACTCTTATATTGGAGGATTAAAAATGAGATATATTAAGAAGTTATTTTAGCAACTTCAGGGAGGGATGCCTTAAATATATATGTTTTAAAATATACAGTTGATTATTTAATGTTAATATGTTTAAAGTTGGGAAATGAATGATTAAATCAGATAGATTGAGGAGATATACCATGTGGATCCTAAATATATTGGTTTTTATTTTTATTCTTTCTAGATTGTTGATGATATAATTGGCCTAGGAAAACTTTAGGATAATAATGATGTGTAATGTTGAATAAAATAGGTGGTAAGCTGGGGGAAAAAAAAGAAAGAAAGAGATGGAGCTACACTGAATCTCTATTCCATATAAGCCTGGCTCACATAGTGGTAGGCCTGTTGACTTAGTGTCATTTTGTTATAGTGGCTAAATTGGGGGACTCTTGAATTCTAGTCTCCCTTAAATACAAAAATTAGCTGGGTGACTTTAGACCTATCACTCTTTCTCAGCCCAGTCCATCTCACAGGACTATTATTGTTGGGAAAAAATAAGAGGAAGAAGTGCTAGGTATTGTACCAAAAGAGTGTGGGATATCAATCAAATCAATAAATACACGTAATTATTCAAGAGTAGGCCTTTGGCTAAATGCAAATTCAGCTTACAAATGGTTACCCAGCAAAGGCCTTTTGTAAGCTGAATCTGCATTTGGCATGCTTGTGGATATAATTAGACCCTGCAAAGGCCCATCGTGCAGTGCAGGGAATGGGGTGCATGGGGGGAGGGGATTTGTCAGTTATTATTGTTTCTGCTTCATTTGCACACCCTTGACTGTGTAAACAAAACTGCAGAACCTAAGACCCGGAAAACACTGAAATTTCCTCTGAGGGCTTCAAATGTTACTGCCATATTTTAATGTTTAATATTTGGGGAAGTGAAATGCTTCAAGACTAAATAAAGTAATATCTCCTGTGGGTAAAACTCAGCATCTGGTGCACTCCTAGATGTAGTCATGTAGTATTCTTACCCATAGTAGAAGTGGTTTTCCATGGCTTTTTCTGCGGTATTCTTTCCATTTTTAAACTTACCCTACACTTCTAATTATTCCTGGTGGTCTAGCATCCAAATACTATGTAATAAGATCCAATCCCTCACCTCGTTTTGAGATCAGTGAAAAACAGCTTGATGATTGTTTATTATTATTATTAAATTATTGTATATCTATTAAATAATCACAGGTATTTAATTTAAATCAAATTTCATTTTACCCAAGACCCTATTTTTAAAAATATTCTTATACCTTAAAGCAGGGGTGTCAATCGCAAGGCCCACAGGCCAGATCCAACCCACTGGAAAAAGCAAGGGACCGGCCTGCAGTTCTTTTGCCAGCGAAAACAGAGCTTGGGGGGGCGGGGTATGCAGCCATCCTGAGCTCCATTTTCACTGACAGAGAGGTGCAGAAGGCCATCCCAGCTGAAAACGAGACCATCCCCACCCCGGCCATGTTCACCCTGGCCATGGCCACCCAGCACCCCGAGGTCAAAGACAGCCTTGATATGGCTCTCAATGAAATCAAGTTTGACACCTGTGCCTTAACGCATTCCACAGCTATTTTTGAAAATTCACCTTAACACTATATCCTAATTGTAGCTCTCAACAACAACAACAAAAACTTTTAAAAAGTGAAAATACTTTTTCCCCTTGTATAGTCAAATATAAATTGGCAAATTTTGTTAAGCATCAAAAGCCATGGTTAGCTTGCATAAACATTTTTGAAAGGTTGAAGACATTGCTAAAAAGTTGCCATTAGATGTTGGAAGCTGCACAGTGATAAATGGATGCTATGGTAGGAGTTGTTGCCAATTATTTCACTCAATAACCAAATGGTAAGCTTATAAGATTATTCCCATTATTCTTGCAAGGACTCAATTCTCTTCTTTCCACCTTAGCTTACCATTGTTTTTTTTTTTTGGAACGGCAGACAGAAATGTTTTGGAACAATGAACTACAATCAATCATTATATATTGATATAAATGTTAGAATCTTTGCTTAGATAAGATAGGAAATCTCTTAGTGATACTATGGATACCATGTAGGTGCAGCTCATTGATTTAGCATTTTAATAACCTAATGGGTAGCATCCATCCATATTGCATTCAATAGGATATGTGTGTATAAAATAGTATTATCACTGTAACATTATACTGCAAGCACCTATATATTTATTCATTTGATTAGACTAATGAGCTGGAATCTCATTTAAGAATAGTTTATAAATACTATTATCTCTTATATTCCAGCAATTCTCAGACTTGTTTTTCTTGAATCATAGAATAATATTTGATATTCTTGGCAGATTAATTAAACTTGTTTAAGTATATAATTTACACAAACACACACACACACACACACACACAAGTCAAAATAAATGGGCACCGATAACTCTCCAAAGTCATAGGCTCCTTGAAATAAAATAATTTGAGAATCTTTGTGAACACAAGGAAGAGAACAACCAAGAGGGAATGTATTCTGTAAAATTAGAGGTCACCCCTATAAAGACCAGCTGCCTGGTCCAAGCCCCTTTAACTCCCTGTGGGAGAAGAATCTGGAGCATGTTCTCCTTCATTGTTTGAACCAGAGGGACAGGATCATGCATGACTGGCATTGCCTAACATGCCACACCTTATAGAATATTATAGGTAATAAACAGCACATTCATTTGGTCCCCTGGCAACCACCATAGCAACTGCAATTGATATTTTCCCACAGTAGCATTGAGGCCCATCCTCTCTTGTGCTGCTGCAGCCTCTGGGCCATCTGTAAAGGCAGCCCAGCAGGATGTGAGCTATTGTTGTTCGGACATCTTGGTTTGTTTCCTATTTCAAAGCTGATAAATAACTCATATTTAACCTTTATCATTTTGCCTTTTTAAAATAGATCTGCCTCTTTTACCATTGCTAAAGCTGACAAACCAAGTATATTTATTACTGATTGTTCATCAATTTTCCCCCTAACAATCTGACTGGAGTTTTGGTACCACCCTTTCAAGATTATTTGCCTTACAAAAATTTGTAAGACCTACACTTATAATTTAATAAGAGGGAACTATACAGATTGCTTCCAAAAGAAGAGAAACAGCTGCCAGCAACAACCCAACCAAAGTAAAAAAAAGAGGTTATGATATCAATTAAAATGACAGCCAAAATTAGACAGATTATTTTGATTTAAAATAAAGCTGTCATAACACCTATGCCATTATTGCTAATGTGAAAGAGAGAGAACAAACTGATCTTCACTATTTACCCTCAGGTGATGTGACCTTTTGAATGGTTGCAACAATACATACAAGCTTATGAGATCCAGGTAGAAAATGTAAAGGCAAACAAGCAATTACCGTGCATCCATCAAAAGAACAAACAAAACTACAGTATTTTTTTAGAAAAAAGAAAAGAATCCCCTGATGTTGCAAAATACAAAGCCAGATTTGATTAGGTTTTGTTATTACCAAATGACCTTTGAATATACTGTACAATTGCGTGACTTTTCCAAGCCATTTATTGTTCCAATAGGCGAGAGGAGCCAAAATGAATGATCAGCAATGCAGGGATTGATTTTTGCTGTGAATAAATCTAAGTGGTTGAACAAAGCAGCAAAATGAAAAGGAAAATGGATTTTTGGGAACCCTGACAGGAACAAAATCATGCCAGAAAAATGAATGAAATGTAATGAGATCTTTTTCTTCAGATGCCACACCAAAATGTTTTTTTGGGTTTGGCACAAGCTTAGGAGATGAAGGGGACTAGATATTTGTCCATTTTAAATTTAATTTTTATGAGTTCCTTCAAGGAGTATGTGGCAGTAAGGTCATTATTCAGCCACTTGTAAAGATTATTATTTTGAATTAAACAGGCAATGTAGAAAGAGGCAGTCTAATGGAATGGGCGTTTCCTGAAGTTAAACATATTTTTCTTGTGTTATAATTTCTACCAGCTACCACTTTCATGTCATCTGGCCTGGTAGAAACTAGGATTATCCCTCCCACAAGGCAGGCATCCAATGGAACATAGATAAAACTCCCCAGTTTCTCCAGTATCAAAGGATGAATGTGGCTTAGAAAAAAAATAATGTCTGATATTTAAGAAATGTTGTCAGTCAGTGCAGGCAATCTTTGATTTTATGAGCTAGATCAGCCTGGAGTAAGGTATATTTTATTAGCTTCATCCAGCTGCATATTATTGTGAGTTCCTGAATGAAGAAGAGGGATGTTATCCATGTTTGAAAGCCATGGGATCAAAGTAATGGGGAAAAAAGCAGAATAGGCAATTTGCAGGGTCCTCCTGCATCCAACGCCTACTGATTTTTTAATTGCTCCCTGCTCAATACCAAGAATGGATTTTTTCACGCCCCTACTGTGAAGTACAAAATATCCTCAATCTTCAAGGCCACTGCCTACACAGGGTCTCTGCTCATTCAATGAATATTTTTAGATGAAAGTTTAATATAATCAATTGATTCCACTTCCCTACAATGGTATCCATGTGTTAACATTAAACAAGCGCAATAGTACCGATACCAATCTCAGAAATGTCAAGAAAATGATTAAATTTCCTGAAAAAGTGGGGGGGAATCAGTTAATTCCAACAAGAGTTTGAGAAATGGGAGCTTATGTCCTGGTGGCTACAGTGACCAGAGCCAATAGAGGAAAAGCTACTTGAAGAAACTACTGTGAACGACCTCTTAGAAATCCTGAACCAGCCATAGAAAGCTCAGGGTAAGAAGAATGTCAGCTGGATAGGGGTTTAAGATAATATTAAGGCTCTCGGATACATGAAACTGAAATAGCTAGATAAGAATATTTATTGTACACAGCAAAAATCTGCTGTTTGTTTATACATTTATAAATCACTGATAAATTATTCAACTCAGAACACCTCTGGGTGACAAAGTTGTTACATGGAGTTACTGAGGTGCACCCATAACTGTTCACGCTGCTTTAACTTAACTCTCTCCCATATATATTGTCAAGCAGAAGTGGTATTCAGCAGGTTCTGACCAGTTCTGGAGAACCGGTCATGGAAATTTTGAGTAGTTTGGAAAACTGGCAAATACCACCTCGGACTGGAGATTTTACAGTATCCTTCCCCTGCCACGCCCACCAAGCCACGCCCACAGAACCGGTAGTAAAATGATTTGAATCCCACCACTGTTTTCAACCCATTACGCATTTCAGATACTGAACCCAAAGGACAACTAGGATTTCAACTAAGTCCCAAAAATGGAACTAGAATTAGTGGCTCAGGCCTCGTAGAGTAATATGGGGAGATGCTCCATTTACCCAACACAATGAATCACAAACTATTCATAGAGTGTTGCGCAAACCCAGACTATGTGATTAAGTTAGTGGCTCACAATGTCATGCTAATTAAGCACCCTGGATTAATTTAATATGGTATAGGCAACTGTGTAAGTGCATAATGTACAAAAAGCCAGTGAAGCCAAAAATAAGCCAGGGGGTGCATAGTAAATCCAGTTTAAATGCTCATATCAATAGTAGCATATTCATGGATGATCCCTGCAGCTGTGCCATAAAATATCTAGTCAGTGTTTCTCAACCTTGGCAACTTTAAGATGTGTGGATTTCAATCCCTAGAATTCCCCCCTCCAGCTGACTGGAGAATTCTGAGTTCTGAAGTCCCCACATCTTCAAAGTGCCAAAGTTGAGAAACACTAGTCTATTTAGTTCGTTTAAAATTGGCGCCATCCTAAGGTCTCCCTGTTTATAATTGATCATAAAACACAAAATAAGGCCTTGTCTCATTCAGCAGAATAGAAAGCTGTGAGAGGCATTTTCCCCCCTTTTCTGGCCTTCATGTTCTATTGCTAACAGAAAATAAGTAGGCCAAATCCAAAACATTAGAAGGGCAATATAGATCTATAGGAGGTGGAGCACTTTGAAAACAAGCAAACAAGATACCAAACAGATTACAGTGTATGTACAGCTGCAATAAATTGTATTTGTTGGCATTTAAAAAAACCACCTGTGAAGAAAAAATCCAAACCTGGGCACAAAATGGAATGAAGTTCTAAAAATTATTTATTTTCCATTACAGACTATGAACTGACTGTTTGCATAACATGAAATGGGAATCATTGCCTACCATTATATTACCTAGTGTAACCACAAAGCATGTGAGTAGTTTGAGTAAAAGTTCCATCTGTTGTAAGGATAAGGATCTGTTCTATAACTGGATTCCAGGTTGGTCTCCCCTTTTTTTGACCCTGGAGCACATTCTGCTTCCTTCCCTTTACAGAACCTAGTGACATCTAGTGGTCAATGTTTGTACTGCAAAAAACCCTCAAGAAAAAAAGCCTCATATACTCATATATTTCATATCAGCAAGTGTTTTGCTTTATGTACACATACAAAAGCATACATGCAATCAGAGCAAGCTCAATAAATAGAATTGAGGGTTAAAGGGGCAAACCATGTAGAAACCATTTCCTTTGGCAAATTCTTGGCAGATAGTCTTCCAAACTGATGAAGGGATCAACTTGCCTTTTCATGGAATAACCATTAATTGATTCTACATGGACTTATTTGCATGGAAGGAGAAAGATGTAAAACCATTTCTAATGCAGGTTAATATTCTGTATAATACAGGTTTTACATCTGCATTTCAAGCCAAGTTAAAGTAGGAATGATACTGTCATTTAATTTCACCCTTTTTGCAGAAAAACAATTTTAAGATTTTGTCATACTGAAATAACAAAATGCAAATGTTATAATTTCCAGAAGAGTGGCCACACAAAAAAGAGTAACAAAAATATGTGTGATATCTTTAAGGCATTTTTCATGGAGTAGTATTTGTACCATCAGTTGCAACAGGTATTATCTGGAGTTATATGTACAAGTACACCTCTACCTGAATGGGTTTTTCTTTTGTGAAGTTCTAAGGAAATGAATTGCAGAAAGTAAATTATTGACTTACTGAGGCTGGCAATTTACAAAACTATTGTTGGGTGAAAATATTTTTTAAAAATTGCATACTACAAAGTATAACTGAGTTTTTAAATTAACATACTGAAATTTTAAATTAACATAACAATCAACCTGAGATTTTAAATTAACATACTGAAATATGATATCCATTTCTTTTGAATGTTTCATTCTTGTTGGTGAAACACTTAACAATTTTGGTCTTTCCATTGTCCATTATAGAGAAACCTCTGAGAATGGATTTCCCAAAGGCCTTGAAAATTTGGGACTGTGGGATGGATGAGAAACATATTCATTCCAATGAACACAATCTAGATAATGTTTCACCATTGGAAATTTTAAGATGTGTGGACTTCAACTCCCAGGTGACAATCAATGCAACAAAATACATCATAGCATGACATAATATAACATGACAACAAAGCATAACGCAACATGAATATGTAATGTCTATTTTGTAATTTTTGTTTAGTTATTAAACATATAATAAGATCTCCAGAAGTTTAGTTTGACTTTAAATACTGTATATAAGCATGTTCTAGATCAATGTTCCTCAACCTCTGAGAAATCCAGAGGTGTGGATTTCAAGTTCCAGAATTCCCTTGTCATGTTATGTCATATTATGATGGGTTCTATTACATTGTGTTATACAGTATATTACACTACTTTACAGAATATTGCTCACAAAAAATATCAAAACTGATGTGTGCTCTAAAGCAAACCTACAGTCAGAAAAATAAAATTCCAGATTGTCCTAGTATTGATAGAGATGTCAGTTCCTAGCATTCAAACAATGTACAATCCTGAATTTTTGTTATTCCAATACACCTTTGTGAAAATAAGAACACTGTATTCAATTAGGCTAAGTTTCACCTAATGCAGTATTCTTAATAAAAGCTTAACAAAAACTAAACCCTTGAAAATCCTTTTTGAGTATACTATTGCTCCACTGGGACCAATCCACTAGGTCTAGGAAGGATCTGACTACCTAAACAGATAGAAAGAAAATATTTTGCTTCCCAGTTGGCTGAATCTATAGAAATATATATATTCCATCTCATTTTGAAGTATAGATAGATATAGATATTTCAATAGCCTTGCAGAAATCTGAAAATCTGAATCAGTTAAGCCCTGCTTTGGGTATTCATATCCAATGAGAGCACTGGAACAATGAGGCAGAATGGTGCCCTGATTGGCTAAGCACCCTCAAAGTTCCAGCTGATTGGTTCAATTCTTTGCCATGCTTAAGAAATACTGCCAACTAGTTCAAAATAGCATGTACTATGTATGAATCCTGTTTCCCCCAGCTGTCCGGCATCATCCATTCTGTGTGTTGGTTGATAAAACAGACAAGTGATAAAGGAAAGAAAAAGGGAAGGCAAGAGATGATACAAAGTGGATATGAAGTGAGGAGGAAAATAGAAGAGGAGGAAAGCAGTGTAATGGTGACATGGCAGGTTGCCAAGCACATAGTCAGGAGAGAAGGAGCCATTACTTGCTTCAGATAAATTATTATTTTTAAATTTGTTTGACTTGATCTTTAATAATTTACTAAGAAGAAATACTGAAAAAAATAGAAAACTAAAAAGAACAGAGTCAAGAGATTTACAAACTGTATAAAATTAAATTGAGATTTCAAGTTAACATTAGATCATCATTGCATGTTAAAGTTTCTTGTATTAATTTGAGATTTCATAACAATTATTAAAGCTGAGTAAATATTCAAAAATTAAAGTGGCCAGTAGAATATGAATCACAAGTTCAGAATGAACTATTAACAAATGTTTTTTCTGAGTCTAAAAATTCTATCCTTATTAAATGAAGCAAGTAGAATTAATTAAATCCTCCTGTTAAGAGAAACATGGTGATTAATTCTTTTTCTTTTCTTTTTATTTTCAGAAGAAGGCAGCAATCTAACAAAGGGACTATGCTCCATAGGTTCTTTTGCCTAGAACCTTTGAGTCTAAGGAACATTTTGGAATGTGTGGAAATTATAGCCAAATATCCTACTGGTTTCGGGGATATATATATATAGTGTATATATAGTGTATATATAAAGATTTTAAGGCTACAATACTAATTTCAATCAGAAAAATTATACAGGAAAATAAAAACCATAGATGTATGCTGAAATTTTTAATTTTCTTTCACATATATACCTAAACTTTATTAAAGGTTTTAAAAATCATCATCAAAGCCTCAAACCATGAATTCATTTTTTTCTGTTTCATGCAAAAGGCTATGTTTCCAGCTAAACAATAAATGTAAATGCTATATTTTCTCTAATTAGGGAAGTCATTTTAGCCATATCTACAAGTTCCATCATCTTCATCAGCCAAAATGTGCAATTTCTATAATTGTGTAGTTTATGCCACAATTTTCATCATTGTGTAGTTTGCTAAATAAGTACACAGAATCTTGTCCTCTAGGCAAGCATAAGCACAAAAATATATGTTTTAGAGAAGGTTACAGAGGGGGAAAAGCTATTTTCCCATGGAACAAATAAATTAAAAAACACAGGAATGCTCCATATAAAAATAAGTAGATGAGAAAATATGTAAAAATATTTGTGTGTCATTTGTTGCTGAATTTATAAATAGTAGGACTGATGACAGTTTCCAGTGTGTGATGAAAAAAGGACTCACAAAAATAAATTTGACTGAATTTGCCATTGCTATAACAGACCGCTGCAGTATCTATTATAAATATATTAGCTTATATTCATCTGAGTTGGGCCCTACCCAGGGCAATATTCAGCATACAAGATCCTACTAAAAAGTGTTATGCACCTCAATCATCTGGTTAAAAACCCACATTTCTTCTCTAAGGATTTTAAAACAATGGTGTGCACTGTAGAGTCATTATCTTGTTCATTCCACCAATATGTCGCCAGCAAGCCAAGAATGATTCATTACAGATGGAGCCACTGAGTTCTAGATACATTCATTGACCTCAAAGTCACAGAGGGAATGGGCAAGAGTGACAGAAATAGAACTAAGGTCATGGAATGAAAGATCTATGTTTCAGATAACTGTTGTTAATTACAAGCTTTTCTTGGGGAAGTAACATAACCTTGAAAGGTATAGAATGGTGTTTTTCAGTGTTTCCATTTGTCATAAGTCCTTGAAAGTGGAAAATAGTCAAGTAATGTATTTGTGGAAAGTATTATGGAAACATCACCTTTAGGGCTGATCATAACAAACTGATATTTTTCCAACACAATTTTGAGCACACAAAAACCTTGGAGAAGTGGCATCATCAATGTTCATTTATTTGTTTCTGCAACATTTCATTTTCTTAAGTTAGAGGTTTATCGTAAGAAGAAGCCACCTGTAATTAGGTATATACTGTAGTTGTATGAATAGCTTAATCAGGTAGCTGTGATATCTTTTGCCTCAGAGGGAGAATCAAATGCTTTCATTGATCCGCATATTTTTTCTCCATTAGTAATTTTAATACTGAAATTAATATATATTTATTGTCATTGAAGCACTCAAACATTCTTTTGTACCCCTTTTAACCCATTTTTCATTGAATCTAATAAATTATCATTTATTTTCTCCTCTTCTCAAAGGAAATTTAGAAATTTGAAGAAATTTTCCTGAGTAGGAAGAGGCATTCTTTGACATCTCACAATGAGTAATGGCTGAATGTGGATGACTTGTCCTCAATTACATCATCTCTCTAGAGACTGGCAAGATTATTATGCTTCTATATCTCCCATGGGAAGACATTGTATAGTAATTCCTTCCATTGGGATTTTTCAGACTTGGTGGTCTGACTAGCCAAAGGTCTTCAGAGTAATATGTGTAATAGCTGCTATTATGCAAACCTTTTTCTCAAGCGAATAATTTTTTTGTGAAATTGCAAGACAGATTTCAGCATGGTGTTATTAATTATTATGAGTAGCAGCATACGTCCAGAATATGTGCCTTCTGGAAACTTTTCATAAGGTATAATTTATATAACAGGCATGCACAATGATTTTCCTGCCATGGATCCCACATGGCTTTTGAGTAGTGCAATGGGACTAAATTCCAAGACAAAAACTGCATTTGTTTAAATTTATGCTTTGTCAGCATTCCGTTAAATATATTAAATATGTTTAATATTATTCTCTGTCACATTAAAAAGTCTGTCACATCTAAAGCTTTCATAGACTCAGTCAGCTTTGGGGATTCACCTAGTGCTCTACTGCTGTTGGTTGCTCCTCTAACCTGTGGCAGACAATCCCATTACCATCTATAAAACAAACACTCCAGTTATGTCCAGGAACTGAATTTCTTCGTGAAAGATGCCTTAGGCAGTCCCACACTGAGGCACTGAAATGGGCTAGCTTTCTGCTGAAAATTCTAGGAGTTGTAGTTTGAATAAGGCTGGGAAGTCCGCCATTTTGAGCATGATACTCTGCCTTGTCCCAAGATTATTGACCTCACATTATTGACTAGTAGTTTGAAAATGGGGATATAGTTTGCAGAACTGGGAACAATGGGAGAATGGCTCTTGTTTTGACAAAGATCCTTATGTGAGATACTGCAACCTCCCTTCCTTTCCAATTCATGTATTTGTGCAATCAATATCTGCTTGTTCTCTTTGCCTCTGGAAGGCTTTGCTTAAAAAGGCCTCCCTGGGAAGCCAAATGAAAGCAAGGACAAGTACCTTTTTAACAGCCTGAAATGCTGACCATGTAGAAGCCTGCAGGAGGAATAGAAAAACTCCTTTCATAATGAAAGAATCCCACCTGCTACCTGCTGGCATCTGATTCCTCTTGGACAATGGAGAGCAATCACCCCCCACAAGCCGATCTGATGCTGCCTTTAGTGAGACCACCCACCTGACTGAATGGTCTCGGTAGGGAGAAACAAACTCATTGTCTCAACCTGAGATGGGAGTTGCCTTTTTTGCTCCTTTTCCTCCCGTCACATATCCCCAGCTTTTGTAGTAGAAATTCTTTTACCTGAAAAAGAGAAGGATCTAATTATGTATCAAAATCCAAAATCCTCCTATCTCTCAAGGGATGGAGGCAGCTAGCATAGGGAGGCTGGTCGCTTTTACAGAGGTGCCTCTATGAGATTTATAAGGTTGCTTTTCCTTTGTCAAAATAAGTCAACTAACAATCAGTTGGCATTTTATCTTCCATACAAGAATGTGCTACAAGTTCCAAATTCCATTTGGAGGCAGAATGGCAGAGAGAGAAAACTAATTTCTCTGGAAAAGATTTTGATGAGTAGGGATAAAAATGAGAACTGGGAGGTGGGTCACTCAGTCTCTCTCAGGAGAAAACAAACACCCACAAACTGGAATAGGAGTGTCTTTTACCACTGAAAGTATCACCCCCTCCACCCACCCCAGTAGTGAGAAACTAGAGTTTGTTGGAATCTGCACTCCTTCAATAATAGTATGTGGCAGAGTCAGGAAAAGGGTGGAGTAGGGTTCATTACCTCTGGTATAACAAGCACTGGCACTAAGCTTTGCCTGCATCATATTGCCTGATAATTGTGGGTGTAGGTCAGTTCATCTTTTTTTACCACCGGTTCTGTGGGTGTGGTAGGTGCACTTGGCGCGCACGTGGGCCAAATGCATGCTTTGCACACACGCAGAGGATTCGATACTGATCTCCTGCAATCCTGCACTCTCCCTATTCTTCAACAGCTGATGCACGGCAATCCACTGTGCCACACGAAGCAGCTGAGCTTCAAAACCAGGAAATAAAGGTCAGTACAGAGCTGAGGCAGGTGGGAGGGCCCAGCAGCTGATCGTTGGAGAGAACCGGTTCGCTCACAGATGATCCTCGGAGCTACCGGTTTGCCTGAACTGGACCAAACCAGTAGAATACCACCACTGGTGTAGGTTCTCCCTCAAAGGAGCTGTGAGCAGGTCCTGTATTGTTATGACAAAGGACTTGTGCTCCTTACCTTCTCACCAACAGTAGCTCGCAATGTAAAGATTTAACTAACTCCTTAAGGATGAAAAGTAATAATAACTTCAGATAAAATTTTGCAGAATTTGCCTTTCCTTTAAAATATAAATCAAGAAAGTTTTTCCCTTTGAAAATTCAACATCTATGAGGAAGAGGCATAACTATCCTTTCCTTTACTCTTCTTCAGATTAAAGCCCATTTTCCCCCCTATAGAACTCAGCTGGGGAGAATGTGAAGAGGAAATCCATCTGTCTCTCCAAAGATGTGTTGGTACTGAAGCTTCCAACCAGTATGGTCTGCTTGGTGCCATGCTGGGCGGAAACTATGCTGAACTAAGTGGGCAGCACATAGCCCAGAAATGGACACAGCCTTTAATATTTTCTTTGTGGCACTTGGTATTTTGTGGGTACTTATCTGACAAATTCTGATGATGTGATTACTAAACTTTGGTCTTTAGGTTTATAAAATAATTTTATAAGCTATTTCAACCTTCAGGCTCTGCACACACATACACACATACAAAACCCAGAATTAAAATGCTCAAGTGCACCTTCAAAAAAAGGAAATTTCTCACCCTACATATCTGTGACCCATACAACACAATCACATCACTGACTGAAACTTTGGTGTCAAGTCAATTTGCTGCATGAGATAAAGCAGCAAATTTTACCTTCTCCCAAGTGAAATAATTCTGGTAACTGAAGCAGAAAATGCCCTAAGCATCTTCTTCATCCCTTCCCGTGACTACAAATAAAATAATAATACATTAAATAACTGACAATTCACTGCTCTTACATGCATCTAAGAACTCCCTTAGGCAGCAACCTCACACTATTTAATGGTAGGGTTGACTGTTAAAAGCAAAAACTGCCTCAATAGAGTACAAGGGGCTGAAGCAAAACATGATTGTAGCCTTAGTTGACCTGTGTTTGGAGAATCTGTAGCTGAAATGAGAATTTAACTGGGGCTTTTCTGATTAAAATTTCACATACTACATATTTTAGGATGCCAGTTCTCAGAGTAATGCAGCAAAGTGGACATGCATAAACTAAAAGAAAAGTTTCACACGACATAAAATCATAAATTTGGAAAGGACACTGAAGTCACTAATCTAACCTGCTTCAGTGCAAGTTCCACTAAAAATCCGTGACTAGCAAGAATTCTTTATATGGAGTGAGGAAGATGCAGGAATCAACCCACATGAGTCACAGATGTCCCACACTGAATTATAGATTCAGAGCATCTGTACGGAGGACTTTAGGCTAGAAATTGTACATCAGGGTAATGACTTTAAACCAGGTTCATATCACATTTCAATGGCTCAAGAAAATAATGGCCTACAATTTGGGGGCAGTCTAATCTGTATTTTTTTTTTTAGTTTTCTCCATGTTCTAATATAATTGAAAGAATAGAATAAATATAGTTACAAACAGAAAAGGCTGCCTTAAAATAAATAGGCCTGTTTGATCCCTAGTTAGTGCTGAGCCAGCTTCTATATTGCCAGCTCTTCCTGGAAGTGACCCAAGGATTTATGTTGGAATTTTCCCCCCAGCCCTGCCATAGAGATTTTTGCATGCCAGACATGTTCAATATACTATTGAAATAAAAGCTCTCCCTATGGTTTAGTGACTGGGTTAATTTTTATGCATAATATACTTATTAGCCAATAGCCTTGGAATTCCAAAATGAAAGCTTCCAAGTTTAGGTAGAACCACAAGGGAAAGACAAAAAAAATCAATAAATAAAAAGCAGAAAATTGTGAAGCTGGGAAAAGCCCAGGTTCTTAGAAAATGCAGCCAGATTTATTTTGGCTAGAGAACAAGGATAAAGGGATGCAACCTTGTTTATTCATCATGTGATTGCTTAGAATTTACCTTTCCTATTTTGTTAAAAATCAAGATATAAAATAATACATTGCTCAAAAAAATAAAGGGAACACAAAAATAAGACACCCTAGATCTGAATGAATGAAATATTCTTATTAAATACTTTGTTCATTACATAGTTGAATGTGCTGACAACAAAATCACACAAAAATTATCAATGGAAATCAAATTTAGCAACCCATGGAGGTCTGGATTTGGAGTTACACTCAACATTAAAGTGGAAAAAACACTACAGGCTGATCCAACTTTGATGTAATGTCCTTAAAACAAGTCAAAATGAAGCTCAGTAGTGTGTGTGGCCTCCACATGCCTTTATGACCTCCCTACAATGCCTGGGCATGCTTCTGATGGTCTCGGATGGTGGCGGATGGTCTCCTGAGGGATCTCCTCCCACACCTGGACTAAAGCATCTCCCAACTCCTGGACAGTTTGTGGTGCAACGTGGCATTGGTGGATGGAGCGAGACATGATGTCCCAGATATGCTCAATTGGATTCAGGTCTGGGGAACAGGCAGGCCAGTCCATAGCATCAATGCCTTAGTCTTGCAGGAACTGCTAACATACTCCAGCCACATGAGATCTAGCATTATCATGCATTAGGAGGAACCCAGGGTCAACTGCACCAGCATATGATCTCACAAGGGGTCTGAGGATCTCATCTTGGTACCTAATGGCAGTCAGGCTGCCTCTGGCAAGCACATGGAGGGCTGTGCGGCCCCCTAAAGAAATGCCACCCCACACCATTACTGACCCACTGCCAAACCAGTCATGCTGGAGGATGTTGCAGGCAGCAGAACGTTCTCCCCACGTCTCCAGTCCCTGTCACGTCTGTCCCATGTGCTCAGTGTGAACCTGCTTTCATCTGTGAAGAGCACAGGGTGTCAGTGGCGAATTTGCCAATCTTGGTGTTCTCTGGCAAATGCCAAATATCCTGCACGGTGTTGGGCTGTAAGCACAACCCCCACCTGTGGATGTCGGGCCCTCATAGCACCTTCATGGAGTCTGTTTCTGACAATTTGAGCAGCCATATGCACATTTGTGGCCTGCTGGAGGACATTTTGCAGGGCTCTGGCAGTGCTCCTCCTGTCCCTCCTTGCACAAAGGCAGAGGTAATGGTCCTGATGCTGGGTTGTTGCCCTCCTATGGCCTCCTTCTTGTCTCCTGATGTACTGGCCTATCTCCTGGTAGTGCCTCCATGCTCTGAACACTACGCTGACAGACACAGCTAACCTTCTTGCCACAGCTCGCACTGATGTGCCGTCCTGGATGAGCTACACTACCTGAGCCACTTGTGTGAGTTGTGGACTCCGTCTCATGCTACCACTAGAGTGACAGCACCGCCAGCATTCAAAAGTGACCAAACCATCAGCCAGAAAGCATAGGAACTGAGAAATGGTCTGTGGTCACCACCTGCAGAACCACTCCTTTATTGGGGATGTCTTGCTAACTGCCTATGCTTTCCACTTGTTGTCTATTCCATTTGCACAACAGCATGTGAAATTGATTGTCAATCAGTGTTGCTACCTAAGTGGACAGTTTGATTTCACAGAAGTGTGATTGACTTGGAGTTACATTGTGTTGTTTAAGTGTTCCCTTTATTTTTTTGAGCAGTGTATCATTAATAGGATCAGCCCTGGTCATATTTGAAGTAGAAGAAAATAATAATTAATTACTAATTGTACCATTGCCTCCGTTGTTGATAGCCAGATCGGAATTTTTAAATAGTGTTTTTTGCACATTTTTTTCCAATTAATTAATAATGAGTCCCTAATGAGGTGTCTATGAAAGTAAGACTGCTTGGGTTTCCCCACTTCCCATAAGAAGGCATGCCACCCTCTCTGGAGATCATGCCCTTCTAATGTTAAAGTTCTTTTATTAAGTAGGTTCACCCAATCTTTTAACCATAATAGGCTAGCTGCCAAATAATATAATTCCCAATTTGGCAGAGCTAGGCCCCCTCTACTTTTCGCATCTTGTAGGGCCTTTACATTGATCCTAGTTTTTTTCCCCTGCCAAATAAAGTTAAGTGTAATCTTCAAAAAAGTTTTTTGGCAACTTAATTGGAATTGTCTGGAATAAATAAAGAAATTTTGGTAATATATTCATTTTAATCGAAGCAATCCTGCCCAATAAGGATAGCTGCAGCTTATTCCAGGATTCTAAATCCTTCTTTGTTTGTTGAAGTAGTTTGTCATAATTGTTCTCTTTAAGTGATTTACCTTGTGAGGTTAACCATATTCCTAAATATTTGACCCTTTTTGTTACCTGTATCCCCATCATTGCTTCTAATTCTTCCTTCTGATTTCCTGTTAAATTTTTGGTCATTAATTTCGTCTTTTTTCTATTAATTTTCAATCCTGCCACTGCGCCAAATCGTTCTAATTCTTTTATTAGATTATATCCTTTTTCCAAGGGTTCCTCCAAAAAGAAAACCATATCGTCAGCAAACGCTTGTAATTTATATTCTTCTGATTTGACCCTCACTCCTCTAATTTCAGAATTTTGCCTCACCCGTGTTAAGAGTGATTCTAGGGCAAAAATGAAAAGAAGAGGTGAGAGAGGGCAGCCCTGGTACACCCCAATAATTTGGACATAACAAAAATGATTAAATATAAAGATTTATTAGATCCACAAGGAAAATTAAAAACTCGACAAGAATTACAAGAACAGGGATTAAAAATTGATCAGTGGTTATATATACAAATTCATAGCAGATACAAACAAGATACAAAAGACTTTGGGATTTTTAACAAACTGCAGAATCTAGATAAAATTTTACTAGGATCAAATAAAAAGAACATATCCAAATTCTATAAATACTTACTGGAAGTAGAATTAGAACAGGAGATAGTCAAAGGGAACATGATAGCCTGGAGCAGGAATGTTGGAAGAAGTATTACATTATCAGAATGGGAAAAGATTTGGAATAGAAATATGAAGATTACAAAATCGGCAGCATATAAAGAAAATACATACAAAATGTTTTATAGATGGCACTTGCCCCCTTCGAGGTTAGCGAAAATGAACCCAAACACTAGTCCAAAATGCTGGAAATGTAAAAGCATAGAAGGAACCTACTTTCATATGTGGTGGTCTTGCAAAGAAACCCAGAAATATTGGCAAAAAATCAGAAAATGGTTGGAGGAGATAACCAAAGAACAAATCGAATACAAACCAGAGTTCTTCCTACTAGGGATCTCTGATAAACATTTACCTAAAAAGATGAAATATGTAACAATTCATATCCTAACTGCGGCCAGATTAGCATTCGCCCAGTGCTGGAAATCATCCTATATACCTACAGAACAAATGGTCATCCAGAAAATATGTGACTGTGCAGAAATGGATAAATTAACTATAGCACTTAAAAATAAAGAGTCTTCAACATTTTATGATAATTGGAACTCGTGGTATAATTGGTTATTTCAGAGATAAACTGCTTAATGAACAATGGGTAATTTAAGCATAGATATTGTCAAGATGTGTGTATTTAAATTAAGGTAGGAGAATTGGATCTTGCAGACTGTCAAAAAGGATATCTGTCTGTTTTTAAATGTATTTTCTTTTCTCTTCCGTTTCTTTGTTTCTTTCTTTCTTTTATATCTCTTTTTCTCTTCTTTTTTCGGTTCGTAAGACCGAGCGTTTTTTTCTTTTTTCTTTTTCTCCCCCTTTTGTATATGTAATGTCGATATGTTCTTAATTGTAAATTCAATAAAATTTATTTTTTTAAAAAAATAATTAATTACTAATTACTTAGCATGTGTACTTAATATTCCTTCCTCAACCATTATTCACTTATGTATGCTTCCACTAGTTTTGTTCATTATTATTTTTTCTTCTAAGTAGACGGTCTTGATGGACTGTTCTCAATAAGTTGTGACATACATGCTTCAATTGTGACTGTCTCCTTTCCTGCTGCTGCTGCCCCGGAAAGCAGGAAATAATTGTGACTATACAATATAGTCAAATTACCCAGCCACATTTTAGCCTAGCTGGTTATGCACATTAGGATTGTGCAAGGCAGCTACCACCTCAAGGTTCTTCATTATCTACCCCCAACAGCACTCAAAATAGCCAGAGGAGGTTTCTGTGCATGTATAGCACATGTACTACACAAAATTCTTCCAGCTATTGGAGACCAGTCAAGACTGCAGAGGAGACCTCAAAAGCCAGATGCACTGAAGCAATGTAGTAACTGTTCTGATTAGCTTTTAGAAGCCAGGCAGATGCATTGATTTGTGAAACAGCTACGCTGGATGCATTGCATGGAAATGAATTGCATTGGCACAGCTTTTTACAGGCCTAAAAAATAGTCATCAAATCTGTGCAAAGCAATATGAAAGCTCCAAGGATGGCAATGCTTTTCCTACTGGAATGAACTCAATTTAACCTCTGAGAGAGATAAGGGAATTTATTTGAATATTGAAGCAACATCATATATAAATGTTAAATATTTCCTCGGGTCAGATTTGATGCCAAATGACTAGATGGAGATGTCCTAGTAGTTTTCCTTGTAGCAATATACTTACAATTATCTTCTATAATGTTTTTCAACATCCTGGCCTTAATATTCCTTGAATGAATTCTATACAAGTATTAACCATGCTAAGCCTACTTAGCTCATAAGCCCAAGCAAAAACTACACACTATATCTACACAATAACCTGGATTCAAACAATAAAATGTGATTTGGGTAAACCACGTGGTTTGAAAAATTGCATAGTTTCTTTCCTATATTTCCCATATAGGTAAAACTGGCAAACTCATTACGTTACAAATCGTGGTTGTGCTTTGAATCCAGATCATTGTACAGCTATAATATACAATTACAATTGTCACCTTCCCCCAAAAGATTGATAGTGAGTTTTCAATCAGACTAATTTTGTTGTAATTATTATCATTAGTATCATTCCTATGACTATAATCTACATTTATTTTAGTTGATGCCCTCCATTATTCAGCTACAAGGGAAGGAATGAGAAAGGAGGGAAAGGGGAAAAAACATATTAGTTGACATGCTTGGGCAAGATGCAGTTTGTAAATGCTTTTACTTTTTCATTTCAGTTTAGGGATTGAGATAGCCCAGCAATGTTAATTCACATCTGCTTGACCCTGTAATAAACTTCTCAGCAGTACAACCCTAGCCTGCAGAAGTAGTCTATGGTTCTACACGTTCTGTGAGAAAGTGTTTCCCCTGAAATAACCTTCTATGGGTAAGAGGAAAACATCTCCCATGCTTAGACTGAGAAGAATCAAAACAAACAAAAGGGTGCAAGAAGCAAAGAGTGGCGAACCTGCTGTTGGAAAAACATGGCTGCCTTTGAAGATTAGCTGTGGCTCGGGAGGGGTTGTATGCCTGCTGGATTTTAAACTTTCTGTAATACCTCAGCAAAAGATCTCTCTCCTTCCTTCCTGTCCAGTTCCTTCTCTCCATTTATCTTCTCATTCTTTTCCTTTTCCTTCCCAGTGCTCCTACCTCATTTCCTGATTAATTTTTGCTCTTTCTGCTTCAAGTCAGGATGGGGAAACACAGCTACCTCTATGCAGGACAGTGGTTTGCATATGAGAAAGAAAATAGTTGGCGTTTCCAATGAGCATAATGAAAATATCCTTTATTTTACAAACAATTAATCCTAACCAGCATTTATTAATTTGCTCATTTGATCCTTGCCCTGCCCTCTTTTGGAGTGCTCCTTTTGATGGGTAACACACAGAGATACATAAAATATGGTACATGTCCACATTTCTTGGGAAGGAAGACTTCTCCAGAGATTGGACTGGATTCAGATGGAATTGGAAAATTTAGATGGATAAAATAGAAAAGCTGGTCTTTTCTCTCCTTTTCCCTCATGTTCTGTATGTATGTACTTAAGCATCCTACATATATAACAGGATATAATGTATGTTCTTCTATAGGCACACGAATCATGTCGAATCTTTGTTAATGTTTTGGATAAAAGATAACAGATAATTTGGGAATCTGGACAAAAACTGATGTATTTTGCATTGTATTGCACATGAGGACTCTAATATTTCTGCAATTTAAGAAAGGCTCTATTCACATAAAACTAATAGCCCAACTACCCCAGCTGGCAATCAACCATTTTTGTGAAAATTGTTATACCTGCCACATTTTTCCTTCCCTTTTTAAAATCACTTTGTGTATTTATAGGGATGAAAACAACCACAGCTCCAGAGTGCCTAGACAATTCACAAATTTCTGGAGCCTCTCTAGGATTTTATTTTCTTTATTAATGTCAAAAGGAATGGTTATTCCTCTACAAATAGTTTTAATTGCTTATTATACAGCTTAGAGATGGTTAATTGACCAAAGAGCAGTTAATTTAATCCTAAACCAGATATATCCGGAGCTAAATCTATCTCAACCATATTTAATTGGCAGGGACAATTGTGAAATTTAGATATAGCCACCTCCATGACATGATTAAGTCCTCCATGGCCCAATTCAAGGATGTCACATGAACTGGTCCAAAAAGACTGCAAGGAAAGAATGAGAAAAAGAATATGAGAGCTCATTTTCTTTAAGCTGTGCTCCATTATTCATGGAAGGCAGGAGAAAGAGAAGAGTTGAATACAAAAGAGCAAGACCTTTTATATTTGGCATATGGGACACACTAAAGGGGTTGATGCTTCGTCTGCCCTTTCTTTCTCTGTCATTTGATACACATAAAAATTAAAGTTTCAAGGCATCTCCAATCAAGGAAGAAAGAACCAGTCTCTTTCCTTGTTATTTTTCACCCAGTTCTTGCCAAGGAGACAGCTGGTCTACTATCCTATGCCTTCCAAAAGAAGTAGGAAGAGATGACTTCATCTTCTCCCAAAGCAAAATGAGTATAGTGTGTTTTTTTCCTGTCATTACTATCATTTCCATGCCAAAGAAGAAATCTGGCTGCTTATCCTCAAGAACTTGTTTATGGATTAACTAAATCTGAGCCGGAGCTGCAGCACAATTACACAAGCAAGCCAATTAAACAGGGAAGCAAAAGGCCTCTACATGCATTTCTTCAAGCACACAAGGGTGAATATGTATAGGAGGTCAGGACTGCATGTGTGCTGTATATTTCTTCCTATCTGTATGTGTATTATTCTCATCTTATCTCATGCTGAGCAAGGATATCTCAAGGAGAACTGAACAGGAATTCACAGCACCTATTCAAAACTCCTCTTGTTGAATGAAATTAAAGAATTAAGGAGTAATTGCATGTCAGATCAGCAAGCATAACTATCGTAGTCTGTGTTTTTGTACTCAGTTGCTCAAAATAATAATTGACAGGATTTGTCAGGGTGGGATCATCCGCAGGCTCACTAACAAATATTGTCAGATAGTTCAGGTGTCAACATCTCATGCAGATTTTGGATTCTGGCAACACACAGCAAACATCTCAACATTTATTATCAGAGGACAGGAACGATGGCCCCTTTATGACTTGTGGACTTCAACTCCCAGAAGCCTCCCCTGTTGGCTCAGGAATTCTGGGAGTTGAAGTCCACAAGTCATTAAGGGGCCATTGTTCCCCACCTCTGATTTATAATCAGAAGTGGTATTCAGCAGGTTCTGACCAGTTCTGGAGAACCAGTAGTGGAAATTTTGAGTAGTTCAGAGAACCAGTAGCAGAAATTTTGAGTAGCTCAGAATACCACCTCTGACTGGCCCTGCCCCCACCTCTTCTCTGCCTCCTGAGCCCCAGCTGATTGGCTGGGTCTTCTTTTGTTGCCCTGCACAGGAGAATGGAGCTGGAAAGCAGGTTATGCTGGGGTGGAGAAAGAATGGGGATTTTACAATATCCTTCCCTGAAGAGGGGTGGGAATGGAGATTTTGTAGTATCCTTCCCCTGCCACACCCACCAAGCCATACCCACAGAACCAGTAGTAAAAAAATTTGAATCCCACCACTGTGAATGATGTGCTGAAAATTAGAGTCTGCCAGTTCTTGCAACATAAAAATGAAACATACCTGCAGTCCAGTGCCTTGCTTGGTAGAATACTCACTTGTCCCACCCAAAAGTAAAAAATAAATTGGCATTGGCAGGCATTGTCTGGAGAATGAGTATACAACTGGAACACTGCCTGCAGTTAGGGTTAGGGTTAGAAAATGTGTATGGGAAGCACTGAGTGACTGTATAAACATCTTTACACAGCAGCCATTTTATTGTTTTAATGTCCAGATCATAGAGGATAAGAGGAAAATCTAGGAAGCACTCACACCAATTGATCGGAGAAAATAGCAAGATGGAAAAAGACAAGAGGAAAAAGTCCAGCCTACTTAATTCCTATTTTGCATCTGTCCTTTTGCAAAAGGAAAAAGGAGTCTAGCCTGTCAAAAAGTGTTCCATATGGGACACAAGAGAAATAGAGGTCAAGATGTACAAGGCAGCAATGAGAGAATACCTAGCTGCTTTGTATGAATTCAGGTTACCAGAGCCAGATGAAATATATCCCAGAGCGGCATAACTTCATTATGAAGTTATTATGACTTCATAATCACTTAACTGTAATTTTGTGAACTCCGTAAGTACAAGGCAGTGGTAGGATTCAAATTATTTTACTACTGGTTCTGTGGGCATGGCGTATTTGGTGGGCATGGCTTGGTGGTCATGTGACTGGGTAGGCGTGGTCAACTCAATGTCACTCACGTCATGCGTTGCCTCACCTGGCCCCTCCCCTCCCAGCCATTCCTTGTCACACCCAGCCTCAACCTATCTATAGTTCTGTAAAAATGTTGTTCACCTTTTTTTGACTTTGTTATCTACATACTATAGATGTATTTTCATGGACCACTGAAAGGAGGAAATGGCTCACATGCTTTGCCCAAGAGGGTGATAGGCAACAGGCTTTTAAGGGGCTGCCACAAAGAAAGGGGGACAATGTATTTTCCAAAGCACCAGAAGGCAAACAAGAAGCAATGGATGGAAACTGAACAAACAAAGAAGCCGCCTAAAACTAAGGAGAAACTTCCTGACAGTGAGAACAATTAACCAGTGGAACTGCTTGTCTCCAGAAGTTCTGGGTGCTCAATCACTGGAAGTTTTAAAGAAAAGACTGGCCAGCCATTTCTCTGAAATGGTACAGGGTTCACCCCAAGGTCCCTTCTAAGTGTTATTCTGTTATTCTGACACCTTTCCCAGGACCTCTACTCAGAGTTTAGGAACCTCAGTTTTCCTGTCTGAGCAGGGGGGTGGACAAGAACAGGGGTCACCAACCTTATGGACCTCAGGGACCAAATTCATAATTTTAAATCCTGGGGACCACTAATATGAATTTTGACTGACAGTGGCTTGCTGATGTTGATGGGAGAGAGAGAAAGAGAGATCTGATCTAACACACACACACACACACACACACGCACACACACCAACACACAGAGGCAGGGGTGGGATTCAAATTTCTTAACAACCGGTTCTTGGGCATGTCCTAATTTGTGGGTGTGGCTTGGTGGTCATGTGACTGGCTGGGCATGGCTTGTATGTAAATATTATAAATATTTATGCAAATATTGTACTTTTTATTTAAAAAAGAGCAACTTTTACCCAAAATCAGGCAAAGCAGACAGGCAGATTGAGTTGCTCACAAAATCACAGATTCACTTAGAGATCTGTGTTTCTGTCGTTGGCTATCTGAGTCTGCACTGAAAAATAGAACCTGCAGTCCTAAGGGAGGTTTGGCTCTGCTTAAAAGCAGAGTTGAAGATCTAAAGATTAGCTAGAAAGCAAGAAATCCAACAATTTCCTGCTTTCTAGATAATCTAAATCTCCCAGCACAGCAGAACAGCTGATGGTTGGGGAGGGAAAGGAAAAATAGCAACTTAGCAGGCAAGTTTGCCAGGTAAGGAGTGAGTGGACGGGGAAGGTTCCACAGGCCATATGGGCGGGGCAGACTTGAGTTCCTGCCCAGCCTGGATTAATTGCTTTGGGCGGTGCTCTGGGGATGACATTTCTCTGTAGACTACCAAAATTTTCTCGTGGACCACCAGTGGGCCGTGGACCATCAGTTGACAACCACTGGACTAGAAGACCTCCAAACTCCCTTTCAACTCTGTTAAACATACATATATTTAGCTCTGGACTATAGACATTGAATGCATGTATTGTAAACCCTGAAAAATACCTGGGCAAAAGAAAGGCAATAAAATCACTCTAGGTAGTGATGGCAAATCTTTTTATTGTGGTGTGCCAAAAGCGCACCCACACGCGATAGCGTATGTGTGTGCTGGCACCCACAATGCAATGTGGCCCACCCCCCTGTGCATGCGCACACAACACACACACCCCACCCCCTTACCTGCACTGTGCATGTGCACGCCTCCCAGCTGATTTTCAGCCCGTTTGAGGCCGTTTTCGCCCTCCTGAGGCTCTGCAGGCTCTGCAGCCTCGGAGGCTGAAAAACAGGCCTTCCAGAAATACCGGAAATGCCCATTTTCAGCCCCCGGAGGATCTCTGGAGCCCAGGGAATGCCGTTTTTGCCCTCCCGGAGGCTCGAGGGAAGCCCGAGGACTGTTTCGGCACTTCAGGTATTTCAGAAGGCCCGTTTATTTTTCTTTTTTTCTCTCTATCTTACTTTATCTCTCTTCCTCTTTCTTTCTTGCTCTTTCTTTTCTTGTCACTCTCTCTCTCTCACACACACACACACCACACACTCTCTCTCCCTTCCTATTTTTCTTTCTTCCTTTCTTCCGCCCTTCCTTCCTTTCTTTCTTTTTCTTTTGTCTTCTTTCTTTTTGTTTCTTGTCTTCTTTTTCTTTCTCTTTCTTTTTCTCTATCTTTCTCTCTCTTCCTCTTTCTTTCTTGCTCTTTCTTTTCTTGTCTCTCTCTCTTTCACACACACACACACACACACACACACACACACACACCAAACACTCTCTTTCCCTTCCTATTTCTCCTTCTTTCTTTCTTTCTTTCTTTCTTTCTTTCTTTCTTTCTTTCTTTCTTTCTTTCTTCCTTCCTTCCTTCCTTCCTTCCTTCCTTCCTTCCTTCCTTTCTTCCTTCCCTCCTTTCTTTTTTTTCTTGTCTCTGTCTCTGTCTCTCTCTTTCTCTCTTTCTCTCTCACACACACACCACTCTCTCTCGTGACACACCTACACCTGGTCTGGAATGAACTGATTCAGCAAGCTCCAAGCTCCAGAGCAGCAGGTGGCAAGAGAACAAAGAAAGCAAGCAGCCCCGGGACATTCCACCCACCCTCTCTTTCGGCCACCTCTTACCCCAATGCTGGACAGAAATACCAGAAGATTGAAGAAGAGCCAACATTGTTCCAATTTTTTGAAAAGAGAAAGAAGCGGACTCAAGAAATTACAAACCAAGCTTGACATTAATCACTAGAAAAATCCTAGAAAAGATCATCAAGCTGTGGGCCAATAAGTGGAATGGAATGGAATGGAATGGAATGGAATGGAATGGAATGGAATGGAATGGAATAGAATAGAATAGAATAGAATAGAATAGAATAGAATAGAATAGAATAGAATAGAATAGAATAGAATAGAATAGCAGAGTTGGAAGGGACCTTGGAGGTCTTGTAGTCCAAACCCCTGTCTAGGCAGGAAACCCTTCACCACTTCAGACAAATGATTATCCAACATCTTCTTTAAAACTTCCAGTGCTAGAGCATTCACAACTTCTGGGGGCAAGTTGTTTCACTGATTAATTGTTCTAACTGTCAGGAAATTTCTCCTTAGTTCTAAGTAGCTTCTCTCCTTGATTAGTTTCCATGTTGAGAGAAACAAGTGATTAACAGAAGCAACATGGCTTTGTTAAAATATGTCGTGGGAGACTAATCTTGTTATTATTATTTTTTTATGAAAATGAGTATTTTAGTGGATAGAGAGAACAAAGCCGATGACCTTGATGGAAATATGGAAATATCATTATCTTGACAAAGGAAGCTGAAATACTTTTTAAGACCCAAGAAACAAGATTATATTCAGAAGCAGGCAAATGCCTCTCTCGTTCACATAGATATAAGAAAAGGATTAGACTTGCAAAATTGGGTTATTATAGCCACTTTTAATCTTCCTGTGGAGATTATTTCCTGGTGTGGTCTTCCTAGAGGGACTTATCAATGGGATGTGTGGAAATATTGGACCAAGAGTTCAGTAAGGTGTTCATGGTTCATAGGTTTCTTGATAAAATGGAACAAAATAAGAGGGATATCTAACTACCAGATGGATTGGCAGTTGGTTGAAAAACCACATCCATGGATGAGGTTCTTCATGGATCTATGTCTACATAGAGAGACATATGCAGAGAAGTATCCCAGGGTTCTGTCCTGAGCCTAGTGCCCTTCTTTTTTATAAATGACTTAAATGACAAGATAAAAGAGATGCTCAGCCAATATGCAGATAATATAAAGCTGAAGAGATTGCTGTAATGTTGTGTGGAAATTATCTTGGGAGACAGGAAGAAAAGCTGCAGCCTAGATAATGATCTGTTAAACAAAATCTGAGCCTGAACAAGGACTGGGGTGGAGAAGGAAAGGCGATGTTTAGCTTTTAGGTCAATAAAATTAAGGAAGGAAAGAGGTGATTTCAGATTTGCAAGATTCTGTTACAGTAGCCTTATAATAAAGTTGGTGTTAGTATTCATGGTTACTACTTCTTGTCTGGACTCAGAGGGCTGATATCACCTCAGAAAAGAGGCTTAAAGCTCAAAAGGATCTTGATAAATTTGAATATTAGACTTCAACAAAACACAGTTCAACAGTACACTTAAGTTGGAAAAAAAAATCAATAAAAGATAAGTAGCACCTGGCCAGGTGTTGGATGCAAATTTTTTAACTACCAGTTCTGTGGGCGTGGCTAGGTGGGCATGGCCAGGTGGTCATGTTACTGGGTGGGCATGGTTTTTTTGCCTACTGGCCCTCAGGGAAGCCTCCTGGAAGCAAAAACGAGACAGGTGTGTGTGCACCACCACCCCATGCCCCATTTTTGCTCCCAGGAGGCTTCCCTGAGGCCCAGTAGGCAATTAAAAAATAAAAAATAAATTTGCCTCCTGGGCCCCCGGGAAGCCTTCCGGGTGAAGCAGTACAACAGCAAGCTGTGCCATATGATTTAGATTAGCTAGAAAACAAGAAATCCAACTATTGCTTGCTCTCTAGCTAATCTAAATCATGCGACACAGCTGATCTTCAGAAAAACAGCTGATTGGTGGGGAAGGGAGGAAATACCTTGATCTTCGAGCGAACCAGTTCACTCCCAGCTGATCTTTGGAGCTACTGGTTTGCCCAAACAGGGCCAAACTGCCCCACCCCAGGACCTGGCTCTACAGTAATACTTGTGCCAAGCATTTCACTGTTCTGGTAGAACACAGATCAAGCATTAACCAGCAGTGTGCTGCAGCTGCCAAAAGTACTATATGGTGTCCAGGATCACTTGTGTGAGATGGGTGGCTATATAAATGTTATAAATAAATAAACCCATGCAATCTTGGACTGCATCAACAAATATATAATATTGAAATCATCAAAAGGGATTGTTCAATTCAATTGAACGCAAGGCAGGGCACTCAAGTTTCTTCCTCATCCCTTTCTGAATCCCTGAGTTGGCTGACATTTTTATAATGGCTGCCACATATTTTCTTGAAGGTTATAGAGAGAGATCCTGACTCAAAATCATGAACAATTTCCTGAGTGTGAGACCTATTGTAACAGTCTGCCTCCTGGAATCCTGGGAGTACCATCAATGGAGGCTTTCAAAGAAAGTGTGAACAACTTTTTGCTAAGATGGTCTAAGAATTCATGCACTGGACAGGGGTTTGGACTAAAGGACCTCCAAGATCTCTTCCAGACCTACTATTTTGTCTTTCTGTGTTGTTAAAATTGCCTGGGATTGTTTAGATTGATTACTTACAGAACATGTGAGATCAAATTGTGGCCTATTGTGATTCAAGAAGCACAGGCTACTGTTTAATGAGTAAAATCTTTTAGATGTCTTACAACTACTCAGATATTGCAAAATTCAGGTACAATAGGCTTGGTCACTTTATCTTTTTTTTTCTTTTTGCCTTCTTAACTAAAGCTATTGAGAAGGAAACTAATTGTAACGAGGTACAGTCCTTTGGCTTTAGGGTTGGAAACAATTTTCCTCTAACCACTGCCTTATCTAGGCAATTTTCCAGCATAAACACGATGGGGTAAAAGATTATATTTCAAGGAATGAGGAAAAACCTCTTTTTATCAGATCAAGGCACAAAAGGATCACTTGTACTTTTAAAATGGACATTTATTTCAAGCATGTTCAGAAAAAAATGTTTCTGTAATTTGTGTCCTTCATGTGGAAAAAAAGCTACAAACCGTGGCATTTCTTTAATTACCCAGCAGGGTTTCTGCTTGGCTGCAACCTATTTTAAGAAAACTAACTGTTCCCTAGCAGAAGAACATAATTAAATAATGTTTGGGTTCAAACATTAGGACCCAATGGTTCATTGTTCATCTAAAGTGTTATTTAATATTCCTGATTGCAAAAAGTGAGACTTAATTGATTGACTGATTGATTGATTGATTGATTGATTCAATTTATGTTGCTCCCTGATTCACAAATGTAACTCTGGGCAGCAAACATTAAAATAGTAAGGATGTTGTTAAACAAACAAACAAAAACCCCTAAAGTACATCACACCAGAGGACTAATCATGCTCTGGCCCAATGCCTAGCACCCTAGGGAATCATCAGGGTGGAAAAACCATGAGTCAGAACCATGAAGATTATAAGATTAACCAAATAATTGGGTATGGAGGGAGATCTGTGCATATATAACTTCCATTCTGAAATGCTTAGGGCATTAGATAGGATCTCAAACTTGAAAAAATAAAGTTGATAGGAGAGGAAAAGAAGTAAACATATATTAATATTGTTCAACATATCAGCCCAATAAATAAAGAACTGAGTTTGAACAGAATGGCCAGGCCCATACAGCATATTAAGCTCTAAATCCAGTTAATAAAATATAATTATTATGTTCATATAATATCCATTACTTGCCTTAAAACAATAGCCTTATTGATACAATGTGCTGAGAGAAGGCTGAATTAAAGCAAAATGCATTACCAATTATCTAATCCCATCAAATACTTAATTTTGTTTATGTACAAAACCAGTTAACCAATAGAAGATAATATTTGTAGCTCAGGATTGAACTGTGGAGTCCTTGGTGCTCTTTGAACTTGATTGTTTTCTTGCAGATGTTTCATTACCAAACTAGATAACATCATCAGTGCTACTCAGAGAGCATGAAGGGCAAATGCAAGCTCAGAGAGCACCAAGGACTCTGCAAAGCCAGTCAATCTATCTCAGGAATAGCCATTGTTGCTTGCTGATGTGACCTTCTACCTTTTATAAGACTGCAAAGTAAAAGGAGTAGAGCAGTTTCCCTAAGCTCTTTTGCTCTCTTCTGAATGGGTCTTGAGATTGAGAGAAAAGAGGGAACGGTGGGAGGAAGTAAAAGCCCATTGGACATTGGCTTTGCTTTGGTTTAGAAGAAATTCAAACTCATATCTCAGTTTACAAAATGTATAGGACATACTGTACCTTTAGCAAACTTCACTGTTGTGAGAAAATTGGACAACTCTGTATTGTTTCACAAGATAGAACTTCTAAAAGAAAACCAAGTAATAAAGAAATTTTACTTCCTTGCATTAAACATTACCTATTTCTCACCAGATGACCAGATTGTTGTAATGATACTTTTTCCTATTTGTGTCATGGATAAAAACATCTTAAAATCAAGGACAAGAGTTTTTCTGACTTTTTTATTGTTATTACTTGAGCTTCAAAATAATAGTAGAGATTTGATGTGGAAGTTTTAAAATGGTGATAGCAAAACAGTGAACTCGCATAATCCAGGAATGACTCTTAAATTCACTTCCATGTTGCATGTGCTGGTCTGATCAAGAAACTGTCTTCATTGTTAACATTCTCTGGTAGCCCCTGTCTCAAAGAAGAAAACACTCAGTTCCTGTTCAGAACAGTCACAGTGAGAGGAAAAATTGTGGTGCCCATTATTTCTGTTTGATGAAGCATAAATTCAAATGATTTTTCCCTGAAACCAAGGACATTAAGAACATGCTTGACAAGGATAATGAAAGAATGTTTTGGAAAGACAGAAAATCAACTTGGATGTTGTAAATGGGTTACTTCTGATACTAGTTAGACCATATTTTATAGACCTAGCCTAAAAGGTTAGCTTGTCTAAACATGTCTAACTAATAACACATTTCATTGGATCACATTCTACAGTATAACTACATACAAAATAAAATTATTCACCATACTAGAATTGTTTTAGCCAACTGAATCTTTATCAAATATATCTTTGGAGCTGAAGAACCCCATAGAAATTGAGTTTTTAAAAATATGTTCCTGGGTATATATACCTAGAAATTCCATATAAATTTATCCTGGGAATTGCATTCATTTGAAGAATATTTATTCTATTTCCAAAAGGTACTATTTCATGATTCACAGCTAACAAAAATGGTGATCGCTTAATGTGTGAATAAGAAAATCTTTACCTATAGGTTTTAAATTTGACCAAAATATATTACAATTTAATTAAAAATTGATTAATCAAAGTCAGTATCAAAGCATGATAGTCAAAGATAAATAATAAAATATCATCAGTATATATTATAATATGTAATACAATGGCCTTGTATTATATTTATTATATGTAGGAGTTCTGGTTAAGGAAATGGTCACATAACAGGCAACTTAGACTGCAGCTAATGTAGGTGAGACAAGAGTCTCAGAAACAACTCCCCGCTAGTTTCTTGGATTGTAAAGGGGACAGGAGGAGAAATGCAGATTCGGACTTGTAACATTCTGTTAATATAACCTTACAATAAAGAAGAATTGGCTCATCCTGCTGTGCTTCCTGTCTGGTCTAGGTTAACCACATGATACAATGATAGGTTGACTACATGATTATGCTTTGTGGAATATGCAAAAATCTTCAGATATTATAATCTTATTATAACAGATAGTTATCTAAGAGCACAGCTGCAGAATTTTAAATAAAGATCAAAGTGGAAAGTGTATAGCGTTATCTAATACCTTTATAAAGTTTTACAGATAATCAGAGTTGGAAGGGACCTTGTAGGTCATCTAGTCCAACCCCCCACCCAAGCGGGAGACCCTACAACATTTCTGACAAATGGCAGTCCAATATCTTCTTGAAAGTCTCAACTGATGGTGCTCCCACAACTTCCAAGGGCAAGCTGTTCCATTGGTTGATTGTTCTCACTGTCAGAAAGTTTCTCCTTATTTCCAGGTTAAATCTCTCCTTGTTCAGTTTCCATCCATTATTCCTTGTCTGGCCTACAGGTGCTTTAGAAAATAGCTTGACCCCTTCCTCTCTGTGGCAGCCCCTCAAATATTGGAAGACTGCTATCATGTCTCCCCTGGTCCTTCTCTTTACTAGACTAGCCAAGCCCACTTCCTGTAATCGTTTGTTGTATGTTTTAGCCTCCAGTCCCCTAATCATCTTGGTTGCTCTTCTCTGTACTATTTCTAGAATTTCAACATCTTTTTTATAATGTGGTGACCAAAACTGGATGCAGTACTCTAGGTGTGGTCTTACTAAGGCTTTACAGAGTAGTATTAGTACTTCCCTTGATCTTGATTGTATCCCTCTGTTAATACAACTTAGGATTGCATTAGCTTTTTTGGCGGCGGCTGCACACTGCTTGCTCATATTTAGCTGGTTGTCCACTAAGACTCCAAGATCCCTCTCACAGTTACTGCTATTGAGCCTGGTTTCACCCAGTCTATATGTATACTTTTGGTTTTTCTTGCCTAAGTGTAGGACTTTACTTTTCTTTATACTGAATTTCATTTTATTAGATATGGCCCAGTGTTCTAGTCTGTCAAGATCCATGTGGATCTTGAGCCTATCTTCTTGAGTATTAGCTATTCCTGCCATCTTAGTATCATCTGTAAATTTGGTAAGTTCCCCTTCTATTCCCTCATCTAAGTTGTTAATGAAGATATTGAAGAGTACTGGGCCTAAGATGGAACCTTGTGGCACCCCACTGCTTACTTCCCTCCATGTAGACTTAGACCCATTAAGGACTACTCGTTGAGTACGGTTTGCCAGCCAGTTGTGAGTCCATCTAGTGGTGATGCTATCTATTCCACTTTTTTCTAGCTTACTAAGAAGTAGGTTGTGGTCTACTTTATTGAACGCCTTGCTGAAATCTAAATATATTATGTCCACAGTATTTTGCTGGTCTACTAATGTAGTCACTGTGTTGAAGAATGAAATAAGATTGGTTTGGCATGATCTGTTTTTAACAAACCCGTGCTGACTGCTAGTTATTACTTTACTTGTTTCTAGATGTTGGCAGATCTGTTTTTTTATTATCTTTTCCAGTATCTTCCCGGGTGAAAAAGTAAAAAAAAGTAGGAGGAAAAATAGTCAGTAATGTTAAAAGCACAGGAAGATAGAGTGAGAAACAAATCCCTGGGGAGGTGGAGTCATGGAAACTTGACTATGAAGTTATGATATAGGACAACAATTCCCCCCTCTCTCTCCCCACCATCTCATTTGAGAGCTCAAATAAGGAATATGTACACTATTCATGGATGGATCTACATAATACATTCTTTAGAAAATCCATAGTTGTCTAAGGTAATGTACACATATTGTCTGTAAATGTTATCAAACACAGCATCCGGGGTTGCAGCTTTGTCTTCTTTATTCAGTCATAATCTGCTACCTGCTGAATATTATTTGATCCATATCTAGTTCTGATAAAGCCCACCTGCTCATTCCTAACCATTGATGAGATTGCTTGTTGAGATCTATTGGCAGTTACATTAAATATCTGCATCAACTTCTGGGTATTTTTAACAGGAAAAGCCTCCACAAACACAAGCTTTATATAGGGGTAGGATTCAAATTTTTAACAACCAGTTCTGTGGGCATGGCTTAGGTGGTGCGCGTGGCTTGGTGGTCATGTTATTGGCTGGGTGTGGCCAACTCAATATCACTCACATCGAGGCAGGCATCTCCTCACCTGGCCTCTCATGACTGTGGGGATGCTGCAACAGTTGTAAGGGTGAAAAATTGTCATAAGTCACTTTTTTCAGTGCCAGTGCTTGTAACTTTGTATGGTCACTCCACACAAGCAAAGTACCAGCAAAGGAGGGGGAAAAAACTCCAGAGATGTTCCTGAGACAGGAAGTCTAGTCCTGCCAAGAATGTAATAAGGGTTAATGGAGAGGTAGTTTCTGTAAGCAACACCAGAATGTTTCCTTCCTGCCTTCCTTACAGGATTAGGCCAGTAATTTCTTCTAACAACCAGTTCTCTGAACTGCTTAGAATGTTAACAAGCGGTTCTAGCAAATAGGTGCAAACTGGTAGAATCCCACCCTTGGCTTTATAACAAAGAAGAGTGATTCAACTTTTTTGATATCTACATCAATGCAATAAGTCAATAATTAGTACATAATTTTTACCAAGTTTACCATTAGATCTTTACACGTTTACCATTAGATGAAAAAGATAAAATTCCATTTGCAAAATTCCATGTAGTATGTAGCCCATAAAAGAGACATAGCTTGATGCAGAAGTTAAGGTGGCAGACTAAGGAGTGGGAAAAGGCAGGTTTGTCTCCTCCTTAGGCATGGAAGCTAGTTAGGGGAGCTTGGGAAGTCACTTCTTCTCAATCCTACTCAGTGTCAGAGTTTGTGACCAGCCAGCTGAAAAACAAATGCCCTTGTTTCATCATGCATTGATGAACTTTATTCTGAAAATTAGAGCTAAAGTTACTAGAACGTTCCAATGTGAAAAAATAGAGAGAAAGTTATAGTGGTGACAAATTAAATGGCAAGGCACTGATAATAAATTTTGGAATATGACAATTACCTTTACATTTAAGAAGTCTTGGCATCCTTCTCATTAGGCAGCCCATTGCCAGAAGTTCAAAACCATTAATACTCATTGTAATTGCATCTTGGAGGAGGTAACTGACAAGGTGTTGACATCACATTGCCAATAAATAGAAGTCTTTGGTTTTCTGAGAAAGTGTTTTTAAACTTCCAGTTACTGCTCAAAGATTAGCAAGACTGCCAGTGGCCCGTATGCTTTTATACATATATGTATGGATATGAAAAGCTACATTTTAATGATGTTGGAGGAGCTGGATTTTCATGTATCAATAAAATGAGAATACCAGAGTTATTAATAGACTGAAGGAGCAAGACAGATCTTATCAGTAGAATAAATAATAAATTGAGGGACAAAACTGTGACAATGCATGCCTATTTCAAATACATAAATACAAGCCTGATTCCTTCTTTGGTCCATTTGTTTGTTTTCTTAGCTATCTGTGGTATTATCAAAAGACTTCATAAGCACTAATATGACAGTAATATTAAAGTCTGTGAAAGATTCCACAAGATGTGAAAGTTATAGATAGATCAATATCTTTGTTTAATGTGGATGCTAAAATATTAACAGCAACACTAGCCAGAAGACTACAGAAAGTAATACCATCTATAATTCATTCATCTCAAGCTGGACTTATAAAAAATACACAAGCATCAGACAGTATTCACCAGTGATTTATAGTATGACTATCACAGCAAATAAATTGGAATCAGCTGTTTTAATTTTGCTGGATCTTGAAAAGGCCTTTATGGTTCAGATTGAACTGATAGAGAAGATAAGGGTTTCCACTATCTTTTGTTCATTATTTCCTACCACTAAGGTCTGCTGCTAATCATGACTGCTACTAATCCATCTTCAGTTCAGAAGCCACCTGCCTCTGAGAACCAGTAAATGTGGAAGCTGAATGGGATGATGTTTAGACATTGGGTTGTCCTCCATGGACAAGATAGGCCCTCTGGTCTGATCTAGCAGGCTTTCCTATGTTGTTATACAGAAGTCATTCATATGTGCATTCAGATTATAGTTCAGTGAAAGCTCAGTCATATGAAGATGAAAATTAGCAAATCAATAAAGGTGAACTAGAGACCTTATCACTATTACCTAGTTTTAGTGGTAAGGTAACTTATCTGGGGGGAGAATTGTAATGGTAAAGAGTTGTTCAAAGTGGAACAGGCTGCCCTGAAGGATAGTGGAGTTTCCTTTGCTGAAAGCGTTTAAATAGGCAGGGTGATCATCTGTCAGGGAGACTGTAGTATTGGATTCTTGCACTGGGCAAGGGAATTGAACTAGATGACATCCAAGGTGCCATCCAACAGCATAGCTTGGTGGGCGTGGCAGGGAAGGATACTGCAAAATCTCCAGTCAGAGGTGGTATCTGCCAGTTCTCCAAACTACTCAAAAGTCCTGCTACCGGTTCTCCAGAAGTGGTCAGAACCTGCTGAATACCACCTCTGCATCCAACCCTTATATTTGATGACTCTGTATATACAGTTTCATTCAGTTACACATGGTAGAAGTTGGATGTAGGCAGAGAATGAAAAAGCTATACATTTTCAATGAGAACCAGGACAAAAGGAAAACCTTGGGGCCTAGGAATGGAGCACTGAAGCTGCTGTGACAGGAAGAACAACTTATCTGAGCCTTTACAGAATAGGATGTCTGCTGACTGGCAGGCTTAATCCTCCAGCATTGGCTTAAAGCTTCTGATTTGTCCTCTCTTCCACCTCAGGACGCTCAAGGGACTTTGGCTGATGGCAATGTGCTGAGGGAAAGAATGTGCCTGCTGTTACAAAATCTTTCTTTTCTTTCTAAACAGTATTAACAATGTTCACAAATCTTCTAGAATACAAAATATTGATGGTTTCACTTGTGGAACTTCCTTTTTTTGCTGGCACAATATCTGTGCTTTGAAAACCACAAACTAGCAAATTAATGGAATGTTTTCATTAGCAAAAATGGAATGGAATAGACTTTTGTAAATAGATCTTGAGTTTGTCCAAGGAAAGGAATGTATTTCTTCTCACAAGGCAGTTCTCTGAAATTGTGTTTTAACTTACAGATAATAAAACGTTATGTCCTAGTGAATAATGCAGGGGACAATGATTATTATATCTCCATTTTGAGTACAAGTATTCCTGATTGTTTGTGATGTCTATAATTAAGAACACATAAAACTAAGAACTGGAGATCCAGCATAATATTAAGGGTTCTAGGGCCAGGAAGAGTTGAATTTGAATTGAAAGTGGGGAAAAAGGAAATTGGAAAAAAAAGGAACACGAATCATTATCTTTCACTTCAATTTCTTTTCTTTAGATTTCAAAGTGACCCACTAAATCTCATCTAACTCATCTTTCCTCTTTGTTTTTTGTGCCTTCAAATCAGTTTTAGCTCCTGGCACCTACATGAACTAGCTCCTAATCTTTTCTTGGCCAGATTCTAGAAGTGGTTTGCCATTGTCTTCTTTCTAGAACAGAGAGGGTAACTGTTCCAGGGTCACCTATCTGCCTTCATGCCTATAGGATGTTTTTGCTATTCCACTGGTACATCATTTCTATCAAGGAACTTCCCTTTCAGCAGCAATTTTTTAAGGATTTACCAAATGATGTTTTTCCCCCCAGATCAGAGGTGGTATTCAGCCGGTTTGCAGTGGTTCTGGCGACTCGGTAGCAAGAATTTGGTGAGGGTCGCAGAACCGTTAGTGATTCTGGCTGGCCACACCCCCAAACCAGTTCCTGGCCACCCGAGTAGTCATCGCTCGCTTGCTTGCCCCACCCATCCTCTCGCTGCTCTTGTTGCTCTCTTGCCCCACCTGCATAATGCTCGGCCCGCCCATCCTAAGCCCACCCTATAAAAAACCTTAGCCACGTGGCCCTATCACTTGTGCATGCTAGTCTGCACTGCGGCTACATTTACCATGATGCATTCCCTTAAGGGAACAGCTCACAATTCCTAAGTAACTAATCAATTTCCATAGACTAGCTGGAACAGCACACATTTTCATATCTTTGTTTTTCCATTGTTGTGCAAACACAATTCTAGCAGCTGTTGTATGTGTAAAATTAAATGAATCCAACAAAATATTTCTGGTTTTAAATCTAGAATGCCCTCTGTTGGGATTTGAATTTGGGCTTGCATTCTGATTGGTTGTCAGACTCCCATGGAGCCATGCAGGGGCAACTCTGTAGGCTGTCCTGAGTCCCAGACTTGGTTGAGCCTTGCTGGATGATGATGTAATGAAAGGGCTTTGGGAAATTCCTAATATAGCTCTACCTGGAGTAGACCTTTGTTATGTAAAATAGACTGGCCTAGGCCAGAGTAATGGCCCATTAGCAAAGGTTGGGGGGATGAGTTTCTGCCTCTCTTGAGTTTTTACTTTTCTTTTTAGGGGAAATATTCTACCTTTTTAATATATCCTAAATATTTCATTTTCCTAGGAGAGGGGTGAGTTTTAACTTCCAACAATGAAAAACAGTATCTTTCTTGTTTATTGGCCCCCATGCTGATAAGACTGTACATTGTTGCTGGGTGAGAAAAGATATCCCTCCCAGTCACATGACCACCAGGCCATGCCCAGCCAGTCATATGATTGCCAAGCCACCCCCAGCCAGTCACATGACCACCAAGCCACGCCCAGCCAGTCACATGACTGCCAAGCCACACCCACCAAATAAGCCACACCCACACAGTCACATGACCCCCCTGTAGGCCACACCCACAAAATAGGCCATGCCCACAGAACCAGTAGTAAAAAAAAATTGAATTCTACCACTCATGTACACTGGACGTGCTAACTTTAACCAATCCCATATATTCAATACTACAACCAATACCTCACTTTGTTTCCAAGGAGTCCAGTCACCCAAAGTATACTCCTGCCCAACCATTGAATTTACATGTTTTGATTTGGCTTTGTCTCTGCTAGCCTAGCTTCTTCTTAGTCAGACATGTTTCTGGACCAAGAGGGACACTATTTTATCATCAGCCTTTTTTGTTTCATACTGGAAATTAATCAGTCCTGCTATATTCTACAGTAAATACCTTGTCTTGTAATCCAAGACTTGCTTAGTGTTGTATTACTAAATATAGCTTATGAGAAATGCAAAAAATGGGGTTTTGAACATTGCAAGCTAAATATCACTAAAAGAGTGGTAATGACATTTATGGCAGAGATAGGCAGTCAGAAGCTGGATGGATGATGGCCAATAAAAATGTTTGCGGAGAAAAGAGAGATTGTAAGAATTCCCATGTATTCTGTAAAGATGCTCCTCTTAAGTAGACTATGGAGTCTAAGGTTTTTGCAATTAGTTTATGAATCAAGTGTCTGGGAGGAAGATTACATCTAAGCTCGTAGCCATCACATGACTTTTATGGACTTAAAGCTCAACTGAGCCTTATTTCTTAATCACTTTGGAATTACTTTTTTGCTACTTTTCAAATATTAAGTACCTTTGGAACAGTAAGTTTTTATTTTGATCTGAATCTCCTTCTCCTTAGTAGAGGAATTTTTCAGTGTAAATTTAAGGATTTGGAAAAATTTATTTAGAATAAACAGAAAAAAGGTGTTCGACGTATTGGTTTTGGAAATTTAAAAATGGATCAAGTGATGGAATAGATTTGAAATAAGACTTTGAAATGAAATATAATAATCCTTACCAATGGAAATTTCTGTTGTTTGGATTCCTCAGGGGAAAAAAAGAGGACAAACCTAAACAAAATTAAAGATTACAATCAAAGAAGAAGAATACTTAAAATCAATTTGCTAATACAGAATGGAGCAAAATACTTTTTACATTTTTTGAGAGATATTGGTGAACAATGGATTCAGAAGTTAACTTTAGACAGATTAGATAATTTTATTGAAGTAATTATACAGTGCAAGAAATTGAGTTTAATAATTTTATCATGGATAGATGATGTATAAAAGATATTACAGAAGAGAAAAAAGCTCTACCAGACAAGACTAAAATTTATTTGAATGTAGATTTTAAAATGATAAACTACAAGAACGATATAGGAAAAGAAGATATACAAATGAAATCAATTGATGTTTTAATATTTAAAAGTGACATACAAATAATAAACCAGAAGAGTGATCCAGGTAGAGTTGTTTAGAAGTTTTGTCATGGCAACTGGACTTCTTTTCTTTTTTTGGTTTGAAATATTTTTCTGCTTAACCAGGTAACTTCTTCAGATAAGCACCAAAGCATTTCAAAGAAAAAAAGAAAAAATTTCAGTTGCAATGATTCAACTTCCAGATAGAAGAGTGATGTGGATAACTTTTCTGTACTGGATTTACAAAAGCAAGATGGTAAAGTTAAGAAGGAAAAGAATAAAAAGAAATCAAATTCAAGGATGTTATTTGAAGGGATTAATAGCAATAGCACTTAGACTTACATACCACTTCATAGTGCTTTACAGTCCTCTCTAAGCAGTTTACAATGTCAGCATATTGCCCCTAACAATCTGGTTCCTCATTTTATGGACCTTGGAAGAATGGAAGACTGAGTCAACCTTGATCCTGGTGAAATCTGAACTGCCAAATTGCTGGCAGCTGTCAGTCAGCAGAAGTAGCCTGTATTATTGCATTCTAACCGCTGAGCCACCATGGCTCAGTGATTAAAAACCTACCTTGTTAAAACTACACTGAAGGAATATAAAGTTGGTTTATTTGCTCAAGGTTAAAATACAGGCAGATGTAGGTTAAGAACTTCCAATTTAAGAACAATCTCTAAATACAAACAGGCTGTCTATTAGTAAAAATGATGGATAGCATTCTTCTTCCTTGGGCTGACCAAGCACTGAAACTACACAATGTTTTCAGGAACCACTGATGTGGTATGTTTTAATGTACAGCCTGCTTGTGTGGCTTTTGTGGTTCATCAACTTAAGAAAAGGCAATGCTGCCCACCATTTTTAGTAATAGGCAGTAATTTATTTTAAAAAGTTCTGACTTACAAACAAATCCAAGTTAAAGATGGAGTTAGGAACAAAGCTTGTTCATAACCCAGGGACTGCCTGTAGATAGCTCTATCTGGTAAACCTTAATGGAGTTTTGTTGGCCAGAAATGTGTGATTAAGTTTTAAGATTTTGTTTAGTTAAGAGATGGGGTATGGGAAGAAGAGAGCATTTGTTCTATTTTAAGAGAAGATGATAAATTACTAAAATAGTTTATACTTGTTATGGTGAAGGGTAAGTTACTTCTTTATATATTTCTTTTTGTTTTTTCTTTTCCATTTTTTCTGTTCTATTCTTTTCTCTTTACTTAACTCCACATTCTAATTTTTTATTTTTACTCTTATTGTTTGCTAGTTTGTATTAGTATTTATCTGTTCAATTGTAGCATTTAATATAATTATTACAAAAAAATGAAAACGATAACAGTTGTATAATGTACTGTTGCTCTTAGGCTCAAATTTTGTTTTAAGATCTGAAAACACATGCATACATACATAAATTGTATAGATTTGATCAAATGCACACCACACTACATTCCTGCAGCTGAGTCAGCAATCATAATTATGTATTGTCTGAATAAGTATTTGCTATACAGAATGTACTACCAATCTGGTTCATCTGGTGACCCCAATTTCCAACTTTAAAAGTTTTGATTTTTCTACATCATATATCATAACAACTGACAGCTCTATGTTGCTAATAAACAAAATTCAGGTTTGCCTAAATCTCACTGAGATTAAGGGGTTTAAAAGCTTAATCATAAATGCTTGAATTTCGGCTTTACGGTATCTGACTTATTTTGTACAACTGAGCTAACTGACTTTGGTAAATAGCTTTGGATTATTCATTTTCAGCCTCAGCATAAAGTTAATTCAAAAAAGTTCCTTCAGGAATTACAAACTGCCATTGCATTCCCTTGATTATAATTCATTACAAGCATTTCCCCCAAAGTTTAATGTAAAATGTAAAACATTCAAATATTTCTTATTAATTCTCCAACTCATGTGGTAGATGTAGCATATAAATCAAGAATCAAAAAGCTATTTTTAAATAAATTTATTTTGGATGTCTTTGCTACCTAGTGGACCATAGCAAAAATATGAGAGGCAGCTGAATATATAGAGAGAATAACAGATTAGATTGTACATGACTGGATTTATTATTCCATTTATTTAAAAATATTTATTAGCTGGGGTATAGTTTATTCCCTTGCTATGATAAATTATGATGACATGTCTTGCATTCATCTTAGATTTTTATTAAGCCTCAAGGCATAAATATTATCAGATTTACCAAACAAGAAAACATCTTTTTCCATTCTCTTCACTAGTTGATGTTAAGCAGTATTAAGTGTTAAACAGATTCTAAAAGTAAAAGAGCAGGTTCCATTGAAAGCAAAAGAGCACATCAATTCAGTCATCCATTTACTTGAAATGACTTCAGCGTTATGAATAGATTATATTGATGTGCAAGATTGTACTCATGCATAAATGTACCACCCATCTCGATTTTATCTGATGATAAACATTTGCATGCTATCCACCATCCCAATTTTTTCATAATATGACATCACTTGGTATTCAGTAAGAAAAGTAAAATAGCAGGCAAGCTGCCTCCCAGGGATTTGCTGCAGAAGATCACAGCAATTACTACTGCCGTTGCCTGTTGCGAGTAAACCCTCCAAGGTGGGAAGGACATGGGATTTTGTCAGCTTAATATATCTATGGGCCACAATTCACTGCCATGATGATATTTATGCCATTGGTTCTATTTTCAAGGACATGATAAAAGGCACATCTTTAGCAACTAAAGAATGTTTTGGTTGGTCCACACAGGCTTTTGAGTCCATCAAATTTCTGATTCAAGTATGTCTGCAAAAGTACTCTGAAGGGTAGGAAAACTGACTTGATTTCTGTTGCTGCTGTTGTTAGTAGTGGAAGCTGAAGCATTTTTTTTCCTCTATAAGAATAACAATAAAAATGAACTAAAGAGGTCAAGTAAAATCACTCTTCACCTTTCTTTTTTCTTTCTTTTTCTCTCTTTCTTTTTCTTTCTTTCTTTCTTTGTCATATTTCAATTCCACCCATCTAATGAATGTTTATGTTCAGAAAGAGCACCCAAACTACTCCCTTGAAAACAACATTCTAAAGTTTTGCAGCAGATTATTTGGAAATGGCTATCTTCAGCAACAAGAAAATGCTTCAGTGAGAATTTGCATGAGTTTCAGGTAAAAATTCAAGCCAGTCATGAATTCAGTAACTTATGCTCCTTTCCTCCAATATTGTATGAAAAGTGAACAAATAATGAAATGTTCTTATTCCAAGGAAGAATATCCATTGATGTCATTTTCATTAAAATATTTTCTATCTATCCCACCTATGAAGATATGTCATTAGTTTTGTTAACAGTTACCTTTCCTACATACACACAAACACACATGCAGACACACAGATACCAATTATTGCCCATCAACAACCAATGTAATAAGCATACTTATCCCCACCATGGGGGAAAAAACCCACCATATAAAGTATCCATTGCAGAGTGGGGAGAGGTTGGATAGCCTAGTCTCTGGAAAGCAGAAGTAAGATTTAACTGTCATGGTCTAATTTGCTCTGCAGTTTTACCAGGGAGCTCCAAAGTGTTTTTAATTGCCTTGACTCTGTAATTCAGATTGCTCAACGTTTGAATCGATTTATCTGAACTCACTAGAGTCAATCTATTTATTTATGCTAACAGGGTAACAACATGGGGATTCCAATCTAGGCTAACAACAGTTTTGTTGGGAAGGTAACATTTGACCCTTTTTGGCAGTTTGGCTTTTTTTCCAAATATGAAATATTCTTTAATTCTTTCGCTTGCTTGCGAATAAATTTGTGAAAATTGTATTTATTTTTAAAAAGTCATGAGTGAAATGTTCATCCAACCATGTTCCACAGTTTAAACAGAAAATATGGCTAAAAGAACAAAAAGTGGCTAACCAAATATAACCTACAATACTCTTTACTGCTTACCATTTCTCTTTTGAAACAAAAAGATATTAACTGTTTTAAAATTATAAAGAAATAAATGAACTGAAATGCTAAATTCTAGTTAATCTTTTACAGAAGGATGTCAGGCCAAGTAAGGTTTGTATTTTAAGACCCACCCACTTTTTAGAAGAAAAAATGGGTTTCTACAAGCAACCATCATTATGACTTGCTGGAATAGCAATTGTTAGATGCTACAATAACATTTTGAAGATGTTAATAGGCTATAAAATCTGATAAAATTAAACTTACTTGATTTGCACCAAACATATTTTTCATCATCAGACATTCTCAGATACTAAAGTCTGAATGTGACCCAAACTTCATACCTATTAAAAGGCTATTTTGACTTCAACTTAACCCACAGCTAAATCAGCTTCAGCTGCATACTGGCTTTTTTGCAATCTGATACTCTATTTGCTTGCAGTCTTGAGGACTGTTTCTGTAGATTACAGTTAGAATCATATGGCAACATCCATTATATATTTAATATCCATAAACCAAGTTAAATAAAAGAAACTGAAGTTTTCTTTTGACTTACCTATTCCTATACTATACTGCTTGGTTCAGATTGCTAAACTTGGGGGACACAGTGTCTCATTGTGACAGCTTTTTAAAAATACTAGAATTACAATTAAAATATTTAAAAATTGGTCAAAGCTTTTTTTGTATGTGTGTGCTTTCAAATCAGTGTTGATTCTTGGGAAATCCTTGCAGTATCCTTGGTAAGATCTCAGATGTGATTTGCCACTACCTGCTTCTCAAGATGTGGAGCAGGGGTGTCAAACTCAAGGCCTGGGTGCTGAATCCGGCCCACGGGGTGCTTAGATCTCGCCTGCGGGGCTGCCCTGGAAACAGCAAAGGACCGGCCTGTGTGGCCTCTACCAGTATCCACGGCTTTCCAAAGCTCAATTTTTACTGGCAAAGGGTTGCAGGAGACCGTTGCAGCTGAAAATGGAGCTTTGGAGCCCGTTTTCATGGGCAGAGTGCTTGGGTCTCCACAGGCACCCCTAACACAAGTGATGTTGAGCTGGCCCCGCTCACCAAACCCTCTAATTGGTTCCAAGTATTCACTACCAGCAGCATCTCCATTCCATCTGGACTAAGTTTCAGTTCATTAGTTTTCATCAAATCCGTGTTATATTTCTCTCATCATATCTATGTAAATTTATCATATTAATAATATTACAATCCGAACAAACATTTTAATAACAGACTTGCCTTTAAAATTAGAAATGCATTCTCAAGAACCAAATATTATTTAATTTTGGGATATATAAGAGAAAGAAAAAAGAGGACACACACTGAAAACTAAAAAAGAAAAAAGCCATCAAGGGCAATTGACTTCAAAAGCCAATAAAAGTATTTTATTGTAGGAAGCAGAATGCATTTCAGAAATCAGGACATTCAATATTTACCATTGATTTGATCCTTAGCAGTTATATTTTTTCTTCTCCACCCCTCATTTTTTCAAAACATTTACCAAGGATATTTCCTCTTGGACAATTAAAAAAAATACATTCATTCACCAATCTTATTTTGTTCAGTTATACATAGTAAGTCCACAAAAGAATATTTTTATAAACTAAGAAAACTCATTAATGTTAGAAGTACTGTTCTTTCTCAAAATATATTTGCCAGTTCCTATAATCAAAAGTTTTAGCTGGTGAGCAAAAGTAAAATGAATATATTTTGTAAAAGACTTTCCTTTTGTAATTTAACTATTTCTCTTCATGTACTGAAAACATTTCTAAGAGTAGCACTGTTAATAAGAAACATTTGTATTTATAGAAACCTCTTAGGGATGTTGCAAGTCTATTTTGTCTTGTGTAAGAATGTAAAATGAATTTAAAATAACTAAAATAACTAACTATTAAAGAAAACCAGTTAAAAATATCATTTTGAAGATGAGTTTAAATCAGTGAAGTCTCCCTTGAAAAGTCCAGGTCTTTTGATTCACTTAAACAATTCCTCTTTTGGTAACTCCAAGGCATTTTATATAGAGAGAGTTTTCTTTGGTTTTTCTTCCTGATCTCATTTCAGTATTAAAGAAAAATAAATAGTTTAAAATACCTTCCTTCTGTTTTAAGTTCCAAAAAGTATATAGTAGGTTTAATGTTGTCTTTTATCGTACATATAAATATTTTTTAAAATGATAATATTGTAGTGATTTTTGGTTTGTGGTGTACCTGACAAAGGAACATATAAAAGGGCTTAAAAAGTACTTGTGAGCAAACATAATAATACAGATGTTAGATTAAGACCAAAGAGACCCAAGTTGAAGTAAACACTGCTATGGAGGCTTTTTGACACATCTGGGGCCAGTTTGCTTGACACTTTCTTTTATCCCTATTTTGCTGTTGTGGGAGAAAAAGAGATTGCTATGTAAGCTACCATGAGCTCTTGAAGGAAAGGTGAGATGTAAGTCTAGAGAGTGAATGATGAAGAGGAAATCATTTAACTATCCTGGCCCCAAGCTGAACACATCCATTTCAGAAAAAGTAAAGCATAACAACTTGGCAGATTCCAGGAAAATACGATCACAGAAACCTGAAACAAAATGTAACAGTATACAGGGTCACTGAGCATCAGCCACTGTTCATGCATTTATGCAAGAGCCAAGGTGGCCCACTGGTTAGAATGCAGCACTGCAGGCTACTTCTGCTGACTACCGGCTGCCTGCACTTTGGCAGTTCAAATCTCACCAGGCTCAAGGTTGACTCAGCCTCCCATCCTTCCTACATTGGTAAAAATTGAGAACCCAGATTGTTGGGGGCAATATGCTGATTCTGTAAACTGCTTAGAGAGGGCTGTAAAGCACTATGAAGTGGTATATAAGTCTAAGTGCTATTGCTATTAAAAGAAGTCCCACATTATATGGAGAACCTTTTGGCCCTATTCCTTTACTTCCTTGCTATTATGTCAGTTCACCTATAAATTCTAAGGGTAAAATTTGTGATAAGAACAAAACATGTAAACAAATAATGGAATCAAGTTACAGATCAGATTGATTCCTTTTTTCAAAATCTGAGTAGGAGTTTCAACAAAAAAGGCATTGCTCTCTGACCTAAGAACAATCGAAGAACATTCCAGCCAACCACAGGGGATGGTAGCTGAAACAACCCTTATCCCTAAGAGCAAAGATATACATTGTTTTCTCCTGATCAAGTCTAAAAATCCAATTCACAGGGAAAGGAATAATTTGAAGTTGTTGAAATTAGTTCAAGCAGGAAATAAAGAGAGGTATCCATAAATAGACATGTACTGTAATTAATTAAGACTTAGTCAGATGTTGGATTCAACCATTGTAGTTCTGTTCTTCTTATTATATATTCATTGTTTCTCTTGCTCATGGATTTTCAGAATGATCTTCGTCTTGTGAAAACCTCTGGCAATTTAGAAACTACTCACAGGCATCTTCAGGCAGCAAAGTGGGCAAATTACATTATGTATGCCATGATGCCAATGACCCAACAACTTCATTTGCTCCACAAATCATAGACAGGTACTATGCTGCACTGTTGCATCTTTTGCATGATGACTGCCCTGAATCATATTTTGTTGTTTCCCATGTTTTCTTATAATTATCTCAATTGATATGGCTGTCCATCCCAAATTCATGAATCTGGGTGGCTGACAATAATTAAAGCAGCATAAAATTTAGAAGGAGCAACAAGCACACAATCCACATCTGAAGTAAAAACAAACTCACTGATAAAGAAAACCAAGACAACCGTTGCAAGGGTGTTGTTATCAACGCTGTTACTAATGCCTCTGCAATTACTGTGTGCCAATTCTCCTTCTGACTGGTTGCACATTTCAGCAAACACATTCAGTCTTTCATAGAACCACCCATAAAAGAAATCACCCACTTTCTGAATGATGGAGTTTGCCAAGCGTATTTTGCCCTAACAACTTTCAAAGCCCCGAGCTGAAGATTAATGTAGCCATGAAAATGCACTTCATTGATCTTAATGTGAAATCTATTTTTAACAAGATGTTATTTTCTTATCTGAAAAATTTTAAATAGTGCGAGGCCAGGATATACAAAACATTACTTCTTAAGCCAGAGCCTTCTATAGTTGAAAATTGCCACGAAAGTTCTTTTTATGTCTTTCCAAAACAAAACAAAAAGGTCAACAGGGCTTTCTCTATTGTAACAGTCAAATGGCAGACACTTTTTAAGTAAATTGATTAGATCGGCAGCATTTTATTTAGTTTTGGGTGCACTGATAAAACTCTTCAATTGCAAAATGACTTTTATTTTAAATGTGATCTAGTCTAGTCTATTATTCATTTTGTACAGCTGCCTATCTCAGGCCCATAATCCTGGGCAACAAACAATAATCATAAACATACTTAAACAGTTAATGCATAATACAAAAATAAATACAAATAGCAGTCAGGAGATATTATAATCCATCAGTGTCAATATAACAGGAAATGGAGCTCTTCACATGCTTGGGACCCCAGGCCCAGGCACATAGGCAAGTCTTCACCTTCTGAAAGGCCAACAGCATTGAAGCCATCCTAATCTCGGGAGGGAGAATGTTCCAGAGGGCAAGTATTATGGCAGCTAAGGCATATCTCCTCGTTCTCCAAAGCCTACATTCCTTTATGCCAATTCCATTGGACAGATTAGATGGATAGAAATGATTGCAAGAAGTAAACCAGTCCCAAGCCACGAAGGGCTTTAAAGTGACAATCAGCACCCGGAAATGCACCCGGAAACACACTGGCGATCCCACTAGCCCCCAAAGTAATGGTGTTACATGTGCCAAATAACTGACATGTACCAGATGAAGCTTCTGAATGCTCCTCAATGCAGCCCTATATAGAGTACATATTTGAATAGTCCAAATGGGAAGTCACAAGAGTGACAATGTTCAAAGCTTCCCAGTCCATGAATGGGTGCAACTGGCACACAACCCAAAGATGTGCAAAGGCCTTCTTACCCACAGCTTCCACCTGCTTTTCCAGTAGCAGCCATGAGTCTAAGAAGAGTTTTAATTTCAAAAAAGATTGTAGTTTTTTTGGGGGAGGCATTTTTAGATCAGAAAAATGCAGAAATAGTTCTGTAGAAAAGAAATTGGAAATTAAGAACCAAATATCAACATTTCCTCTTTTTTTAAAGGGATTCTTGATCGTCAGTTTGGCTTTGTACTGTAAAGGATACTGGTTTATTTGTTCAACAATAGCTGTATCCAGCTTTTCCCCATTTGCAGACGTTTGCACAGGTTGTATAAGCAAATCAATACACAGCAAAGTTACTATGTCAAATGGATTTAGATGTGATAATAACTTTTTAACAGCCACATTTCAATGTGGAATCCTGATGGCCTGGAAAAAAGAACACATAAACAAGTATTTGTCCTAAACCTCACCCAGGAGGGAAAAGAGCAGTAAGAAGCCTTATGGCAATACTGTTTAAGAAATGGAATGATCTGCCAATTAAAGGGGAAATGCATATATCAGGGCATGGTCGAAAAGTCAAAAGTTAACAGCCTTCCTTTTTCTATAGGTTGTTCCATCTGTAATTGTACTAATGAGGGATGTGGATTGGGTTGTGAAAATAATAAGTTACTGCTTAGCCAAGTTACAATAGCCATTACTTCTACAAGTTACTTAAGATGTTCTGTATAAACTGTCATGATTTATTCAACATCAGGCCATCACCAGGAATAAATCTAATGAAAATTATATTTTGCCTGAGCCTCAATAAGTAAAGTTGTTTAAAGCTGAAACAAAAGTAATTGATAAATCGGTGCAACAGCAAACTGACATTTAGGAAGAAAGTATTAGGATTGCTTCATCACCAATAATGATCTTCAGTCATAAACCATTGCTGAACTACTGTTTCAAAGGAAGTACTATAACTATCATATAGTGTTGATCCTACTGACTGCATATGGAGCTCTTCTGAATGGCAACACAAAAGTGCTATTATATAGTGTAGGAGTCAGGTTAAAATATGCCAGCTTTAAAAAGTGCTGACTATGCTTCCAATTCCCATTCTGTCTTGAAAATGAAGTAGAAGTACTACCACAGAAGAAGCAGAGGGGAAGAGAGATGCCAGTTGCTGATGCCAGTTGCTGGCAGTAGAAGACCTCTGAGTCTTCTGTCAGTTTTGCATCCCATGTAATGACTACTTCATGAGATCAAAAAATTGTCATCAAATGAACCTTTTTGTCTCTTCATTTGCCACTGCAACAGGGTAAGGGCAGAGAAGATAATTTATTCTGTTCTCTCTCTTTCTCCCACTACCTATGCTGTGATTATTCAGGTTTGTTTCCCTTCATACCCAGTGTCAGATGCCAACAAGAACAAATACACCAATTATTTACTTAAAGTGTGGTAGAATGGGCCTTTAGACATTTTTCATGTTACCCAAGTGGTAGGTTATCAATCTTCTGAAAGCCCAAGTATCAAGAAGAATGTAAACCTGTCTACCAGTCTTTTGTAAACAATAACAACTCCATCCCAAAGAAGTCCAGCAAACAGGTTGATGGGATGAGGGAAAGCTGTGAAGTAAATCTCCCAACCATCCTCCAGCCCATTGACCATTCTTACAGAGGACTTATAAACAGTTTTATCACAAGTTATATAAACTTCCTTGCAACTCCCAAAAATTCAAAATCAATAACAGTTACAAGGGAATGCTGCCAGCAAATAGCCACAATACTTAAAAATATCTCATGCACAAAATGGCATTAGACAAAATGGCATTGCCCCACTGCATTTATATGGAAAACTTCCCTGCATGACAACAGACAGAGACAAGCAGATGAAAGCAACCAACATATTACCAACTTACAGGAGCTGAAATTCTTCAGCAATACTTCAGTTTCTCACTTGTGCCCAAATACCAGTGTTTTCAGGTATATAAGGATCCTTCACAAAATGCTAGACATGCCTTTCAATGTAAAGTGTTATCAGACATGTGGGAAAGTTACTTCTGAAGAGGCAGAAAGCCCTACAATCCAAGACAAAATAGCCATTGAGGGCAGCGACCAATCACCAGGGGGAAAGGCTCATGCTAATCACTGCCATTGTCAGCCAATTGGACAGACTGCACTGCATAAAGTGCTTTAGAGACAGACTGCCCAGCTTGCTTGTGCTGTCAGAAGTCAGAAAATACTGCGGATTCAGAATACAAAAGACAAGTGGAGGCTGTCATTACAGCGAGTCAGGAAGCTAGTTAAATTTGTGGTGTGCATTCATGACCTCAACAAACAGTTAATGGGGCATCTAAGCTGCAGGGCAAGCCAAGGAGGAGAAACTCAAATTTCACAAACAGAAGAGGATAATGGTAGATAATCATTTCTTCTAAATTTCACTCTTGTCTTCTCATTTTAAAATATCTTCCTTCCTATCTTTTTTCTTGCCTCTTTATCTTTTTTTTCTGCAGTTCCCCTCTATAATCCTCCTATCCTCACTATTCTTAGTCCCATTACAACACTTTCCCAATGGAATCAGGCATCACTATATTTTAGGGGGAATATAATGTATAAATAATATAAAGAATTCAATCTGAATGGGGATTGGGACATTAATTTGAGCTGACCCTCTAATTCCATTTAAACTACTGCAGAATTATTTTTCAAGTGTTTCATATTCAGTTTTATGCAAAATTTCCTTTCTTATTGGGCTAGGTGGAAGAAATTTGGAAAACTATAGTGCCTGCTCTTTCTATGTGTGTGCACAGATCATTTTTTCACACTTTTCATACTTTATTTGCAAATTAATTATCATTGAAAAGGTATTAATTATTGGGAATTATCTAAAATAAGGGGATTTTTAGTTAGTTTGTTCTGAAGGAAAACTTTATGGACTTCTATGACATTTAACTGAATTCTAGAAATTACTTTTACATTTCAATATATCAGATTTTCATGTGCATATATTATTCAGCTTTATGTGCCCTTTAGATTTGTGCCTAAACATGTTTCATGTTCAACAAATCTTGCTCAGCCAAACTAACTTCACATTTCTTATCCATAGAATGAGACCAGTCATCTGAAGAATTCACTGCATGTATTACAGTGAATTACAATTATAACCTCCCCAGTGAGCAACCAACAGCCTTCAGAAGTTCCAGATGTATATGAAATCGAGTGACCCCAATCACACAGAATCCCTATGAGTTACATTTAGATGCTTCTTTACAATGTAGAGACTTTCAGGGAGCAAGATACATAGCATAGATGATCAAATATTAATCCACTTGGTACTTAGTGGTAACTTGAATAGAAAGTGAGGCAACAAAGTGGAGCAGAGTCAGAGAACAGCTGATTCAGTACCATGGCCAGGACTGCTGATGCCAACCTAAGACTTTGGAATGGATTTCAGGACCATGGAGAACAACATAAGAGCAACATATAAAGAAGTTTAAAACCAACCCATTGAAATGTTTCTAGAAACTCCACCCAATTCAAGTTTGATACAGTGGTGGGATTCAAAAACTTTTATCACCAGTTTGGTAGGCGTGGCTTGGTAGGCGTGCTTTGCATGTGTGCACACACTTTGCGTGCATGCGCATGCCAAACACGCACTTTGCGCAGGCGCAGAGGCGTTTTGACTCACCTCCTTCAAGCCTGCACTCTCCAGGTTGCTTCAGCAGCTGCCGCACTGCACTCTTCTGGGCTGCGCAAAGCAGCTGCACTTCAAAATAGAAGATAAAGGTGAGATGGAAGCCCGGGCGGATGGGTGGGCCCAATAGCAGAATGGCAGAGAGAACTGGTTCAGTCTCCACTGCTCATTGCCGCTACCAGCTCGGCAGAACCAGGCCAAACCAGTAGCATACCATCACAGTATTTTTGCATCCACTAGTTTGACAACTGGAGTGCCATCCTGGAGTATTGGAAAAGAAAGGAATGGGTCACAGAATGCTTTTCATCATCTTCATGATCAGCAAGGGAGTTTAGGGACATTTCTTAAAGTTATGGGATGACTGGATAGGATGCAGAATTCCAAGATGCCAATTCATAAGGAGAACTCCAGTTCATGAGAATCCATAAGAAGTCTACCCAGGGCAATCAAAGCCTTGCCAAAATAAGCTCAAGCTGTAGAAACAAAGTTCGCGTTAGAGGAAGCCAGCATAGCTATTGAATCATTTTCATTCCCAAATCAGACACCTTCCCCTCTGCTTTCTCCTCAGAAAGAACAAAGCCTTTTGATTAAAAAGCAAGATGGATTGAAACAAAGAACTGAGCCTCTAAAACAGCAACAGAATAAGATCGCCTACATTGAAGCTTGTTCCAAAGAAACATCTAGTACAAGGATTAAAATATGCCTGTAGTGCAATATCAAATATATACATCATCTACTGCAAGAAAAAAGCCAAGTAAGGTACAGAATAACTGCATTTATAACTGAAGATCTTAAATGAAAATTCAGTAAACTACAAAATAAAAACCAAACAATGCATCACCAAAATGGAAATCAAATTGGAAAATTAGATCAGCATGTTAAGATCAGATGCAAGCAAGCTAGAATGGATAAAAGAAAAGAAACTGAAGGGCAAGAAGACCAAAGCATATCTGATTACAAAATTCAATTCAGAAGCTTGAATTGTACACTATAAGCTGAATCTTCAATATCAGTTGAATCAAAAACATTTCTACCCATCCATCAATGGAGAGACATGAACCAATTAACACCTGGCTGACTGACAAAGAAAAAAATGCAATTTTGGACAAGCCATAGGACAATCCAAATATATCTGTGCCATTGCTAAACAGTAAACAAGAATGTAGCTTGATAAAGGAGATGAATAAGAATAAAAAAGAAACTAAAAGGAAAGAACTTGTAACTGCAGCAGAAATGGTGGTGAAAAGTTCAGGAATTGGTCAACAGTGGGTAAAGATCAATTGCATGGTTTTTGGTTGAAACATTTGACTGATCTACACCCACTCATTATGAATCAGTTTAACAACATACTATAAGAATATGAAATTGAAGATTGGTTAACATCTGACAAAACTGATCTGATAATAAAAGATCCAACAAAAAGGACAGCACCAGACAACTACAGGACAATTACCTGTTTATCAATATTTTTAAATTGATCAAAATCTTTGTGCACATGATACAACGGAAGACAAAGTTGCTAGTAATACACTGGGAAAAGTTAATATCAAGAGAAAAATCTTTCAAGGTGACTCGCTATCACTACCAACTATGTCATTGCATTGATTCCTCTGTCAACAATAAAAATCAGATATGATTGAATTAAAGAAAAAAATATCTTATTGCTCTATGCCATGAGAAGCAATGCTAAAAGTTTCATGAACAAAAACATCTGTTTTTGTTTTCTTATTTATGTTGAGAGGTTATTTTTTATAACAGGAGTCCCCAACACCCGGTCCATGGACTGGCACCAGGCAGCAGCATACCAGAAACCAGGCCATGCAAACAAGTGAAGCCCCATTGGTGGGATGCAGGAAGCACGTGAAACCACATCCCCTCTGGTTTGAGGTAAAACTGTTCTCCACGGAACTGGCCCTGGCAACCAAAAGTTTGGGGCCGCTGCTTTATAATACTCAGCACAACAATTTGAAATTACTATGTTTTAAGGAATAAATTATAGAAAATGGGCATTCATTTTTTAAAACTATGAATATTATATAATAGTAATAGTTGAATTTATCTATTTCTATCTCATTATAATCTATGTAGATGTGAATCACCTAAATCAATTAGTCGATCCCCCAAACTCATATACCCATATGAAGTTTTGCTCCTTTTGCCAGCTTTCAAATCCAAAAACTCCCAGATTAGATCCAGGTTTATCATGTAAACATTATGTACTACCAATTAATTGTTGAGATTAAAGGCATTCTCATCCAGAATGTAGTTAGTTTCCAATTAATTCGTCCTGTTATGGAACAGCTTTAATCCACATAATAATAACATGAGAAAAGTATCTCAGAAAACATTCTGTGGAGGGTGGGGTTTCTAAAATTCATGTGGATGAAAAAAATCATAATTCAATATTACATATAAATCCTTGGGAAAGGAATTATATCTCTGCTTTGTTAAACACCCTGACTGTGAAATAGACAATTATTATATGAAGACTTTTAATCTCATCAATATAGTGTGATGTGTCATTTATTCCTATTCATTCAGAAGATAATTGATGCAACCTCTTATTATTGTGCTTCCTTGCTTAGATGAACCTTTTTAATTTGCATTAGCATTTGGTATTGACTTATAACTGTAATGAGTTCTACTGTCTGCAGTAATATAGTTTCAGACTAATCATTTCATATTATAAAATAAATAAATAAACAACATCTCACCTAGAACCATTTTATTAATACCATAAGGTAGACAGTATTATTAAGCAATTATTTATATGTCCTGTTATAGGTCAGTTGGGAAAAGGGATGAACATTTCATTAATTTCAATCCACAACAAAGCTTATTTCATGGTGAGTTTTTGTTTGTTTTGCATTTTGCTCATTTTGCATGCTAATCTATCATGATAATATAATTTATACCAAGTAGCATCCATTGTTCCATTGATGATAACTAGTCTGTTTTTTAAAAAATGTAAACATTGGTAGTGTTGGTGAGGAAGATATATTTCTGTATTGTCAGCTAAATTGTTTTATTAAAAAATAAAAACATAGGATATATATTTTATGAATAAATAAAGTAACAATAAATGATCACTCATATATTTAAAAACACATCATTGATATGTTTCATTTTAAGGAAGATTCAAATTATCTATAGTAGTGTTACCTCTACTATATTGATTACAAATAGATATAAAAAGGAGAAGAGAAGTTGATCAAAATGGCGCAGATCCTATCAAGTTCTCTGCAAGTAGTCTATCCAATAGATTCAGAGAAATGTCCAATATTTCCATAGATGGTAGACCGATTTGGGTGAAGTCATATCATAATTTTTTTGTGCTTAGGGAACTTTATTCTTTGATCATAGAATTGCCAAAAATCAAATGCTAACCTTGGCAAAGTTAAATATACCCTTTTAAGAAGGGAGGAAGGACATGCTAAGGTTTTCCAGAAGGTAACAAAAATCACGTTCTATTAAGCATCATTTTGAGAAAGGTCCTTTTATTGTTATAACTATGTATTTATTTGCTTTTTAAAATTGTATGTTGCCTCTAAAAACCAAACTGTAAGACAATGAGCCTTGCATCTCAGTTGACATAGATGTCAAGGACTAGTTTAAAATATTTATGTATGTGGCATGACAGATTTTTTGATAACATAAATAATGACTTCAACAGTGAGCTGTTACATATCAATCTGGCTAAGTACGTTTTGGCAGGTGGTCAGATACCCTTCACTGCTAGCTACTCCACAAAATAATTTGACTTCTCTTTCTTTCCCCATTTTGTGGCAAAATGAGAAAACTATCAATTTTTTTAAAGCCCAGAAAATTGATTTAGTGCTCTCAAATCCTCACAAAAGGTGACATCTTTCAGGTGACAGTAACAAACACAGTTACTTAGTTTTATTGATCTTACAGTTGCTAACAATGATTTAAGGAGAAAATCAGCTGACTCTGGGTAATGACGAGCTTAAATGAAGTCATTCCAGTGTAGTAGCCCACATAGATGCTCAGTAAAAGAACTCAGAATTTGCATGTAAAAGGTCTCATGCCAAGTATTCTATCTTCAGAAGCTAAGCTTTATTCTTAAGTTTTGCCCTCCCATAAATTGGTAGCATCCCTCTCAAAATGTCAAACTTGTTCTGCTACAATGAGCATCCAATGATATACTAACTGTCATTGAATTATACTTCTAAGAAGGTCCACTCAACAGGCCCAATAATGAGAATGTTGGGAGTTGTAGTTCTGAGGCCCATTAACTATGGAAGTCCAGATGTCTTCACATATCCCTTTCATTGTAAAATTGAATTTAAGATTTTGTGGCCATAAACTCACTTTCTGCCTGGTCTCCCTCCTGAAGTTTTAATTATGCATATTAATGGAATTTAATATTCATTGCGTATGAGAGAAGTAGCCATGCTTCTTCTTCTATTATTATTCAATCTTTTTTTTTCATGTATAGATAGTCCTCAGCTTATGACCATAGCTGAGCCCAAAATTTCTGTTGTTAAGTGAAACATTTGTTAAGTGAGTTTTGCCCCATTTTATGATCTTTCTTGCCACACTTCTTAAGTGAATCACTGCAGTTGATAACATGGGCCTTAAGTGAATCTGGCTTCCCCATTACTTTTGCTTGTCAGAAGGTTGCAAAAGGTGATCACATGACCCCAGAACCATGCAATGGCCATAAATATGAATCAGTTGCCAAGCATCTGAATTTTTATCACATGACCATGAGAATGCTGCAATGGTTGTAAGTGTGAAAAAAAGTCATGTCACTTTTTTTCAGTCCTGTTGTAACTTTGAATGATCACTGCTAAGTATTACCTAATATGGTCACAGGAGTGGAGTCACTAAACTAACTGTTGTAAGGTGAGGACTATATATAATGCAGACCAGAAGAAATAAAAATAAAGCCAAGAAGTGGAATGAAGAAGACTGCCTTCTATAGATCATTGCTCCATTTGTGTCAGGGTTGTCCACCGAAAAAAGCAATGGCTTTCTACAATTTTAGAGGTTTTTCCCTGCTCTACCGGAAATATCAGGATTGGGTTCAAAATATTTTTCATGGAAACCAAGAAGCTCTGTCTCTTTCCCCAATTTGTTAAACAGTCCCATTCAATGTCATTCTCCTTAATTATAAAGATTCTTCCCAAGATTCCAGGTGTCTTCATTTATTGCAATCACTGATCTCGAAGCCCAGCTACAATACTGAGACACAGTGCAGAATACTTTTCTATTATCAATTGTCCCATTCTTGTGGTGTTTTATAATAGACAGGCAGCAAGAGTACTGTTTCAGTGCATGCTGTAGGTGGATTGATGAATTTTGCCTTTATTTTCTGGTGGGTGCTGCCTGTCAACTTTAACAGTTCTATTCTTTACATAGCAAACTTTGGGGCTCTAGCAGCTAGATATGAATATTATTTTAAAAACTATTAATTGAAGATAATTCTAATTCAGGAAGTAGGTTTTGCCACACTTTCTAATGTAAGGAAGGGATGCAAAGCACTTGGAAGAAATTTAATTGGTAAATTAAGTATAAAATTTCTATCCTACATCATTGTATGATTGATTCAAGAGTTTCGGGAGATTACAGATAGTCCTTGAAGAAGTGTGTCACTAACTTAACAACTACAGTGATTCTCTTAACAACTGTGGCAAGAAAGTTTTTGATTATTGGAGGCCCTAATAAATTGTAATTATTATGATAATTACTTAATGGAAAATAGAGAAAGATTTATTAGATTTTATGCAACAATATTCTTCAGTTACATCATAATACTTTGCTTTCTATAATCTAACTTGTCTATTCATTAAAATCATAAATTACAAGCTCATTTATTATTTTTGTGTGCAAATGTAAATGAATAATGAATAAATGTAGATAGTGTATTTTCTCTAAAGAAAACTAGTTTATCCATCTCAGCAAGATCTGTTAGTTTCTCCAACCATTTTGCCATAAAGGGTAGTGTTGATTTTTCCATCTCTGTGCATACAAAAATCTCACTGAAATTTACATCAAAAATCTCCTATGGCTTTTTTCTGTTTATTCATTAATCATAAAAAGAAAAGTTCTGTTTTCAGGCTAATATTAATCTTTAAAATCTCATGTCAAAGTATGTATTTGAATCCTATTTTTAAATGTTTTTTACATGTCCATCAAGCATGATAAAACAGCCTTTCATGTAGTTAACATTTTCAATGTTAGGGAATTCTTAGAAGCTTGGCACAAATCAGCCATCAGCAGACACATAGAAATAAATAACATTTACATATCATTCAAAAGACACAATAAAAAAGGAAACAAAAAGACTGGAACACCTCCTTACCAGCAGCTAACACCAAGACAAACCATTGAGAAGTAAACAATACCCTAATCAAGGAACTATCAAGGAGAATACCACACCCCCACCAACAGTGCCAGAGCAAATTATTGTATATAAACAGTATATACAATATACTCCTTTCTGACATTGATGATGTTACCTAGTCTGGTAACAAAACATCTGTAAATAAGCAAGCTAAGAGACCACCACTAACTTGACAGTTGAACGGATACTCTCTTGGTGATTTATAAGAAGAATCCTGACAGCCAACTCTCTCAGATGGCTTAATTGGTTTTCCCGCACATTGCAGTGCAAAGGGCTCTGTTGATCTTTGTGGGGTCTTCCAACTCTATAATTCTATTATTATTTTTTGTTGTGGAATGGAAAGATATAGGGATAATACAAACAAAGCGTATCTACATGGTTTCTATAATGACATTGCAATAATGGATGTTTTCTCTGTGATTCCTTCATTTATAATTCCTGATATGGCCTTAGCTTTTTTCATAGTGGCTACCGTTAAGCTGAGCTCATCATCACAACAAGGCATCACTGCCCATTCAGACTCCATTGCTGTATTAGCAGCAAGAATAGTGTGGTATTATTGGCAGTATCACTAGTATCAGTGGTAAACACAACAGCAGCAGCAAGCATTTAACAGGAAAGAATGGAACGAGAAAGGGAAAATCAGCATTAAAATAGCCACTTGTTTTTCCCAACTAATGAGCAGAGTGGAGTTGATCTCCCCTTTGAGCTGATTTTTTTCTTGAGATAGAAGAGTGTTGCCTCCCAGTAGCTCATGGTGAACCTTAGTCTGTAATCTAGAATGATGGTAATTTTTATATTTTAATTATTAATTAAATTTAAAATATGTATGTTGTTCACACATGAATCTAGTCTATATAGCAGCCTTGGAATATATGGGACAAATCCTCATTCAAATTGGTTCACATCCTGGATCATCCTCAGATTATAAGAATGTGATCCAAGAGAGGTCACTCAGTGTCACATATGTACCTAGATGGGTTTTTGATTACAAATATTTACCAAAAGAAAGGTGATTTGGAATTTCTTCAATCATATCTAGGCAACATGTAGTGCCAAAAGCAGATTAAGCTGCTTTTTCTGTTTTAAAAAAGCAAAAGTATTTAGGACATGCTAGAGTCTCCCTGCAGGGAGAAATCTGTTTGACAAAGTTTTATGTTTCAATGAAAATCAGAGGGATTAACCTTCCAACCCTTTGGTGTGTCTCTGTTTTATTATGTTCAAACCCAACCCAACTCAACAATTGTGGTCAGCATAATTGAATACTTGCTGAGATGAAAAGAAAGAAATGCATGAAGTGAATATTGCCATTATTCTGAGTACCCAGGAAATGGGAACATAGTGTTGAAAGAACTATACTTTTCTAAATTCTTTATGTACACTAAAGTAAACATAATCAATAATTATGTTTTTTTCCACATGCCGATTTTGTCCTTTCTGATTCAAAAGGCCATCAATGAACCCACCAATTTATGAGCTTTTGAAACAGAAACACACACATACAAAACACACACACACACACACACACACACACACACAAACACACATACACAACCCCCAAAGTTCCCTAATTTTGCTTCAAGAATGCCTTGCCTTGTTTGTCTGCTTCAGATTCCTCTCTATGAATCCTCATCTAAAAAATACCTTGGCTGAGTTCAAAGTGAAAAGATCAACAAGCATTAGTGTCAACCTAATGAAGGGCCAGTTGGGTGCTTTACTGCATTTCATTTGATGAAAATACAAAATCCAGCTGCTTTTCTTTTCATGTGTTAGCCTGGAAAAAGAAAATATTTTTGCACATTCTTTTGAGTGGAAATAAAATTGAGGGCCTCCTGGGAAGTACAGTTTAACCTGAATTTTTGCAGATGTCCCCATAATGCTATCTGTAGTATATACAACATAGATATATAATGCCATTTATTCATATTTTTGATAGTGGGATATTTGCATAAGGCCTAATAACATGATGCTGTCCCTGTCATCTATTACTTATCTAATTCTGTTTGAATTGTGAACAATGATACATTGGAAAAGACGTAGTTTTATGAAACAAATAAACAACTTTTAATATTTTCTAATCCCTGTCAATTATTTGAAATCAGTATGAATCATAATTCCTGACTCCTCACATTACCATTCCAAAAAGTTTCAGATATTTCTAAAAACATGAGCTCCTTTTATATATTACAAATTACACAAATATATACAAATTAATTCTAATTACTTATGAAAAGTGGTTCTGTCCTCTGTCCTTTGTATGTGCTTGGTTGTGGCAAAGTTTATCCTAATTACTGTGATCCTTTTAGCTATAGCAATAGTACTTAGACTTATATAACGCTTCACGAAGCTTTACAGCATGCTCTAAGCAGTTTACAGAGTCAGCATATTGCAACAATCTAGATCAGTGGTGGGATTCAAATTTTCTTCCTACCGGTTCTGTGGGTGTGGCTTGATGGGCATGGCAGAGGAAGGATATTGTAAACTCTCCATTCCTTCCCCACCCCACTAACCTGCTTTCCAGCTGCATTCTCCTGTGCAGGGCAACAAAAGAAGACCCATCCAATTAGATGGGACTCAGGAAGCAGAGAATAGATGGGCCAGTCAGAGGTGGTATTTGCCAGTTCCCCGAACTACTCAAAATTTCCGCTACCAGGTCTCCAGAACCGGCTGAATACCACCTCTGGTCTGGGTTCTCATTTATTGACCTCAGAATGATGGAAGGTTAAACCAACCAGATTTGATCTCCTGGCAGTGGAATGAAGAGTTAATCTGCAATACTGCATTCTAACCATTGAGCCACCACGACTCTTTTTCATTTCATTTCATTTTTTAAATATGAAGTTGTAATGTTCTTTTTTTCACTAATAGAGATAAACATTGAGATTGCTTTAAGTACATTTTTTCATAACACATTTGAACTTCCTTATGACTCATGTAATGTAGCTAGAGATTTTCCATTTTTCCCTTGCATGTTTAAGAGTGATGGGGAAATTTTAACTGTTAATTATTCTAAGGATGGGGTGATACTTAAGCCACTTCATAAAAGAGCATGATCTAGAGAACGTTCATATTTGCCAAATCTTGGCTTGAATCACTGATATTCATCTAGTTTATTACATATTATTGCAGTGTGGCATTCAGCCATCATTGTGTTCTCTCTAAATAAGCATACTCAGGGCTCAACATAAATTATTTCAGTTTTAAGATTTGCCGTGGATAAATTTTGACAAACTGCTCTGAATGACAATATTAATATTATGTCTTATACTTTGATCATTTTGAATATTTTCTCCCTTGTCATATATATTTTTAAAAGAAGACAGTTTTGCTTTTGTGGATATTTTTTGCACCAAAATAGATATCTGAATATGCAGAAAAAATAATTGAAGTAAACATGCAACAAGGTTCACCAGAGTGAGAAAACTATGCTCAGCTTGTCTCATGTTGTCAAAATGGATAATAATAGATTTTTTTTTGGGGGGGGGGAATGCCAGACTTGTCCTTCCTCATATTTAAGTTGCTTTCAATCACATTTGGATTGGATATTTCTTTAAAAGAAGATTAACGATAATATGATCCTCATGTCCATCCTATTCATCCTATTTGGAACAAAAGCTGCATTTCTCCCTAGCTCTAAGCATGTCTTGGAAGGAAAGATTGCTATCACAAAAAATGTGATAATGTAGGGCACCTTTCCTCCACCCCACCCCACCCCCCCAAAAAACCCCTCCAGCCTTTCTATTTCCCAATCTATCTGATTCCACAATGAAAATAGGGCTCTTCTGATTTACGGTTATCAGAATTCTAATGGAATGGGCACCTTGATTTGGTGAATTTGCTGCCCTCACAGAAAACCAACAGCCAAAAATCAGTTGGTGACAGTCTATCCTCTTGGTTCTACACTAAAGCAGAAATTATTTTCCTCTCTGGAAAAAAAAAGTAAAGAAAGATTTTAAAAGTCCTCAGGATTTGCCATACTCATTAGAGTGGCAAACTGACAAACTCTATCACAAAAAGTCCTTAATTGAGCAAGTCAAAATGTTTTTCGTTAAGCTAAGGATACAGAGAGAGATAAGATCAATATGTGAGAGGAAAATATACTTCGGTGCCCAGTTTTCCATAACCACACCCACCCCATAAAATAAAATGCAAGTCTGTTTTTCCATTTGTATGTCACTCTATAAAGATACACCTTTGCTTACATAGTAATAAATGTAAGACTGATAACAGCTTATATAATTGTGGTTCAGAAGGTTAAACTACATGCATATGGGTGAGAAAGGCTGAGCTACTTCATGCTTCCCATAAGTTCTTTCATCTCTACTCTCAACTTGAATGATTTTTGTGTTTTTGGTTTTTTCCAATGAAACACAGGAAGCTCAAGAGGAGTTGCATTGAGAGAGAATCCATAGAGGGAGGGGGAAATAGATTTTCCTTATAGATTTACTTATTTGCTGTAAAAGCAATAGCATATTTCCTTCATGAATGGAGAGTGGAAATTTGAGAAATAACCAATCTGACATATATTTGGATATGAAATATGTTTTTAAAAATATTTCCCACACTATTTCTCTACCATGAAGCAGGGCACAATAAAGAATTGTGAGATTGCTTAAAGTTTGCTTGTTTTCATGCAGGATAATAAATGATTACTTCTCCCTGGGCCAGCAGTGTGGACCATGCAGAAGTGAAGTGTTTGATTGCAGAATTTATTGCTGATGTCAACTTGTGAGAAGCCAGGTGGAAGGAACAAAATATACTGGGCAGAACCGCAGTTTTAGGACTTTGAAAGATGAATAATCTCTCAAAGATGAATAAACCAAGAACTGTGGTTAGAATTCCACTGCCAGGAGTTCAATACTGAGTGGCCCAAAGTTGACTCAGCTTTCCATCCCTCCAAGGTCAGTAAAATGAGACCCAGATTGCTGGGAGCAATATGCTGGCATTTGTAAACTGCTAAGACTTTATAGCACTGTCTAAGCCAGAGGTGTCAAACTCAAGGCCCGCAGGCTGGATCTGGCCCATGAGGTGCTGGTCTGGATACAGTGAAGGACTGGCCTCCGGTGCCTCTGCCAGTAAAAATGGAGCTCAGGAGGGCCGTGGCCAGCTCTCCTGAGCTCTATTTTTGCTGGCAGAGAGTTGCAGGGAGTCACAGCCAAAATTGAAGTTCAGGAGCTCGTTTTCACTGGCAGAGCACTCGGGCCACCACAGGTGCCCCCGATATGAGTGAAGTCAACCTGGCCACACCCATCCTGGTCATGGCCCCCCTGTCTTCCCGAGGTCAAACACAACCCTGATTTGGCCCTCAATGAAATTGAGTTTGACACCCCTGGCTTAGACAGTGCTGTAAAGCACTGTGGAGCAGTATATAAATCTAAGCGCTATTGCTATTGCTATAATGTCTGAGCTGAGGAAACCATTAGCTGTTATAAGAGTGTATAAAATATATGTTCATAAAGCTATCATATATTGAATCAAATCCTTGGACTATTTAGTGTCTGATCCTCAGTTCATTGTTCATCAGCATTATGTGCCTTCTCACACCTCCCATGTTGTATGTGTTCTCAGTCTCTTCTCATTTCCTTTTCATTTTAAAGCTTAATTAAGTTCTTCTAAATTAGCCAGCTGTATGCAGGGTAGTGAAGCATTAATATCCCAAGCCATCTTCATTCCAAAAAACCTCTGGGCTCCAGATGGGCCTCCACATGTTATCTCAAGAGGAAAATAGTGGCTATGTACACTTCTGAACTTATTCTCAATGTTGTCACTCAGAAAAATTGTTCCATTGGTGGAAAAAAAGATATACTGGCAATGCTATGAAGTATCATGTGAACCAACAGTAGGTAATAAAGGAATATCTAGGGATCTCGTATTTTGTTTCTCTTTGTATGTGTTATATCAGAGTATTGAGGAAAAGTGCATTTCTGGTTTTATTGCCTGCCAATTTTTAAATTTTAAAGCGTGTTTTGGCCTGAAGTTTGTGAACATATACTTCTTTTCCTTTCTCTGAAACTGATACATTGTTGAAACATATTGTGATGTATCTTACAATTCAGTCTTGTTTTTCTTTTTCTGTGATCCTCATCAATTTCTCTTTTGTGAAGTATGGGGAAAAAACAGTGTGATAAAAAAATACAACTCTTGTGATTTGGAGCCAGATCCAGTTTGCCATCAGAAAAATAGATGAAGAGGCAAAAAATTATTTCCCCTTAGCAGCTTTTTTTTTAAACTCCCCACCATTGACACACACATATATTCTTTCTCAACTTCCAGATGGTTTCATTACTAAAAACAAGAGGTTATTAATAGATTAACAGATAATAAGACTTCGAAGGGACCTTATAGGTCATCTAGTACAACCCCCGCCCACTTGGGAGACCCTACACCATTTCTGACAAATGACAGTCCAATCTCTTCTTGAAGGTCTCAAGTGATGGCGCTTCCACAACTTCCGAGAGCAAGCTGTTCCACTGGTTGATTGTTCTCACTGTCAGAAGGTTTCTCCTTCTTTCCAGGTTAAATCTCTCCTTGTTCAGTTTCCATCCATTATTCCTTGTCTGGCCTACAGGCACTTTAGAAAATAGATTGACCCCTTCCTCTCTGTGGCAGCCCCTCAAATATTGAAAGACCACTATCGTGTCTCCCCTGGTCCTTCTCTTCTCTAGACTAGCTAAGCCCAGTTCCTGTAACCATTCTTCATATACCTTAGTCCCCAGTCCCCTAATCATCCTGGTTGCTCTTCTCTGCACTTTTTCTAGAGTCTCTAGAGGTAATCCTGCTCTACTCCAGCATCCACAAACAGAAAGTATCTGGACCCTCAGGAAGCCATTATTATTATTATTATTATTATTATTATTATTATTATTATTATTATTATTATTTCCAATCCTGGATCAGGAATTGAATCTAGCTTTAGCTGTACTACTGAACTAGGAGCCTTTCCCATAGACACCATGCTTAACCTGGGAAAGAGGTATAAGGAGGTCAGGGTGGACTCTTAGATACTGTAGCAATTCTTACATTTCCAAGAAAATTGGGCATGTGTGTGTGTGTATGTATACTTACATTTTACACATACACACACAATTTGATACATATAGAGCCAGTTTGGTTGAGACACCAATCTAGAAACCAGGTTACTGTGAGTTGGAATCCTAACTTAGGCAGGAAAGCTAACAAGGTGACTTTGGACCAGTTACTTTCTCTCAATCCAACTCATCTCACAGGATTGTTGAAGGAAAAGTAGGAGAAGGAAAAAGCATTAGATATGTTTGCCACTTTGAGTTATTTATAAAAAAAATTAAGTGGGGAAATAAATAATTTAGATTCACTAGTTAACAAGTACAATACTGTAGGAGGACAGCCTCCTTAGTCTTTGCTACTAAAAATCAAGAGGTCGGAAGCATCTTTTCTCTTTAATCATTTTTACTAAAAAATAATAATAAACTTTCAAGGGGTTTTTTTAGTCAGAAAAATGCTGGCAAAACCCTTTTGATGTATGCAGATTCCTGTCTTTGTCTTCACATATGTGTTAAGTAGAACATTGCAGTTGGCTCCAATTACCTCAGAATTCTACTCCCTTTTTTCATGCTGTCCACTGACTTTCCCTTTGCCTTATTGTGTTACATTTTTCTTTTTTGGTGTTTGCATCATAATATATAACTTTGGTATGAAGGTTTAGGGAACCCCAAGGGTAGAACTTCGAACACATGTTTTACCTATGATAATATAAGTCCTGTAATAATAGCACCAGTATTTAATAAGCCATTTTGTTACTAATTTGGGAGATGTCTTCTTGGGAAATGTGGGAGCTGCCACACTTCTCTGTTGTACTTCTTTTCCTCTTGACAAAAATGTGACTCTTAACCTTTCATCATTCACAGACCAGATGAATATTGTCTTGAAACCCTTCCAGATGACTTCACAAACAAACCCTTGACCTCTTAAAAGAGTAGAAAGGTATTCTTAGAAATAAACTGCTGGGAATTTTATAGAGGGGTGGTGGTGGTTACAAATCTGTCTTTTCCACATATATTTAGTGGGTCTTGATGATTGCTGTGAAAATATTTTGAAAAGAAGCAGCCAAACAACCGAGAGATACACAAGAGGCCAAAACCATTTTAAGTTCCCTGTAAGACCAAGCATCAATTTTTCATTGTTGCATAAACTAATCTCAAAGGATTTGTTTTCAGCAAGCCATGAAAAGAAATACATTGCTTTCCAGCTTATTTGAAAAAGAAAAGAGAAAGAAGAGGCTTTGTGGTATAGACCAAAGGGGTGTATAAATGGCCAGAGAAAGCGTGGAGCCTTTTCTTCTTTTTTTAAATCATTAATGTGTTGGATGAAGCTGAAAGCTGCCAGATAGCTTCTTTTCAACAGCTTAGAGTTACTGTTGGGAACAGATCCATGTATGGAAGCAAAAGCAGAAAAGCAGAGATAAGCTGCTATCCAGCTATGCAAACCATGTTTCAAGACACTTAAAGGACAAGCATGCAAACTCTTTTCTTTCTGGTAAATTTAGAGAAGTGAACATATGAGGCTTTTGTTCTATTGAACCTACACAGGACTACTGAGTCTGGACAGCGGTAAGTGAGAAGAAAAAAAACCTCATTTATGTTGCTTTCTGTAAATGTTTTGGTTTTAGTAAGACAGTACCCGTAGAAACATCATTTACACTTGAGGCTTTCAGATGCTTCATAAGAGACAGAATTTGGCTAACACTTTAAAGGAATAGTAGGAGCTGATTGCTCCCCAAGAGGCAGAGAAATTTTGGGGGGGAGAGTGTCATTTCTGAATTTGGTTATTTCTGATTCATTGTATTGGGAATAAGGCAAAAGCCTACTGTTGTGTAACATTTTTATATGTGAGCACAAATGCAAGAATCTTATAAAAGCATCTTTACTTTCATTTTAAATGTCTATCTAGTTGAATGCGGAGTATGTTGATCAAGAATTGTAGGGTGGACTTTTCATTTTCATCAGCAACCATGTGTCTTTTGGCAGATGAGGCCTGTCTGATGCCTATCAGAGCATTACATCCTGTTTCAAAACACTGTCAGACTGCTCTCAGGAGCATTCTAGTGTTGTGAAGATCTCAGGACTGCCTGTCCCTCTGTAGGGATATTTCTCCACAGCATGCTATGTTTTACAATATAATGTATAATATCTATGTAACAATATAATGTTTTTTTAAGTTTCTATGTCTTAATACTCAGAAAGAATATCATTCCTAGATCAAATTATTATTTCATGGAAAACCTGTTTTTTAAAAACTTTGTGTAAATTAAGGAGCATGTGTGTGTGAGGGGGGAATGTGGGGAGTGAGAGAATGTGGTGGGGGAGAGAGAGGATGAACTTGAAAGTCATCTTTCTTCAATTTTCAGAAATGTTAAGTTAGGCAGTTCTGGCTCTTCATGCTTTTAGATGTGGGCGAATGAAACACTGATGGAAATTAGAAAAGCTGTTCTCATGTAATTCTAGGGTACTAGGAGGCAGTCAGAGCTGTGATAAATGGGAAGTTTCCTCTTTATTCTTTTTACAAAAATAAGGTATTGGCCCTGATGTGCTCCCCAAAGGTTCTGTTTCCATTTCTAAATTCTTTGTTGGGCAAATTTTAGGGCATTGAGTTCAGATTTAATCATACTGTGAATCTGTGTATTTAGAACAATTAGTCTTACATTAATCATTGCTGATTTCAGCAGAGATTCTCAAATTATGCCTGTCTAGCTCCAACTCTAATAACTCAAATATTTACATTTTCTATGTCCTAAAATTCTTACTTTATTCTGCCAATATTTAAAATATAATTATTCAAAAGAAAATATATTTTACAAAGCTTATGATCATCCTACTTAAAAAGATGCACAGATTTCTGGATCTTTCTTCTTAATAAGACACATACATTTTTCAAGAAATGCTATTGTCACATTGGCTGGATTTATTGAGCAAAAAGTAGGATTATAAAGTGCATAAGCCATAAATCATGGTTTACAAAATTTAATAGTTAACTTCCGATGATATGGTAAATCAACACTAATAAATCTCATTATGGTTTTATGTCTATGAAATGTTTAGATCAAAAGAAAATAGAAAAATAATGTAAGGTATTACCTCACATATGAATTTTAACTACATTTATTCAGCATAGTCTATTTACTTCATTTGACTACCAGGAAAATCTCTTTAAGATTATGATTTCAGAACTGAGAAATTAATATTTAGAATGTCTGTATCCTAAACTTGGTAGGTAGCTCCCTGAATGCATTTTTGTCCATCATATTTAATTTACTAGCTTCCCTGGGAAATAGATCATTTCTAATCTGAAGATCTGGATTAACTAAGATTTAAATGCCTAAGATTATGACTAAATTAAAGCTGAAAAGTTGCATTAGGCTACATACAAGCACCACTAATGGTGATTTATAAAGTATGCAGCCTGGAAACCAAGATCCACATAAGGCTCCAAAGCTCTCCAGAAACCCTGCAAAAGTTGCCATATAATTGCCCTATTTAAGGTGACAAAAGGGGAACATTCTCTAATTTATGGAAATGTATCAGTATTGTTCTGTTTCTGTTCCTGGTAGGGAAGATTTCCAGTATTTTACTCAGAGGTCAAATGTGTTCTGACCCCAAATTAGACATCTATGTGTCCTAGAGAGAATTATCTCATATACTAGATGTGTCTCGTAGTGTGCTTGTGTTAATGCTGTGCTAATACTGTGCTAACACACATGAGGAAGCAGTATAATCCTGGAAGAGAATTACCTCTTGATTGCCTCTTGATTGAGTACATTGGAATCAGTTTGTGGAACAAAGTGACTTTAATTTTAAAAAATATATTATTTGCATATTTTAAATGTATTTTCTTACAATTACTTAGAAGGATTTTGCATAACATATTTTCCTTAATGTTTAACATATTCAGATTAGAGCCAAGAAGTATTTCTGAGGCTCTGGTAGGTAAATTTAAAATATTTTTTCTAAATGACCTCATAAAATAATATTGAAAGAAACTAGTACATTTAGATACAAAAAAAAAAATCACAAACATAACTTTAAGCAAAAATAATAATTGCAATTCCATTATTTTGAATTGATATTATTGATTTCATAAATAAGAACATTTGGATATAGAGTAAAAATGCCCTAAGAACAACTATTGATCTTTATAGGAATGGTCTTGATATATGATTTTCAATTATCCACATTAGCAATTTATACTGTTCTGCAGCTATCATTGTGATATTTCATAATGCAAGGAAACTTTGAATTGGCTCAATAATGATTAGATAACACTATAAAAAAGTAGTGTGGATAGGCCCTCTTGTTAATCTTTTCTGAAAGAGCCCTATATTCTGTGCATTTATTGGCCCTAATCTGTCACCATCCAGCTTTTTTTTTTTACAACACCCCTGGCATTCCCCAGTCAGAATAGCCATTAGCTATGGTAATTGAACCTTCTGGAAGCTTTGGCTCCAACACAATGGAAAGCAACAGTGAGAAGAACATCTGGCTTGTTTTAGGTGGCACTTGCAAGCTCTCACTGGGTTTTGTTTGCTGTCTCCCATAACTGGAAATAATCTATCCAGCTATCTCAAAGGTGCTTTTTCAAAATTTGATTGCTTTTTCCTTGAGGAAAAACCCAGTTGCCTTTTGAAAAAGCACCTTTGAGACAATTATGACCTGGATGACTGAGGATCTCCACATTCACCTATCTCAATTTATCTAAATGTTTCTCTGTCACTCGAAATTTATAGCAGAAATGATGATTAAAGTTTGGCAATATAAAGTGTATAATAAAATGGCTGTCTTTCCATTATTATGCTCAAAAAGGTAAGATGTTGATAAGAGGACATTGAAATTTTGCAACTTTTTTAAAATTGAAAATGTAGCACTTTTTGAAAGAAGAAGGAAAACCATGCAGAAATTCAGTCATGCCTGAATTCTACTAATGAATAAAATTATTTATACATCTTTATAGATGATTTATTTTTGAGGCCAACAGATTAAACTCTAAAGAAAATGTCCAAAAGGTGGCCCATTATTGTCCCATTAACAACTTTGTCAAATCAGAAAAAAATTATTGATATGTGGCCTCAAGCTGTTGGCAAGTCTTATCAACCACACAAACTTTCTTCATGATGATCTAACCATAATATGGTCCTTCAGCAATTTCAGTGGTGCACTCATGTTTACTGTACAAGGGTCTAGTCACTTTCCTGCTAGTCAACCTCGTCTTCTCTTTCCTTCCACCTTTCTTAGTATTAGAGCAATGGTGGGATTCAATTTTTTTTACTACCGGTTCTGTGGGCGTGGCTTGGTTGGAGTGGCAGAGGAAGGATACTGTAAAATCTCCAGTCAGAGGTGGCATTTGCTGGTTCTCCGAACAACTCAAAATTTCCGCTACTGGTTCTCAAGAACTGGTCAGAACCTGCTGAATGCCACCTATGAATTCGAGCATGGTTATTTGTGCCTCAAGTGAGAATTCTGGATTGATTTCTTTAATAATCCTTTCTGCCCCACCCCCATTTTGCTTACTTGGCTGTCCATACTATTATCAGAAGTCTTTTCCAACATCAAAGTTCAACAGCACCAGTACTCTTCCTATCTTGCATCTCCAAAGTCCAATTTTCAGTTCCATCGCTTGCACGATTCTGATCTTTGTAGGTATAAAAACACCACAAGACTTGAATATCTTTTTCAAGGCTTTCATGGTTGTTCTACTAAGAGCTACCTTGAAGTATATTTCTTGAATGCTTGTTCCTTTACTGTTGATGGTTAATCCTAAAGGGCAGCAGTTATCACCCACTTCATTATCTTCATTGTTAATTCTAAGGCTGACCTGTTTAACCTGTTGTTATTAGTTTGGAAATTTTTATATATAATTTTACTCCCTTTTTTATTGTGCTACTTGACTTTTATTACTAGGGCTTGCAGGTCCTTTGTATTTTCAGCTATCAGGGCAGTATCATCAGACTATGTTCATCTTCTTCCAATCCCATTTCCTTAGCATATATTCATCAAACATATTAGATAAATAAGAGGAAATATACACTCTTGTCTCACTCCTTTGCCAACTTGGAACCACTCTATTTCACCATGATCTGTCTGTATTGTGACTGCTATCATGAAGATAATGAGTTGTTCTAGGATTTCCATTTTTCTCAGCTCTTTTTACAGTTTGATGAGATCAACACATTTGAAGACCTTTCCATAATGAATGAAGCACAAAAATGTGAAACTTTTAATTATTTTGTTATATAACTAGTATGTTTATTAAAGAAAAGAGTGCTTTCTGAAAGATATGATATCCTTGCACAATTTCAAAAACTTGATGAAGCATAGAATAGAATAGAATACTTTATTGGTCAAGTATGATTGGACACACAAGGAATTTGTCCTGGTGTAAATATTCTCAGTATACATAAAAGAAAAGATACATTCATTAAGAATCAAGAATCATAACGTACAACACTTAATGATAGTCATAGGGTACAATCAGCAATCAAATCATACTAGGAAACTGTCAATATAAATCATAAGGAAACAAGCGACAAAGTTACAGTCCTACAATCACAAGTGGGAGGGGATGGGTGATAAGGAGTCATGAGAAGGTTAATAGTAATAGTAGTGCAGACTTTGTAATAGTTGGACAGTGTTGAGGGAATTATTGGTTTAGCAGAGTGAGGCTTTCGGGGAAAAACTGTTCTTATGTCCAGTTGTTCTGGTGTTCAGTGGTCTTTAGCAACATTTTGAGGGAAGGAGTTGAAACAGTTAATGTCGGGGATGTGAGGGGTCCGTAAATATTTTCACAGCCCTCTTTTTGACTCATGCAGTATACAGGTCCTCAGTTGAAGGCAGGTGGGTATTAATTGTTTTTTTCTGCAGTCCTAATTATCCTCTGAAGTCTGTGTCTGTCCTGTTGGGTTGCAGAACCAAACCAGACAGTTATAGAGGTGCAGATGATAGATTCAGTAGCATTTCACCAAGGCAGCCATCATCGGTGCCATCTTGGCTGAAAGAAGCATTTTCATTGTATTTAACAGCCATTCTTTCAAGTGACGTTAGGTCAAATATGTCTTCAATTTCCACACATCCATTTTTCCCCTAGATACCTTGGAAGAATATTCTAGCTTTTGGTAGAAGGTGACTTCATAAAATAATTATATTATCCTAAATATACAGTATATACTTTCTGGAACCTGCCTTCCTACAAACCCCCTACTGAAACTTTAAGTGAGTCTGTAGATTCCAGATGTTTTTAGATTACAGTAATCTTCTCTCCATAGTTAACTGTGCCTATAATGGGACATTTCAGGTTCCACATTGGTCCTTAAGTATGGATTAGTATGGCTCAGTTGCTAAAGTTTACTTGTCTCATTCTAAAATATACATATATTTCCTGTTTTTTTAGTAAAAGGAAAAGTGGATGGATTATATATCTTTAAATACTTGGGATATTTAATTTTGTATTTCTATGTATTACACACCTGATGTAGTTTACAATTTATCTTGAATGTACTCAAAAGCCCTGTTTGATTTCTTCCAAAAGCTCTGATAACTCTTAACAACAGCTGCCACTGTTTATTAAAAAACTTTGCGTACCTTACTCTGTTGCCATTAGCCACACAGTCTTATCATGCCATCGGCTTGTGACTTTCACCTCCTAAAAGAAGACAAACCAACAAAAAGAAGACAAACCAACCTCATGAGATGCTGACAAATATACAAAATTTTAAACAAGTGCCAGATGCTTTCAAAATTTATAGGGCTGTTGAAAGGAACCAGTGCAAGTTCATGACAAGCCTTAAATCAAGGTGAGCATGCAAGGTGAATGGGACAATGAGTTCCTGATTCATCTATGATGTGGCTATACACCAGAATTCAGCATAATCTCTTTGTGATGTATTGAGTCAATAGTATTTCTCTCTGGGATCATGCCAACGTGATGCAACCTGAGTTTTGGTCTCCCTTTTAAAATATATAAGTTTTGGGCCAAGGACAACCTGCCATAGATCACAAGAGGACGTTGCTCTTTATGAATATGCTATGCTGCAGGCCCCTTAAAATAATTTTTACCAGCTGACAGTTCTGACAAGAACTCACTGCTCTTTCAAAACTGGTATACTTTTCTCCCCTTAATTACATCAGTATATTATAAACTCAAAAAAGAAAGTGTACAATGATTTCCTTCTTTTAAAGAATGTGCAACTTTGGAAGGATTGTATAGTATATTTAAGAATATTTTCCCATTCCTAAATAATTTAGTATTTGGGGGAAGAAATTCTGTGTATTTGACGACTTGTTAATATTATTTCGTTTTCTTCTAATGTTATTTTTTTGCAACAGGAAGAACATAAATTAAAAGTTAACATTAAAAAAGTTCAAATGTATTCCAGAGTAAAGAATAATAAAATCCAAATGGAATTATAAATGTGTAATCTTCAGAAGAAATCAAAACATTTTAAATATCCACATTAGATATTTACATCTAAAATATCTATGCTCACATAAATAAAAACAATGTACTGGGGAAAACATTATTATTAATCCTTTTATCTATTTGTTAGCTATGCCAACAACTGTGCAAGACTGAGAGAATGACTGCCCCAAAGTCATCCAGTTAATTTAATAATGAGGGATTTATTTCAATATATCTAAGTCCAATACTTAAACCATTATCTCACAGTTGCCTTCCATTATCTTTGTTATCAATTGATGACTTGTTGAAATAAGAATTTACAAAGAATACTAATGTGAATGCGATTTATCAAATTCAGAACCCATATTGTCTTCCCAAACTTCAAGAAAAACTGTCAGTTGTTTAAAAGATCAATATTATGTTGATGAAATTATTTTCTATTAAATAGAAATGCATCATTAAGATATGCACTATTCATCAAATGTTATTAACACTTTTGACTGATGTTTGATAAGATTGTTGATTGAAATCAGAAATTGCTCTGTAACGCTTCCTACTTCCTTGCTCTCTGCTGCCTCCTACATTTGACAAGTTCTCTACTTCTGTTAAAGTGGAGCAAAGCTGTAAAAGAGAAATCTGAAACTCCTTAATTAAATCCTCCTTGTCAGCATTCCAGAAAGAACAGCATGTGAACAAGGTTGAGTTCTGCTGTGAGTAAATGTAAATTTAAAGGATATACTTTAGCATTCCAGAATAAATGCATTGTATATAGCACTGTGTCTGATGTTTTGCTTTCTATTTTGCATCCTGCTCAGTAATATTTTCAGATAGGTCCTTGGTAGAACAAATTCTTCATTTTGTTAGCTTTCCTAAGATATAGTAAAAGCTTTTAAAGTAAGGTTAGTTATGTTTAATATATTTAACAATTGCCATTTTTCATCTACAGTATCATATATTGAAGTGGATAGAAATCTTTGATGTGTATTTCTATATTTATGAGCAAGCACATATAGATGCATATAGGCCAGATAACATGAGATGCAAAAAAAAATTTCAGTATTGTGCTTTGGAGTAAAATTATGCTATTGCTACTAGTCAGTCATGATTATTCTTAAATATTACTTCCAAGCTAAGAGAAGCAATATGTTCTGAATCACAGGTGCTGAGAAATATGGCAAGTTTGTGAACTTCTTTGGGACATGTTGGTTTCCAGAAGTATCTGATAAGCCACTGTAGATAGAAAGTGATAAATTCTTAATAGTTTTCAGTCTGATCCCATATGGCTAAAAGTTGTTATAGGTTTATGCAAACCTTTACATTTTACAAAAATTGTCACTCCTTTCTACCAGCTTGCTTGCTGGCTTGCTTGCTTGCTTGCTTGCTTCCTTCCTTCCTTCCTTCCCTTTCTAGAATATAGAGTGGATTTATAGTGCCCAGCTAGAAAGAGAAGCCTGTTCTTGTCAGAGGAGGGAGGAAATCTTCAATTTAAAGAAAGAAGTTTATGTCCAGGGGTGGGATCCTACCAGCATAACAACTAGTTCGATAACAGTGGAGGAAAGCAACTGAAGTTGAGAGTGCAGCAGCCGATGTTGCTATTCCTGTTTTGTTTACAGGCTCTGCCAGTGAAAGAGGCCAAGCAGGAGAAAGAAAGTTGGTATAAATTGTTACCAAACTATAGCTAAGGCATCACCAGAGGAGCTTTGATCAATCTTCCTATAGGTTGTCAGAGAAATCTCACACCCTACTGCAGCTTTTCCTCCAACTAGAGCAGAGGTTTCCAAACTTGGCAACTTTAAGACTTGCTGGCTGGAGAATTCTGGGAGTTGAAGTCCACAAGTCTTAAAGTTGCCAAGTTTGGAGACCCCTGATCATAAGGTACATGTCCTTCTTGTGAAGAAAAAAGATTGGGAGAAAGTTTTTCCCTTGATCTTCCATAACTTGGCATTTAGAAGCAGCCCTGCTCCTATCTCTATGTGGGATTTCTGTGAAAAAATATCCTGGAATTTTTTAGAACAGGTTTTTCTGGTGGGATGACTTTGCCAAACCTGCAATTGTCCTGGACAGTCCGCATGTATGATTAAATACCCACACACATTCATCTGCAAACCTTATTTAATCTTAGTGTGAGTGCTGCACTCTATGATTATTTCACACATAATAGACTTTACAAGTATGCCTAAAATGTTTAAATCTCAGCTGTTGACAACTTCTGTCAAACTTTGTTGGAAAGAAAGACTTGGAAGTTAAGGAGAGATTTGGAAATCAGCACAGAGTACCAGAGCTATAAACTACCAGTGTTTCTCAAGCTTAGCAACTTTACGATGTGTGAACTTCGATCCTGTGAGTTGAAGATCACATATCTTAAAGTTATCAAGATGGTGAAACACTGTATTAACTAAGACAACCAGCTTGGAAAAGTGGTTAAAGAATCAGGCTAGACTAGAAACATGGAGACTGTGAATTCTAATCTAATTAGGTCCAAGGCAGCTGGATGACCTTGGGCCAGTTAACTTTCACTCAACCCTAGGAAGCAGGCAATGGAAAACTGCTTCCGAAATCTTGCCAAGAAAACTGCAGGGATTCATCCAGGCAATCACTAGGATTCAATACTGACTCGAAAGCATATACACCCAATAAGATAGTCAGTGCACTATCTAGTGACGATACTTACTTTGAACACATATGAGTCTTTAATTTAATATATGTCTATGGAATATCATGAATGAATAGAATGGATTTCATTTCCCTCTACTACTCTAGAACTTTTTAAAAGTTTGGCTCAGATCAAATGCATGTTTAATTTGATTTAAAAATGGTTCTTGATTTTCTAGTTGTAATTAACAAGATATCCCCATGGCTCCAAAACAAAGAAAGAAAAACTCAGAATTGCTTTTTAATGTGAAAATGCCTTTTATTGTAAATAAACCCTGAACCACTTTCAGCTCATTCAATAGTTAAAGCACATCACATTACATGTATTTCTCACTAAGGCAAACAATATGTAACTAAGAGAATAGCAAACATCAGTTGGTGCCTGAATGAAAGTAACATCAAAGTGCAGTTATCACAAATCATTTTCTCTTATCACAGCAAGCAATTACCCAACACCGAGTGAGCGGATGGTAAGGCAAGAAGCCTTATAATTGTTATTTAAACTGTTCTGAAAAAACCAATTCCTTCTCAATTCAATACACATCCTCCCTGTTTTGATGAATTGTAAGATAATAGCTGTTGCAAAGATAAGGGTTTGGGGGTTCAACACTGTGAAAAATGGTCCGTTGAGTACATGTGTCATTTCCTGTATGCATATGTTGTTAGATGCTTCCCACATTCTTGAGTGGTGAGATCAGCTAAGGACAATGTTACCAGTATTTTGCTTTTATTGAAAGACAATGCATACAAGATTTGGGACACTTCTATAATATGTGGTTTACTTACAAATATAAAATATTAAATGAACTTTCAGATTAATCTCAGTCTTGTCCACTTAAACTTGTTCCACTTCTACAGCATCTTTTAAACATAGTCTATCTGGAAATGCAGGCCATGTCAAAATTCTGAGTCCATTGTTTAAAGGTATCCTTCAGTATATCCAATGTTAAAATATTTTGCTCCATTGTACTATATATTAGTAGTTTCCATGTTTCTTTTTCCTTTAATTATAATCTGCATATCCCATCAACCAAAAAGTAGCAACTGGAGGAATTAGAAAATAGGCTTTTTTTTTTGCTGTAGGCCTCTTCCTTATATAATATTCTCCCCTTGGAGATCAGAATGGCCCCAACCCTGTTGGCCTTTTGGAAAGCTTTAAAAGCTTGTCTGGGTACGTGGCCTGGAGCTCCATTACTTGGATTTCCTATTAGTTGATTAATCCTCATGGTTGCTGCTTGTATTTACTTATTTTGAGGATGTTTTTATCATTTTAAAATGTTTTTAAATGTTTTAATTGTTTTATAATTTTAGAATTATAAACTGCTTATTTGTTGAGTTGGGTGATTAGAACAAATAAACAAACAAACAAGTGAATATATAAGCCCTGAATTGGCTACCATTTGGTTTCCAGGTACAATTTAAGAGGCTGGTTTTATGGCTCAGTTTCTAGTTATCTACAGGGCTGTCTGTACCAATCACTGTTGGTTCAACTTCTCAAACCATCCAGGGAGAAACTACTGTACTTATAATCCCACATTTTTAGAGGTTTAGCATTGTGAAGTTAGAAAGCATATTTTGTATGTTTTGAAACAAACTCCTGGCAGATATCAGGCTGGCCACCTTCACCCTTTTGCTGACTTTTCAGAAAAATGTTAAACACTGAATTATTTCAGAAGACATTCTCTTAAGTTTCTACTTAATGCCATCCTAATTATTTGTGGCTTCTTTCTTCCTTTATTTTTATATTGTGTTGGTTTTATGTTTTTTCTGTTGTAATCAATTATAAGTGAGAATACCTTCTTCACCTCAGCACCCATCTTATAATGGAAAATTCAACTCATAAAATTATGAGTTGGTCAATACAAAGCAAGTATCCTACTGGTAGGATTTCTACCTAGTAATGTATACTATTGCAGAGCATTCAGAGAAAGTTACTCATGGTTAGTAACATTTGGGCATCTTGTCAAAGCTGTAGCATTCGGCCAGCCTAATAATTTACACAAATTACTCAAATCACTCATCATCAAGTTGGGTGGTCATATAGTCATTAAGGAAGATGCAGTCCACAAAATGTCCAGCAGTGTTGTAAATTAAAGAGAAAAGAAACAGCATTAGAATAGAATTCTAACTGCATCCGCAAATAAATGCAATTCCTGTGCCCCTGACCTCCCTAGAAAGTGAAATACAACCCTGGTTTTGACCATATTACCATTCATCTTACCTTGAACCTATTGATTCCCAAGTTCACTCCTAGCAGGTTCGGTCACAGAATTCTTTTAATCCCTATTCCTAAGTGAACATATAAGACCATCATTCAGAAAGCCAATTATTCATCTGATAGTGCTAAGTCATTTTTGCTAAGTCATATTTCCAATACATAAAAAATACTGCTTTCCAATACATGCATATATCTGTAAGGGGTCTTTTAATGGAGGAAAAAGGTCCAAAAGTGCATTTTAGAATTAGAATTAGAATTCTTTTATTGGCCAAGAGTGCTTGGACACACAAGGAATTTGTCTTGGTGCAAATGCTCTCAGTATACATAAAGGAAAAGATATATTCGTCACGAATCAAGAATCATAAGGTACAATACTTAATGATAGTCATAGGGTAAAATTAAGCAATCAAATCATACTAGGAAATAGTCAATATAAATCGTTAAGGATACAAGCGACAAAGTTACAGTCATACAGTCACAAGTGGGAGGGGATGGGGGACAAGAAGTGATGAAAAGATTAATAGTAATAGTAGTGCAGACTTTGTAAATAATTGAACAGTGCTGAGGGAATTATTTGTTTAGCAGAGTGATGGAGTTCAGGGAAAATCATTCTTGTGTCTAATTGTTCTGGTGTGTAGTGCTCTATAGCGTCGTTTTGAGGGAAGGAGTTGAAACAGACATTTCTTTGTACTCATGTAAATACACTGTCTCCACTGAAAGGAATAGTGCTATCAGTCAATAGATTGGCGGATACGGTTGAGAATTGGTAGCCTTTGTGTACAGACAGACCACTTGTTCATGACTGGGCTGCAAAAGGACATTTATGATAGGTCCTCAAAGTTATAATTGTTGTAGAGTTCCCACAGTCACAAGTTCCACAAATTCCCATTATTGGGATTTGAGAGCTTGGCAACCAGCATACACTTATAATAGTTGCAGCATCCCATAGTCCATGATTGCCACAGCTAGCTCCCAATGAGCAAAGCTGAAGTCGCAACTTGCAGTCATGTAACATTGCTTTTAATGACTACAGGTGATTTGCTTAGCTGTAATCCAAACTGGTGCTAAACCAGTGTGGTCATGGGATGTTCACTTTAGGACCGTGTCACTTAGTGACTGAGTTGCTCGTCTCAGTTGGTAAGAGAGGAATACCTGTCTATTATTTTTTAAATCAATTACATTCTAGAATGGAGGGAAGGAAAACATTGTCTTGATTTCTAACTTTAGAATTAAAAAAAAAGTACCTGAGATTTCAGTGTCATGGGACACACAGAAAGCTTAAAAATCTAATACTATGTTTTCTTGTTACAGATAATTCTGACTGGATCTGGTCCTTTTGAATATCAGATCCTTCCCAAGGATCTAGAACATTTAAAGATATCCTTGTAATATATGTGCTCTTCCAAGTAATGCAAAGTTTTGGTAATTGAAAAATTGATATGTTGTCCATTCCTATTGTCTGAATATTTTACTACAATTTTGTATGGCACCAAGTGAATCAAGCATCATTGACACCATATTACTTTTTCCCCCTACATTTGCTCAATTTCTATTTGAAGGTCTTTATAGTTTCTATTTTTTCTAGATTTTGTCTTTGACCTTTCTACCTCCAGCATTCTGCAACATAGAACACGCCTTACATCAAGTACGAGCCAGGTCTTCTTCTATAATATTTATTTTTCCTTTTTCCCATATTCCTCCTCCCCCCCACCCACCCCCCAAAAATGTATGATGCCCATGAAATATGGTCAACACACTTCACTGGAAACTTTTGGGATATTCTTCTACTTTTCAAATTATTACTTTTTGGGTTTTTACAAACTGCAATTTGTTCTCAGACTTCACTGCCTTTTATGATTCAGTGGTAATATTTTGGCTTCTGAAAAATTAATACTGTTTCTTCTATTTGGATATTCAGTATTCTGGCTGTCAACATAAAGATCCCAAATATTCATAGTAATAGCATGCTTTACTTTAACATACTTATAAATTACTTTCTTTCTCTATCTCTCTCCCTGTGTGTGTGTGTGTGTGTGTGTGTGTGTGTGTGTATTCAAATTATGCTAAAGTCAATAGATTTTAATAATTAGCTTTATCTTTGACTTTCGTTATTTTCCTTTTCAAATCAAATTCTTTGATTCCCAAAAGTGTAGCTTTTGCGGTGCATAATATATGAATGTCCTTTTTAAAATTGAAGATACTTACTCAGTTCTGGGAAACCAATTTTATGTCCACTGCGCAAAACATAACATTTACAGTTAAGTTCCATGAGTAGGTGATGAACCAGCAAAAGGAAAACAGGATACATCCAAAGTGGCTGGCTGTGGGAAAGAAAATATTCTTTTCACAGTGAGCTGATAAAACTAAGGGAAAGAAAGATCAATCTACTCTGAGTTCAGATCAGTTTCATCCTTACAGTATTGTTTCTTGATTATGTTCCACGTGATTTCTTCATTAATTCCCATTTAAAAAAAAGATATGACAACTAAAATATATATGATATATTTGAATATCATGTAAATACATATTTGTACACATACTCTTACAAAATGAATATGTCACATACTTTCTCTTAAGGTATTGGTTTCTATTCTAATATATATTTATATTAGTGCTACAGTGATTTCAATCTTAACTATAGTACATTACTACTAGAGTACCCCTGGAAGAATTTTCTTAACTTCAGTCTTGTATTACAGGATCAAAATATGTTCTGTTCTTTTCCTTTGCTATTCTATACCCCCAGCTTCTACAAATGACCCTGCAGAAGCGGGGGCCAAAGAGCCGTCTCTGTTTTTGAGCTCTCGGCCAATGCAGGAAATGTCAAGTATTTCATCAGGGGAGATGGTTGATGCTTGATAATCACTGATGATGTTTCGGACAGTTGTGATGTCATCATTATCATTGATGTCCTCTAGACCAGTGGTCCCCAACCACCGGGCCCTGGACCAGTACCGGTCCATGGAGCATTTTTTACCGGGCCGCAAAGAAGTGGGCGCCGCCATCTTGTTTCGACGGCACTTGAGAAAGTGCTTCTGGGTGAGCTTGTTGGTCGTCGGTTGGAAAGCGGCGTTTGGGTGCTGAATCCTCGCACCTTAGTTTCGCTGAGGGGGGCGGCAGCTTCGAACAAAGAGCCGTCCTGATGGCAGTGGAGTCTCGCTTTAGGAGGAGATTAAGAAAGAGCCTGAAAAGCCCATCGACAAAGGTACAAAGGAGGAGTTGAAGGTGGCGGGGAGAAGCGGGGACGGCTTGGCTCTCCTTGCCTTGGTCATGCGTGCTGATGCCGGTACCGGTCCATGGATCATTTTGTGATGCCGGTACTAGTCCATGGGACAAAAAAGGTTGGGGGCCACTGCTCTAGACCAAATAAGATGGTGTTTGGACGTTTCTGTTCACGCTCAACAGCTTCTCTGATGAGGATTGGGATATCATTATTTGTCTGGCTTATGTTTTTTTGTGGATTGGGTTGTGGATTGGGTTGTGGTTGTTGGGTAGAGATGTGGTTTGTAGCTATTGGATGTTCAGGTTTTTGCTTTCTCCTCCCTCCTTGTTTCTCCCTGCCAGCTGTCCGATGTGGCTCCGGATAAACTGTGTGGGGGATATTAATGGAAACACGTTGTCTGGCGTGGAAGATACTTCTATCAGCTGTGTGAGGGATTTAAATGAAGGTACGTTGTTTGCACTCCTCTGGCTCCAAGTGATCCAGTTCAAGAGCTCCACCAGTGTGGTTCATAGGGCTCGGTGGGAAGAGCTTCACTTTTCTGGGGAAGGAGAGGAGGGCTCCGGATCAGTTAGCAGGAGCTCTGCCAGTATTATTAGAGCTCCACGGCTTCAGAATCTAGCATTTGGGGGCTTGTTTTTTGGGCTCTGGTTTACTCACGGTTACTGGTGCAGGCGGCAGCTTTAAAAGTGATTTCTGGTGCAGGTGGTGGCTTTATAGGGAGATAGTGCTCCAGGAGCGAGAGCCTCACCTTCCTAGTTGGGCGCCACCATTTGCTTCTAATATCCAGAGAAGAGAAATACAGTGAGATCAGTGTTCCTCTCCTGAATCTGAAGTTGTGTGGGCATCTGCCAATGCCTGAAGGCAATTATAAATTTGATAAAAATTGGAACTGAATTCTGATAAAATGAAGTGCTATGGAGGGACAGGTCTCAGGTCTGGGAATTAGGAAAGTGGACCACTTTACCTGAGGTAGCATTCCTTATACATCACACAAAGCTTTAGGTCTCTCCTCAGTCCCATGTCATTAATAAATCTAGCTTTTTTTTCATTTGTCAATTGCTTACAAGATAATAGGTATAAGTAAAAACATAGTTATGAATACATGGATACATATAAGAAAACTAAAAGAAATATAAAAGAAACAATAGGACAGGGATGGTAGGCACGTTGGTGCACTTATGCACGTCCCCTACAGACCTCTTAGGAAAGGGTGAGGTCAATAGTAGACAGTCAAAGGTTAAAGTTTTTGGGGTTTGGGGAAAAAAACCACAGAGACAGGTAGAGTATTCCAGACATTGACCACTCTGTTGCTGAAGTTGTATTTCCTGCAATCAAGTTTGGTGAGATTAACCTTAAGTTTGTATCTATTGTTTGCTCTTGTGTTGTTATGGTTGAAGCTGAAGTATTCATTGACTGGTAGGACATTGTAATGTATGACTTTATATACTATACTTACCATGTTTCTCATAAAATAAGACCGGGTCTTATATTTTTTTGAGCCCTGAAAAAATGGCTAGGCCATCTTTTCGGGGGTGACTTAATTCCCCCTCTTGCATCCTCATCTAGAGCACCCCGCGGGCAGCCTCACCACCAGCCGCTCCTAATGGGTGATCATAGTGAAGCGCAGAGAGCTCCCTACTCCCACCAAACACCTTTGCTGCAGACCCAAGACCTTTGGCACTTGCCTCTGTTGCTTTCCCTTCTGCCCATTCTGCCGCCACGTTTGGAGCTGCCGCTTCTGTGTTTGGAGCTGCTGCTGTGTTTGGAGTGCTGCCGCCATTTGGAGCACTGCCGCCACATTTGGAGCTGCCGCTTCCATGTTTGGGGCAGCTCCAAATGTGGTGGCGGTGCTCCAAATGGCGGCGGCACTTCAAACACGGCGGCAGCTCCAAACACGGAAGCAGCAGCTCCAAACGTGGAGGCGGTGCTCCAAATGGTGGCGGCACTCCAAATGGCAGCAGCACTCCAAACACGGAAGCGGCAGCTCCAAACATGGCAGCAGAATGGGCAGAAGGGAAAGCAACAGCAGCAGGTGCCAAAGGCATTGGGTTTGCAGCAAAGGTGTTTGGTGGGAGTAGGGAGCTCTCTGCGCTTCGCCATGATCACCCGTTAGGAGCACCTGGTGGCAAGGAATTGCTTCCCACGGGGCACTCCTAACAGCAAGTCCCCCCACCCTTCCCCCCATTTTGCAAGTTTTAATATAGGCCTAAATTTGGGGGGAGGGGCTTAATTTGATTTTATGCCTAGAAAACATGCTGGGTCTTCCTATTGGTGGAGGCCATATTGTTGGAGAAACACGGTAGATTGGACCATAGGCGGCGTAGTTCTAGGTTTTCTAGGTCTAGAATTTCAAGTCTGGTGGCATAAGGTATTCTGCAATGAGTAGAGGAATGATGAACTCTTCTTGTGAAATATTTCTGGACTTTCTCAACTGTGTTAATATTAGATATGTAATGTGGGTTCCAGACTGATGAGCTGTATTCGAGTATTGGTCTAGCAAATGTTTTGTATGCTCTAATTATTAGTGTAATATTACCAGAGAAAAAGCTACCTAAGATTAGGTTAACAATTCTTAACGCCTTTTTGGCTATGTAGTTACAGTGGGCTCTAGCACCTAGGTCATTTGAGATGAGTACTCCAAGATCCTTGACAGAGTTTGGATCATAAACAAGGTCCTGACTATTCAGCCTGTATTTTATCTTCTGAATTTGTTTTGCCAATATGTAGGACATTTGTTGAGATTTGAAGTTGTCATTTGTTTGACCATTCTGCTACATAGTCAAGGTCTTTTAGAAGGGTAGCAGTATTGTCTGTGGTGTTGAATAGCTTTACATCATCAGCGAAGAGAACGCAGCTGCTCTTGATATGATCACAGTGGTCATTTATGTAGAGTATGAAAAGAGTTGGTCCTAGAACACTGCCTTGGGGGACACCACTGTTGACAGGTGCAGAATTTGATAGGACACTCCCAATTTTGACCATTTGTTGTCTGTTTGACAGGAATGCTTCTATCTAGTTATGCAGGTATCTCTGGACACCATAAGATTTTAGTTTTAGGAGTAGTTTGTCATGTACCACTGAATCAAAGGCTTTACAGAAGTCTAGGTAGATTGCGTCTCTTGCTTTGCCCTGATCGAGTTGTGTAGTCCATATGATTTTGCAGTGTAAGAGTTGCAGATTACAGGATAGTTTTTTCCTAAAACCAAATTGTTTATTAGAGAGTAGGTTGTTTGTTTCTAAGTGGAGGATGATGGATTGGTTAATAATTGATTCCATGACTTTACAGGTGACACAGCATAAAGAGATTGGTCTGTAATTTTCAACTAGACTGGGGTCTCCCTTTTTGAAGATGGGGATGACAGTGGCTTGTCACCATAGTTCTGGCAAGGAGCTGGTCCTGAAAGATTTTTTAAACATTATGCTTAGAGGTTCGGCTTTGGCAGTGGGCAGTTTTTTTTAAGAAATAGGCACATATTCCGTCTGGTCCAATAGATAGAGATGGTTTTAGATTGCATAGTGCTTTTTCAACATTGTCTTCTGTAAAATTGATATGTATTAGATCATTGTAGTTGTCTGTGATTTGACTAGGAAATACTGGGCATGATCCATTGCTGTTTACAAATACTGAGCCAAAGAATGTGTTAAAGAGGTTGGCTTTAATAGTGTCATTGTTGCAGTCTTTACCATTAGGTCCTTTCAGCTCGACTGAGTCTACCTTCCTAATCGCCTCAGAATTAGATTATTGCAGTGTGCTCTAAGCAGGTATTTTCAAGATTGAACCACTTTGCTTCTTTTGAACCTTAATGATAGACATCTTTCCCCTTTACTATATAATTCATGTGCTAAGGTCAATTGGGGGGTGCTGCTGTTTGGGTCCCTTCAGTGACTTCATTTTTCGCTCTAGAGTAGAGGTCTCCAAACTTGGCAACTTTAAGACTTGTGGACTTCAACTCCCAGAATTCTCCAGCCAGCTTGAAGTCCATAAGTCTTAAAGTTGCCAAGTTTGGGGACCCCTGCTCTAGAGGTTTGTAGGACTGGCATATTCATAAACATGAGAAGAAACACTTATAACAAATAAATAAAAACCATAAATATGGATTTTTTGTTCCCAAGGAAAGTATTGTTGCCTCTCACACCATCTTGTTTTATTTTACAGGAGTTTTCTTTTATTGTTTATAGAACTATTTGTTTATTTATTGCAAATGTATTATTACTATTTCAATCATCATGAGTCTATTGTTCATGGCTTTCATTAAATTATTTTGGATTGTAGTTTATTTTCTATACTACTCTGGACTTCTTTGGGATGAATGTAGCAAATAAATAAATACTATGTTTATTTGTAGTCTTTTTATTTTTGGAACCAAGAACTGCATTTTAAAATTCATTATGAAATCTAAAGGATAAATGTAACCTGATCCACAATCTGATTAGAACAATTTCTTCTACACTGAAAATCAATGTACTCTGCAAACATGAGTAATGAACAGATTTTTTTTCACATAAAATAGATTAATGGAAGATGTAATAGAATAATATATAGCATGAACAAAGCCTATCATTCTTCAGCAGAATATTCCAGATAACATAATGGAATGTTTCTTTTCTGGCCCATGCTGATCTGGAACTAAAGTGATCCACTTGTTCTCCAGAATTTATCCTCTGAAGTAAAGATGGTTTGGTGGTATTCCAGACAGAATCCATCCCCAATCTGTCCGGAACTTGATGAACTTGATGAGTTTGGAGGATTCACTTCTAGAAAACTGCAGGCTCATTCCTGAAACAGCCAGACTGGTATGATGAGGAGACCAAATGGAACATTCTGAAGTTCTCTGGATGTTCTGTTCCTGAAATGGAAGGTTTTGCATACAGAGTAATAGCTATCAGGCGAATGTACTAAATCCTGTACTAAATAAAAAAAACATTTAGCAATGTTTATAAATTCATTAAAATAACTGCAAAAATTAAACACAGTACAAAAACTTTCATAGGGCAAATATAGTATGTAATTTTAATAAAATATATTGAATGCTAAAATATTTCTTTTTAAATGTTCACAAGTTTCCCTAATATGAAGCTTTGGTGTGCAACTTCTCCTAATGAATATAGTTGTTAATACCGACTCCCCAGGAAACTTCCTTTTAATGCAAATTTCCCTGATGTAATTCTTTGTTGTGTAAATCTCCCTAATGCAATCTTCTAATGAGTTTTCCAAATGTGTTTTTTTAATGTAACTATTCTTGCTCATATGCCTGTGAAAATATAACTTATATTTCAGACTCACTAATGTTATTTAACCTGGGGAAGAGAGGTTTAATAAAAAAGATTGTTCAATGTAACCTTTTATGGAGTTATTTTTAGAAATATACAAATCCTCAAAAATTACTAACTTTTAGTGAATATGAATATTGAGGACAGGGGCATCTACAGGAAGATCAAAAATTCAAGATGGTGTCCACAATCACATTATTATAGTCCATCGCACAAGCAGACCGAATTTGGCATTTTTATCTACTTATCAAGTCCTTCCTAAGGACCTGGGATATAGGCAAATGTGGATGCTTGATGGTTTTAGAGGTGTCATTGCAGCATGGAAGCTGTTCCAAATAAAGCTGCCTTTTACAATTGACCGATGGTGAAGTGGTTTATTGAAGTGGTGTCCCAATTATTTTGGGATTCCAAAGGTAGGACCAATAGTTATAACTATTGGTCCTATCTTTGCCTTCTTTTGCCAAGTTGTTCTATTTCTATTTGTAGGTTCTTTGTATTTTGGAATCTTCTCCAGTTCTTTCTCTTCTATTCTACTGTCTTTAGAATACTATTGTTATTTGGACCTTTCTCCTGAAGAATGATTACACAGTACTCACAAGAATCAAGATGGTAGAATTAATATTGGAGAGGGATGGATACCCTAGAATACTCAGTGGTTCAGCATTCTCAAGTAATAGTACCTTAACAGGGCTAGCTGCTTAGAGCAATTTGTGAATCCAGTCAATGTGAACAAAGAGCTTTTGAAATTAGGTTGCCTGGCCCAGTTGATCACAAGTCTTCTTTCCTCTTGGAGTAAGCTAGAGGAAGATCCAGCTTTTCAGGCTGGACTGAAGACAGCATAAGTGTGGTTTAAAAGCAACAATATCATGGGAGTAGTAATTAAATGTAATAATAAAAACAAAGTATTGCTATTGGTTATTGTAGCTCATTCTTCCTTTTTACTAAAACTCATCAAGTTAGAGTGAGGGGAAACAGAAAAACAATCAAGGATGTCTTTTGATGAGATAATACAAAGAATACCATTTATAAGCTAATGAATACTTCAATATTAATCAGAAGTATGATAGCCCAACCCAAAGGAAAGTAATGGATTAGCAGAAGAATTTTTTTTGCAGATCTTGGGGGGGAAACGACTGGAAAAGTCACTTGGCTTAAGATACAACTTTCCTTACATAATCTTTTAAATTTATGCAAAGAAGTATCTAATTTTCAGACATCTTTATTTTTTAATTAAGCTCAACTTTGGCAATCAGTTCTGCCTCCAGGCTTAAGTCTCAACCTTGCTGAATTCAGTGGATACTTTACAAAATGAATTTGTGGAGTCTCTAGAACTTTCAATCTGATCATTTAATAAAATGTTATGTATGCATTTTGTCATTATCACATCACAATTTCATTCCATAAGGATCAATAGCACTGGCCTGGCTTGTTATATCGTGTAATTGGGCCAGTCATTGCTTTGGGCATCCACACTCAAACCTATGCTTGCGGTCCTGTTGCTAGAATGCCTCAAGTAGATGCAGTGATTAGATATATCCTTTGGGTAGGTTCTATGAGCTTAGTTAAAATAACAGGGCACATTTAAGAAAAAACAAATCTTTAACTGGAACCATAAAAATACAAAACAATGCATACTGAGTTATGTGGAAGAGTTTCATCAAGAGGTAGCTGTAATCCTTCTTAGTCCAAAGAGAAACAAAATGGAAATTATTTGTAGTCTGCCAGTAAAAAGGTATCACCAGTTCTTTGCAAATAATTTCTCTTCTAGCATTACCTATACAGGAGTAGGGGCACAGTTCTGGAAAAGGTAGGCAGCAGCTGTTTGGAAAACATGCACTTAGCCCAGAAAGACAAGAAGGAGTAAGGAATAGTACTTTGTATCTCCTTTATCTTTTATTTTCAATGTCTATCTATCTCTACACAATCCACTATTTTCTGAATTATATTTTCATCTAGTGGGGTGTTCTCATTTTTTCCAATACAATTCTTGTTACTGTCAATATACGGAGATATACGGAGATAAAGAGTACTATTCAACATGGAATAGGTTTTATCAATGGTTAGAGATAAGAGTTAGAAATTAGATGAAGAAAGACCATTGTTATGTGTAAGTAAAATATGAATGTTGTCTATAATTATAGGTATGGTCGTATAATTAATAGGATGATAAATAAGCTAATATAATTATAAATATGGTTATAATGATTATGTGTATTATCACTACTACTATCAGTATATCTGTTATTTTTCTCTCTCTCTCTCTCTCTCTCTCTCTTTTGTAAAATGAAATGGCCAGACAATACACTGTATTCAAAATACTTACACATAAATAAAAAAATTGACTTAAAAAATAAGGAGTAAAGAAGAATCTCAAGATTGCCCCATCTTGAGTATGTTGCATAAGAAGAAAGGAAAAAGCCTTTCAAAATTGTTATTTTACCCTATAACAATAAAGCAGAGTTCCAATAATGTATATAGTGTCTATTTCTAAACCTGAACTATCTCCAACTGTTTCTGCCCCCCACTCTCCGCTTGTTCCAGCAGAGTGAGTCCACTCCAGTTCCCCTCCTTAAACACTTGTTTGATCTCAGAAACATGGCTTCTTTGTGGCAGCCACCAACTTCTGCAACAGCATCCCTCCCGTAAATAAGGACCCCATCTTCTCCCATAGGTATCTGGAAAGATTTGAAAACCTGGCTTTGGCCCCAGGCCTGGAGTTGATGTTTATTATTTGTTTAATGCTTTCTGTTTTTGTTGTTTTTGTTGTTTATTACATCATTTTAGTCTTTAGTGTTAGTCTTTAATATTTTTCTGTTTTCTACACCAACCGATGTCCACTGGAATCAGGTGGCCAATAAATTTAAATATAATAAAAGACAATCAAGCAACATCTACCTATTCCAGGTCCTTGGGAAGGATTTGATAAGTGGCAAAAATTCCAAACCCAACCTAAACATCTAGCTAACTGCATGACCAATCATAATCTCAAAGGACTGATATCATCCAGCCATCAGCAAGGCAACATGAAACTTGTCCTCAACACAATGGATAAATATGGAAAATGTTCTGATTATTTTGAAAAAGAATGCCCTCTTGCAACTGGAAGAGGGTTCAATGTCCTTCTCATTTTATGCTCTGAACAACCCCATGAATAAATTGGGCAGAACAATCCTGACTGATCATTTCACAAATGACAAAGGTACTTGAACCTGAGTCTCCTTAGACTAATAGTTTAACAATTACAGCAGTGATCACCACTCAGGAATAATATACAGTTACTAACCTTCAGCTTCTTCACTCTAGCTGCCAAATCTATAGCCAGCAAATTAGGTAGTGAAGAAACAGGAGATCCATGCAAAGTAGCAAATGATTTATGAAGCTCATTTAGAACTGAGCAGGAGTGGCACTTGCAGTCATAGGTTCGGGGTGAGGTGAGGGAATAAAGGGGAGGCAAGTGCTTGTGCACTGCAATCTTGTGATGCAAACTCTACCCCTTATGCCAAAACAGCACAACTATCCAGTGACATAATGCAAATTTTGGCATTATTGGGTCTGACCGCAATTTCCTGTGTTTGCAATAATACATAGGAATGTGTTTCCACATTGTAAGAAGTATACACCCAGGTCCCAGCTTCTTCAGGATAGGGTGATTTGGGCTCAGGGATATCAGAGAAGGAGATAAATTTCGGAGTAAGAAGGAATAAAAGGCCATATGTTTCTTTTTCTCTCTTATCTCTCCCTTACAATCTATAATGCTGTATTTGTGAGGGTGAAGGTTCGTTCTCCAAGGCTAGGTAGCATCTTCAGCAGTTTAGGAGATGTTAGTGTCAATGTTCTTCTGTTTATAAGGGCTTCAGGTGTGGTTGTATCAAGTGAGAGTCTTGTGATGGGTCTTGTGATAGGGAGGTTACATCAGGTCAGGGTCATTACTTCACTGCGATGTGTGCGCCTCCTGGCTGATTTTCAGCCCATTTAAGGTCTTTTTTGGCCTGCCAGAGGCTTGAGGAAGCCTCTGCAGCCTTTGCAGGCTGAAAAATAGGCCTGTTCCATCACTTCCGGAAATACAGGAAGTGAAGAAACAGGCCTGTTTTTCGGCCTGCAAAGTTGCATGTTTTGGTTGAGGGTCGGTGCTGTCTCTGGCTGGATGTGCAGTGGATTTGGATTCTGAGGGGTTTGTAGGCTGGTTGTAGGTCAATGTGTCTGTTATTAGAATTGCTTGTAGAGTGCCAGGCTTTGATCAACTCATGAGTGTGGCAGGTGGCAGCATAGCCAATGATCAAACTGGTGCTGTTTGGTATCATTGTGGGAAGAGATTAAAGATTTGGGGTCATGGCATTTCACTGCCAGCCCGTGTTTGCGGATCCTGGTTTTTAATTGATGTGATGTTTGTCCCACAGTGCTGAAGATGTTACCTAGCCTGGTAACAAAATGTTCAGAAACCAACCACAAGCTCGGAGAACAAACCTTCACCCTCATCCTATACCCAAACTACAGATATTCACTACTACTGCAAGTGCTGTATCTGTCTTTATAGTTCTAAAAAAAAGTCCTTGTTCTAGTAAATAGAACATTTAGAATATTTACTTGCCTTCTCTTTGGTCTTCTACTGTATTGCCTTTATCTAACAGACAAATTAAACTAACTAACTAACTAACTCAAAGAAACATTAAAATGTTTTTAAAAAGAATTACACCCACACACTTAAAGGATAGCAATTAATTAATTTCTTTTTAAACCTGCCATTTCAGACCATGGCAACTGTCAGATTTAATAGTGGGCCCCATGAGAAGTCCTCTCAGTTGATGTTAAAACAAGGGTTAGGTGCTTCGGGTTAAGGTTATTGGGTCTTATGCTGCTCAATGTTTTTCATGCTAATATCAACCTCTTCACATTGGGCACAATAACATATAAGGCAGAGGTTTTCAAGTTTTTTTTTAATCTTATGGCACACTGACAAGGTACATTGTCAGGTTGAGGTACATTGCAGAGCTGGGTTCGGAACCAATTCCAGCTTTTGTGCCATCTCCAAAAGTAGTCCTATGTATAATACATTATAGTAATCTATCATGAATTTACCAAGGCCTGCATCATGCACATACAATATGTCAATCAGAGCTTTTCTCCCACACCAAACAGCACTTTTGTGTAAGTTGGGGTTGTTGTTGTTTTTTGCATAAAATAACCCAAGGAGAAAAGAGAAAATTAAGTTCCAAGTTTCATACTTATTGTTATGCTAAATTTCACTCTAAACTGGAGGTAGACAAACTTTTTCAGTCTGTGCCCATGCATTACCATTGTTTTAGTCTTAATGTCATAAGGAGCATATTTGATGACCTGGACAGTTATAAGTGAGAAATTTGGGGAAGTTGTGGCCTCTCTAGACTAATGGCTTCTGCTGGGCTGCTGCTACACTCACAATCTTCATTTTTAATGCTCTGAGTTTTTTAGTCAATCTTGCAATCTCTGTTTAGGTAAGTATTTGTTTTTTCTGAAATGATGACCAATGGGGCACAAGTTGTCTAGTTTGCTATAAAACCAGGATAGCTACCCTTAGAAAAAAATATTGTAACATCCCACTTTTATGTTCGGTCATCACAGTTGTTTTCCTGGAACAGAAAGGGGTGTCCTTGTTTAAGCAGTTTTCCTTCTTGTGGGCATGGCAACCTGGTAATAACTTACAGCTAGGAAATTATGAAGCAGCTGCCAAATTTCCCATCTAGTGTTGTTCTGGACCCACCCACACTGTAAACAAAGCAGAAGAGTGAATTTCCCCCATACACATGCACACACAATCAGAATGAAGCTTGACTAGCCTGGTTGATGGTCTATTAAATCTTATTGAGTAAGATTACTACTGCTGAAGCTTGTGGAAAATCATTTGCTGTGAATACGAAAGTGGAACTTGATGGTTTGTTCCAAAAAAATAGTTTAAAGGGACAAACAATTAGAGAATGACAAGTCAGAAATAAAGCAAAAATCCAATGTGGTAAGCAATGCTTCAATCATTGGATGACCTTTAATCGGTCACTTTCTCACTCTTTCTTTCTCCCTCAGCATAACAACATTCTTCATGGGTTTACTGTGAAAAAAATATATAGATTTTTCTGGAATAATATCCTTAGGGGAAAAATATAGGGTGAAGAAAACCGGATTAAATGTATTTAGCAGGGGTAATGTGAATTGTGGGGTTTCTCAATCTTTATTTTTACTAAGAATATTTTCAATATAGGTCATGTAGCATGAAATTTCCTTTTCAGTTTCACCGTTTCTTTCATCAAGATTATTTTCACTTCTAAAATAATATTATCTGATGTTGCGTAGTGAAATGGAGAACGATTTGGCACTAGGCAAACCTCATAGCCATAAATTACAAGTTTTGCCTTCCTGAAGTAGTTCACTGATAACTGTACAGATATTCATCACAACACTCTGTGTACTATAAATTACATCTGCCCCATGTTGTTCATGTTCATGCCTTCCAGATCTATTAGTATTTGATAGCAATATTATTTTTAGGGATTTAAGAAATTGCTCCAATACGTCTAAAGGTATAAGTTGGAAAAACTGAATATATGGCAGATATAATCTAGCATGAAACCCACAGTACAAAATTTAGAGGATACTGTAGAAGAAAGTGATGATAGACTTGTTCTAATTGACAGATGTATTAGTAAAATAATACAGGGGTGCCAGAAAAGCAATTCTAAAAGGGAAAAACCAAACCACTTAGAAAATCCTTCCAAAACAGTTATTAATTTCTACATATGTTTGTAATAATTGAGAAACTAAAAGGAGATAACAGCTGTCTCATCCTGAGGATATGGGTGACTAAAGTAAGAGAAATAATGATATTCCAAAAATATGGTGCATGAATTCCTGATGTTGCCTTAAGAGGAAAACACTGTATCAAAGAGTCAAAGCTATAATCAAGCAAATAAGAGAAGGCCAGAGCTGGACAAATGCCAAAAACATTGTTAGCCAGTTACAGGGAGGCAATTTGCATTTTTTTATAGGGTGCATATATCCATCCCTAGAACCTTTTAAATTCCCAGTGCAAAATATTTCCTTGCAAATTGTACCTCATCCACTGCACAGGAACTTTCTTTCAGGTAAGTATGTTTGGTTTTGCAGCCTATAGCGGTTGTTCTTATTTTCTTCAGATTCCATGCTTGCACCCTACCCAGCACAATGAATTCAGTGAGCTTACCTTTCAGTGTAATAACAATAATAATGATGTTCTTTGTTTCTTCTCTCATCTGCCCTGCTTGAGTCTGGTCCTCCCTTGCTGGGAGAAACTTGCACCCATGTCGGGAAGCAAGTGAAATTTGAACTCTTCTCTGTGGTTTCTGATGTTTAAAATCAGGAAAAGCAAATACTCGCATATGGCTCTGAACTTTCACACCCTCTGAAACTGGCCAAACTGGAGCCCTAGGTGTTTGCAGAAGAGCAGAAAAATAATGGACTATTCATTATAAAAACATAGCAGTCCATTTCATTTCAGTCAATAATAGTTTTTTTTCCACTCTTTTTTGTCTTGCTGTGATTTTATCCTTTTCTTTTCTGTACTTTGTTCTCCAAAACTCAGCATTCTTTGCTATTCTCCTTTTATTCTCCACAACCTCTACCAACTTGATATTTAAGCTCTTCACTTCGCTGCTGCCCCCTTACAACTTTGCTAAGAAGAGCAGATGAAATAGAATTTGGTAGTTAATTAGATGTCACTAAGACAAGTTTTACTTGAAGTGATCGCATGGACAAAGCCCTTTTCTGGAAGCTACATTTTTATATCATTCAGAAATAAAAAGGATATGTGATTCTCTTATTGGAAGTCTTTATCCATTTAGGGTTGCTATGCTTATTTAGTATGCAAGGTTGGACATTCAAGCAAACATTGGCTCTGTTTGAACTAAGACTTTTATTCCTTTTTACATTCCATCCCAGCTAGCCTGAACTGTCTATTCCTGTTAATTACATACTCACCCCAGCCACTCACACCCCTGGTAGAAGACAAAAATCCATTCACACATGCAAACACATTTAAGTTATGCCAGGATAATTTAAAGTAACCACTTCCCCTACCCTAAAAATGTTGCTAGGCTATTGCTTCAATTTTACTTGTGTATTTTTTAAAAAAAATTAAATAAACAACAATCTTCAGTGTATTAAAAAGAGCACTGCTGGGTCTACCCAACAAGCCATCTATCTAGCATTCTTTGCCACACACACCTTGATTCTCACTGCTTAAGATTGTTGCTGTCACGGAGACAGGAAGTCCTTGGTGAACTAGCAGGTTTTTCCATTCCCCAGGGCAGGAGGAGAAATTAAGTAGAGTTGTATGATTGCGTTTGTTTTTGTATAAGAATGACCTGATGTTCCTTCTAAGTTCTCAGATTGGCCCCTGTCTCCTGTAAATACAGTAAGTACCATCTTACAAGGATTCAATTTCTTCATTGGAGATTAATTTTAGAAAGTAATGTTGAAAGTAATGGGACAGAAAGTAATGGGACATGGTCAAATCCCAAACATTGGCATATGTTTTTTGGGGTTCAGTCTTGTCTCAACATTATTTAACAAGTACCAGTATGTGAAAACCCAGACAAAAAATAGGAGATTTGGAAGTCACTGAGTCCCAAAAATATGTGGGCAGTATGCATCTTCTATTCTAGTTTTCATATACTACCAGCTATTATCTAGGATGCTGTTGATATTCTTGATTCAAGTCCAATGGCTGTAATGGTCAGATAAGGCTGCCAATGTGAAACTTAATTTAGATAAGATGAGGCACACAGGTCAGAATTTGGACACAGGATTTCATCCAGTTCTGGTGGAAGTAGTATTCATTCTATAGAACTGCTTGTCTGTAGATAATTATTGATTTAGGTTTAATCTTAGAGGGTTAGCTAGCAGTGGCAAATAGAAGTCTTCACCCAGCTTAAAACTATTTACTAATGCCATTTGTCTGTAACAAGTCAGGCATCAATTATGGTAGTGCATGCCTTTGCTGTAAATTAGTTGGATTGTTGCAATTACAGCACATTCAACTTATGGGCTAGCTTTGCAGAATCTCAGGAAAGTGCCATTTGTACCAAATAAGACAATGCTGCATTTGTTTCCAGGCAGAATTCAAAGTATTGGTGGTGACATTTAAAACCATTAAAAAATCTAGATTCTTTTAGGGATCACCACTTCTCTATCTTTTAAATGAAATCATGAACTTAGTTTAATGAATGTAAGCTGCCCTGACTGGTGTGCACACACAAAAACAGTGTTTTTCCAAACTTGGCAACTTTAAGGTGTGTGAACTTCAACTCAACAGAACTTCACACTTAAAACTTGCCAAGTTTGAGAAACATTGCACTAGAAAGATAGGATATAAAAATGTATAATACATATAATAAGACCAAGACACATTTCTAACTTTTCCTTGAATAAGATATTTAAAAAGAAAAAAACAACCTATTAATATTCTTTAACATGAACTACATTTAAGCATTTGGTATCTTTCCAAGATGAGATACTTTTTTGTCCAATTTTGTGTATTACTTGTGTCCTCTGGAAGTCTTCCTAGGTTGGTGACCTCTAGATATGTTTGATTACAGCTCCCATCATCTCCTGACAATATGGTCAGCTACTAGACAAATGGTTGGTTCTGTCATGGGCAGGATGAAATAGGAATGTAGCTCAAGTAAACATGTTCTGCCAGTGATACTGGAGTATATACCAAAGTAATCCATATAGATGAAAACATTCCTTAAGATATAATGGACAGAACAAGGGATTTTGGTATATGTATATTTGGAGTGCTCATTTATTTTCAAAAAATGTAATGTTGTAAAGGACTCCAACACAAGAAAATGATTCGAGAGCTAACTTAGTGGTTTTTTAACCTCTCAAAGCCATAGATTGTAAACCATTTTAATGACTATTTCTTAAAAAATTAAAGTGAATGTATTGTCCTTTATTTTCTCATGTATTATATATAATATAACGGAATATTTGTCAATATTTAGAGTGGGATTTGTAAAAAAAAAAGTCTTTGAGATGTGCTCTGATATTTAGCCTATTGATATTTATTCTAAGTTGTAGTCAGTGCTGAAAACCCATCTTCAAGAAAAGTAGATTGAAAGAAAGGCCATAGGATCTTCAGCATCTTTTCATTCAAAATCTCGTTTTGCCTGGGAGCTTTCATCCAAACATTTTGTAGTGTTATTTCTTTTGTTGTTGTTGTTGTTGTTGTCCAATTGTTTCAATGCAATGTCTGAGAATGGAAATCTATCAATTTCTATTCATTCGTTTTTTAAAAAAAGGGCTACAGGATATAGACTAAAAAAATAGTGACATCATCAGGGTCATTCTTCCTTTGTTTTGAGGTTGTGGTTTAAAATGATAGAATGAAACTAAAAAGCATGCAAATAACTGCAAAATAGGGTCTGAAGCTTATTCTTCCTTTAGATAATTTTTTTCACTTGCAAATTCTTATTATTGAATTCTTTGAATGTTTAACCAAAATCTGTTGCTTGTACTCACAAAGCTGTTCCCAAACGACACAGTGACAGTCTTTGACCTTTTTTTATTAGTGACAAACCTCAAGTTCCCCCTCTTTTTTTCTCCAGTCAGCAGTTCCTATAACCTTTGCACATTAGATTTCTTTTTCCATACTGCTGACCACCTCAAGCAATGCTTATGCAACACGTGTTTATGCAGCGTATGCAAGCTGAAACGCTTGATTTGTATAATATAAATACATCGACTATACGGCCATTACGGCGCACAAGGATCAATAACGTACTGCAGGTAGAACGGGTTTACAGGTGATACACTACACTACACGTGAATTAAGAGACGCCCGGGCCACTTTACAAAGCCATGCGCGACACGGTGCAACTAAACAGATCTTTAGGGGTCACTTGCGAAAACTCTGCAGTAAAGAGGAACGCGTGCGCGTGCAACGTCTATGGCCATTCTGAGGAGTGGGTAGGAGGGCCTCGCATGCTGACGGCAATGGGGGTGGTGGCTTTCCGCCGCCTTGTATTTCAAAGCTTCTGGCAAACAAGCGGCTGTTCCTTGCGCTATAGTAGCGGCAGGAAACATTTTCTGCAGCACCGACAGGAGACCCGCCCACCCAGCCACCCACTCCCCGTAAAAAAGAAAGAAAGAAAGAAACCACAGTCGGTCAGGGTGGTCAGGCAAAGCCAAGCCGAACTCCTTCAATCCCTTTCTCTGAGCGCGAAAAACTCGCTCGTTAGACTTCGCCTCAATTTGTAGACACGTGGAAAAGGCGGGCGACGTTCCTCCGGCCGCGCCTGTCCCGTCTGCGGACCAGGGCAACAAGAGGGAACAGGGACGCCCCGGCTCGAGAGAGCTCCCGTCGGGAAGGAGGCAAGGGACGCGCCGCCTCAGGAGGCGCTAGGAAGGAGGAAGGAGCGGGCGAGTCCTGCGGCGCTCTGAGGGGAATGCCGCCGCCGCCGCCGCGCCTCCTTTAAGCGCGCGTCTGCCCCCGCCTGCGACTCCTTCCTTCCAAGGGGGGCGCTTCTTGCTCTTGTCGCCGCGCTGCATGGGGCGCCAGCGCTTGGCGCTTTCCAGATATGGTCTCGGTGGCGGCGGAGAGCTCTCTGTGATCGCCGGTATCCGCGGTGTCTGGCCCGGCGGAAGGAGGAAAGAGCGAACGAGGTGAGAAGGCGGCCAGGAGGAGCGCTCGACTGGTGCCCAGAGTCAAGTCAGCCGGGTTGCTGCGGGTGGCTCGGTCTGCAGGTAGGTCGGGAGAACGGCGGGAGGATGAGAGCGCGGGGAGAGCCTTTTGTGTCCGGCCCGCAGCGCTGCTGGATCGCTAACAGGAACCCGGCGGGTGCATCCGTCAGCTCCTGGGCTGCATGGCCCTTCTTCAGTCGGTCTCTCTCCGTCCCGGGGAGTAGCCGGACACGTTGCAAACCAGCCAGTCTGGAGCGAAAAATGCGGACGCGTCTCGTCGAATGAATGGAAACGTTCCTGAGCGGCTAACGATTGCTCGCCTGCCTGGCTGGGCAGCCATCACACGGCAGCCCTCTCCCCCTTCCGTGCTGCCGAGAGCCCACCCATTGCAGCTGTGTGTGCTTTTATGCGTCTGCAAGAGGTGCTTTCGCCTAGGACTCTCACCGCGAAGCCCATCGCCCTCAGCCGGTAGGCTTTGTGCTTGCTCGCCACGGCTGATAGGCATTGTAGTCAAGACCTCTAAGAGGGAAAAATCGAAAAAGAAGCACTTGACCTAAAAGACCCAAGGATGTAATAATATTTAATAATATTTAGAGGATGTGATGTGTGTGCAATTGCAGGGTGTTAGGATAAGCTACTCCAATATTGATGGTGAGAGATAGCTGTTCTTGGAAGTTCCTAAATAACAAGGGCAAAACCAGGATAGAAAATCGAAGCTAGGTAGGCAGCAGGTACAGGTGCTAAGTGTCAGATTGGTCCTGTCTACATCTAGAAGGTCCACTGGTTCTTTTTCAAGTCTGCTCCCCCTTTTTTTTCCCTTTGCACACATCTCTTTGTGAACACACCCACTTCCCCTCCCATCTTCCCTCCCCTTTCCTCCTCTCCCTTTACTACCTGTGTAGCTGTCCAGGGTAGGAACTTTCAGGGGATTTTGTTCCGCTTCTGAGATTCTCCCTTGCATCCTAGGGACCTGTTGCTGCAAAAAGGTAAAATAAATCCAGCTGGCTGTGGTAATTCCATGTGTGTCATTTGGAAGAGGGGACCATGTTCAGACTAGGATTCCTTTGGCAGCTTCTTTGGGCAGTGTTTTCTCTGTGACAGTGCTGCAGCAAAGCTAATGAATGGTTTGGAGCAGAGATTTATATTTCCCTCTATCATGGAAGGGAGGGAAAGTAGCAAGTGTGTGTGTGTCTGTGTGTCTGTGTGTCTGTGTGCTTGCATGTGTATGTTTTAAAAGATAACGATAGTGGCATAATGATAATAAGAAACTCCTTAGAGAAAATGCATGCATGCACGCACACACACACACACACACTGCAACAAATTAGAAATGGTAGTGCAGGTTTTGCTATCTGGAGGGTCACTTTTATGGGTCTGCCTATGCAGATAGTATTTTAAAGGTTTTTTAATGCAGTCTTTATGCAAACCCTAAAGAATCAGCTTTATCCTATCCTTAACAACTGATTTGATATGATTGTCTGCAGAAAGGGGAGGAAAAGCATGGGATCTGCAAAGGGAGGCTATCGGTGTGCTTCTGGGGAAGAAAGGGAGCAGCAGAGAAGGAACGATAACCCTCACATATTATCTGACTGACAAAGACAAAGGGAAGGATGGATTGATTTAGAAAAAAAAATCACCCCTAAAAAGCACTGCTGTGAAAAAAACAGTGATCAAGCATGGATCCAGGTTGCCCTTTCCAGGATGTCTGCAGAACACACCCACTGCAAGGAATCCCCCTTTCTGTGCTCCTCCTACCTCCTCCAACATCTGAAAACGAAAGAGTGGTTGAATAGCACCGCTACATTGTGAAACTACTGAGGGGCTGGGGAGGGGCATTGGGGGGGGGGCGGCCAGGTGATGTGAATGCAGCATTTCTCCCAGACCTAGCAGGAGGATTGTAGGAGAAGAGCCAGGATATAGAGGGAAAGTATTTCACATTTTTCTAGGAATGTGAATCCGGGACTCTCAAAAAAAGAATTCCCATTGGTGCCTTTTGGCATTCATGGTCTGACTTCAGTGTGGTAAAGCGTTAAATCAGCACTCACTCTACAAAGGTAGATTTATATGCATGCAAATCTGCAGCAGAGCCAAGTGCTCTCGCATCACCATGCTTTCCACCAAATTATAGTATCCATGACTGACACTTGAAGGTGGTTTTCAGCCCTACCCCAATCGCACTGAAGCTCATGCAATGTACATAGCATTTTTCTCCTATATAAAGGCGTGTGTCTGTTTTGGTATATAAAGGTGTGTGTCTGTTCATAGCAAGGTGCTTAAAATGAAATCATCCAAAGTGTTGGTACTACTTTGAGCAAATAACTAGCAATTGCCACGTAGGCATACATGAATTGGGTCAAGAAAACTAATTGTATCCAAGCCTCAGAATTTTAGTAGAATAAGTCCAGTTTTGAAAAAAAAATGTTTATTATATAATTAGCTATATAATGCAGGAAATGAGAAAAAGAAATACAAAAATCCAAAGAAAATGCAGAATGTCAGTTTTTGCTGTAGTTGAGTATTAACTAAGTAATATTATGTTTCCATGGCTTTCTTCAGTTTTCTTCATTTTTCCATCACAGCTACTCAGCCTCACAAGTAAAAGCAAACTACTGTTTAAATCTTGTTAATTTGCTTCAATTAGTACACTGGACATTTTTGCCTGTTAATAAACTCACTACAGTAGCTGTGTCTCCATGTGTTTTTTTTCCCCTTTAAGGTATTTTTTTTTAATTTCCTGACATAGAATAAATAATTAGAGTCACATGCAGCCTTGAGTTTTCTTTCTGAGCAATATGAGATTGATACTATTTGGATTCTATTACTGTCAAGGAAAATGATGGATAGGTGGCAGCATCTTATAAATAATTTTAGTTTTATTCTGCAATAAGAGCCAGCTTGATTTTTTTTACTTCGGCTCTGTGAGATACTTCAACCATCTGAAGTGGCTGTAGGTGGTGATAGAAGACTGACAAACTTCTGAAAATTGATAAGTGATAAGAAACAAGCTATTAAAAAGAAGTAACAACTCCATAGATACTTTTAATGTTGCTACTTCCTTCATTACGACTTTATAGATAGATAGGAATACATACATGCATATACAATCAATCTCTTTCTGTTTGTCTTTTCTTCTTTAATCAGCTGGGTAGATGGTTGATAGTTTCCTCCCACTTTCCATCTGTTTGATCTGTCTGTAATCTATGCCAATTTTGCGTTTGTCATATTCTGAAAATAAGATTTTCTTATACCAAAACCGAATACCTAGCAATTGATATTGCCAAACCTCCCACATTTTTCTGTGTGATTGTATATTTCTCCTCCTTTGGGGGAAAGTTAAAAAGTGTCGTGTTGACATCCTATAAATAAGTTCCCCGCTTGCTACTACTTTCTGTGTCATGAAAAACAGAATCAGTTCTGATTATGGCCAATCAGCTTAAGTACAAAGCTAGAAAGATTCAGAGGTATGTATTTCTGTTATATCTCCAGAAAGATGAAACATTAATATTTGAAATATCCTGCTCTGGACATCTAAACATTTGATTCAGTTTGTAAGAATATTTTGGCTTATTCTATTTAGGGAAGATCATAAACAGGAAATATAATCCACCCACTACCATTGTTGCCCAATAGCTGGTATTTAGATATATGCTGCCTTGAAAAAAGGGATATTATGACTTTTGCTTTTATGGGGCCTTTGACAGAACTCTTATTTGCCCTAAAATAACTTGAGACGGCAACTTTGGTAGTGGTGACAATTCCTTTCTTGAGCTGCAATAGTACTGCTACTGAGAAATTATATGCTGTACTATGAATATTTGTAATGTTTCACATGTCTTATTTAAAAAATATTCAGGGATGGAATGACCACAGTGGAGGTGTAATATAAAATGTACAGGCAGTAACCATTGCTCAGGGCAGCAGCTGGCTTTTAAGGTGGTGTTTCTCAACTTCAGTGACTTTAAAACGTGTGGACATCAATTTCCAGAATTCTTAAATTGTCTTAAAGTTGCTGAGGTTGAGAAACATTGGCCTGTAATATGTTTTCCCTAATGTGGTAACTTCAGGAATTTGGGGGCTGCAACTCCAGAATTCCAGTTCAGATTTGGAAAGTTTCATCATTGATGATGTTACTTTTTTTGGCAGGATAGTAACCTCAGGCACAAAGCATTGCCCTTCTGGGTAAAGAAAATGGCAATGGTAAAGAAAATTTGCTTCATGCTGTCCTTTTTTAGGCCAAGATTGACAGTTTATTTATTTTATATATGGCTATTTCTCCAAAGGAGAATGTATATAAAATAATATACAATAAAATATGTCTAAAATGATGTACAATAAAAACAGAATAACAAGAAAATATAGTTGTAGGATGACAGTTAAAAACCTATTAACATTAACAAATACACAGCTAGTCCTCAACTTATAATTACAGTTCATTTAAAGTTACAACGGCATTGAACAAAGTGATTTATGACTGTTTTTCACACTTATGACACTTAAAAATTGTGGACATAAGTTGAGGACTACCTGTATAGACAATGGTTTTTTTGCATAGAATATGACTTTCATCCTCAATTCAAAGGGGCTAAATTAGCTTTGTCTAACTTAGTTGGTCCATCTGACAAGGATAGGTCATGGCCTTCTTCAGTTGAATTTTCATCTCTAAATTTATGCTTTCAGGGTTCAGGTTGAGGTTACATTTGAAAGACTTCTTCATGAAAGTACTGATATGGTACAATCATAGAGACAGTCTATTTTATTCTAATTCAACTATTGGCATGCTCTTGAAAATGCAGCCATTATTTGTTGAGTTTGTGTATTGTTCCAAACCACAGTTTATTTAAGCACGTTAAGTTAATAAATCATAACCATTTGGGTTAATATAACTTACTAATCCATAAACTGTGTGATAGAATCCATAATGGCAAGGTTAACACAGCATCAAACAATCTCTATTATGGCTTAATTGTGTGCCATATTCGTGGAACAGATAGATGCTATGAAGTGGAGAGATTATGGTAGTATCGTTGTTTTTCCTGGCAATATAAATTTGTAAAGTAACTTGGCTTACCTTATAACTAACATAATTCTTTAGAATTGGAACAGGTAGGTTAAATGATACTTATGCTGCTTTGTCATATGGATGAGGGAAAATGAGAAATAAGGCTAGTAGAAGTTCCAAGTGCAATTACATCTGTCATGCTGAAAAAATATATAGAGTAGCACCAACCAGTCCTTATGTGCTTGAGGTTCTTACAATGCTTCTTGGAATGAAGAAATGGGACCCTCTAATTTTTATTTCTAAAAACAAACAAACATCATTCAAATTTTTGGTACAAAATTCAGTTTCCTTTCAATCACAGTTAAAAACCATAATCCATAAAACTGGAAAAGATTATTTAAAAACTAGGCTGATGCCTGAATAAAATTTCTAGGGTTTAAAGATTCTTTGTGCTGCCTTTTTATATTTCTGCTATACAACTAAAATTATGCTCAATAAGGTAATAGGAATTTGAGTATTGATATATGTTTTTTTCATTCTTTCATACAGCAATTTGTTTGTTAGAACACATTCTGTCTTGGAATAATCTTTTGTAAGATAGCACGGTGTTAAGCTTTTTTTTAAAGCAATAATCAGTGTTCTATGAATATAAAATGTACCTCTTCTAATTTAATTGCAGTGCAATTCATAATAGTCCAACAAATAGAAACATTACCAGTATTAAACATCATTTTACATAACAATTAAAAGCATATTTTAAAAATGAATGTTTAGCAAGAAAAACTGCAAATTTATGGAACTTGATGAATAGTATTAAATTTACTTAACTGAATTCAGGAGGCACACATGACCTTATTTGGGTTTGCTGTCTTGTATAGTGTGCTGTAGTGCTGATGGAATGTTAATTTCAAATGCACAACAGTAACAGTAACAACAATAAAAAATAATTATGGAAATCAAGTCCTGAGCCTGGGTAATTTGGCTGTGGTTCCAGCACAGATGATGGTCTAAACTTTTCATTTTGCATGTTATATCCATAGTGAGACATATTTAGGTAACCATGTTTACATTTTGCTTGTTGATTTTGTTTTGAATGGTTACTGGATAAAGAAAGAAAGACCTGCCATCGGTTGGTAATAGCTCTAACATAAAATATTCAATAGAGGAAAGAAAAAGATTGTCCACAGATGTTTTGTACTGAAATTATGTTCAGAATGCTCTGGGCTTTTGTCCATTTTTGGAAAAAGCTTGGTGGTTATTTTTAAATAAGTGCTTAATTTTGATATGATCAAATTCATATAGAAGATTGCAAATGTTAGCAGTTTTACAGCTTGCTAAAAGAAGAACAATTATCTTATCAATTGAGGAATTATTGGCAGTAGGGTGAATGGATGAATAATGCTTTTTCCATGGAAAGTTAAAAGTTAACAATGCTAAAATGTTCAGGTCAAGGTATATCTTCTGTAAAAGTTGTCAAATTGCATTATCTCAACCATACCCTGTAATAAATTATTTTCCCAATCATTTTATTGGGGTAAAGTCCTTAGACTGAATCTGTTGCAATCTGGATTCAAACTTATTTTACAGCAGAAACAGCTTGCTTTAATTATTTTCATAGATGACTATCAATACATGGATAGATTACCTCTGTTAGTTCTTCAATACCATTTTTAAGATAGTCAACTGTGATAGCTTCCTGAAGCATTTGGACAAACTTTATTTATTTATTTACTTGCTGGATGTATTTACATATGCTGCTGCTTTTCATCTTGAAGCTCTTTACAGTACATCATTTTAAAAAATACAGTAAGAAACTGTTCAAACAGTGTAAAAACATAACTAAAAAATTCTGAGGAAAAAAAACCTAAACAACCATTCATTCAATATCCATAAAGGGAAGTATGTACAGTAGGTAGATATTTTAACAACAAGGAGAGTTTTCCAGAGAATGTAGCCAGAAAGAAATCTCACACTTAATACACAGATAAGCAGTTCATATCCAGTCCATATCACTAAAGGTGGTTGCAGCTAATTCAATTTAGCAGAACGTGCATAGTCAGATACCCTACTCAACAGTCCAGTCATCACAAACTATCAGTAGTTACTTCCAGATTAAAGGGAAGGATAACACTGTATATGAGCCACGGTGGTACAGTGGTCAGGTGCAGTATTGCAGGCAATTTGGCAGTTCAAATCTCATCAGGTTCAAGATTGACTCAGTTTTCCATCCTTCTGAGATGGGTAAAATGAGGAGCCAAAGTGTTGGGGGCAATATGCTGACTCTGTAAACCGCTTAGAGAGGGCTGTAAAGCACTATAAAGCAGTATCTAAGTGCTGTTGCTATATGGCAAATTATAATGTGCAATCTGGATTTACCAGTGTATAATCAGCTATTGAGAAGTAGAAATGAGTGTTTTGATGATATCTACTCAAGAAAGTCCTGACGACTGCCTCCCACAATTGTGCTGGGGATAAAATATGTGCTAGAACAGCGGTCGCCAACTGGTGGGCCGTGGCCCACTGGTGGGCCATGAGAAAATTTTGGTGGGCCGCAGAGAAATCTCACCCCCAGAGCATCCCCCCAAAGCAATTAATCCAGGCTGCGCAGAAACACAAGGCTGTGCCGCCCACATGGCCTGCGGGAACCCTCCCCCCCACACTCACTCCTTACCCAGTAAACTTGCCTGCTAAATTTCTATTTTTCCTTTTTCCGACCATCATCTGTTCTGCTGTGCTGGGAGATTTAGATTAGCTAGGAAGCAGGAAATGGTTGGATTTCTTGCTTTCTAGCTAGTCTTTAGATCTTTGGCTCTGCTTTTAAGTACAGCCGAACCTCCCTTAGGACTGAAGGTTTGCTTGCAAGCAAATTCATTGCAGACTCACGGCTAGCAAATTTGAGAGACTGAGCTAGCCGATGGCAGATAGATCACTGAATGATTCTGTGAGCAACTCAATCTGCCTGCTTTGCCTGATTTTGGGTAAAAGTTGCTCTTTTTATAAAAAAAATCAATATTTACATACATGGTGTGTTGTGAGTTAATTTTGTGAGTTTGCTTGTAAGCAAATTTTATGTGACAGACTGAGCTAGCCGGTGGCAGATAGATAGATCTCTGAATGAATCTGTGATTCTGTGAGCAACTCAATCTGCCTGCCTGCTTTGCCTGATTTTGGGTAAAAGTTGCTCTTTTTTATAAAAAAATTCAATATTTATATAAATATTTATAATATTTACATACAGGCCATGCCCAACCAGTCACATGACCACCAAGTCACACCCACAAATTAGGCCACACCCACAGAACCAGTTAGTGGTCCCTGGGATCTAAAATTATGAGTTTGGTGGTCCCTGAGGTCCAAAAGGTTGGCGACCCCTATGCTAGAATTCAGAGAAAGCTCTCATACTACTACTTTCTGAGGCTATTTTTACTAGTAGAGGTGGAACTACTATAATTCAGGACCTTCAGGTCCAGAGACAGCTAGGATAATTTTTAGTTAATGATATCAATGACTGCTAAAAATGAAGCAGGATCAATAGACCCACTCCCTCCCTCCCTCTCTCCCTCCCCTCTCTCATTTAAGGTTACTTATTAAACAACTAGGAGCGCATTACTATACCTCTCTGAGTCTAATGGCACTATTAATTAACTGAAGATGTATTTAGTAATCATTAGACCCACTTAGCTCAGTTGACTAATTTAAATAAGGCAAGATGGACAGAAGTATAGATCAGACAAACTGGACAGGTATAAACATCTTGTCCACACTCTCAAAATCTGAAAATGTTTCCATAGAATTAGATCAGATGGTGCATTAGATACCTCAGTGTGTTCTGTAACAAAAGCAGCATTTAAAGTCAAGATAAAAGGATTTGTCCTCAAGCGGTCTCACAAATGTGTCACAACAAATACTTAAGGCCTCCAATAATGTTTTTTTATAAACTCTGTCTTCCCTTCATGCAAAAGACAGCTCCTTGAAGATGCAGTGGAGACCACAAATTAAGCCTTCCACACAGTAGACAGGATTGTGCACAGTCACAGATGTTCCATGCTGAATCTTTTACCATTTGTATCCTAGCCTCTGTTTGCATGTTGTATTGTCCATAGCAGCAAAGAATGACACAGGCTACCAGGCTTCATGGTGCCAAACAATATGCAGATATGTTAGTGATCCATTTTGTTTTCCAGTTCTATAGTCGACAAAGGTTACAACAAGATCATCACCTCTGTTTTTTGGAAATTCAACAGTCCATTAAATTCAACAATCAACAATCCATTAGATTCTATAAATCCCCAGGGGCAGACCAATTTACTGGGTTACTGAATCCTTCAGGAAGAAAATGATGGAGTGAAATGAAGCATGGCCAGACAATCACCAATTGATAGTCTGGCCATCATAACACAATAATTAACTTATCCCATGTACAAACTATTATAAATACTTAATATTTCATGGCAAAAAATTAAATTGAGGTTGTGCCGAGCCTTAGCTTTTGATTCAATGATAAAACAAAGTCATCGTTGCCATCCCAGGTTGGCCAGTGTAGGGCATCTTCAACTTAGTTAACCATTGTGACTCCAGTACATTTGAGGCATATTTAAAATAGAAAACAATTCTTCTATTGAACAATTTTTAAAATTATTTTGAGTGCATGAAATATGTGTTTTCTCTACAACTAAAGTATGCTACCTTCAAGAAGTCTCTGTGGAATGAATATAACAGAGGTGTAAAATAAATATAATTGTATGGCCTAGTGCTGTGATAATGCTGCTAGAAAAACTGTGATATCATTAGAATTAGCAGAAGTGTTTTACTGGGGAAACCCCATGCAGCTGATTTCTTAATAGAACCCAAAACACGAGTGAACAGGTAATCTCACTATGTTCTTAAGTAGTTCTATATTTCCTATAAATATGTGAATTAAAGCCCTGATATTATACAAGAGTCAACAGTTTGATATCTCTAGTGTGATTAGTTCAAGCATGTTTTAAATAGACATTTTTGAAAAGTCTATATTATAATTTCTGTTTCTATATGTGAAAAAGTGCAAAGAATCTTTAAGCAAATAGCCTTTTTCCAAATCTTGCAACTGCAACTGAAATACCACCTGTGAACTGTCACCTGGGAAATGGCCTCCTGAGAGAAACTTGTCTGCTACCTACCTTGTTATTCTTCCAGAGCCAGACACATGCTTAAAAACAAGTCAGACTTTTAAACACTTATAATTTTTATTTTATTGATAAGGCTTTTTGTTATTTAATGTGCTATTGTACTGTTTTTAGATTGATTTCTGTATTTTGTTGTATTTTGTTCTGATCTTGGCATTTCCAAAATAGCCTACAATAACCCACCGAAGAATGGCATATATATTGAAGACGAATAAAATATGTATTTACTTTTTCATTCATTCATTTTCTATAGCATATAAAATTAATGTCAATAATTTTTACATTAAAGAGCTATGTTATGTTTGTTAAAAAGAAGGGAAGGCCTGAAGGTATTGGTATTTATGAATCACACAATAGAAGTGTTTTTGTATGGATTTGGGTTTTTTGTGAGAATCTGTTGGATTGAAGTTTGCTTTTCTCTAAATGCAGACATTTGTTACATTTAAATAAATGTTTTCAATATCAGACTCCTACCTATGCAATTTTTTTATCGTGCAGATTCACCTAACAGCTTGAACAGGAACCATAGCAATTTTGGCACTCAGTTTCTGACCAAGATCTGTTACTGGCCTGATGAACAAATGCATACAGACTAGTGATTTACTATTTTGTTTGAAAAGTGCATTTGATCTAAATTACAATTCAGCCATTCAATATTTCTTATTCCCCTACATTTTGTCAACCCAGTGAGAAAACGACTATGCCTTCTGCTTAGGTTGAATATCCCTGAATAAGTGGAAGAAATATTGATTCATAATTCAACATCCTTAAAAATGAACATTTGTATTTAGTTTTAAGCTAGGTTTAGCATTTATTTATTCATTTATTTATTCATTCATCCATCCATTCAGTTATTCAATTTATATGACTTCCCACTTGCTGGATGACATGGGGCAACTAATAAAAATTAAAAACAACAAATACTGCAAAAGAAACATGGCAGAAAACTATAACATATAAAAAATATATTGCACCGGGGACCAGACATAGACTCTATATAGTTAGTAGAGGTTCATCCTGGCCTAGCCCTTGGAGAAGAACCCAGGTCTTCATGGCTTTTTAAAAGTTAACGGGGTCTGGGTGAACCAAATTTTGTGGGTGGGCTGTTTGATAGAGCAGGTACTGCAACAGAGAAGGCAGGTTTCTTGAGTCTATTGGTAGTTGCGACCACCAGCTGGGCCTGCCCACCTGCCCCGGTGCTATCCCATCCTATATATATCTCACTATGGCTCACTTGCTCCGCCCATGCAGCCCAGCTGATTTCCATGCCTCACCCGCTCTATTCACTGTGGCTGCCCAAGAAAGTGTGCTCGAAGCCGCGTGCATCAAATTGTGTGTTTGAAGAAGGGCAGAAGGTGCAGGCTCACATTTTTAGTTTTGCACTAGGCGAACCGGTTGTTAAATTGTGTGAAGCCCATAACTGTGGCAAGAAAAGTTGTAAAATGAGGCAAAATCACTTAACAAATGTTTCATTTAGCAACAGAAATTTTAGGTTCAATTCTGGTTGTAACTCGAGGACTATCTGTATTTCAAAAGTCCTTCGTTAATTTATACTTTCAGTTTTACTTTATTTTTTAAAATTTTACTTCGGGAAAATTTGTGTGAAAAAAGTAAAAAAAAGTCTCACACAAATAAACAAGTTTTTGGTATTTAATATCATTCCCAAAACAGAGAAAATGGCAGCAAAAGCAGTTTGCTAGCAAAACTTAGATCATTATTGAAGGATCTCAGGTGATAAAGGGCAAGACAGCAGAGTCAGAAAGATGATGGAGCATTTGGTCTTACAGGTAATAGGTAGAAGCTAAGAAGAAAGATAGTTATAGTAATTTGTTTTGGTTATCATTGGAAGCTTTGTAAAAAAAATCCATAAAATTAGTCAGTGTGGCCTAGTGGTGCTGTATATCCTTCAGCTAGTACTGAATACACATGAAATTGATTTTTTTACACATCATGCTCTTACAATCTGTAATAAAGGGACTGTATGAATCGAAGTACTATCTTTATGTTTTATGACACAGTATTTCAATTATTATATTTGGGCTCTGCCTTCCATTTAAAATGTAGTGATATTCCCTTATAGTTTATAATGGCAGAGACTTTCACTGCCATCCAATGTGCTCCATAAGTATTCAGAAGTATTGGAGCCACTACATGAAGAAAATGGCATTTGTAATGACATAGCATTTGAAATCTGAACATAGAGTCCCATGATTATGGTTTGGCAAAGCAACAGTTATATGAAGGCTGAACTAAGGAGAAATGTCCTGATTGTGAGAGCTGTTAAGCAATGGGGCAGCCTGCTTCCTGAAGTTAAGGGTAATGGAGGTTTCAATTTGTCCAAGATGGTATAAGAATTCATGCAAAGGGCATTGGGTTCGACTAGAGAATCTTGAAGGTCCTTTCTAATCCTATGGGTCTATGATCATATGACTATAATCATAATTATATATAGTCTTCTGCAACGTCTTTTCAATAAACTGTAGCTGCTATGCTTTCCTGTAGCAGAGAAAATGTGAGAATTCAGAAGTAAAGGATTATGTAATGTTTGATGTGTTGAATGAATGCCATAACAATGACAATGTACTACAATTAAGAGCCACCTCTGGCAAGATGGGCAGCATTCAAACAAACAAACAAACAAGCAATTTGGATACATCAAGCCTTTATAGTAACAGTTGCTGTATGAGGGAGATAGGTGTACTTTAAACATAAGTAAAATACATAAAGCAGAGGAACCCAACCTGTCTCTTGCTAATTTAATGTAAAGTAGAATGCTGGAGATATATCATTAGCAAAAGAAAGAAGGGTCCTTATGTTTTCCCAGGTATTCCCCCCAGTAAGTAGAGGATATAGTTTTCATTTCAGAGCTCCATCCAAGTAGAAATTGCTGAGGAAGAAGTTTTAGGATGGCAGTCAATGCTACAATTTAACACCCCCACCCCTATATAAACATATATTGATATTTTATATTAAACTCTGGCTTTAATTGACTGGCTCATTGCCATCTGTTGTACATTTGTTTTCCTAGCTATTCCAGAAGTTAATGGCAGGTTGTGGTCATGTGACTGTGGAACATTACAAACTTCTATAAATGTGGGCTGGTTGCCAAGCACTCAAAATACAATCATGTAACCATGGGGTTGGCTGTCAGACCCTCGAATATGGGTCATTTTGGGAAGGGTGATTGTAACTTCTAATGGTCACTAAGTAACCCGTCGTAAGTCAAGGACTACCTATATTGGTGTCATTGAATATAAGAAGAACCCTATTCCCAGATTTAAATGTAATTAATTGAGGAAGAAGTTTTCCTTTTACTATTCAGTGATAAGCTGGATTTTTGCTCTCTGGCCAAGATCCATTCCAGTGATATTCTGCCGAAGACAGTAGAAAGCAACTTTCAAAATTGGGATTGAGAGAGGTGTTGTCGGAGTTTTCTTCCCTTTGCCCCATTAATTTACAAAACCCATTAGGATTGGCTAAATCTGTAGTCCGACCCACAGTAATTCCTTGGGTCTTACCCTTTGCTATAGTCTTACTTTTGTATATTTTTCTTGTATGGGCTCCCCCATGGAGCCTTTGTTAACTAAGTGCTGCAGGTTACAACAACCTCTTTGTTAAGCTTAAAGCAAAAGCTGGCTGCTCAATTGCGATCTTAAGTTCCTAGCAGCCAGCTTTTTAAAAATCAGATTTCCCACTACAATTTGTGTAACTAATGGAGTGCCAAAGATAGCATCCACGGACACCTTCTACTTTGCCCCTTCTATAGTTCTGTTGCGTGAATCTATGCATTGTCCCCTGAGCCTAAGTTAACATTGTACTTTAGTTGGGAAGAACCTTTTTTGTCAGCAAAAATTAGCTTCTGCAGTCGTCTGGGTATTTTGAGCCTGTCAGGAAAGCGCCTTTCCCAAGCCACTTTTAATGCCACAATTTGCATAAATAATAGTTAAGTGATGCCACAGATGGCATCTATTAACACCTCCTGCTCTCATCAAGAGAAGGAAGTAAGCAACTTCTTTTTGGTCAGCAAATTTTGCTAATGCTGCCTGCAGTATGAACAAGAGGAGCTACCAAACACATTAAAAATAAGTGCAGAACTAAGTAGATACTTACTTTCACAGAATTTCCAGAAAGGTAAAATCAACTCCTTTATGACTCAATTGCTTAAAAGGCAAGCATATTATATACAGTAGTACTTAAAAGTTTGGGAGTCCTTTTGAATTTTCAATATTTTACCTAAATATGATCTAATATTTTTACCAGATATGATCTAAATGTGATCACTTTTCCACACAATTCCTCTCAGATAAAGATAATCTAACTAAGCAAATGAAATGAAAACATACTTGTTCATTCATGTGGGAGAGATCACAGTTTATGTTGTTTATGCAGAAACACTGAAAGCTCAGAACGATTCACAAACTTTTTAACGCTGTATTTTATTATTTGTTAAATATATTTGCAGTATATCTCACAGTTTTTACTTTCGTTGCAAAGAAACTGTACTCAGTGGGGAATAATATTTAACATGTTATATTAAGACCAAGGTTGCCTTCGGGGGTACTTGGTTCGTGATTCCCAGAGCTCCTTTCTAGAATGAGCAGGGTCCCTGGCCAATTGCTTGCTGATCAGCACTGGGTACACTTCAATGAAACAGAAGTTGAAACAGAAGTCATAGGCAACTTGGAAACAGGCATAGGAATCAGCGATCGCCGGAATGCTGACATTTACTCTGGTTTTAGGGCTAATTTGTAACAGAAACTGCCTTGCTTGATTTCCATATTGGTTGACCTACCCCGAGAAAGGGACAAGAGGGATACAACCTGAGTCAGTATCTTAGACTTCAATACTACTGACCATAGTATCTTTTAGGACAGAAAAAACATTTAGGACAGAACTATTCTAGTTCTAGTTTTGCTTGAATGGTCAGTTAAAGAGGGTGCTGAAGGATTACAGATTTGCATTGTGACCATGATTAAGACTGTGATTGTGTTTAAGAGTATTATTTTTAACATCTACGTGAAACCTATATAGGAAGTTATCAAGGACAGGGGTAGAGTTTCACCAAATATACAGGTGACACCCAACTTTAGTTTTCCATTTCATCTAATATAGATGAGACAGTAGAAGTTCTGAATCAGTGTCTGGGCAGGGTAATGAAAGCTTATCAACTGAGATTCAATCCAAAGAAGATGGAAATAATCCTTTTTGTGAGTGGTTTGCTTGCCCAAGTAGGTGATGTTTATCCTGTTCCAAAAGTAGTTGTTCTTCACTTAAGGAACGGATATTGCATCAGGAACTCAGAGTACTGTTTATCAGCTTAATCTGATATACCAACTGTGCCTCTAACTAAACAGAGTTTTACAACAATTGTTCATATTTTGCTAAGTTTCCATATCAATGATTGTAATGTATTATATGCGGGACTGTTTTAGGAAATGATCAAGAATCAGCTACTTCAAAGCATGGCAGTTAAACTGTTGACTAAAGTATTCAATACATGTCTCCATTGCATGTGCCATCTGAACTCAGACCATAGTAACTCAAAAATTCCAATATAATTATAATTAGCAGTAGTAGTAGTAACAGCAGCAGCAGCAGTAGTAGTTAGATTTCTCTACCATTTTTCTCTAGGAACCAACAGTTTAAATGTCTTACACAAAATTAATCTTAGATGCCCCTAGACGAGATGGGAAGCACAGAGGTCTAATCAATAAAATAAATAATAAAAGTATGTGAAGTAATATTTCTTCCCATGTTTATGAATTAGGATACCCATAGCTTCACCTCAAGCACAAAGTCTTTTGTTTGTGGTGCCTTGTCTGCAAACACTATTTGCATTACTGTTTTTAGAATGTTAGATAAAGGCCTTTTTTTTTCAGGTATTTTAAAAGCAATTTTAATGGTTTACAATGTTAGTGTTCTAACTGCTATTTCATCACTGTGATTTCATGCTGTATTCATTATTATTATTGATGCTCAAAATAGACCTTACTGACAGGATCATTGTTTATAACTAGCTCAGTGGATTGATTACAATATATAACTTAAGAAACATGGTAATATCATACTTGCTTATTTATTTATTCTAATTTTATGCTACGCATCAAAAAGGCTCTGCAGTGTAAAGTCAATTAAAGCCTGCTATAAAAAGCAAACCTTTATAAATGTTTATAAACATTTTATAAAATATATAAGATATTGTATAAACTATTTAAAAATACAAAATAGTATTAAAAATTAGATAAAAACAAGCATCAATAGTGTGAAAGTGCTTGGGGCATTCCAACAAAAGTGGAAAGAATCTGTGGATGCTGCAGCCAGGGAGGTGTGCTTACTTCTGCTTACAGTCTTGTTAATGAGAGTCTGTCTCTTTTTGTTGTGAGCAATCTATAACAAGTTATCAAGTTGAAGTAGAATTACATTGCAATAGAAAGGCAATTGAATACCTGCCTTGACAAGTCCTTCTTTCAGGGTTGGATCTGGTATAGAGCACTATCTAGAGCAAGGCTGTCAAACTCACGGTCCATGGACTGAATGCATCATGTGCTGGCCACGCCCATGCCCGGTTTAGCGAAGGGGGAAGAACTTGTGATACATTACATGATGCCTCTGTGATGCGAGTTTGACACCCTGATCTAGAGTAAGGGTCTAGAGGTATTTGTAACAGGAAGATGTGACAATGTCTCCAGAGACTTGTTTTATTTTATTTTGTTTTTAAAAAGTTAGGCCTAGTGAGTCCTCGGCTCAACAATGCTGGGAATTGATGCAATCTCCTGCTATTCCCCAAGAAGCTGGCTTACCTGAAGGTTTCCGTGAGGTCTCTGACATCAGAACTTAAGATGGGTCTTTACATTTCCATGGGATTTTATTTTTATCTAGGATTTTGTATCTTCTATTTTTAGGTTTTGTATTTCTTTGCTACTTATCATGAGAAAGCTCAAGACAGGATAAAAATATCCTAAATAAATAAATCAGTTACTTTCCTTTCATGTCTGAATTGCATGAAGGCATATTGTTTCGATAAAAGGACTGTGGGAGTGGGCTGCCAACTTGAACCACAAGTATGCCTGGTGGTTTGATCCTATTTTCAATGTTAATGCTTTAACCATGGAAGTTTATGCATTTATAGGTTTTACGTAAGAATGATTTCAAGTGTCAGATTGATGAGATCTGGGAAAATATTATTAAAAATAAAATACTGTTTACTTAGACTTTTCAAAAACTTTTAATTATTTTTCCCCAAATATTCCTAAGCAAACACTAATGGTCATGATATAAAAGATAAATGCTTGTTATGGATCAGTTAGAAGATAAAAGATATAATGCACAAAATAGAAATAAATAATTCCGATAATGATTGTTAGAAAGAAGGTTGAGACTTGCTCTGGGGATTTCCATACGTATGTAGACGTATGGAAAATAGTTCAGGCTTTGTCACATCTAACTGGACCAGTGTTTCTCAACCTGAGCAACTTTAAAATGTATGGATTTCAACTCCCAAAATTCCCCAGCCAGCCATAATGGCATTTGAAGTCCACACAATCTTAGAAACATTAAATGTAACTATTCTGTATGATTCACATTACTGAATATTGCATTGTATTTTATTTATTTATAAAACAGAAAATACAATTTAAGAAATGAGTTGTATATTCAATAACCTATACCATTAACCTGTACCATTGTTTCTATGACTTTAATCTGAATACAAGTTGAATAGAAAACTATTATTTGAGAGTACATCTATAGATTTAAAAATATAATTCAGCAATTGAAGTTTTGTAAATTCAGTTTTTTCCCCCTAGAAGGTAAAAGGTTATGTAAAATGGTGAACCTTATAGAAAGAAAAAAAGCTACAGCTTTCTTCAGTTGAACGTTGGTAATATATTTCACATTTTTGTATTCTGCAGGTTAGAAAAGATTTGGAAATTGGTCTGACAGAACAATCATGATGGGATTAAGGAATTCAACTGCCTTGCCTGGTGTTCTTCTCCTTTTAATTGTTGCACTTTTGCTATGCCATGTGGACAAAGTACGTACAGAACATCAACCTGAAGAAACCAATCATTCTCAAGAATGTTCTGGTTCCTATATCTGTAAGAAAGGTGTAATTTTGCCAGTTTGGGAACCTCAAGATCCTTCATTTGGTGATAAAATAGCAAGAGCTACTGTATACTTTGTGGCCATGGTCTACATGTTTCTAGGAGTGTCTATTATAGCAGATCGTTTCATGTCATCCATCGAAGTTATTACTTCCCAAGAGAGAGAGATAACAATCAAGAAACCCAACGGTGAGACCAGCAAGACAACAGTAAGAATTTGGAATGAAACTGTCTCGAATTTAACATTGATGGCTTTGGGCTCTTCTGCACCTGAGATCCTCCTATCTGTCATTGAAGTGTGTGGTCATGGCTTCAAGGCAGGAGACCTTGGGCCAAGCACTATTGTAGGAAGTGCTGCCTTTAATATGTTTGTCATTATAGCCCTTTGTGTTTATGTTGTTCCTGATGGAGAAATCAGGAAGATTAAACATCTTCGTGTGTTTTTTGTCACTGCAGCTTGGAGCATTTTTGCCTACACTTGGCTATATTTAATTTTGTCAGTTATATCACCTGGGATAGTAGAAGTCTGGGAAGGTTTACTCACTTTCTTCTTTTTTCCTATTTGTGTGGTATTTGCATGGGTTGCTGATCGAAGGCTTTTATTCTACAAGTATGTCTACAAGAAGTACAGAGCTGGAAAGCAGAGAGGAATGATAATTGAACATGAGGGTGAAGGGCCACCATCTAAGGCTGATATTGAAATGGATGGAAAGATAGTTAATTCCCATGTTGAAAGTTTCTTGGATGGCACTCTAGTCCTAGAGGTGGATGAGAAGGATCAAGATGATGAAGAAGCAAGGAGAGAAATGGCTAGAATCCTGAAGGAATTGAAACAGAAGCATCCAGACAAAGAGATTGAACAGCTAATAGAACTAGCTAATTATCAAGTTCTGAGTCAGCAACAAAAGAGTCGTGCCTTTTATCGCATTCAGGCTACTCGGTTAATGACTGGAGCTGGCAACATATTGAAGCGACATGCAGCTGACCAAGCACGAAAAGCAGTCAGCATGCATGAGGTCAATTGTGAAGTGGCAGACAATGACCCTGTCAGTAAGATCTATTTTGAGCAGAGCACCTACCAATGCCTTGAGAACTGTGGCACAGTAGCTCTAACAATTGTTCGTCGAGGTGGTGATTTGACCAAAACAGTGTTGGTTGATTTCAGAACAGAAGATGGCACAGCCAATGCAGGTTCTGATTACGAGTTCACTGAAGGGACAGTGGTATTTAAACCAGGTGAGACACAAAAAGAAATAAGAGTTGGTATAATTGATGATGACATATTTGAGGAAGATGAGAATTTCCTTGTTCACCTCAATAATGTGAAAGTGTCGGAGCAATCTGAAGAAGGTGTTCTAGAGGGCAACCACATTGCTACTGTAGCTTGCCTGGGATCACCTGTTACAGCCACAGTTACAATCTTTGATGATGATCATGCTGGCATATTTACTTTTGAGGAACCAGTCACTCATGTAAGCGAGAGTGTGGGGACCATGGAAGTGAAAGTGCTACGGACATCTGGAGCTCGAGGAAATGTTATTGTGCCCTACAAAACAATTGAAGGCACAGCCAAGGGAGGCGGAGAGGACTTCGAGGACACCTATGGAGAGCTTGAATTTCAGAATGATGAGATTGTGTAAGTAGTGCTTAAACTTTTGGAGCTTATAAAGACTTGCTTGCTTGCCTATCTGATAAAATGTTCTATTCAGAGCATTTCATAATTAATGCTGCATCAAAAGCTGAAGACACTTATAGAGTGACATTTCTTTAAAATATACCTCAAAAATGCTGTTGGACTGTCCTGAAGATTTCATGTGTGCCATGAAATAGTATGTATGTGAAAGAGTGCGATCAAAATGAGTGAATTCTGAATGTGCGAATATAAATGAAAGCATTCTTGCATTGAAACTACTCCATGACCTTATCACCCTTTCAGTTATTCCAGGCATTATTAACTGAGAGTAATAAAAAGCAGTGCGGAAAATTGTAGTTTCCTTTTATAAGCACAGACATATCCTGAGCTCATGTCATGGTCAAGAATGCCTTATATTCAGAACTAGCTTAAGATGGGTCTCCTATTTACAAAAAGAAAAAGACTAATAAATACAGATAAGTTGCAAGTTCAGAGCGGGTTGTCATTAGCCTTTGTGACATTATGAAACATTTATAGTTTGCTCTTTGAAGTGAATGTTACCATGTGGGGGGAAGGTCCAATTAGGCAAGGCAGCCAAGTTTGACAGTTTGCAAATATGAAAGCAGTTAAAAAGGAAGCATTGCTGATAAGCATTTCCTGGCTGCTAGGAAACTTTTCTCCTCTCACTTTTTTCCCATGTATGTATGGAATCCACAAATACACACATCTTTTTTTCAGCTGATACTTTTGCCTGTGTCCTCAGAAAGAAAAATTCTAATGTGTATTTGTTTTAAATATTTGCTCAGGCAATGGCAACCAAGTTCAAGCCTCCATTTGATCATGAAAGTTACTGGGTAACTGTGGGCCATCCCAAACTCTTACAGTATGGCTGATAACAGATAATGTTGTTAAAATAAAGAAGGCCAAAGTCCTATAGCCATTTCTTCATTATCCCAAAGCTCACCTAACTTCAACAAAATGGCTGGACCAGTTAAATTGATTCTGTTTGCTTGAAGCCTAACATGGGCAGCTCATAACCTCAACACCTAATCTTAATACAAGAAATATATGTGCTTAATCTAAGGAGGTTTTGTATAATTATATGCCATTGAGTCATAATAACCCATGAGTGCATAGGAGATCTCTCTCTCTCTTTCTCTCTCTTCTTCTTTCTCTCTTTCTCCCCTCCTCCCTCCCTCCCTCCCACTCCCCCCCACACTTCCTGAATGCATAATGTGTCAGTGAAATATGATGTAAAATGGCAGTTGCTCTAGGAAATTATGCATAGGACCTGTGTGTATGTGTGCCACACAGCAATAAACTAAGCCTTTCATTTTCTTTCTGAACGCATAATGTGTCAGTGAAATACAATGTATAAGGGCAGTTGCAATAGGAAATTATGTAATATTTTAAAACATTGCCCTTCCTGTATTTTTAAGCTTGAATTGTGTAGAAAGAAATAAAAAGAGAAACAATCCTTTGTATTCTAGAAAAGAAAGGAAAAACAACAATACTAGGATGTAGAAGTATTATATTAGATACAAATTAAGATAGATGTTTCTGCTGATTAAGTAGAGTGCATATAAAATGCAGTCCATGTATGATCGCTGAGGAGTGTTAGAAAGGCAGAGCATTTTTGTAAGCACCAATCTTTGATCTTGGGACTTGTCAGCTGACTCAATGAATCTGTGCTTCATTTTTTATTAAAGATGCATGACCTTTTATCAGATGTAAATTAAAAAATGTCCTCCAGTCTTTTTGAAAAGAAAAAGATACAAATGAGACTAATAGTAATACTTTTCCATAACTTTAGGAAAAATTTGCTGCTAGCTATAAAAGAATGCAGATTACGTTCATTGAAGGTATCACTATGCTTGTAGCAGTTGAATGAGAAAATGATATCCAAAATAATGAAGCATTTTAAGAGATTTTTGCACTGTTGTATTCCTTTTTCTTTCCGATATTTGGCATATATAGTTCTTGTAGCTATCATCATATAGAAAAATAAAATTCAAAATTATTTTTTGTTGGTTTAACAATAATACCTAAAAGAAAAGCTTCAGGTTTCATTAATATTTGCACTTTAAGTACTTTCTGCATAACCATTATTATATTTATCCAATATGATTTAGCATGTATACAAGACTATCACATGTGATAAAATGTTCCTGGAGTTTGATTACATTTTCAATATTTATTGGAAATTCCATTATAATTCTTGCCAATCTATCTGGAGTCAAATACCATTAAAAGAGGGAGGGAGAGAGAGAAAGAGAAATAACCTTATTAAAAGTTTTCTTTCAAACTGTAAATCAAAGTAAACTTTAAACCTTAATCCACATATTTTCCTATTGATCTAACCTTACCTAGGCTTTTCACCCATTTTATCAGTCCTTAACATATTCATCTTCTAAATTCATCCTAAGTAGCATTTTATAAACTTTAGAAATGAAGTGGTTATCTCCTGAGTATATAAATTCCATTCCAATTCAGATTTGTCAGCTGCAAAAACAAAACTTTTTTTAATCAAGTTTAAACCTTTCAAATAGTCTATGATAATTAAACCTATCACAATTAAGTAATCACTTACTAGTTGTTCCCTAGTTTTTACCTTAGGTTCTTCTTCCAATAACAATAGGTCATGATATGTAAGCTGTTTGGATTCAATTAACATTTCTTTTCTGTATAGTACTTCATGTAGTGATATCCACAATGATAACTTAGTGGAACGGCTTTCTTTTATACTTCACCCAGATACAACCGATCAACTGCCTAATAAAGTGTTTCTTAAAACCTGCATCAAACTTTATCTTATTTTATCATAAATAAGGAAGCCACAGAAATCTTAGATCAGAGCCTTCAAGATTTAACAGCCTTTGATTCTCAGAGTCATCCAATCTTTCAACCATACCAAACAACATGCAACATAATACAATCTAAGATCAGGCAAACCAAGACCTCCCCTTTCTTTCACATCTTGTAAAAGTTTATATTTAATTCTTGATTTTTTTGTTTTGTCAGATAAATTTTAAAATATCCTTATGCCATTGTTTAAAGGAGATGTCTTTAATCAAAATTAGCATAGCATAGAATTGGAAGGGACCTTGGAGGTCTTCTAGTCCAGCTCCTTGCTCAAGCAGGAGAACCTATACAATCTTAGATAAGTGACTGTCAAGCTCCTCTTAAAACCTCCAGTGAATGGAGCATGCACAATTTCTGAAGGCAAGCTGTTCCACTGGTTAATTTTCCTTACCGTTAGGAAGTTCCTCCTTAACTCCAAGTTGCTTCTCTCTTTGATCAGTTTCCAACCATTATTTCTTGTCCTGCCCTCTGGTGCTTTGGAGAATAATTTGACCCCCTCTTCTTTGTGGCAGCCCCTCAAATACTGAAAAACTGCTATCATGTCACCCTTAATTCTTCTTTTCTTTAGACTAGCCAGACCCAAAATCTGTTTGTCTCCAGAACTTTGATCATCTTAGTTGCTCTTCTCTATAGTCTAAAAGAGAAATAGCATTCTGGGTAAGATAGTCATTTTAACAACAAAAAATTTTCCCATCTGCAAATCCAATTTTAACTCACTCCATATTTTAACATAGTTGTTTTTATACAATATAGCAGTAATCTTATTGATTGTTGTTATGATTTTGCTTGTAATAAGAAACCAATTCTACATGATAAGAATCTGAACACAAACATTCCTCAGATAGGTCAGTAAACAGAACTCTTTTAAAAAGGAAGGGGGATAAAAGGGGAATAAAAAGGACAGAGATACATTAGAGCTGCTTGCTGGGAAAACTTTAAGTCTAAAATTCTTAGTTAAAATCCATAGAATATATGGGGCCCAGCTCTGGTTTCCCTTAGTCTCCTACATTCATTTCATCGGAATCCAACTATATAAAAATATTGCCATTCCATCCATTATATGTTTTCTGTTTATTTTTTCCTCACAGTATATCAAACAACTTCAGGGTAAACTTAAAGTCATTGTTTATGTTAAAGAAAAATCTGTAATTTATTTTCTGATACATTCAGTAGCATTCTATGGGTAAGGAAACAGAGTGTACCTATCAAGCAGCAAGGAGCTACAAACATCTAAAATCATGATTAGTTACAAAGCCCAAAGACAAAAATATATGCCATGCTTACCTGTCAATCACAAAACAATAATCTTTAGCTGGTTCTAACTATTTGACCAAATTTCACTTGAAGCCTAACCATTAACACACAGTTGAAACTATGTCACAAGCTTGCTAATTAATGGTGTTCTACTTAAAATTCTAGTATCTTCAGGAACTCTATGCTTAAATGTTAATTAATATTAATATTCATATTGCTTAAAATCTTCCCCCACCAGTTTTTGAATAGAGTAGTCTTCTAATATCTGTTGTCTTGTCAATTCCAAATATGGACATATCCTTTCTTTTAGTGGTTAAGGAACACACATGATAAAACTTAAAATTATTCACCAGGGTTGAGTAATTGTGGTAGCCTGTTTTCTTCTTTCATTTTTAAAATTTTCACATGAATGTGAGAGTTTTTGAGATTCCAGTAAATCAGCTTTGTATACTTCTGAAAACGCTCATCAAGAATTTGACATGAGAAAGAGTAAGATCTTTGAATCTTAAATGCTAATACTGCTCCAAATGGAAGAAGGAAATCTAATCTCTTAGAAGGATAGGACCATTAATGAAAGGTGGAAAACAGATTTCATCAATTTCCCTTCCTATCCCATATCATGGGAGGGACATCAGAGATGGAAGAAAGAATATTTAACAATCAATAATCCTGTCCTTCCCTTTTAAATAGAAACCTTCCTTGTATTTTTAGTCCATCTGTGGTTTGATGGAGCCCTCCTGTTTATAGAAAAGCTACCCTGGATCCAAAGCACTATATCCATATCTGAGTGATTGCAGCTGTAATGATTCTTAACTGTTTTTAAGAGTAAGCTGTTGAAGAAGAAAATTACTGATTACCTTTCTATTTATATGGTAGAAATAGTGATCAACCACACACAATTTTCCCATTTGTGTTATAATATTTATATTATATATCAGAGGTGTCAAACACAAGGCCCATGGGCCAGATCCAGTCCACAGGGTGCTTATATCTGGAAACAACTCAATTTTTGCTGGTGGAAGGCTATCAAAACAAACTAAAAACAAAACAAAAGAAGAAATGTTTCTCCTTTTGCATTTGAACAAGAAGGGACAGAAAAGGAGAAAGGGGAAAAGGAAGGACAAAGAAAAAGAAGGAAAAATGGGAACAGAACAAGGAAGGAAAAATAAGGAAAGAGGGGAAGGAAGAAGAAAGGAGAATGAAGGCAAAAGGAAAAGGAAGGAAGGATATTATAATGAGAGTGAGTAAAGGTCTCAGGGAAGTCCTGTCTTAGCACTTGGTTACCACAGGTGCCCCCGACACCAGTGACATCGAGCTGGCCACGCCTACCATGGCTATGCTCCCTGGCCATGCCCCCCTCCAGTCTTCTGAATCAAACACAACCCTCATGCAGCCTCAATGAAATTGAGTTTGACACCCCTGTTATATATCTTTTGAAACTTAATAAAATTATTTGCAAAAAGTTTAACTCATGTTTAAAATCCTGGAGAAACTTCCAGGAGATATGCTGTGGAGAATTATTTCTTAGAATTTTGCCATTCCCTACCAGGCTCTACAACGGTATTGTGTATATGCATGTAAGATCTAGAATTTAGGTACCGTTTTTGACATAACACAGACAAGTATACAATGTGTCATGCTTTACAGCTTCTTGTGTTATCATACTGTCAGCTTCGCAACTTCATTCAAAACAATGAAAAGTAACATTTCTCCTTTGGACATATTAAATTATTATTTACAATGTTCGGTGACAAGATTCTAGTTATTCAACCTGTCTTTTCTTTTTTTGTCCTTATATGGCTAAAAACTGTACTTGGCTTTTCAATAGCCTGTCAGGCATGCTAACCAAAATGGGCCAGGGGAAAAAAAATAAATGAAGCCAAGAAGAAAACTAAATTTGATTATGTTTAGATTTTGTTTCATTTATGTTTGATTACATTAGTTTGTTACATGGAATAAGATTATCCCCTTTTGTATCAGACTTTTATTTTCTAGTATATTAAAAAATGGATCAATTTTGAAGGGGCTCTGGGACCATATCAGAGGCTGTTAAGGGCCGCCTGTAGAATCTTCAGTTAGAAATCTGTCTCAGTTAATTTGGCCACTGCAGCCAAGTCCCCTATTCTGTCAAGCCAAGCTTTCTGGGAATGAAGATCTGAATTAAATGGATTCCTCAGTATAATTTAAGAGAAAAAATATTGAATCAGACAGCCACTGATATATTCCAAAAGAAAAGAAAAAGAAAAAAAATGCATTGAAGAGAACAAGAATATTGTATAGTATATAATTTGCAATTTTAAATAAAGATGGTACTTTCTGTAGTGCAGATTTCAAGACTTACAAAGTGTTAGTGATGTCATACATTTCACTGCATAGTATGGAATATCTGTCCTATATCAATTTGTGGCTTGTTACTATCCATTTTCTATCATTCATTAAAAATACAGTTCACTCACTTTTCAGACACCTACCCATCCACCCACACAACATACACACAGTACTAGATCTAGCAAGTTTTTAAATGTTATTCTTTTTTTCTGTGTGGAGGTTTTGCAGCAGCAGAGGTTTTTTATTTATTTTATCGTCATAATCCAAAAGAATATATGTGAGGGGGACAATATGAATAGCTGAAAAATTGGAGCAAATTTGATCTTAACTATGTAAAAATTCCTGAAACCCTTCACATGCTTGTATTTTGAATAGTATAATTGCACACATTAGTTCTGATTCAAAATTAGTCATATGTAAATCAGATTACTAGCTGTTAATTTGGGCTATATTGATACATCCTGTAAAGAATCACTAATTGAAACAGGCTAGGAGAATGTGTTCGTATAAACAAAAGGCCCATGTAGGCCTAACTTACTCTTTTAGTTTAATTTTTTTTACTTTGTCTTTTTTGACCACATTATAATGGTTCTTATTTTTTGGATTATGAAAATAAAATGAATAAGAACCCTCTGCTGCTGCAAATCTTTCCACAAAAAAAGAAGAGTAAAAAATAACTTTCGAGCTCTATTAGTACTGGCATCAGTAACCATACTGAGATGGTTGAGATGGCATCAGTAACCATACAATCAAAGCCCCATCTCTTTGATTGTGTGGTTGTAGCTGCTATTTCAACTATTTTTCTATCTTCCCTCCATGGACATAGGATGGCTTGCTTTATATAAAAAATTCTGACTTCATATGATTACATTTTGGACATTTGGCAACCAGCAACCCACTTTACAGCCATTTATAGCATCACAAGATCATGATCATTGTGATTTATTTATTTTTTATCAGAAACCATTTATTTACAATTTCTGGCAAAAAAAAAAAACACCCATTGTAGACAATGTGTTCATTTACCAACCACAGCCTTTGCTTAATGACCATGGTGACTTGCATAATGGTTGCCACAAATAAGTCATAAAATCTGGTCAGTCTCATGGTGACCTGTTTAATGACTGGCATGATTTATGACTGTAATTCCACATTCAATTATAGTTGTAACTCAAGAACTACCTGTAATGATGTTTTGAAGCATATAACATAAGGTTTTCTGTGTTACAATTAGGTAAGAAAAAAGATACTTTTTTCCTTAAACTCCATGTTCTTCCAATGCTTATTCTTATTCTTATTAGCACCAACCAAATCCCACCCCAGTTTCTGAATCATTCCTTAATGATTCAGAAACTGCTGTGAAGTATAAACCTGAGCAAGATTATCCAAGTCATCAAAGAACTAAGTCCTAATGTGTTACGGCTTAGTTCTTCGATGATTAGCGAAGTATCTGTAGATATTTAGTCTTAATATTTCAGCCTATAGCAATTCAGTTTAATGTAATAATTAAAATTAAAATGGCATGCTGATATTTGATATTTAAATGCTATGCTGATATTTGATTTCATTATTTTTCTCACTTTTTAAATCAGAGAGATGAATTTGAATTTTAAAACTTTTATATGCTGGCTTTACTGGTTATCAATTGAAATCATTTACCGTTATAAACATACGTGTGAGCATTTAACAAAAAGATAGCAGCCAATGATAATGATTACATCAGCATCCAGGTATTTAGAATATTCAACTGAGAAACATCATTTAGACCAGATGGTCTCCAACCTTGGCAACTTTAAGACTTGTGGACTTCAACTCCCAGAACTCTGGGAGTTGAAGTCCACAAGTCTTAAAGTTGCCAAGGTTGGAGACCCTTGATTTAGACAACATATTAAAAACTGCACATTCACATTATTTTTAAAAGGAAAAGTCTTCAGAGGGATCTCTTGCTTCCAGGAGATCAACTGCTTTTACATCTGTCATTGTTTTAATATAAATAGATTTATATATCATTAAAATATTACTAATAGAAAATAATACAAGAAAACTGCCTGTCTCTTTCTCTCCCATTCAGATTGCTTGAATTAGGAATGATTATTTTATCCTGCCTTTTTCATATACAACTCAAAGCAATAAACACATACAAGGGCTCTTCTTTCCTATTTTCCCTACAACATCCCTGTGAAGTGGGTTGGGTTGAGAGAGAATGCCTCGCCCAAAGTCACCCAGCTGAGTTTTCATGCCCAAGGAACGGTTAAACTCATCGTTTTCTGGTTTTAACCAGCACCTTAACTATCACACCAATCTGGCTTCCCCTTCATAAATCTTCTTCATGAATATTTTTCTTTTTGTCGGATTAACTCACTGAACCTAAAATAGCTTAAAAATAGGTTTCAGACTTTCTAATTGAAATTTGCCTTTATCCATTATTCCATTCTTCTTCTTTTTAAAACCATTAAATCATCTAAATCTAATATGTACCATTAAAAATAGTATTGTAATAAAATCTTCAAAGCACTTTTCAGGATTTCTATTTCCTTGCACAAGACAGGATTTTTGTTTGTAAGCTTTTTACAAGAAAGTTTAATTTTCACAAGGAAGAAAAAGTGCCACTCAGAGCTAAAATCAGATGACTTGAGATAAAACTTGTTTGTGACTTGTACTTAGAGGATCCTATGCTGTCCTAAAATAGATTAAGATTCACCTTTTTAAAATAAAAATACTACTTTTGACAGCTGGCAGCTCTATTTTATTCAATCTGGAACTGATAAGAGAGTCATTACAGAAAGCCTGGAAGGCTGTGAATCAATGGAATTTATTTTTATTTTGGGTTTTATATGCAGGAAGCAGTTCTGTAGGAAGGGTCAAATTGAAACTATATGTGGCACTCTGATGGATGCTGCAGGGCTTGGATGTAAGCAGATAAGATAGATAAGCCAAAATCTAGAAGCAGAGGGGACAATAATGATCCAAACTCCTACCGTGCCCCTAAAATTTAAACACCAAATTTGTCATTTCCATATTGTTCTGCCATTCTAAACTGTTTCAACTGGCAGTTTATCACCCATTTCGTAACAGTATTATAGAAGTAGCACTAATCACATATACATCTTCTGCGTAGTTGAAACCCTGCTCCTGCTGCTGATTAGATAGCAAAATCAGTGGTGATGGCTGTCTGAGCATATTAATTACACTTGCTCTCTTGTCAGTGCTGACATAGCATGCAGAAGTGACCTACACTGTGCCATTGGTTTAATATTTGAACTGAGTCATTGTTTCTCCTTAGTATTATGTCTATGGAGATTCTCAATCATCGAGGTCATTGTTGTCCCAAAGATGCTTTTCCAAAAGGCAACTGGACTTTCTTGGGTTTTTTTCCCCCTTGAAAATGTTTCACTTCTTTACCCAAGAAGCCTCTTCCTGGAATTGAAGACACTTCTTGGATGAGAAGTGAAATGTTTTCAAGGAAAAAAGAAAGTCTAGTTGCCTTTTGGAAAAGCATGTTTGGGACATCCTTAGAATTACACCTACAAAGTAAGTACTGTCGGGATGTGGGTACCTATATAGTCCTGAGATGGCATTGAACACACTTGTGGCTGACCAAGTGATGCTGCCAAACTTCTTTCTCAGTTTCTAGAGGCTGTTAGTGTCTGGGCGGAAAGGGATAGACTGAATCCTAGTAGCACTGAATAACTGTGGGTTTGGGGATCTCCCAGTACCATGATCTTCTATCTTTAATTCTGGAATTCTCCCAGGCAGAACTGGTATGCAATTTAAGACAACAGTATTTCTTGGAACAGGAGGCTCTATTCATATCTCCTCCTATTTGGACTGTTTCAATGCATTTACATTTGACCACTCAGGAGTTGCAACAAGTCCAGAACGTGGTAGCACAGGTAGTTATAATTGTACTTTGGTATAGCCATGTTGTACAGCTACTCCTGCAATTGCTTCCAGCAGGCTTCCATATGCAATTCAGGGTGCCGGTTGTCATCTTTTAAGCCCTTCAGGACACAAGGCAGGGACTTTGCATGCCTTCTGTATTGTGGTCTGTGCCCTGTAGAAATGGGCACCTGCCCCCCAAAATCTGGATACTCTTGACTCCTTTGACAGGCATCTAGCTAGCCTGTTTTACTTAGCTTTTCTCAGACAGTGGACCAAGGCACTAAATTAGTCCTGATAAATATTTTAAGGACTTTTATGGACTTAAGAAATTGCACTTGGTTGCCAGGTGTTGTTTTTTTAGGTTTTTATCTAGTTCCAAATTTGAATTGAATTCCAAAGTCATTTGAATTGGATAGCCACATACGTGGAAGAATATGTACATACGTGTAGTTCTTGCTTAATGACCCACAAAGGGGCCTGGCGAATCTGTCATTAGGCAACACTGAGCCATTAGGTGATACATCACATGGCCATTGTTTGCAATTTTACTGCTGGCATCTCCATTGAATCTGCTTTTTTGTTTGCTTTTTTGACTGCTGGCTGTCAAGCACACAAATGGTAATCATGTGAGTGCTGTGGCAGTTGTAAATGCCCACTAGTTGTAATTACTCATATCTCAATCACCTAACGCTTGGGATGCTGTGAAAGTTGTAAATATGAGGACTGACCATAAAGTTACTTTTTCAGTGTCAATATAGCTTTGAGTGATAGTTAAATAGGGCAGTCATTAATCAGAGTCTACCTGTACATGAAACTGTTGCATAGCAGCAGACATGTGCCGTGTTGTTTTGGGATATGCAGAAGTAGCGGAATGCTTTTCACACAGCTGTAATCTCTTGTTATGATCATTCTAATAAAGAAAGATGTTGATGAAAGTGAGTTAATGATAAAGATGTTAAGTAATGAAAATAAGTAATTGAAACAAAAAAAGGTCTACATTCTAGTGTACACATGAAGATATCCAGGTAGCTGACAATAGGAATAGTTTAATATGCCTAAACGTACTTAACCTGCTGAGTATAAGAGCCACTGTCTTCAGTGAGACTTACTACAGAGTAAATACAGTATATAGTGCTGCTGAGCAAGATTTCTGCAGCCTTTCTCTGTATGCATATGTGTATATTTCTGTTAATATGCCCATTGATTTTACCTTGTTCGTTCTTTGCCCTATTTTTTGTTTTAAGTACTCCATTCTGACTGCATTCAACTCACTTTTAAGTTTCTCCTGACACACATAATAACTGTTTCTTCATATAAAAAAGTGGGCAGAAGCATGCTCTTACATAGTATGTTTTTACTTCTTTCAACAAGCCCCTCATACCTAGCAGCAATCCACATTCTATGTTTTCCTTTCAGGGAAATATAGTAGGTTAAGGCCAGGAAAATTGACGAATGTTATTGCAATGTAACAACTTTGGCGGTCTTACTCTAGGTAGGATCCATCGTTTGCCAAGCTCTGTGGGATACATTGAGAAATTAAGAATAGTTTCTTAAATCAAGTGTAAAACTATATTCTTTAATCATTGTACCACAGAAGAACCTTGGCAGGCACAGCTTCTTTTGTCCAATAGTGTTGATCTTATAAAATGGGGTTAGGGAGTTGCTGAAACACAACACTCTGACTCCCAAATTTCTGAAGGATTGAGGAGGCTATTAATAATGTGACAACAGTGCAGGAAAGATCATTGCTGCATTTTCGGCCTGTTTCTTGTCTCTTTTTAAAAAGTTTTTCAGAGTAGAAATAAGTATGGGAGGCTTCCAAGAGGTAATATGCTTCCCATACTCAATTTTAACATCTCACCTTCCAATAAAATTTGAAATTGACCCCCAACACAGCAACTTTGGCTTATTTTTAAATATTTTATTTGGATTTAGGATAAGACTGGGATTGGGAGACAATAACTTCCATGCTGAGTCTTAATTCCACCCCAGCTCCAATCAGATTACTCCAAGTTACCATTTTTTTACAGGCTGATTATAGGCTGTTTTTTGAGAACTTAGGAGTGTTACCCTTGGATGTGTTCCCATACCTACTTATCTTATTAATTTTAAACAAAAACAACAAAATATGCTATCAGTGCAGTCTTGGACCTCAGGAGTAGCCTGCTAGTTAGAGATGACCTGTCCCTCTTGTAGAAGAAGAGAGATGTCTACCAAAGATGCATGATAAAAATATGACACTCATCATATTTATATAAATAACATTCAAAGAAGATTCATCATAATTGGGAAAGCATAAATAAATAGTAAGGCCTGCCTATATTTATGCATTTGAATATAGTGGCTCACCACTTTCCTGACTCTGATGGATCCTTCTTAAAAATACATAGAACAAAAGTTCTAGAAGTTCTTTCTTCAAAAAATATTCAAAACAAGGAATTTTCAAGCGCAACCTTAACCTAACATTGTGCCTATTATCTAAGATATTCCAAATTTTATTGTTGTATGTTTATAATAAATGAAACTAAATTATATTATCACAGTGAAAAATTTATTATAGTTATAATTGCCACATTACACAAAGCTTGTAAAATATAGCTACTATCTGTTGCCATAAAATTATAAATGAATCAGAATTTCTATCCTTAAGAGTGTTCTCATAATAAAACCTCCCCTCCTTCTTCTACCAGACTATTACCTCATATAGTTAAATATTGCCTACACTGGCTGATTGGGTCACATTTCCATTAGGGCAGTGGTCCCCAACCTTTTTTGTACCAGGGACCAGTTTCACGCAGGAACACTTTTTCAAGGACCGGTTAGGGTTTTTTATTTATTTATTTATTTATTTGTTTGTTTGTTTGTTTGTTTATTTATTTTTATTTATTTATTTATATTTTTTATTTTATTTACTATTACACTATCAACTCACCAAAATTAACCAATGTTGGAGGATTACTAAAAATGTGTATAAATGCAAGACTAGACTCCAATAAAGTCATCATGATTCAGTTGATCATGATCAAACAAAAATATATGTTTGGCAAAAATATATGTTTTCTCCAAAAGCGTTTTGTAAGGTAATAATCCGCAATTCAGATTTTACATTTAGGATGGGTTTGATCTCCCATATGGTCTTCAGCTTTCCACAATCTCAACAATTGTAAGGTGTGTGGGGAATTCAGAGAGTCCATGTCCACACATTTTAAAGTTGTTGAGGTTCAGAAATCCAGGCATACAAGGAATTCTGGGGATTCATTCCAAATACCTGGAGAGCCCACTTCTTTCCAGATCTCTCTTGCCCCATTTCGCTGCAACCCCTTGGCAAGCAGAGCATTGTCTAGAATTCTTCCAGCTGAAATAAGACTTTCAATTACCCGGGAATAAATCCATATTAAATCAGTCAAACTTTTAGTAGATATTCACTGTGTAGCTTGGCTAAAGCAACATTCTGCCCTGTGTGTTTTAGGATTCTCGTCTCTTTCGCTCTCTTCTCTTCTCCTCTCCCGGTTGTTTCGGGCAGCGACTGCCTTTGCCTCCGCCCGGCGCCTTTCGTTGCGTACCCTCGTCCTCGCCCGGCTGACAGCTCCGCCACCGCCGAGCTATGGCCCCGGCGCCCCTCCGGCACCCCAGACAAGAGCAGGGCTGCTTTCGGGGGCTCCCATGAAGGGTCTGGATCAGGATCTGAGCCCCTTCATTCCACCCCACTCCAGCTTTCGGCTCACATGCCTCTCTCTCGCTTTCGCTCTCGCTCCCTTTCCCCAGGCGGAAAGAGGCGCTTCGTAGCGGAGCCCGCTGGGGCAGGCTTTCTCCCCACCCCACGTTCCTTTCTCCCTCAGGCCGCCGACTGGCGCTGCTGAGGGCAGACTTCGAAAGAAGATGGTGCCCAAGCAAAGTAGGCGGCCCGGTCTAAAATGATCCACGAACCGGTACCGGTCCGGGGATCGGCGGTTGGGGACCCCTGCATTACGGGGGGTGACTTGACTTTGTCCTTGGGAAATGTTTTATTCTATATAATGGCCTGTTGCAGTTTCATATTGATAGTTCTGTAGTTGAGTAAGAAAGCTTGAACAGTAGTTGTATAACAATTGGGAGAGCCAAGTACAAATCATGTATTAACATAATTATGGCAATGTACATACCAGTGGGGATGTTTAATTAAATATAAAGACCAGAGATATAAATACAATAAATATACTGTATAACTCTATTACAGAATCTGAATGAAAAAAGAAATTGAGCTATTATATTCAAAATAGTGTCATATAATCAAAACAGTGGTAGGTTGTGTGTCCAGACATGTGAAAATATGTATAGTCTACCAAGACACAAGCAAGATACTACCTGAACAGATAGCAGCATATAGCAAACCTTGGCGGCTTCACTGCATTCTGAAAAGCTAGGCAGGGTCTGAACTTTATTAGATGTTGGGAGAAAAGAGTTATAGACTCACCTGAGAGATTGGAAAAACATCTGAGGAAAGTAATGACCAATCATTTCCATATTTCTATGAAGAAAATAATGTGCGTGGGTCCATGTAGTAGTCACCAAGAATGTAGTATCAACATCAGCTCAAGGTAAATTTTACCTTTTCTATATTGAATTTCTGCTTAAATTCCATTTATATTTTACTAATCTAATTAGATAATAAATCATGTCTCATGTTTGACAGATAAACAAGGAAAAATAACCTGTGATAAATTAGTATTCTTTCTCTAATTAAGTATTATTCTGGATGTGTTTGTATGTATAGCTATAATTGTAATCCAAAATAGAAGATCAATGTGGAATTGCTTGTTATCAGACTTTTTACTCTTACTTTCTGGGGTGTTCAGTTTAAGAAACCTAAAATAAATGAGTAACTTAAATATCTTCCTTTTTTTTTTCATCCTGTAAAAATCCTATTGATATCCTATTTATGTAGGATGCTTTGTTTTAAGTTCATTGTCATTATCCATTTCCTGAGCTCCTTTAAATATACACTATCTTTTTTGCATATTCAGTCCATTACCTAATGTAGCTTGGGTTTAAAAAAAACTTTTTAGGACAGAAATGGTATAGAATAGGCTACTTTATTGCACCCGTGATTTCATCTTGGGATGTAAATAGTGAAAAAACTAGAATTAATACATTAACAGCTGCAATAAAATAAAATAGATATGCAGAGTGCCTGTGAAATCAAGGAAAGGGGGAAGGGAATGTAGTAGATCTGAATGAAAATAGTCTGACCTTGCAGAAAGGAGTTGATGAATACATGTAATTAAATTAAAATATATCTCAACAAGTAGGAGTGTTGTTATCTAAGTTGTGTATGCATGTGAAAATGGAACCCCAAAATTGGAGATAGCAGGATCGTGATAATGGAAGAAGAGAGAGGAGTTTGGGGAAAATTGTGCAACATTCTAAAGGAATGTGATCCAGAGGAAAATTATTCTGTTAGATGACATAAATGGATGGGTGGGAATGAATTTAAAAGTAACTTCATATGTCTAAATGGCAATAGAAATAAGTATAGGTAGTCCTCGATTTATGACCAGTCATTTGGTGATTGAGTTTACAACGGCATTAAAAAAAAGTGACTTGCAACCAATCCTTGCACTTACAGCTAGTGCAGTATCCCTAAGGTCATGTGATCAAAACTTGGATGCTTGGCAACTGGCATGTATTTATGGTGATTTCAGTGTCCTGGGGTCATGTAATAACTATTTGCAACCTTCCTAGCCAGCTTCTGACATGCAAAATCAATGGGGCCTTGGAATTTGCTTAACGACCCTGTCAAGACTTACTTAACAACTGATTCACTTAGCAACCGAAGTTCTATCCCAAATCTGATCATAAGTCAAGGACTGTCCAATGTATTCTGCAATTTCCCTAATGTCATGTATCTTCGCTGTTTGGAATTATGCAAAAATTTAAATGTTTAGTCAATATTGCTTACACCTTTCCTTCTTTAACTCTTCACTTATTGTCAAAAGAGAAATTAGTATAAATGATGACAATAGCAAAATTGCAATCAATAGAGTTCTTTTAATGCTGAAATCTGCTTTTTTGATGTGAAACGATCAGCATAAAGTACAACACGTGCTTCTAGCTGATGAATAGGAATGATTTGGAGTGCTTCAGAGAACGTTACAAGGAACAGCTTGAATGTTACATTGTTAGGAAATGTTATTGGCAATGAAGAATCTCAGAGAGAAATAACTTCCCTAGAGAAGCAGTGGAAATTCTGTCATTGAGGACATTAAGGAAAAAATTAGAAAAAGGCAAGCTGTTGTAAACCGTTGACCAGGAAATATTTTTTTCGTCCGCAAGAGAACTATTGTCAGTTTAAGTTCCATGATCCCATTTTACTCTCAGGTGCCACTTGTAAACATTGTCTTATTGTGTATTTGACTATTATTGGATAATTATGTCCAGTGGTTTTAATAGATTTCCTTAGAGAATTGGCAATAAATTCTTAAGCCCAAAAAAAATGAAATAAAAAAATGTCTTGAAAACAATGATTTTTTTTTCTTAGAAGTTAAGAGCAAGTAAGGAGGTTAAATTATTATATAAAAACAAACACAAAAGTGCAATTGGTGTGTTTACGCACATAAACACACACACACACACACACACACACACACACACACACACAGAGGAAACTTTTTATTCTTTCCAATGCAATACAAAGTTGGAAAGAAATTATGTAAACAGAATCTGAATTCTTTCTGCCAGCAAGGATAATTCTTAGCAAGCTGAGTAGCACCAAATTCGATCTTTGGGGGAGGAGGCAACCCCCACCACCACCAAAAAAAAAGACCAAGCAAAAAATGAGCTACATTTGGCCAGAATTATGGAGAAAAAAGTCAAGAAAAAATTTGCAAAATTATGGGAAAAGCATAGCAAGAAAAAGATTAAGTATGAAAACAGCAGGGGTGGGTTTCTACCGGTTCTGTCCACCTCTGTAGAACTGGTAGCTCTGAAGAGCAGCAGACATAGAACCGGTTCTATGTCTGCTGATGTTTTTGCCCACCTGCCCACCCGGTTTCTTACCTGATCTTTATTTCCTGATTTTTCAACTTTAGCTGCTGAACGAGGCACAGGTGCAGTTAAAAAAACAAGAAAAGAGGGCTGTTTCAAAGGCTGCTTCTTGGCACGGCAGCATGCTGATGACGATTAACAGGCGCTCGGCTCACAGCGGGCAGAGAAGCTCGTAAACCCCGAACCAGCAGTTAACCCTGTCGTATCCCACCCCTGGAAAACAGGCTGGATTTGCTGGGAACTATGGAGGGAAAAAAATCAAAATCAAAATCCCCAATATACCCTTTTGGCAGAGACAATTGAGCAGGGGCTTTGAAAATTGGTTGTGTTTCATACTAAAACTATTCACTTCCCAGTGCACATACACAAAATCATACAGATGCAATATGAGGGGAGAGCAGAAACACACATGCATAGATAGATGCAGCATATTGATTTGTTCTTAGAAGAAAATATTAAACAGCTGTTTAAATAACTGGAAAGAATTCTAGTATGCTATTCTTCCCACTTTTCCTGACTTACAGCCCATGCTTGGTATCATGCACAGCCCACTCAGGTCCTGCAATCCTCCCTTTCATCAGTTTTTTATTCTTTTTTTAGTCTCAATGGCAAACTACTTTTCTCCTTTATCTATAATTAGATACTATCCTATTTTCTTTCTAATGATATATGGGAGAGCAACAACTCTGCCTGCCAGTTCAACCATTTATAAAATGTACAATATAAGAAGGAGGAGAGGAATCCTTTAGAGAATGTATAATTTAGGAACAATTTATAAATGCCATCAGCTAGTTTTTCCAGTTGGTTGTTGAATTCTTGTATTTTTATTCAGATTATTTAAGAAGAGGCAATATAAGATTTATTTTAAGTACAAATCTACACAAATGGAATTGATCAAACTGTGTGTTCACCCTGCTCTCCAGTGATGAGAGATCCTGAAGATTACTTCTTTTGCTATTATTTGCTGCCCTATATAACTAACTAGAACTTTACTGTACATTAGATTTAATTGCAAAAATAGCTGCCTCTCTTTGCTGGCCTATAAATATTTTAGCAGTTATCATTTGAATGTGCCCCTTCATCAATACATGTCATTGCTTCAACACTTAGCTTTGCATAAGGGTTTCCTGGATCTTTTCTATTAACTTATATTTGGTACAAAGAAAATGGGTAAGCTAGTATAGCCCTTTTTCAGCAATAATTAGATATAGTCCAATTTTTCCTCCAGAAAGTCATGATCCCAAGGGCAAAAGCAGGACTGCAGAAAGACTTAGGACAGTTAATTAAAGAGGGGGAGCACTTGGAGTTGGAAACATTACAAAGGGATTTTAGCATATGTTAGGTAAGCTGTATTTAATTATATACAATTAAAACATATTTCAAATCCTTGAGGAACTGCAAGCTTCAGGAGACCACTTACTGTGATTGAAAGGGTGCTAATGAATTCTGGAGACTCAAAAGATATCAAAACTAGTAGAGAATTTATTAACAGTTGATCAGGACAGTTCATCTAATTACTTCAATAAGTGGAAGGAGAGCAAAGAAACTCCAGGTAAGGAAATTCCCTAAGTTTTTATTACAGCATCTTGAAATACCATCTAAATTTGAGGCGGGGAAAGTCTTTCAAGATGCTTAAAATAGTTCTTTTAAAAAAGAAAAACTTTCCAGAAGGTGTGTTGTAACATTTTGGGCTCAAAATAAAGTTCAGAAATCAACACTAGGTAATATTTATACTGATGTACTGTATAATGACATAATCTAGCTTTCAAATACAGACATTTACCAATTGATGGTTATACAAGAAAATAACACTGTTTATTTAAACATAATTGGAAATGTCATTTAAACCTTGAAAATGAGCTTGACATTTTAGCTTTAATTTTATCTAACAGATAGTGAAGAAGATAGCATTTTTGCACATAAAAGAATGTTAACTTTAATAGTAAAGTAAATGTAACAAAGCCAATTTTCACATTCCTTTTATCACTAACTTGCTCCCCCACCCACAGATTCTTCTTTCTTCTTTTGGAAGAGGAACTGTTTTAGAGACAGGTTAGCTAATAAGGACAGAACATATAATGCTGTGAGCCTACATGCACATACGTATGTACATACATACAAATACAGCTGGCATGAACACAATTTTTATAGGGGGAGGGTGTCAGGGAATAAATATGACAACATCATGGATGAGTTTCATCTTTAGTAGAAGTAAAATGCATGACATTGTTAATGTAGATCTTTTTTTAATGCGATTGCCACTTGCTAGATAACTGCTAATAATTCATTCAGCTGCATTTTCAGAGCTTTTAATAGGGAATATTCTCTTTTGTCCTGATTCATTCTTTTATTTATTTCCTGCCTGTTATTTTATCTATTTTTGTCATGTTTGTGGGATCATAAGGTCTTAACTTCCATTACTGAATGTTATATTTAAATTGGCTCTGGGTTTGATTTAATGTTGATTGTTATTATTATAGCCCAGCTGCAGAATAACTTGGAAAGCTGGAAAACCATTCCAGAACTGCCATATTGTTAAGAAATTTGCATGGGATAGTTCCATGAAGTCATCAGGAGCTAGGCAAAGCTTGAGGTTATTTTATTGTTCTATGCACAATAATGTGAGATCACAGCAGCTAGTTCTTTAGCTGGTGTTGGCTTTCATACACATTGAGTCCATCCCAATAACTCAATTGGGAAGTTGAGTTGTCATTAAATACCTGCATATTGTATGTAGTGTGACCATTTGTAATTGGCAGATGAAAATATTTGTTAATGTGCAGATTTCTAAGTGCTGACCAAAAGTTTTTAGTAAGGCACTCAGTATGCTGATAAGCATTAAGACTACTGTGGCCCAATTTATGCCATTCAATACATTTGTTTATTGCTTACAATCATTTTTTACTGACTGTTTGAAGTTACAGCAGCACTGAAAAAGTGACTTACAACTGGTCACTTCACAATTATTGCAGTCACTTGGCAACCAGCATGCATGTATGAGGTTACAGCATCCCTGGGTTATGGAATCACCATTTGCAACTTTTCCAGCTGGCTTCTAAAAAGCAAAGTCAATGGGGAAAGCAGTGATTCACTTAATAACCATGGCAAAAAAGATTATAAATAGTATAGAATTCTTTATTGGCCAAGTGTGGTTGGTCACACAAGGAATTTGTCTTGGTGCAAATGCTTTCAGTGTACATAAAAGAAAAGATACATTCATCAAGAGTCAAGACTCATCAGGTACAACACTTAATCATAGTCATAGGATACAATAAGCAATTAAATTATTCTAGGAAACAGTCAATATAAATCTTAAGGATACAAGTGACAAAGTTACAATCAAACAATCACAAGTGGGAGGGGATGGGTGATAAGGAGTAATGAGAAGATTAACAGTAATGCAGACTTTGTAAATAGTTGGACAGTGTTGAGGGAATTATTTGGTTAACAGAGTGATGGCTTTTGGGGAAAAACTGCCCTTGTGTCTAGTTGTTCTGGTGTGCAGTGCTCAGGAATGACTCACTCAACAACCACCTTGTTTAGCAACAGAAATTCTGGTGCCAATTGTGGTCGTAAGTCAAGGATTACCTCTATGTTAGATCTATAAAAGCTGTACGCATGACTGATAATCTCTTAATTTAGCTTAAAACGCTAATAGGAACTGCATAGTTCTTTGGGAAACGGAATAAAATTTGAAATAAAATACATCAAATACATTTGAAATACAAAGGTTATATGAACTGAAAAGTCTTGTTTTTGGATTGTGACTGATGGTTTGCCCACCTTCCATAAAAAATTGGGCATTATAATCGTAACATATATGGAGACAGAAGATTGGGGACGCCTGCAATAGAGACACATGGCATTACAGTAAATCCATGGACAACTGCCCCCTCTTTTTTTTTTAGTGCAAGATCCCCATTACTTGCAAATGACTTTTGTTTTAATACTTATAGAGACTAGCAAAAAAAAGCCTGATAAACGAAGTATCTCTTAGAGGAAAAAAATCTATGAAAAGCAATTCTGGACGGTTCTCAGCATTAATGCTTCTGTTTATGTCACAAAATCCAATAGATGAGAAATGAGGGGAAAGGTTTAATCAAAAGATGATGAATGTCTGCTTTTCTATCAGATTGCAATATTGTATGCATTGACTGGACAGAACAGATAAAGGATTTCTGAAGCATTGTGTGCTGCACAAGTACAGCAGAGGGGATTGCAAAAAAATTGTGTTATTATGCACTGTTTGTAACATCTACTAAACTCTGTCACTTTAGCTGTGCTAACAGTATTTAACATGTTAACTGAGAACTATTATTTTAGAAGTTTGAGTCTTAGAGATGATTTTTTTCAAACAGCTTTGTATCACCAAAAGATGCCTCTTATTTTTCTGTGGTAGTGTGAAAAAATAAAGTAAGTGGAGTGTGTGGTACTTGATCTTCCAAGGAATTACTGGGAGGACACATAAAAATGATTATTTGAGGATGAAGGATTGTTGTAGGATTTCCTTATTAGATAGTGAAGATTTTATTTTTTTAAATTCTTTTTTACACTTTAAAACAAGCAGCTTTGGTTTGGAGAAGCATTAAACTGCAGGATTTACTTAAGGTATGATATGTAATGAAGGTAGATCATGTATGGGTTTGATGTTCCCTAACAGGTGGATGGTCAAATAAATGTGTCTGCTTCAATAGGCCTTCCTGGCCTTTGCTTCCTGGGATTATCTTAGAATACATTATCATCTGATTTCAATATGATTCATAATTGATTAGTATCATTCTTGTGATTACTCTTTGAAGTATTGCATTCTTCACATTTGGCTTTGTCCATTGTAGTATCAGAACATAGCCTAAATCAATCTGCATTGTATTGTTACAACAGAATTACATTCACTATATCACTGGTGTCAAACTCCATTGTGTCACGTGATGAATTGTGATGTATTGTAACATTTTTTGCCTTTGCAGAGCTGGGGTAGGCGTGGTCTGTGCATGACGCATCCAGCCCTTAGGCCTCCAGTTTGACAGGCCTGCATAGAATATGATTGGATAGGAATGCTATAAGAAATAAAGGAATGAAGGGAAAATAATGCCACAACACAGAAGGAAAATAAATGACAGCAAATTGGATTTTAAAAGTATGATATTTGCAGTGTATTCTGATCAGTCACTGTGCAGTGGGATAAGGCAACAGCATCCTTTGGTGCATCTGTAAAGGATAGGAGATGGTGGCAAACGGCACCTTGATAGGAGGAAAATTCCAGATAAGAAAATTCCACTAATGAGAAGCAGCTTCCAAAGGAAGACTGCAAAACTGTCATTTCAGTGTTTCTTCTGAAGCGCAAGAGTCAAGCTTCATGGAAACTCCACAAAATCGTAGGGAAATGGGGCAGCACTGGTTTTAGATTAGTGTAGTTACATGTGTGTAAAGGACCTACTATTAAATGTGACTGGATAAGTATATTTGAGGAGAACATGACCAGGGACCTCACTGAAGTTCTATGCAAGACTGTGTAGCTCATTAAGATTCTTGGAAATATCCAGAATTAAATTACAAAAAAGGCAGACTGAATTATATTAAAAAAGTCTCTTGAATTTTATTCTTTATAACTTTCACAGATGCCAGCACAAAGTTTAGTTTTATGTTATTGTTTAGCAAAGTAATTGATGTCTTTAGCAACCTTGCTTAGTGCAAAACTCAGTGCATATAATCTATATATATAAAAGTGAAATACCATTCACACATCATCACAAAATCTCTACAAACTTGAAATTTGGCATGTATGTTCCTCTTGGCTTCTAGATGCTCACTAAGAAAGGATTTTTTGAAATGACCATCAGAGCATTAGTATTTCATATATTATTATTAACATGCTCTGATGCTAAGGAATTCTGCTCCCCCTCCTGAAAAGAAATTTGTTCCAAATGCAAAACACAAGCAGAGGAAAAGAGTTTCGGTTTTTGTTTCACAGTAGCAACCAGCTTTAGTACAGAACAGTTGAACTAAGCCACACCCAGGCTCCTTGCTGTCTCCTTCTTGCTCACACAGCAAATACTGTTTCAGTTTTCAAACAGCCTCAACTCTCTCACACACTGACAGGACACTTGCCAGAAGAATACCGATGGATGCTGGTAGGCAGAGGCAGATTTTTTTCCCCTTATTTTCCTCCCCCAAAACTAAGCCTGACCACATAGTTTCATAGCGAAGCATGAATATCGAGCTAGTTTGTTAAAAGTATAGCTACTGTGTGTGTAAAAATAAGTGAAAATTCATTAACTGAATTTATACAAATCTGGAAATACAGAATTGACACAAGGCTTTTACAAAGGTATCTCTTAAGCTAGGGATAGCTTAATGTACCTCAAGGATACGTAGATAACTTTGAATTATAACTGTTGATGAATTACAACTTCAAGCACACCTCATTACTACCTATAATTCCTATAGTTGAATAAGGATTGTACAACAGCAACATCTGGAACTCCACTGGTTGTCTTTAGGCAAGAATGTTCAACATCAGCAAGTTTCAAATCAGCTAATAATTAGGATTCAAATAAACAGTTAAAATTTGAATATAGTATTTTATGTTTTCTTCAATTTGGAAATGCTATACACAAATTTAAAGATATTCCTGTTATTAAAATATATAATATTGGCATCATTCTTTTGCTTTAGAAATGAAGAAATAATTAGACCTAAGCCATAACTGATATGCTTATTTTGGCCATTTTAAATTACTTCTCTCTTTGTTTCTTTGTAGGCATGCTTATGGACATATGTAGATAAGTGTAATATAGCAATTCTACAGACTTCTTTTTTTTTTGTAAAAGTTTTATTTGGGTTTTCACAAAACATAATACAAATAAAATATCTTTTTTTGAGAATAGCATGGTCCTGTCCTTTATAACTTCTTTTCTTTTCCTTTCCCCACTTCCCCCTCTTCTTCTCCCTGCCCTTTTTGACCCCTTGTCTCTCTAATTCTAATACTCTCTTCTGTAATCCTCTCTTCTGTTTCTTCCTAATATTGTAATTACTTTTCAAACTATTCTTTTTTTTTGGTTGTTTTTTTCAGATCTTAAATTTTTCACTCTCTTTCCCCCCTTTCCTTTTTTCCCCTCACTTAAAATTACTTGGAAATTAACTATGGCTTCTTCTTTGTCCCACCCTTCTTGTTCTTCAAGCATTTCTTATTGTTTCTCATAGTTCAGGATCTCCATTTATAAAAATTGAAATATGAAGCCAAAAAAACCTCTTCTTTCTTGTGCATCTTCTTACTGTTTTTTAAGTTACATTTTCAATTCTTCCAAGAGTGATACCATTATAAAAACTTTTAAACAACCACCCAATTGATTTTAGTCCTTTAGATCCAATAACCAAAAATCCAAAAATCACCAAGTAATCAAAATAATCCAAAGCTGTTTCTTCTTGCTTCTTTTTTCCACTTTCTCTTCCTGGGGTTCTATTCAGTGAGGTCCCTGGTCATGTTCTCCTCAAATATACTTATCCAGTCACATTTAATAGTAGGTCCTTTACACACATGTAACTGCACTAATCTAAAACCAGTGCTGCCCCATTTCCCTACAATAAGTTTCAGTTGGAATGCATCTTTTAGGAATCTTGTTAAAGTTTCACTGTTAATTCCTTTTACTTTTCCAGATTTTTTCCTTTTCTCTCCTTTCCTTCTTTTAAAAGTTTTTGAAAATCCAGAAGTCTTTATTATCACTTTGACATTTTATGTTCAGCTTAAATGCCTGTTAATGTCAAAGTGGATTTTTGTCAGTTTCTTACTTAAATCTCTTAGTTGTCAATATGGGGAAGGAAAGAAAAAAAACCCAATCCTTTCCCTTCCCTCTCTCATTCGCCACTTCAAAATCTTCTTTGGGAGCAACGTTATTCTTTATAGTTCAAATTCCAGGGTACCATATGTTGTTGCTTTTTCAGTTCGACCTGGTCAGCCAAAACTTTCTCTTCTTATCTTCCTCCTGCACATTCTTTTCCAGTTGAGTTCTTCTTTGAGGTGGCCATTTCTGACCACCGCTGCAACTGCCTTCGGGAAAGGGAGTAATGGCCAGCTCTCCTCGACCCTGCTGGCGGTCTCTCCCTCTTCACCACCTCTACGGCGTGGCTTAGCCCCGAAACCAGCTGGCTCGGGGCGCTCCAGTGGAGAGCACAGATCGAAACCATGCACGATCGTGGATTTTGGTCCGTCACCGAAGAAACTCAAACTGGAAGTCCCCAATTCTACAGACTTCTTATTAGGCTTGTTTCAGTGCCTAGCCAATACAGTTTCTCAAAAAGTGAATGCTAAATGAATTGGGGGTTGCTTTTTAGGCAAAGCACATGGAGAAAGTTGAAGTATAACAATGGTTTGAAAAGCTTTCTTACTGAGTATTGAATAAACAAGAACTTAGTTCGTTTATGTTTTCTCCATTTATTTATTTAGTCAATTGCTTACAAGATAATAAGTATAAGTATAAACATTAAGTAAGAATACAGGAAATAGGTATGAATAAATGGGGACAATAGGACAGGGAAGGTAGGCATGATGGTGCACTTATGCATGCCCCTTTATGTTTTCTTCATCTCATATAGTTAAAGTATTGGTTAAAGCTTAAAAGCAATAAAAATGTTGCCATTACATTGAGTTTTTATTTAGTAGTACTACATAATTAATAATTTATCACAAGACATATTGAATATCCTTTTGTCTTTATTATTATGATTACTATATTATTAGACACTTCACATGCACGATCTAGTTATAATCCCTAACCATAATAAGCATTATTATTCCATATATTACAAATTGGGGAAGATTGAAGCTGAGAGAATGTGCATTGCCTAAAGCACAGTTTGCTATTTGCTGATACAAGATATAGCAGGAACATCAGTTTGCTGAACTATATAGGACAGCACTACAATTAAGCCCATAAGTACCCCTTTGTTTCAAATGTGTAACCCATAAATGAGAATATTTAAAAACCTTTGGTCATAATGAAATCAATTCATACGTTCAAAACAATCTTCTCTGCAAAAGAAAAAGCCCTTTCCTTGAATGATAAAAGCTCTCCAGCCTGAATCAGTTAGAACTGGACAAATCTTACTTCGGTCAGGCAAAAAGTACTGTTATGAATATTGTATAAGAAAAATAATACTCTAATTTCCCCAGTTATTCAAGTGGAAAAGCATTCTAATTCAGAGTAAACATATTTCTTGTGCGATGTGAAAGCATATATATACATAAAACTTGACTGGGGTTTTGTTTTGAAATGTGAAGTGAAAATAGCACTCCACTTATATGCCATATTAATCTGATAACAGGAGCAGTTCTTTGGCTTTTGAAAGGCAAAGGCATTATGAAAATTCACAGTCTGTTAGATAATTCAAAAGTCTATTCACATCTTTAGACTGTACTGCTCTTTGTAACTTTGTATTACTTATTAAACTAAAATGGAGCACAAGCCCATACTATTGTGAATCAGTATCTCCTATTTTATTCTTTCAACATAACAACGTTGAAAGCATCCTCTGTCCAAATGTGGTAATAGAGATGAAAGCTTTTGTAACTCCCAAAAGCAGTTAGGACTGTGCCTTTTCATCTGTATCCTGTGTTACATATGGGTTGTATATCAAATGCTTCAAATATATCTTAAACTAGAGATGTCCACAGAACAATCACTTCTGGTAGCTGCTTTCCAGATGTTAATTTTCCATCCTTGCTTGGACTAATTATATAAAGTGGCTTCATAAATATATGCTGAACAAAATAAAACATTAAAATTAAAGAGCAAAGGCAGGTCAAACAGAATTGGGTTTTTTTTTAAAAAAAAGATGCAGCTAAGTCTCTTTTATCTCATAATATCCATACTGAGAACCTGCAACTGCTCAGACTCAGCAACCAATCTCTGTGTGAAAGGGAAAGGGAACTGGTGGGAGAGTCTGCCAGTTGATGAGCAGAGTTGCAGAAAAATCGAGGCAGCACCTTTAGGTACAACAATTCCTGCTTCCTTTCCATTTGCGTGAATATATATTAGGGGTGGGTGGTAGGGTCCATCCAGTCTGTGAATCTGTAGTTACTGACATATGTAGCATAAGAAAGTCACATAGTATCAATTCAGATCTTGTTGGGATTTGTTTGCAATTTGCATAAAACTTTATAATACAGCAACATCAATTTGGAACAGATATCTTTCTTCCCATTCTGTAATGAGCAGAGGTCTGTTTAAATTGCTGACTGAGCTGAGCAGAGCCAAAGGAAATGCCTGATTAAAATGTGCTCAAAAATGAGGTGGTAATCTCAAGATGGTCTTTAAACAGCATTTCTCCTTAATCCTCAACAGTTTTTACTTATAGCAGGATCAAAGTTTGGATGGTTAATATTATGGGTCAGCAGGAGACTGACTGTACTGTTATTCTGACTACAGAAGGGAAAGTTGTTGGCTCTTTGCTCCCCCTCCCATTTGAATTTCCATAAGCAAGAATGTGTTAGGAAGAATAATGAGCACTTGAGAACCAGCAAATAGTAACAGCGAACATTGCACAAGTTACAGAAACAAAGGGATATCCTGCTTGAACTGGATTTTTCAACTTTGAAAAAAAAAGCCAAGGAAGATAAGCAAGAACTCATTACAGTAACTATCCATCACTGTGTTGGATGTTCAAGGATGTGAATGTATATCGGTTTGGCCTATTTTTTTCTGTTTCTTTCATTTTTATATAAAATGTCTATTTTTTATTGTTCACATGGAATTCATATTTCAGCAAACACAGTAAAAAGTTTTGTCTGAAGCTTTTTAGCCTCTTTTGGCTACCAGAAATGCCAAGGCAAAATTTCAAGGAGATACAAAGCACCTCTTCAAAGCAAATCCAATCACTTTGCCTCCTCAAAGTGAATTACATCCATTCCATGATGTGAAACATTTCATCAAGACAAATCCAGTCCACATCGCACAGACCTTACTGCATGCTCTCAGTTTTATCTTTTCTCATCTTTATAATAACTTTGAGAATTAGCTTTGGGGGCACTTATGGTCTCCATCCATTTTATATTCACAAATAATAAACTTATATACATGGTGTTCCACCATAATTGATAATATAAATCCAATATGTCTGAATTATTTTGACACATTGCTTAATGTTGCAGAGATAACATGCCTCCAGTGACTAGCATTGACTTAATTGCCCCGGAATCATTCACTTATATGTCTGGGGAAGTTTCTGAAAGAGTAGAATGCTAAATAGAATTAAGGAAGCTTATTTTTTTAAAAAAATCATTAAATTTGGGGTATAATTTATTTATCATTGAATGGGAATAGGGTCCATTCATGTTTATGTGCTTCCTGCTTTAGGACAGACTACACATTTCATAAGTAGATAACCCTGCTTCTATGTCTACGTAACAATCTTCAGCAACCAGATGTAGATAAGTTTGTTGAGAGTTATATCACAGACATGTGATTGTGGAAGGATATATAACAGCATTCAGTGGTGTTTCTTACTCTGTCGATGAATGTTTACATAAATAAGGAGCTGACAATCTAATTCCTGCCTATGAATGCGGAAATAGCAGGTGAGCATATATTCCATATTAATTAAACAGATTAAAGACTGTTTTCTACATGCGCTGTCAGACTTTGTATAATCCTCTGAATCCAGAAGAAAATTACTTGTTAATTAATAAAGACTGGGAAAAATACTACCCTACGCATAACTGAAATAATGAGGATTGGGAGTAAGGGTGAATTCTATTCTCATGTTTCCCTACATGAATACATTGAACTATTCATTTTTTTGTGTGTGTTAAAATTTTCAAACCTTGGTTTCTGATTTTCAGAATGTGAGCTAATTAACCCATGTCATTTTACCAGTGTTTGTTTCTGCTTTTCACTTATAGCATGAAAAGCAAAAGGGCATCAAAAATCTTGCTGACCTCTAAAGAAAATCTGAAAAATTGAATATTTACAGTCCTTATAAAAATGCAATTGTCATAAAAGAAATAAAAAACAAGCCACCTTTGATTTAAAAAAGAGTATCTCTCCTCATTCCTTAATTCTAGAACATGGGAGAATGAATCTAAATACATCCATTTAAAATAGAGTATGTTAGATACATGAGGGATGGTTGGATATACCCATAATCTTTCTGTTCAGGACATATGGCTAAGCAGAACTGACTTTTAAGCCTTAACTGCATTAAATCAAATGTGTGAACTTTCTTTGGAGTTACGAGCACCTGAATGATCCATTCATCATGTACTCCAGAGAAATGAAGGAGCCAAAGGCTGACATATTGCAGAACACAGGCTCTGCTTATAATCTAGACTCCCCATTTATGAATTTGTATCTGCCCTTCTTTCACAGTTTACCTCAAATGCTCTGGTTGTACTTTTTTCATAACAAAACAGAGGTATTGCTATTTAGTGGTGATTGCAGGGTACATGCGAACAAGCAGATACTGGTGGGACATGTCAAGCTATCACAAAAATTGAATTAAACAGGACTTTTTATGAACTTCTGTTGTCAGCTACTTCATCTCTGCTCCATTAATAACAGATGAGGTACTTAATGAAGCCTTTTGCTAACTGCCTGCCTGTTCAGTTTCTGCATAGCTGTTCTTTATTTTCTGGTTGTTACTATTTTGACATACTATTCTACTTTTTAGGAAAGTAAGTTGATGTGAAATAAATAAATAAAATTAAATAAATAAAATAAATAAGGAAAACAAAATTTACTTCATTCACAAAAGCAAAATATTTCATTTTAAATCATTTGAATTTTTCAGCATGTGCCTTGAGAAACTTTGCAAGCCATTTTCTATTGTGAAACTGCTGGCTTGATTGTGAAACTGAATTGTTTTATACATTTTAGAAGTGTTTTGAGCTGGGAAAAGGTTTATTCCAACTTCAAAATATTTCCAGTATGCTTGAAACACTCCATTTCACACTTGAAAATGGATGTGTAATACAAGATTTCACACTAGAATGGTTTGAAATGAAGCATTTTGCACTCCCTATGGGTTTGTGTGAATATGCAAAGATCTACAGCTGGCATAATTATTACTGTGTGGATGGAGATTCCCCATTTTTTACAGTAGTTTTACAGGCTACTAGAGCCTTTATTTAAAAAGCCAATATCTTGGCCCTGCAGCCTTTTTCTTGGCCCTGAATTTGCTAGGGTTCCTTACAAAATGTTGGTTTAAAATCACAAAAGATCATATTTTCTGTATAAAAATGGTGTATATTTCTTTTTTTTAAATGATCATGAAAACTGGCTGTACTGAATGGGAAAAAATTTTCTAATTAAAAAAACCTGTTGCTTTTATTTTTATTAAATGTTACAAATACGTTTTATCTTTTCCTAATTAATTGCAAATGAAAGTATTTCTTATATCAGTTACTAAATGTCGAAAACTATATGTAGGGTCTGTCAAAAGTCAGGCTGCATTAAACAATTCAAACCTTCTGGACAATCGGTTATATAAATTACACTTGGTTGCCTTCTAAACACATTTTTATTTATTTTTATTTTATTTATTTGATTTGTCAGTCGCTTACAAGATAATAAGTATAAGAATAAACATGAGTATTAATACAGGAAAGAGGTACGAATAAATGGGGACAATAGGACAGGGATGGTAGGCACGATATTGCACTTATGCACGCCCCTTACAGACCTCTTAGGAATGGAGTGAGGTCAATAGTGGATAGTTTAAGGGTAAAGGAAGGGGGAGGGTTGAGGATGTAACAACAGAGTCAGGTAGTGCATTCCAGGCATTGACCACTCTGTTGCTGAAGTCATACTTTCTGCAATCCAGTTTGGACATTTTTCTCATTTGATGCATGACCTTTAACCATTCTGAAGTATAGTCACACTTTCTCTGAAAAAAATAATAAAACCTATTGAAATTAGTCATGGGGATTGGCTTTTGATATACCTTGTGTATTATCAAGTATTCTTCAGTTTGAAGAAGATTAGAGTGGACAAGATAAGAGACTTAACATTCAATAGCTCAATTTGGTTGCTCCCTGTCGGAAATTTGCATGCACAATTCTTAGGTCTTTCCTGCAGGCCTGTAGATGTGACTTCTTCCAACAAATTCCCCTTTAACCTTCTATGTCAGCTTTCCCTGTGGATGGCAGGGGCCATCTTAGAAGAGGAATTCCTCCTTCTGTCTCACTCAGGATGCCGCTTCCAAGATGGTGTCTGCTGTGACACACATTTACATCATCTAAACCCCCAAGAAAGCACCTTTATTCTTAAGACATATCACTGCTGCTTATATGTTCATTGATGTAAACATATCATAAAACCCCTATGTTTAGTTGGCTTCCTTGCTGGAAATAAATCAGATTATATGACTACATTTTTAAATGTATACTCCAGAATATCACAATTTTTGATTGTCTTTTCTCCCAGAAGCATCAGTGGTTCTTCCATAAAAACATCCCCGGTTTGCATGCACATGGCCATCATTTAAGTTCTCTTCTTTACACATGATTGACAAATGATACATAGTTTGGTAATGGTTTACATGAACCACTGCTTGACAGAGCTCAAAGCAAATCATAATATCCCTTTAGTAACTTATCCTAAAAGATCCAACTTGGGAAATGTTATTAGAATGCAAGTAAAACTGCAAAAACTAGCCATATCACTCGGATAAGACAGCCCATCTGTTAAGGAGTTTGGAGAAATGAATTATATCTTAGTAGTATAACATAGGCAGAAACTCCCAATTTTGATCCCTGACACTTTCAGTTAAAAATAGAAGTTGTAAGAAAGATCTTTCCTGAGGCACCAGGAAAGCTAAGATAGATAACCCAATAGTTTATTTGGCATCAGGTTACTTCCTATTTTTATTTTTTTGTTACAGATTTCTAGTCTAAGTGGAACTGTTTTTTTCCTAAAGGTTCCCTGCCTGATTGCTTGGAGGAGATTTGTATTCAGCACAGGTTGCCAAATTTTGAAACGTTGCATAGCAAACAAATATTTTTGCAATCAAATCTTTTGGCTTTCAATGTGGCCTAAATATGCAGCAGGGCAGGAAATTAAGTTGTATCAGACTGTTTTAGGCTACCCAGAGAAAAATAACACTGCAATTTTATTGTTACTTTTCAAAGAAATATATAAAAAGAAAAAAAAACGAAGATCTGGGCATAAAGGTAACAGCTCAATCTGTGTTTGCTAGATTAGTGGGGGAGTTTTAACTTTTATTTTTGACATAATAAAATGTAAAATATTTTTCATCAACTACAGTCTGGACTGCTAACATTCATTGTATTCCTTCAAGATACTATTTCCATTCCTTTCTTCCTATGCTTGGAGCCTGAAATGGGGCAATTCATTTTAGCATTTTAGGATTTTATCCTCCTGTCTGAATGTGAACAAGAGTGTTTTATGAACATGCTACCACCCTTTTCTGTTGTGTTTAAAAGTAAGTTTGGAGTGGTATCTTAATATGGAGGGATAGGAAGGAAGCTGAGATCTCAGGCCCAATGCCTGCAACTATTAAGAATTATTTACCAGGATAGTTTTCCAGTTCCACTAAAGTGAAGGAAAAAATATTTATGTCTAAATTGTAGAATCATAGGTTGGTGTTGAATGGACTGCTGTCAAAAAAATTGAAAATGTGGAGAGATGTGACCACTGTTCACATGTGTTTTAGAAGTTCTTCCCCATCTAACTTTTTGCATTGTAGAACAACTATCATAGTAGTTCCTATAAGGCAGAGGTCTCCAAACTTGGAAACTTTAAGACTTGTGCACTTCAACTCCCATAATTCTCCAGCCAGCTATGCTCCACAAGTCTTAAAGTTGTCAAGTTTGGGGGGCCCTGCTATAAGGGAATGGTTGGTGTTGTTTTTTGCCAAGGAAAAAGTGGCAAGAGAAATGGTAGCAACTAAACTGGAAGAAGTAAAGAAATAAAATCATATTCTAAACCGACAGCTGTCAATTTTGTTTTTAATTTATGAAGAAATTAGTTTGCAAAAACAATATGCAGGAGGTATAAACTTAATATTCTGTGTAATGGAATCATCCAGAAAATATATAAACTTTGCTGTATGTCCAGCATCCTTCCTAGCTATTGTTATCATTCTATATTTTTAATGAACTGTCTTCTTACAGAAGTTTGATTTCACAGTTAATTTCGTATTAGATAGTAAATTATCATATGCTGGATTTCTAAACGTCATGGATGTTGATGAGAGGAACCATTCAAGCATTGCACTCCACTTTTTCTATGTAAGATTTAGGCCTAACATATCTAGATTACAAAAATCTGAATAATCATTATTGGAGTGTAAAGTCTGGCTATAACTTAAGATCACAATGTGCCAAAAATGAACTTAAGCAGAGGCTTTAAAGAACAAAATCTAACTTTAATTGATCAATAAGGTTAGGGTAAGACCTATCCTCACATACATACAAGATAGATATGTGAGGAAGGTTACAAAGCATATAAAGCAAGTAGAGTCTTCTTATACCTTTAAAAATCCTTACAAATAGAGTAACTGCATTGTAAAACTTTCTAACTTAGATTTACATCTTTCCTGCAAAAAACAAATGTCTTTCTGGCACTGTTTATCTTTCATTGTCCCTTCTCCTATTGTCCTGCTAATTGATCACAACTGACCATTTAAAAAGGCTATTAACAACATACTTCAAAAGGTGTGTATTCCTCCAGATGTAGGAAGTTCCCAGGATAGTATGTTGGGGGCAGGGGGGGGGTGCTAGGGCGAAACATATGCCTGAAGGAAAACAGATGGATTCAGATTGATTTAGATGGGACAATCATGTGTCTTCATAGAAGAGGGATGTAACTGAATGCAGGCATGTGTTATAATTGTTTTTCAACATGTGAAAAGTTAAAGAAATATTTTTTACTATAGCAAGATAAGAAATGCCTATAGAGTAACTCTCTACTTAATGCTATAATATATTTTACTACATTTCTTTATTTATTACCCTTCAGGAGCAAAAACATTTTGGTATTGGAGCAAAAAAGTTTTGCTATGGTTATCCAGATTTTTACAGCTGAGATGTGATAGGCTTAAAAGCATTCAAAGCTGCTTATTTGCATTGTGAAAGCCAGAGGTAGTATTCAGCAGGTTCTGACCGGAAAACGGTAGTGGAAATTTTAAGTAGTTCAGAGAACCAGCAAATACCACCTCTGACTGGAGATTTTACAGTATCCTTCCCCTGCCATGCCCACAGAACCCGATTGTAAAAAAAATTGAATCCCACCACTGCTCAAAGCACAGTATTATAACAAAAAAAAAAAACCCTGATAAATGCAACAGAATCAATAATGTTTCAATGATACTTAACGGCATCGGGTCATATCTGATATCTGCTAGGATGTATAGGGTTTTGTGGGTGAGTTACAACAATAGTAATTCTGAATTAGCTAAATATATTTCTTTTTCTTATCTTATGCTTCTTACTTCTTTAACATGCTACTTTTACTTTATTTCATTGGTTTGCATATCATTGCTTACCCTGGAAGGAAAACGCATGATAAGTGTATACATATCATATGAAGGTGTGATCTTACTTATGTGCCTGTTACTTATGAACATATTTTCTTTTTTAAAAGAATTGATTGCAAAGCTGAAATAATATGAAAGCCCCTTTTCTGGCATCTCTCTAAAAAGAAAAATGTTTGTCAGTACTTAACTCCCTGGGGGTTCAAGAATCTCTAACTCAAAATAGAGCCCCCTGATGTGAGAACATACACGGAATATTTTTCATCTTCCGTGAACTTGTTTATTCTCTTGCAAAAGACATTCTTCATCCTTGTAAAGAAGGGGTGCCCCAGTTAGGGCTCCAGAATTATTTATTTCCCCCCCTCCCAAAAAAATCTTTGGTGGGGCCAAAGGAGATCTTCAAACATTATCATCAATTGTTCATTTAATTTTAATTTTAATTAAATGTAAATAGAATGAGATGAAGTTTAGTTATTGGAGAGAGTTTTAGTTTTGTTTTCAAAGACCTGACTTTGTCTTCGCTTCCAGTATACAGTATTCTGTTGGTATTAAGTATGCAGTTATTTCGGAGGGCAAGAACAATTCCCACAGACTAAATAGCAGTCATAGAGCAAGGGGCATGAGGCATAACTGCTGCATCATGTGAAAGAATATTATTATTTCTGCTATAACTTGACAGCTGTTTTGTTTAACCCTGATTTGTTGGCAGTGTTGCGCAGGGATCAAGACTTGGAATTCTGAGATGAGACCTAGATTAAATTAGAGCCTCTGCTGCTTTAAGGTAGTTCAGACTGGTTGCATCTTGCAAGTCCATGTCAACTAAATATAGGTATGCATAGCTCACAGATGGTATTGGTTCCCAGTTTTAAAATTCAGATTATTTGTCTTCTCTCTGAAAATGATTTCACAGTTGTAGAAAATGAGAATATGTTTTAAAAATAAAGCCTATGTTTTTATTTGAAACCAGGTAAAACTAGCTTAATAGCAGTAACTGTGAGAGGGATCTTGGAGTCTTAGTGGACAACCAGTGAAATATGAACCAGCAGTGTGCGGGTGACAGCCAGAAAAGGCAATACAATCTTAAATTGCATTAACAGAGGGATACAATCAAGATCAAGTGATGTACTAATACTACTCTATAAAGCCTTAGTACCACACCTAGAGTGCTGCATACAGTTTTGGTCACCAAACTATAAAAAAAGATGTTGAGACTCTAGAAAAAGTACAGAGAAGAGCAACCTGGATGATAAGGGGACTGGAGACTAAAACATATGAAGAACAGTTACAGGAACTGGGCATGGCTGGTCTAGTGAAGAAAAGGACCAGGGGAGACATGATAGCAATGTTCCAATATTTCAGGGGCTTCCACATAGAAGAAGGGGTCAAGATATTTTCCAAGGCACGTGAAGGCCAGACAAGGAATAGTGGATGGAAACTGAACAACGAGAGATTTAACCTGGAAATAAGAAGAAACTTTCTGACAGTGAGAACAATCAAGCAATGGAACAGCTTGCCCTCAGAAGTTGTGGGAAATCACTGGAGGCTTTCAAGAAGATATTGTACTGCCATTTGTCAGAAATTGTGTAGGATTTCCTGCTTAGGCTGGGGGTTGGACTAGATGACCTACAAAATCCCTTCCAACTCTGGTAATCTGTAATCTGTAATCTGTATTTATTTTAGCTTTATTTTTTTCTTTTAGCTTCATACTGTCTAAGGATGCTTTAATGTGGTCTTATAGAATTTAGGATAGGAGCAGATATTCCTTTGTATGTCTTAATTGTGTGTTCCTTTTGTTGTCTTGTCCTATTCTTCTCTACTTCTTCACTCTTTTTATTTACCAGAAAAAAAAACTAAAGGGGGAAAAGACAGAATAGTTATATAGCATTTTATTCATCTTAAATATGCATACACATTAAATTGCAATAATTTTGACAGCGTGTTTTCTCTGGTGTACCCAGTAGCACTGTAGCAACCACTGTAGAGTATGGGAAAAGAGGATTTCTTGTCTCTCAAATTATCCATGTGCATCATGAGGCATTTCCTTAGGGCACTGCCATTGGGCAAATGGACTGACAGTAAGAAATAACAGTTTGTAATTTTGCTTTTGGGGAGCACTTTACAAAGAGAAGCACCTCAGGACTGAGCTGTGGATAATTATCGGAAGTGAACTAGGCAACAACAAAGAGGAGGCCCTACGGGTCATAGAGCTGATCACCTGAAAGCCAAGAAGGTCATTATTGAGGCAAAGCTCCAAACCAGACAGAAATCTCATTTAGTTCTTCCTATCTCAAGTGGCAGAGAGGTGAGAACTCTTCAGTTCCCACTTGTGAAGATATTCTACACTATAGTGCTATATAGTGTAGAATCATATGACTAGTAATCACAGAGAAGTGCTGCAAATCACAGAGGTGTTCACATTGGGGACAAATGAACCAAAATGGCAAGCACAACTATATAGTTCAAAGCCTTGCCATTTTCTAAATATGTCAAAATTGTACATATTTGCATAGTTGCATCCACCATTTTGCCTTCTTGTTGAGATATCTCTGAGTTAGCTAAAGGAACTTTTTAATACATGTAGACCCTACTTAAATTTACTTTTTACTTAAATAAAATATGGCAAGATCTCACTAAAACCATGAAATATTTATATATACATTTATGGATGCATCGTTAATGGTAACAATCCTCAGACCAGTTCTGATGCTCTTAGATGCTTTGTCTAATTAGCATTATACTGAATTTTAGATTCTTTCTGACTTTTAGAAACTGAATTAAATTTTACTTCTCATTTCCCCTTAGTACTGAAAGAAAATTATTTTAATATGGCACTTCTGTATTTTATATTCTGACAAAGAATTCCTCCACAGCCATCTTACAAAAGTTGTTAAATCATTTCCCCTCACTTTCTTGTCAAAGCTAGAAGACAGTGGGTCTGCTTTATTTTTTGTGGCTATCAAAGTAGCAAAATTACCAAATGGGAATGTTTATAACAATGTTTTTCAGACTTTGCACTTTTAAGATTTATTTATTTATTTATTTGGTTTGTCAGTTGCTTACAAGATGATAGGTATAAGTAAAAGCATAGTTATGAATACATGGATACATATAAGAAAAATAAAAAAAATGAAACAATAGGAAAGGGACGGTAGGCACCTTGGTGCGCTTTTGCATGCCCCCTACAGACCTCTTAGGAAAGGGGTGAGGTCAATAGTAGACAGTCTAAGGTTTTGGGGGGTTGGGGAAGAAACCACAGAGTCAGGTAGAGTATTCCAGACATTGACCACTCTGTTGCTGAAGTCGTATTTCCTGCAATCAAGTTTGGTGCGGTTAACCTTGAGTTTGTATCTATTGTGTGCTCTTGTATTGTTATGGTTAAAGCTGAAGTATTCATTGACAGGTAGGACATTGCAATGTATGATTTTATATACTATACTTAGATTGGACTGAAGGTGGCGTAGTTCTAGGTTTCAATTTCTAACTTCAATTTCTAGAACTTCCCAGCCAGCATGTTGGCTGAGGAATTCTGGGAATTGACATCCATGCATCAACCTTCTCTACAATGATACCTTCTAGAAGTGTTGAACTGTAACTCCCTTAATTTCTAGCCAGCACTGTTCTGGCATGATGTCATTTGCATTCTAACAGGCCAGAAAGACAGCATGTTGAAGAGAGTCATATAGTTTTTCACAAGTTCTCAGTGTTTGATTTTGTTTTGAAACAAGCCATATGAGTTGAAGAAGGAGCCATGGTGGTGCAGTTTATAATGCAGTATTGCAGGGTAACTCTGCCTGCAACCTGGAGCTCAATCCTTACACAGCTCAAGGTTGATTCAGTCTTCCATTCTTCCGAAGTTGGTACAATGAGGACCCAGTTTGTTGGGGGCAATATGCTGACTCTGTAAAATGCTTAGAGAATGCTGTAAAGCACTATGGAGCAGTATATAAGTCTCAGTACTATTGCTATTGCTTGCACTGCTATTATTATTTTAAAATTAAAAAACCTATCACATTATGACAATATTGTAAAAATAAAATTAATTGAAGTACTGACATTAATGCAAAGTGAACATTATTTAAAATATATTAATGGTATTAAAGATGTGGGATAATATTATTTCCCAGAGCTTGAAATTTATTCATTACATTTCAGATGTGTGCTTTGTAATTTGTTAATTGTAGCTTTTACAACCATCTCAGAAATCTGCATCATAGAAATGAAGTATGAAAAATGTTAAAATCCCTAGCTTCAATATTTAATTAGGCTATTCTTACATCATCTGTTTCTGTTCCTCATCCATGATGCTACTAAGATAGTTGAATAAAAAGTTGAGGAAGCTATAGTCAAGGATAGATGAGGAAATTCTACAAAGAAGTATAATTCCTGAAGACTGTCTGAGATAATGAAGAATGAAGAATGCGCTTTACTGGACACATCTGCATGAGTGAGCAACGTCCAGCAAATATTGCAATTAATTAAATCCCACCAGATGGTCAGAGAAAAAGAGGAAGACGAAAGAAAACCTGGCGCTGAACATTTCAGGAAGATCTGGGAAATATCAATCTTAAATGAAAGGATGCAGAAACTAGCTGCAGACCGAGAACTGTGGAATGTGCCTGTAGCCCAATGTGCTTAGCACAGGACATGATGATTCTTACCTCACAGCAAAACAAAAATGGGAAAATGTATACAGACATCAGTGTTGAAACAAAATTAATGAATTAAAACATTGCCTAGCTCTAGATTGTAATTTTTTCTTATTTCATTGGTGAAGCCTTTGCGATCAGGTTTTAAAATTAAATTTGCTTTAAATAGATTTCCCTAACTTAATGCTTTCTAGATGTATCGAAATGATAATTCTGATTATTCCCAGACAGCTTGACCAGTGGCAGTATTGGTAGGTAATTCTGAAAATTATACTTCAAGACAATGTTTCTCAACCTTAGCAACTTTAAGATGTGTAGACTTCAACTCCCAGAATTCCCCAGCCAGCTTGCTGGCTGTTGTGAGAGTTGAAATCCATACATCTTAATATTACTAAGATTGAGAACGCTGCTTCAAACCATCTGAAAATCACTATATCTGGAAAGGTTAGCTTAAGATCCTATTCAGGCAAAATGTTACTTAAAGTTGTACTGCACTATTTGTCTTCAAAGAAACAAAATACAATATAATTTCAGCTAACATACTACACATAAACAGGATTTAATATGGTGACTTAAATTGTTAGTAGATACAGAATGTAGTGGCCTGTGCACTGCAATCTTAGATTTTATATCCAAGTTTTTAAAAAATCCTCTGCATGTTTAGTTTTACTGAGCAGTATGAATAATAATAATAATGATGATAAGAGCAAACAATGGCATGACAAAGTGGCAACAATAGTGCATTGGAAGATCTGCAAGAAATACCATTTGCCTACAAGCAAGAAGTGGTGGGACCATAAAATAGAGAAAGTAATAGAAAATGAAGAAGCTAAAATTTAAAATTTGAACAGACAGGCACCTGCCACATAACATGCCAGACTTAGCAATTGTCGCTAAGAAAGACAAAGTTGGATAGTGGATGTGACAGTGACAGTACCTGGAGACAGCAGAATAGAAAACAAAGAATAAAATACAAAAAATACAAAGGCAAATAGAAATTGAATGACTATGGCAAAAGAAAGCAAAAATAGTCCCAATAGTAACTGGGTACAATCCCAAAACAACTGAAGCATCATTTGAACACCATTAGCATTGACAAATTAACTATCAATCATTTGCAAAGACAGCTTATCCTGTGATAATACATCTAAACATCATCAAACATCAACATCCTCCTATCGCAGGTCCTTGGGAAGGACTTGATAGATAGATAAAAATGCCATCTGAACTTCTTGCTGACAACAACCAACCATAATCACCAGAAACAGAAAAATTATTTAAAAACTCATGACTCATCCTGTGAGTCTTTGCAAATTGTATGTTTGCCTAATCCTGCATCCGAATATGGCATGTTATAATGCATTTAGAGATGCATTACTTTATATTTTACTCAAATTATAGTAATTTGTATATTTTTGAATGATTAATTTCATTGTTTTTGTTAATGAAAAGAATAGGATTCTTTGAAATTACTGAAACTTCACTGATAAAAAATATAGATGGACTCTTGGAATCATAATGTCTAGAAAATTGATCAAATTCAGATTAATTTAATGCTTAATTTTGCCCTGTAGAAAATCCTGAACCCTAACAGAAAATTGCTAAGAGGTTTTGTAGCTTTTTGTTAAAATGGTATAGAAGCTAGATTCTAGCATAGCTGTTCTGCATGTTTTCCAGGGTCTCTTAGATGTGAATTCTTTTTTTAAAATTTTTTTTTATTAATTTTCAAAAACAATACACAAACAAACAAAACATAAAAACATAAAACATCTTTTCTGAAAGCTGCTTGATCCCGGGTTACATCTCTTCATACAGACACAAATTCAAATTCATGTTCATTTTATATACCATTCCATATCTTATTACCATTTTCCATTTTCTATATAGCTTCTCACCTCTTAACTTTCTTAGTTTTATTTTATTTATCTCATCTCAGTTCAGGTCGTTATGCTTATTATTCTTTGTCTGTTCTGTTTCCAGCTATTTATTTATCTTTTCTCTTTAAACAAAATTTCTCCTGTACCCTAATTGGAGTGTGACGCCTTTAACTCTTTCCCCTAAATTTATAACACTTAGTATAGTACATAACTTTCATTGGGATTCTGTTTAGTACATTCTAAAGTTACACATTATATTTTAAAAAAAGAAAAATTTATAAGTATATAATATAATTAAAACAACTATCCATGCCAATTCAAATCTATCGTTAATATTAATATTCATTTAAATCTTAAACATTTTACACATTACTTTTCAATTGAATATCATACTTTTATGGGAACACTTATACTTTCCATAATTATTCCCCCCCATTTCAGATCACTTATATTTTAAATCATTGTGTCATTTAAATGTTCCCATTTCCTCCTACTTCAATTCTCTCATTTATTTCATTGCCTTCCTTTTATTCACAAAAATTTCACTAGGTTACACTGAATATTTTATCCCATTTTTTGATCACATGTTGTTTCCAATTTTCTAACATTATTTCTAAGTACAAATATAACAATACAATCTTATGTACCTTTGTAGAATCCCTTTTTCAATTAAATTTTACCCATTATCTCTAAATGAATCTTGTTTCTTTACATCTTGCTCCACACCATTGAGGATTTTCATCCCTTCCTTCCTCCCTTGCTTCTTCTTTCCCTGCCCTTTTTACCCCCTTGTCTCTCCACCTCTCTTTTCTTCTTCTGCATTCCCCCTTTCTGTTGTTTTCTAACATTATATCCACTTTTCACCTTATTTTTCTCTTTTTTTGGTTGTTTTTTTGAATCTTAAAGTCCCCTTTTTCTTTTCCTCCTTCTCCCTTTCTTCCCCAAATACAGTTACTTGTTCATCAAAGATGGCTTCTTCTTTATCCCAATCATCTTGTTGCGCAGTCAGTTTCTCATAGGTGCAAATCGCCATTTCTAAGAATTGAAAAAGAGTGCCAAGAGAGTCTTTCCTTTCTTGTTCTTCTTCTTTGTATTTTTTGAGTTCAATTTTCAATTCATCTACAAGTGATGCCATTGTAGAAAGAAATTTTTTTTCCAAAACAACCACCCAAGTGTTTTTAGTCCTTCAAAGATAATTTCCAAAAGTCCCAAAGTCACCAAACAGTCCAAATAAGCTGTTTCTTTTCTTTTTTCTTCTTTCTTCACTTTCTCTTTCTGGGGTTACTGTTTAGTTGCAAAGTTCCAGTTAAAATGTATCTTTTAGAAGTCTTGTTAGTATTTAATAATTCTTTAAAAATCCTAGGCAATCTGCTCCTTACTTCCAAATCCTGCTCCAATTCTTTTCCTCTCCCTTCCCACTTACAGCAAAAAAATTTTTTTTAAATGTTCAGAAATCCTTATTATCCCTTTAGCATTTAATTATCCAGTTTACCTATTGATGCCAAAGCGGGTCTTTCCGATTTCTCATGTATTTCTTTTCGCTGTCACCGTTAGGAAGGAGAGTGAAAAAAAAATAACTTTCCCTTTGAAACTCCATTCGCCGCTTGTAGATCTCTGGGAACGATGTATCTTGCACAGATTTTAAGTTCCAGGATACCTTCATTGTTGCTTTGTCCCGGTCAGCAAAAAAGCTTTCACTTCTTCTTAACTCCTCCTGCACTTTCTTTTCAGGTGGAGCGCTTCTTTGTGGCGGCCATTTCTGACCGCTGCTCTACCGCCTTTGGAAAATTGGGGGTAGCCGGCTAGGAAAGAGAGGTGCGATTTCTCTCAACCCTGTCAGATCCCCCCTATCTTCACCACCTTCTACGGAGGTGGCTAGCCCTGAAGCCAGATGGCTCAGGGCACTCCAGCAGCGAATGCAGGCAGAAACCATGCACTATCGCGGATTCCTGCCTGCCCCGAAGCGCTGCAAACCGGAACTCCTCTTAGATGTGAATTCTTATGTACCAAGGCTTTAAAACTTTCCAGCTGTTAATTCTGCCTCTTTGGATCTGGTTCTAGACTGTTGTTTATGAGTGATACATTTCAGATTTTGTTGCTTGTCATATATAACGAGTGAAAGCCATTACCACTGGTACTGCTGTTGCTGTTGGAAGTTAAACTAGCCCCTCTAGGTAAAACAGAAGTGGCTGATGTGTATTTGGAAAAGTCTCAACAAGTAAAGAAAAATTAAAAATACATTTGAGGGAGGTGGAATTTACCCGTGATGCAAAACATCCTGCAGCTAGCTTAGCTGGAAACATATGCTCCCAAAATAAACTTGGCATGGAAACTAAGACCTCCTTATTTTGTTCAGTTTTAGAGAATAGGATGTTTCTGTAATCCTTTATTATAACATACAGCCTGCACTATAAGAGAATGCTTAGTCATTTTTCTTTCTGATTTACAAAATGCTGGTATTCTGGTACTTTTGGGCTTAATCACTTAACCTCTCAGTTTCAGTAAGTCAGTATGAGCTTGACATACTAACTTAGAAAGACATGCCAAAACATTTGGGCAATGTATTACAAAAGGTAGCAATCTTTCTGCTACTTTGGAATAGCTCAATTATTTTGGATCGGGACAGTAGTCACACTTCTCCTTTCAAGGAAAGAACTTCTAGTTCACTAGCAGTTCACATCTTGTACATAAAAAATGTCCCAGGTTCCATCACTGCATCTGTAACCAGGACTGATAAATATTTCTTGGAAGACTGTTGTTTAATTGTCAGCATTCCAACCAAACTCTTCATCTCAATTCAGCACTCAGAGACAAAGTCCACCCAAGTAAGTATTTATTAGAGAAGTCATATTAGCACATCTGGGAAAACCCGAATGTGAGAGTTCTGGGTTTTCTCTTCCCAAAAGATAAATCAAAGATCCATTCCCTGCACCCAGCAGTACATCACATGATCCAATCAAATCTTCATCCCAACTGGAGACATCCTCCTAATCACTCCCCTCCAGGTGCAGGGCAACATGTTATTGACTCTCTGAGAAAGAACGTTGCGTCTAATCTACTATGAAATCCCCCCCCCCTCCTAAATTCCCAGGCAGTGAATGTGGCAGCCTCCAAGCTTCCTTGGAAGCTTCCAAGGAAAAAATGGCTTCCAAGGGTGACTCAGTGCTGAACTACATGAACCAACTGTCTGTCTGACTTACCATATTTATCTGAAAGAACCATCCTAAAATGGTGTCCCATAAAAGGAAGAGCAGAGAGAAGAAGAATCAGCAACCAAAAATCCAATGTAATGCCCAGCTTGGCCTTCCTCCCAAACTAGGGAAGTCAATTCCAGTTAAAAACAATCCTGAGATTTTTCCCTTTCCCCACAAGAAAATGAAAGTAAGGAAAGAGAGAAGTGGCAGCCACACAGGGAAGGGGAGTGAGAGAGGAGAAGAAAAGCTGTTTAGAGCTAAGGAAATGGGAAAAAAAAACAATTGGACAAGGATGGATAAAGAGAGGAAGACCCTTGCAAAAAAAAAAAAAGAATTTCATTTGCCAGGCAAACAGCCCCATGTTCCAACCTAATCTTCAGGCTCATTTGCAGAGAGTACCATTTTTTTGCCCATCTCAAGATAATTCCTTATATTTTCAACAGTTTCTTCATATTAGAGAATATAAGAAGATACTTCCACCCACAGATATATAAACCATAGGCTTTTATTCTGGGAAGAAAAATCATCTTCTAGTAGGTATGAATAATTTCGTATTGGATGACCTTTCCCAAAAGTACAAAAACACATATACACTGCTTCCATCAAATATTCTTTGTAAACATCTTGTATGTAATATTTCAATGTTTCCATTGTTCTTTCTTGATGAAAAAAAATAATACACCTCTTAACAAAAACAAAAAGTAATGATGGATGCAGGTGCAACCTAGTTTAAGAAATAGGTTTGGCATGGTTTACTAAGCATTAATGGTGTATCAGTGATTTAATAATTGTTTTGAGTGATGAAATAGCTCTGGAAACTGGTTCAGCAGGGCTCTGCAATTCTAATCAATTTTTCTTGTATAGAAACCAGTGTTTTTGATATAAATAACTCACTTTTTAATGAAAGATATTTACAGTATGAGTGCTCCTGGCAAGCATGAGCTGCTGGTAATCCTCTTCTGCAATGCAAATAAGCTATGTATGAGCTTGCACTCTCTTTTCTAATTAAGATGTGTTTTAATTATACTGAAAGTTCTTGAATCATTTAGCAATCAGTTAATATTGCTGTGTAACTGTGACATAGAGTTGCAGTTGGAGCTGGTTTTGAAAGCAACATATCCTCTCAGTGAAACCATAACTTAGCACATATAACATAAAACATAATTCAAAGAACCATTATGTATCTTTTCATTTTTAAGGAGCTGCGGATAGGTATATATTTTCATTTCCACATACTACAAGAGACAATATTGCTTTCAGTTCTAAAACACTGTAGAGCCATACTACTAGTGAGCATTATGCAAAGATCTGAATTTGGATTTTTCATAAAGGTTCCAAGCTCTTAATACCAGTGAATTTTAATATATGAGCTGAAGATGATTAGTTGGTCAAAGATATATTCCATCTCAATATTATGCTCTTTGACAAATCATCATTGCAGAAATAGAACAATGATTACAGATCTCTAAGATGCAAGTTTGACACCCCTGATGTAGAGGGTTTCCTAGTATGATTTCATTGCTTATTGTACCTTATGACTATTATTAAGTGTTGTATCTTATGATTTTTGACTCTTGACGAATGTATCTTTTCTTTTTATGTGCACTAAGAGCATATGCACCGACAAATTCCTTGTGTGTCCAATACACTTGGCCAATAAAGAATTCTATTCTGTTCTGTTCTATTCTAGAGGGTTTGTGTGCTTAGTGATTTAATTGGAAAACAGTTATGTAAAAACTTTGTCTATAAATATGCTGAAAAATCAGTGGATGCTTCCATTACCAGAAGAAAATGGTGGATAGCAAAGTGTTGTGAATTTAATGTAGAGCTCAGCATCTTTCTTAGGGTAGAACTAAATGTTATCTCATTAAATATACTTCCTGAATATCTTTTTTCCAAAATAAACCTAGATAGAGGTTAAATAGGAGAATATTCTGGAGAAAGAGTGATTTGGAAAAGTCTCAACAACAAGCTGTATGTCTGTCTCCCCCCTTCCCCCCCCTTCTCTGTCACTGTCTCTCAAGATTTCTGAGAACTGGAATAATTATTAAAACAAGCAGTGAGAATACTTTTCAGGAGAGGATAAGGAAAGTATAAATCCTAGTTATTCTTTCTTACGCATACTGCCACCACATAAACGATATAAATGCAACATGGGCTTGAAGTCCTGCTCAAAAAAACTGGTATTTTTAAACATGTATCTTCACAGCTATTCTTCAATTATATTTAGCCAATATAGTGATTTGCATATCTAGCTATTACTTTGGGTTTTGTAGATAGGAGGTTCTGGACAAAGAACCTCATATTAATATTTCTTTTACCTAGTAACCAAATTACTTCAATGTTTTTGAAAGGATTTGCTCAGATTTTACCCTGAAATAGATGAATATAGGGAAAGAGGCTGCTAAATTAACTACTTCATAAATGATGGCTGAGTTAGGAAAAAGTGTGAATTGCATATGAAACTTGAAAATAAGATCGTAGCTAAACAAAGATGAATCTAAAATCATACTCTCTTATCTTCTTTGACATATAATGGTGCCTGAATTGTTGAAAACCTTCATAATCCATTTTATACGCCTCTGTTGCTTTGCTATGGGACTGCTGCTAAGGCAACAGATAAACATGCAGTGTCAGAGTTGAAGAACCTTAATAATCCACAAGAAGTATCTTCAAGTTGCATCAGAAATGCATCATAAAAGCACAAAGGATCACATATTTACCCTATCCTCTCAGAATAACTATAAATCTCTGAAATCAGTGGCAGATTTGTATGCAGAGTGAGTCTTTTATTATAATTACTAAGAAATTAAGAGAATAATGAAATTAAGAGAATCAGTTTGGTGTAGTGGTTAAGGCAGGAAGCTAAAACCCAGGGGAAAACTTTTCAAGAAAACTGCAAGGATTGCAGTATCTGAGAATTGCAAAAAATTGAATGGAAGAAAAAAATGAAATTAAACGATCATAATCCCTCCAATGATGTAGAATAAAATAAAAATGAAATAAATATAGACCAAGAATAACATAGTCTATAATTTGAAGCATTTCTATACTATAAGAAGTCTGCATTCATTATATTAAAGCCTTCTAGCCATTCATTTGATTGATAATAAATTTATGGAATGATCTATTTAAAAAATTCCTGCAAGATGGGTGCTAGCAAGCTATTAAAAGTAGTATATGTGAATGAAAATAATGGGGAATAGTTATTCAGAGAGTATATAACAAATGAACACATCATGTCCAAAATTTAAAGAATGAAATAACCCATTGGTGGGATTCAAAAAATTTTACTACCGATTCTGTGGGCGTAGCTTGGTGGACGTGGTGTGGCTTGGTGGGCATGGCTTGGTGGGCGTGGCAGGGGAAGTATACTGTAAAATCTCCATTCCCATCCCACTCAGGGGAAGGATACTGCAAAATCTCCATTTTCACCCCATTCCAGGGGAAGGATACTGTAAAATCTCCATTCTCTCCCCACTTCTGGGGGAAGGTTAACACTGGTTCTCCAAACTACTCAAAAAGTCCACTACCGGTTCTCCAGAACTGGTCAGAACCTGCTGAATACCACCTCTGAAATAGCCGAATAGAAACAAGATACTGCAAAGTCATAATAGCAATTACAAAGGTTTCATAAACTAATTCATATCACTGAAGAGACAAAAGCAAAGGTACCTGAATCATATCAACCGTTTAAGGACTGGGGTGCCTTTCCATTTCCTGAAAGGCAAACAAGCTTTTTAGCATGGTTTGGGTTTTCTCAAAATTGATCACTTTGAAAAATGTTATAAGTCAGTGGTCCTTGTTGCTCTCTGAACTTGGTTGTTTTCTTGCAGACATTTCATTACCTAAACTGTCATCAGTGTTAGTAAGGACTGGGCTTTTCTCTCAGTTTTGATTCTAATGTCTTGCCCAGTCAGTGTTGCTGTGGTGATCTTAGAGGTTCTTTAGTTGGGCTGTTTGCTGTTGGTTTCTTTGGCAGTTCCTTGATGGGGGTATTGTTTACTTGATGATTGGTCGGCTTGAATACATAAATGTTTATGAGTACATAAATGTTCATGATTCTTCAACTTCACACAATGTTAAGTAGTGTCCAAAAGAGTGTGTAGTTTCATGGTTCTAGCATATTTTATCAATTTGTATTATTATTTTATAACATTTTTGTGATATAAAGATTTTATTGTTTCAATGTAGTCTACTTACTAGCTATATAATTTTAGAAAGATTGTATGGGTTGCAGTGGAAAATAGTGCAGTGGAGGAAGGGATATATCCTTTCTCCACTCTTAATTTTCTAGAAATTATGCCATATTTCAGTCTGCTTTGTTATATATTTTTTCAAGATGTATTTCAGTAGAAATTATGAAATTGGATTACGTTAATACCAAATTGGCATTTTCAATGAGAACATGGACATATGTTCCATCATATGTTCACAGATTTTTGTGTTTGGCAATCAACAAACTATATCCTGTATTTTTCATTGTAAAATCAGAAAACCTCAATTAATTTAATAACTAGATGTTTTCTTCAACCATAGTTTCATCATTAACTTTTCTTTTTTTAAAAAAAAAGTTTTTTTAAAAATTATTTAAATACATATTTGTGAGAACAGTGTGGTTCCAGGTGTTTTACATTTTAAATCAGTCATATCCATAATCACAAACAACCTATTCTCTATCTTCTTTAATTATATATTCAATATGCTTACAGTTTAATCTTTCATATAATTTCATTAATCATTCAAAGTTTCATCTTAATTTATAGTTATCCCTTAATAAATCCCCTTTCCATTATTACATTTGCCTTTATTACATATATTTATATTTTCTGTGTGCTTCCTCCCCTATAACTTCTGATTTTTACACAAATACATTTCTTTTAGCCAGTATTATCTAAACTTATAGCAATATAATCTCATTACTCTATACAAGTGGATAACAAAATATTTAATTCATTAAAAATATACTAATCAATCTCTAATTTCCTTGATCATGTATTCTTGTGTTCACCATGTTGACAATTTCATACCATTCATTAAGCATTCAAAATTCCATCTTAATCTATATTATCTGCTATTATGTCCCCCTAATATTACGTTTGCCACTGTTGCATATATTTTATTTTCTATATATTCCCTTCCCTCTAACATCTCATTTTTACACATGTATATTTTCTTTTAGCCAATAATACCAGACTTGTAACCTGCAGCCTCTGTGGCGCAGTGGTTAGAGTGCAGTACTGTAAGCTACTTCTGCAGCCAGCTGCCTATAATTTGGCAGGTCATATCCTACCAGGCTGAAGGTTGACTCAGCCTTCCATCCTTCTGAGGTGGGTAAAATGACAGCCCATATTGTTGGGGGCAATATGCTGATTCTGTAAACCGCTTAGAGAGGGCTGTAAAGCACTATAAAGCGGTATATAAGTCTAAGTGCTATTGCTACTATAACCTTATTACCTTATATATATGAATAACAGAGTATATAATTCATTAAAATATTATCCTACTATATTATCCTATCTATTCTCTGTCAGGCTCCACATAACATTTCATATCTTAACTATTAAACACTTATATCTTACATAAACATTTATCTATCTTACTTGATTAAACTATTATAAGTTTTTATTTTCATATTTATTACATTTAAATTATATCTTCTTATTCTAATTCTTAGTCCCAATTCCTCAAAATATTATATATATATTTTACTACAAAAGTACCTCTTCATGTGGAGCCTCCCTTGTTTCCATTTCTAACCAAGAAATTCTAAGTCGTTCTTTCTTTCATTCTACCAATGATTCCGCTGGTAGTAAACAGCAAATTTTAGCTCAATCTTTTGTGCATTTTTTTTTCCAAATTTAGGAAAAGCTACTGTCACATTAATCCTCAGATAATGAAATTTCATAGGATTACTTGGCTTTCTGAAGGAGACATAAACATGCTTTTAGTTAATTAAGTTGGAGAATTAAAAAGGATAAATGAAATAGTGATTCCATTTTTCAAAATCACTGAAGATGTGATTGCAGAAATAATAATGGAAGGGCATTAGAATAAGGGAAATAAATAATAAGCAGTTCACTTTCATAAAAGGGAGTTATAATTATTATAAAAGAGTGAAGATCTTATTTCCCTTATTCTAGTCCTGTTATTTGTTGGAAGAAAAGTGAATTATAAAAGCAGCACCTGTTCTGCATTACTGATAGCTTTTTCAATACATGTCCCATCCTCTCTTCTTTCCTGCTTCCATATGTCCCTTGTATCTTTAGAAAAAAACCTCAAAAACAAGA